>NC_135883.1:14487122-15087122 GCF_964194155.1 Cetorhinus maximus | reverse complement strand
TTTCCAACTGGGGTTAGCGTTTCAGACCTCAGTTGGGAAGCTATAACTGTAGCACTAGAGTTGCTCTACTTCTTGATACATTAAAGAAATAGAAAAAAAGTTACTGTTACTTTTTTGCATGAAAAGATTTCAACAGTTGTGCACCAACTAGCCTAACTGTTGAGGCTGTGAAACATTTGCTGTCCAGAAGAGTACTGATGTTTTAGTTCAATAAATGTTAATTACTTTCAAATTAATGGTGCCAAATTTTGGTTACAAGCTGTGACCAAGATGAGGTGCTTACAGAGATGTCTTCATATTCATGACAATGCATAAGTACAGCTCCCCTGTCTCTACAAGGCACAACGCAGTGACTTTAACAACATCGGAGTGCATCATCATTACACTTAAGCATGCCATGGGTGGAACTTAATATTAGTGATGGGGTCCCGTTCACCACCTCATTGCTGGAAAACTGGTGCGAATCCCGCGTCGCATTTCTCCGGGAACTCCAGTGCTATTCCAAAGCAATCAGGCACTTACCTGGGCAACCTTGGGCCCCCTGTTGAATTAAGCCCCAAACATATCCTGGATATCCCGCCCCTGAGAGCTGTTAGCCAATCAGAGGCTGGCAGTTTTCCAGTGCCAACAATACCACTGGGAAAGGTGGCCACTGCCAGTACTACACTTGTGCCTTCACCAGGGATTGTTGCTGGATCCCTGAAGAGAGATAAGTGTGGGTGGATTGGGGGTTGCACGCAGGGAGGGGGGCACTGACAAAGGTGGAGAAGGGCTTCACAAGCAGGGTCATGGGGGTGGGCTTCTACGGGCCCACCCCTCTTAATTAGGCACAGAGTGCCTGAGAATGAGAGACCGTCTCTCCTACTAGGTTGCAGACAAACTCAATAGGGTTTGCTGGGTGGTCTTCCAAGATGGCAAATTCCCCACCCGCCATTGGTTGAATACTAGTAGCTGCAGGATAAGCCCTTTAAGTGGCCCTTAATTGGCTACTTAAGGGCCTCAGTTGACCACCAGTCAGGAAGGCTGCCCTGCACCATTTTCTACCCAGAGCTTGAACAGGGGCAGTTGGGAAGGCAGTGGGGTCTCCACCCTGCCTCGCATTGAATTAAGCCCCAAGCAAGGCAAATATCACACCCTGAGAGCTGCTGGCCAATCAGAGGCTGGCAATCGGCCAGTACGTGAAACATCAGCAGGAGCAATGGCCACGGCCGGTACTATACTTGGGCCTTCACCAAGGATCATCGCTGATTATTTGGCTCCCCGCTTCCAAACGTGCCTCCGGGGGTGGGGTGGTGGGGGGGCATTAAATTCCGCCCATGGTCTTGCAAAATTGATAGTTCGCTCTTCTCAAGCAATTAAAGTTTAGCTAAACACAACTTCATGCATTTTGTATCTATTTAAATATTTTGACATTCATCTTTTACTGTATAAATTAGTCAATGCAAGTGATTAATTTAGTGGATTATCTTATACAATGTGCAGATTATAAAATAATTAGAGTGAGGTGTAAAATGAACTTTTGAATGAAAATTAAAATATCAGAAGTCTATAGTTTACTATTTATGAGGAGGATATTGTAAATTAATGAATTATCATGGTAGCATATATTTATAGCTGAAAACATAGACAAACCATTTCTGATCACTTGGGAAACACAAGAAACTTAACAAATAGAAGCTGGAATAGGCTATTTGGCCTTTTGAGCCCGCTCCACCGGTCAACAAGATCATGACTGATCTACCCAAACTCCACTTTCCAACACCATCCCCATATCCCCTAAATCCTTTAGTGCCCAAAAAATCTATTGACCTGTGCTTGAATATACTTATTTTATAATTCCGATAATTCCAAAAGTCATTTTAATGTTGAAACAGATGAATTCATGTTAAAAATTACATTAATAATAAAAGCATTATTAATGTAATATTCATTTCTAAATAGAAATATTTATATTATGCTGTAAACAATACTGAAAGATTTTGATGTCACGATATGTCTTTATAGATGGCACTAGTTTCATATTCTAACAGTTAATCGTTTAATAATCCTGTTAGATTTTACTATGAAACAAAGACCGTGGTTCCAGAAGTAAAAGCAGTTGCAGATTACTTGAGGTCCATAATTGGAAGTGACTGCTCTGGTGATGAAGACATCGTCTACCTGACTCTCAAGGTAACAGGATAGAATTTGCCAAATATGGATTTCTTAACATTTGGAAATGGATTGAATGTGGCTACATTTGTAATATGTGGTTTCATTCTGCAGGCACTAAGAAACATGGGACAGGCAATGGATAATGCAATGCCTGGAATTAATACAATTCTTATATCATGTATTAACAACGATAAAGTTTCCCCCTCTACTCAACAAGCTGCAATTCAAGCTCTGAGACAAATAACCTTGAACGATGAGGTAATGTCACTTTTGGAAACTTAGAGGTGTCTGTATTTGCTGTTTTTATTGAGAAACATATAGAACAGGGCACTACAAAGGAACAATCAATTAATAGTACTTTAGTCACATCAACCCTGAACTTTAAAAATCTGTTAGAGAAGGAATAAGAGACTTAGGGGAAAAAGCAGTTCTGCAGTTCTACAGACCATGGAAATGACTAAGTACTTAGAATGACTCTTGCTTCTCTCTAAATATGTCATCACAAGAACATTTTCAATTTGTAATCTATTATTTACAGTAATGATGGTGATTACCCTGCAACACTCTACTAGTTACAGGTTGTCATCCTGAAAATGCCCCCCTTATCCCAACTCTCTGTCTTCTATTAGTTAGCCAATCCTCTATCCTCTATCCATGCTAATATCTTACTCACAACACCATGGGCTCTTACCTTATTAAGTAGCCTTATATGTGGTACCTTATTGAATGCCTTTTGGAAATCCAAATATATTACATCTGCTGATTCCTCTTTATCTATCCTGCTTGTTACCTCCTCAAAGAATTTTAATAAATTTGTCAGGCATGATTTCCCCTTAATGAATCCATGCTGACTCTGCTTGATAATATTATGCATTTCTAAATGTTCTGCTATTTATATACATCCTTTATAATAGAGTAACATTTTCCCAATGACAGATGTTAAACTAACTGGCCTATAGTTACCTGTTTTTTTGTCTCCCTCCCTTTTTGAATAAGGGTGTTATATTGGCAGTTTTCCAATCCTCTGGGACTTTTCCAGAATCTAAGGATTCTTGGAAGATTACTACCAGTGCATCCACTATCTCTGTAGCTACTTCCTTTAATATCCTAGGACGCAACTCATCAGGTCCAGGGGACTTATCGGCCTTTAGTTCACTTGTACGTTACCTCTACTGATAGTTATTGTATCTATTTCCTCCCCCACTCCCCTTTTGCCCCTTGATTGTTTAGTATTCTTGGAATGCTATTAGTGTCTTCTTCCATGAAGACTGAAGCAAAGTATTTATTCAGCTCCTCTGCCATTTCCTAGTTTCCCATTATTATTTCCCCAGCCTCATTCTGTAAGGGGCTTATGTTCACTTTGGCCTCTCTCTTCCTTTTTATATATTTAAAAAAGCTCATACTGTCCATTTTTATATTACTTTCTAATTTACCCTCAAAGTTTATTTTCTCCCTCTTTTCTTTTTGGTCATCTTTTGTTGGTTTTTAAAGCTTTCCTAATCCTCTGGCTTACCATTAATCTTTGCCACATTGTAAATTTTTTCTTTCAATTTGAAACTATCCTTAACTTCCTTGGTTAACCATGGTTGGTTTATCCCCTTCCTAGAATCCTTCTTCCTCACTGGGATATATCTTTGTTGTGAGTCATGAACTATTTTCTTAAATGTCTGCCATTGTTCATCAACTGTCTTTTCTGCTAAACTCCTTTCCCAGTCCACCCCAGCCAACTCTGCCCTCATTCCTTTGTAATTACCCTTATTTAAGTTTAGCACAGATGTTTCTGACCCAAGTTTCTCACTCTCAAACTGAATGCTAAATTCTGCCATGTTATGGTCACCTTTCCCTCGGGGATCTTTTACTCTGAGATCATTTATTAAATCTGTCTCATTACACATTACCAGATCCAAAATACCCTGATCCCTGGTTGGATCCACAACATATTGTTCTAGGAAACTGTCCCGAATACACTCTATAAATTCTTACTCGTGGCTACTTCTGCCAATTTGATTTTCCCAATCTCCATGAAGTTAAAGTCACCCATGATTAACGTACTGCCTTTTTTACAGAAGTTGTAATCATGATGCCCTAAAACTGCATTCAGAGAAATAGAGAATACAGCATAGAACTCAGTGAGGATAGATTTTAAAATCCCTCAGAAAATTGCAGAACAATAGAAAAATGACTTTGTTTCCTGAGGCATCAAAACTTCTGGGTTTAAATTTACACCATTTTGCACCAGCATAATTTAAATGGCCCTTTAGCCTAGAGCAGTAGCCATAACATGAGTTGGGATATGTTCAGGGAAGGGATCAATAGACTGGTGCAAAAGAACGAGGAAATTTGGGCGTCTTTTCGATTGTTAAGGTCAGGTACTTCCTTTACACCCCAATTACAAGTGTCTCTGGATGCAAGTACACTGGCCTGAATTTTCGGCTCTGCGAGCGGGGGCAGGGCCCCCGATGTCACCACACGTCATTTAGATTTTCAGTTCGGCTGCATGTCCGCCGAACTGTAAAATGCCTGTTAAAGCCATTTAAGTATCAATTAAACTAATAAACTGAGCTGCCCGTCCAACCTTAAGGTTGGCGACGGGCAGGTAAAGAGCCCAGGGGGCCTTCGCATTTTTCATGGAACCTCATCCAAGGGCGGGATGAGGTTTCATGATGTGTTTATAAATTGAATAAACATTTTTATAAAAATTTATTGGCATGTCCCAGCTCATGTGACACTGTCACAGGAAGGGACATGTCTTAAAATTTTTTCTTTTCTTTGTTAAAATTTTGGGAACTTAAACTAATCTCCCTGAGGCAGCTCTGTGCCTCAGGGAGATTTCTGCGCTCCTCCATGTGCATGCGCGAAAGAGTGCAGGCATCGACTCAGGGAACCCCCCCACCCGTCCGCACAGGAAACACTCAGCACTTCCAGGCGCATGTCATGCTGGGTGGGCTTTCATTGGCCCACCCACGTAAAATGGGGGCGTGGACCCGATCGGGGGCGCCGATCGGGTCTGCGCCCGCCCCCACCCACCACCGCACAACTCCCCTGACTGGGGGAAAATTCTCCCCACTATTTTCTCCCTATATTGTCTTCCCCTCATCTGTGTCAATCTATGCAGGAATAACTCTAAAGGAATCTGAGCCATGGTTTGGTGGGTTTTGATTGTCCTTTTGTACCTTGCCTAAGTGACAAATTCTTATTTGTAAATCTATTTGGTGAGCATCTCTACAGTCGCCTTTGGATGAGCTACTGAGCAATATTTTTGTGTGCGGGTCAAATTATTGCCATATCAATAATTTTAATTTCAGCTTCGCAATGAGCTTCTTGAAGTACTCAAAGATTTGAATGGATCTGTGCTGAAGAGACTAGGAGCCTATTTAGTAGTGATGAAGAATCCATCATCAAGCCATCTAAAAAAAATCATAAACTATCTACCAAAGATTGAAAATATCCAAGTCAAAAGTTTTGTTTCCACACATCTTGCCAATATTCTCAAATCTCAGGATCCTAATGTCCAAGCGTAAGTGAACTACTATGGTACAAATTTTAGCATTAGTATCCACACCCATGTTTGACTGTAAAGATACTGGTGCGTCCATTGACTTGTGAATCAATAGCATTATCTATGTCATTTCAGCTTCCATATTCATCTAATATGGACTTAGCTTGCTGATCATAATGGATGATTTTTATCTTTCCCTTGGCCTAATTAATAATTAGGACATAGAATTGTATGTCTGTATATGTCTGTTACATGGGTATTGCTGGTATTTTTAAAGAAACCTGAATGTAACAATGTTAATCATGTGTGGCTCAGCTAAATTCTGTATTTTCTTTTGCACAGACTGAAAACAATGTTATCAGCTGCTCTACAACAAATTAATCTCCCAGAACCCATGGCTTTTAGAAAGTTTTCTAGGAACTATAATGTGTATGAAAAAATCAACCTTCCAGGAAAACAGGGTTCTCTGGCAGCTGGATTGCAAAGCAATGTCATTTTTGAGCCAAATGCATACTTGCCAAGATCAGTAATGCTGGAGACTACTTTAAATGTTTTTGGTAAATCCGTGGATCTTTTTGAGGTAGGTGTATATATGGTGCCACCCAAACATGATTGCCTCTAATTTATATCAAATTAGAATCCTCCCTAGATAAATGCCAGTGCATATCAGCTACTCAGTGAAGCCTTTGGGCATCCTCCTGCCAATCGCAGCCTCTCCTCATTGCTGTGGATCCTAACGTATTGTCCTCCCGCTGCCTACCATTCACTCAATTCAGTGGCAGTCTCTTCCTTGAAATTGCTGGGAGTTGACATTTGGCAAAAGCCTTGCATCTCATGCCTCTCCACCTCACTGCTCCCTCATGCCCAACACAACATCCAATTTGTATTTATATAGTGCTTTTAGCATACTAAAACATTCCAAGGCATTTCACAAGTGCATAATAAAGCAAAATCTGACATGGTGCCTTGCAAGACAATATTAGGGCAGACGGCCAACAATTAGTCAAAGAGGTGGGTTTTGAGGAGCGTCTTAAAGGATGAAAGAGAGGTGGAGAGATTAAGGGAAGGGATTCCAGTGCTTAACACCTAGACAGCTGAAGGCATGGCCACCACTGGTAGAACAATATAAATCGGAGATGCTCATGCAGCCACAATTGGATGAGTGCAGATGCCATGTAGGGTTGTGGGGCTGGAGGAGATTACAGAGATAGGGAGGAGTGAGACCATGGAGAGATTTGAAAACAAAAATGAGAATTTTAAAACTGAGGTTTTGCTTGATCAGGAGCCAATGTTAGTCAGCGAGCACAGTGGGAATGGGGGGACATGACTTGGTGTGAGACTCTCAGCCTCCCTGTAAGTATCGGGGTGGGTATCTCTGGAGAGAAAGATAGAAAATTTCAAGCAGGAAGGACAGAGAATGGAAAAATAGATAATGGACAATTAATACAAATAAAAATAATATAATTATATTAAAACTGGCAATTATTCATGCTAATTTATAATTTAGAAGCAATTCATACAAATTAAATAAGATTATCTTTTTAAACAGTTTGGCCTGGATGGTAATGGATTTGAGCCATCTCTGGAGGCAATTTTTGGACCAAAAGGATTTTTTCCAGACAGTGCAATGAAGACATTATACTGGGCGAATGGTAAAGTTCCAGACATGTTATCACAAATGCTATTCAATTGGTTTGGAATCAGGAGAGATGGTGAAGATTCAAAAGAAGTACGTATTTGAGATATACCCTTAATTTGTTCTGGAATTTATCTTTTAAATGATGCTGTCTCATGTTTTACCTATACTTTGCTTTTCTGCTGTTCACTAGGATCTAATGAAAACGCTCAAATTTAATTTCCAAAACATGTTGAAGAAAATGGAAGAGCAAACACCAGAAGCAGAGGCTTTCTTGAGAATATTTGGAAATGAACTAGGATATGTTAAAAGCAGTGATGTCAAACTGCTGGGAGAAATGTTGTCACAAGGCTTTCAACTATTCCGAAGCCTTCCATCAAAGGTACCACGCATCAAGTCACAAGGCACAACTGGATGTAAAGATGATCATTTGGTCAAAAATAAATGGCCAAATTTTAAAATTAATTGGCTTTGTGGTACTGTGATATATTTGGTTGAGAAAAAAAAATATCTGGCTACAATTGGCTAATTTGAATGTGCATTGTAGTCAGTAGACATTACCTGATGATCAATGTGATATGCCTTCTTGAAGATGCAAAGAATGATTCTTAATACTGTGAAACTTATATAGATGTAGTAAACTCACTTGCTATGTTGCTAAAAGAAAGAAGCTTGTCATGAAATACCAATAGGCACATGACTTTTTTAAAGTTTTACTTTTTTTAAAAACTAATCACTGTTTGAATATCTGATTTATGTTATAATACATATTATTCTTTGCATTTGCAGCTCATACCAGCTTTGCAAAAAGGATTAGGTGGTGACCTGTTTGCTCATTATATCTTCATGGACTCCCAGTTTAATCTCCCCACTGGAGCTGGTCTTCCTCTCAAGCTGTCTTTGTCTGGGACAATTGCACCTGGTGCCAAAGCAGGGATAAGATTTGAAGGAAAGAAGGTACTATTTGGCTCATTTGCTCAAGATTAGCATCTGATGTTTCATGCGGGAGATCACTGACAGATCATTCTTTCTCAGTCTTCTCTTGACATCTTCAAATATTTTGTTTTTTTAATGTAAGTATATTTAGGAACAAGGAGAGATATCATTCCTTTTTTCCTGAATTCACATACAACTGGTAAATACATCAGTCATGAAATCCAAATATATATATATTTATATATATATATTATATATATATATAATATATATATATATATAAATTAAATTATTACAAAATTGAGTAAAGTTAAAATGGATTTATTAAAACTCTTCATCAAAGTATATACTGGGGACAGCTTTTTTGATTTTGCATTTTGATATGCGTATCCATTTGGCATGGCTTTCCACTAGAAGCATGAAGTAACAATTACACCTCCTAAGCAATTTATTTATTGCTTGGTAGTACAAAACTTGAATATTGCTGAAAAGAGAGACATATTGCCAAAGCTTTTCATTTTGCACTCATCAGGACAAACACAAGCACGCCAAATTTGAAATGAGCACAACAATTTATACTACAAGTGAAAAGGGTGCTGATTGGTAGGCAAATCAACTCTGATTGGCCGAGGTGTTGCCAGTTAGTAAAGCAACAGGAACTATAGGGTCCCCAAGCTCCCAGGTAATTCAAAAAAGGCGCATATTTATATATATATATTGAACATATACATATATCAAACATATTTGCACATCTTCCTTTTATTTGCAGACAACAGGTTCCTGTGTATGGACGTATGTTGCTTCTAGAAGCGTAAATGAACTATGTTACAAGCTTATCTTAAATTGGTTGTGTAGTTATTTGCTAATATTGAATTTCAATATTGAATATATTTCTTTAAAAATAATAAATACTTTATCAATTTTAATATTTATTTTCAGTGCCGGTGTGATGCAAGGTACATAAGCCATAAACCCCAACTATTGGCTAATCGAATCAAACAGCATTCTCCTTCGCTTGTTCATAATAGGCAGAGCACAGACCATACTGAACCTGTGCGCACTTGCAAAACCCAAAACAAAATGTTTACTGTTAGATGTGATTCCATGATTGGACAGCATTTGTTGAACAACCCTGAGTGGTCGAATAGCTACACAAATAATCAATTTAAGACAATCAGTCAAGCTCATAACATGGCTCATTTCAGTTACTAGAAGCAACATTCATTCAGACACAGGGGCCCGTTCTCTGCAAACAAAAGGAATATGTTCAGGCAATGCACTTTTATTTGAATAACCCGGGAGTTTGGGAAGCCTATTGATTTCTCCATGGCAACGCCTTGGCCAATCAATCAACACCCTTTTCTACTGTAGTATAAATTGTTGTGAGCCTTTGAAATTTGTAATTCTTGCATTTGTCCTGATGAGTGAAAGATGAAAAGCTTCGGCAATAAGTCTCTCTTTTCAGCAATGTTAAAATTACTTATTGGTCACTGATTTGGAAAATTATTGTTAATGAAAGCAAATATTCCTTCTATTACAGATCGAAGGTCTGATCAAGCCAGCAGTTGCAATTGAGTTTGTGACTCAATTGGGGGTTAATGTGCCTAATTTTGCCAGAAATGGAATACAGATTAATCAGAATTTGTATCATGAATTTGGTTTTGAAGCCCGGATTAGGAGGAATAATAATCAGATAAAACTCAGCATTCCAGTGCCCAAAGAACCAACCAAACTCTTGAGTATTAGGTTAGTATAAAGTTATTCCTTAGCCTTTTAATTTTCATGTAAATCCAAGCATGGCCACACGTTTAACAAGACATTTCTCTGTACTTTTTACAGCAGTGCACAGTCTCTGATATATAGTACAAAAACTGAGGCGATCCCATCCATCATGGAGAACAGACAAGAATGGAAATCATGCACACCATTGTTTACAGGGCTTGAAATTTGCAGCAGTGCCACATATTCTGATGCCGGTTCAATTGACAATGCGCCCAGTTATCCACTGACTGGAGAAACAAGGTCAGTAACGTGTTCGGGAATTCACTGTTCATCGACGGTGGATATGATGGGCAAGTGTGACCTGGTTTGGGATAGTATTTGTTGATCATAGTTTTGGGTAAGCTTAGGTTTGTGGAAACATGGTTGGGAGAGTAATGGACTAATTGAGTCTCAAAATGAAACACGGAAATGATGGTTTCAGCAGCAGCTGGAGTACAGGAATGAGACGTTGTGACAGGAGGAAAGATGTAATTTTTTAACATCGACCCAAAATGGGCATAATGTTGGTGGTGCATCCATGGCACCAGGCAAGAAGCCACCATTTGAAGCCAGAACTATTTTTCATGGAGCCTGATTTGAATTTGCTTGTTGAGCTGCAGATGCTAAACTGGCACTCTGCTTCAGTTCACTGATTTTAGAGGTTTGAAAAATCATTGTGATTCTTGAAGAAACTGGCAGCCGGGTCAGGCCACTTGGTGAGGAATCGATCCCAAGTGGGAGGATGAAAATGTTATAGCAGCGTCCTCCAGCAGTACAAATTGTCCCCCCGAAAACTTCTCAAACTGTTATGTCACAGCAGTTGATAAAGGCTGAGTTATTTAAAATCCCAGAGGGAAACTTTAAACAACTGTCATAACCTATATTTTCAATTGGTATGTTTTGAGTTGCAGCTCTAAAATCAGGAATAAGACCACTAGTTCTCGAGAGGTTTTTAAGTCAAACTAAATGAGACATTTACTAATTTACAACAAATTAAACACAAACACATGGCTGCAAATTACTATTATCATAACTTTTAGCAAATTCCAAAATTAATCCCCACTAAGGCAACAATAACCAATAGACTTAAACAGACACCAAGCAAAGCATTTTTCAAGTTACAAATTCAAAATGAGGATCCTTTCAATTTTGTTCCTTTGCAGACAATTGTAGGCTCACAGGCTGGTTAGATCTTACATGCCTCTGACCTGCACACGCAAACTCCTTTCTGTTATATCCAGCCTTTCTCTTTGAATGTAAATTCTCATTGTATCACCAGGCCCTTTGAACCCCTTTCATACCACCAGTTTTATTAGTAATATAAACATTGCTTGGTGTCTCCTAGCTAGGTGCAAGATTTCACTCCCACTCTTGAATGCTCAATTCAACAAAATGCAAGTGTACCCTCTATCGACTGTTTACATTTCAAAACGACTATATATCAAAGCACCTAGACTAGCTGGCTTTAATCCAGTTAACACATCACACAGACTAAACCTCTATTTAAAAAAATAATTTCCATTAACATTATATACATTGATATCTCTCCCTGACGCAAACTGTTTTGGAGCATTCTCCAGTAATCCCACTTGATGCTTATTTGTACATGAAAATGACATATTTTCTGGAGCTCCCCCCTCTCTCCCTGCCCCTGTTTTGTGTGAGAGTGCTGGGAACCCCATTTAAAGACCTGCCTGAAAATTGAATTAGGCAGGCATTAGGTATCGAAGGAGTGTCTAAGGTGCCTCCACCCCCGATTTTCCTCGGATGGTCACCTAGTTTTCAGGCAAGAAACAAATGGGAAGATTTGAAACTTGGCCCATTGGTGGAGAGGTAAAGCTTAGTGTACATGCGGAAGCTGGCCCCATGTCTGTGGATGATCACAACAAGGAGCAGCATTTACCTTAGAAGAGGACGAGGCCTCCTCCTTAAAATTGGATAGATAAGAATACAAGCAAGCAAGGGTAGTCCCACAGGCTGGCCAGTTAACGGGAGGCATTAGAGGAGGATTTTGTATGGCTATTTTGAAGGCTGGAAAGAGATCAAGGAAGAATAACGCACCGTGTGTCAGTCATTTTTTTTACTCCAGTTAAAACCATCTTGGTAGAAGCAGTGGAAACTTGATTGTAAAAATTCAAATATGAGTTTGGAAGAGAAGGGCACAGATCTGGAAGGCGTCAACAGGTTTGCAGACCTTAGAGATGAATGGCATATTGGAGATGGGATGATAATTAGGCAAGTTTTAAGAGCAGGATTTCAATGAGACTGAATTCAGGGAACCGAAAGATGGGTTTCTTCGATTAAATGAATTTGGAGAGAGAAGAGAAATTGGAGGGAGGTGAGGGGCAGGATTTTGCCCTTGGCGGGGGGGCGGGGGGCTGGTGCTCGGCAGAGGCGGGCGGGGGCGATTGGGAAGCTGACTGCCGCCCGCGATTGACTCAGCACTGCAATTTCACGCTAGCGGGCCAATTAAGGCCTGCCCAGCGTGGAATGCGAGTGGCAGTGCTCAGTGCTGCCTGTGTGGGTGGGGGGAGGAGGGCTTGCGGGCCTAGCAAGCCTGGCGGAGGTGCCTCATGGAGATGAAGCGCTGTTTAAAAAAAAAGAAATAAAATTATCATAAAACATAACCCCTCATGTGACTCTATCACATGAGCTGGGACATGGTTTTAATTCAAAAATAAAAATTTTATTTGATGCTTATTTGCTTTAGGAAAACTCATCCCGCCCGTAGATGAGGTTTCCTAAAACATGTAAAGGCCACTTGACCTTTTCGCCCTCCTGCCAACCGTTAGGTTGGACGGGCATCATAAATTTGAATTTAATTAGCTTCTTAATGGCTTTAATAGGCCTTTTAATTGTCGGCGGCCAACTCCAGTGCGCACCCACCGAACAAAATATCGCGCGTCATTTTACGCTCGGGCGTGTTGGGCACAAGCCTGCACGCCGAGCGTAAAATTCTGCCCGAGATTTCAGTTTTAGGATGTGAATGGGATTAGAGGGAAGCTTTTGTTTAGTGGACAAGGGGAAGTGAGTGAAAGAAACAGAGGAAGTTCTCTAACTTGGAGTTAAATCAATGATCTTCTTGCATGGCCTGAGCATGAAAGGGTCAAGGAGAGAGACTCAAGGAGGCAGTTGCTAAGAGAGAAAAGGAGTATAGAGTCCGTATTAGGTGCAGTTACCAAGGATATTCAATTGTTGACTATGTCAGAGAAAGATGGAAAATTAGCTTAATTTAGGTGTCCTTGAACGACACAACCGTCTTATAAAGCTGGTGTGTCTTTAATACAAAATTTTGGGGAAAATTTGTTTCTTCACAATAACAAATTTCCATACACTTGCCCTGACATTATCGTGTGACCAATTAGCTACAACAATTTTTTGTAACGCTTTTATGCCTGAGTCATGAAGAAATATGTACCTACGCTGAATGGGCCAATAGAGTACTTGAGGGCAGAATCTTCATGCATGCTGACATGTAGAATGACATGCGGTGACGTTGGGTGCGCATCCCGATGTCACCACGTGTCATTCTGATCCTCCATTCGGTGGGCGTGCACTGGAGTCAGCTGCGCGCCCGCCCAACTGTCAAAGGCCTGTTAAGGCCATAATAAAACAATTAACCCAATTGAGAAAGCTGCCCATCCAACCTTAAGGTTGGCGGGCAGGCAAAGAGCCCAGGCGGCCTTCACGCCACCATGGGCGGGATGAGGTTTCATGAAGGATTCATTAATGAAATAAAATTTTTAATCAAAATTCTTAAACATGTCCCAGCTCATGTGACACTGTCACATGAGGGGACATGTCTGAATAATTTTACTTTTTCTCTTTTTTTTCACAACTTTACAACTGCACTTAATCTCCCTGAGGCACGGAGTTGGGAAATTCATCCCAATCTGCCTTAAAGTTAGTGCAAGGCACAAGAAAAAAACAACCATAGAATAAATGGAATGTTGGTCACTCTCTCAAGAAGTTTGGAATAGATAAGCAAGGAAGCATGTTTCATGGTTAGGCACCATCTAGAGTAATGCATTCAAAGAACAAAGAACAAAGAAAAGTACAGCACAAGAACAGGCCCTTCGGCCCTCCAAGCCTGCCCCGATCATATTGCCCGTCAACTAAAACATTTTGCAATTCTGGGGTCCGTATCCCTCTATTCCCATCCTATTCATGTATTTGTCAAGCTGCCTCTTAAAACACCACTATCGTACCTGCTTCCACCACCTCCTCTGGCAGCGAATTCCAGACACTCACTACCCTCTGCGTAAAAAACTTGCCCCGCACATCTCCTTTATAGTTTTCTCCTCTCACCTTAAATCTATGTCCCCTAGTAATTGACTCTTCCACCCTGGGAAAAAGCTTCTGACTATCTACTCTGTCCATGCCACTCATAATTTTGTAAACTTCTATCAAGTCGCCCCTCAATCTCCATCGTTCTAGTGAGAACAATCCGAGTTTCTCCAACCTCTCCTCATAGCTAATAACCTCCAGACCAAGCAGCAGCCTGGTAAACCTCCTCTGCACCCTCTCCAACGCCTCCACATCCTTCTGGTAATGTGGTGACCAGAATTGCACGCAATATTCCAAGTGTGGCCTAACCAAGGTTCTATACAGCTGCAGCATGACTTCCCAGCTTTTATACTCAATACCCCTGCCAATGAAGGCAAGCATGCCATATGCCTTCCTGACTACCTTATCCACCTGCGTTGCCACTTTCAGTGACCTGTGGACCTGTACACCCAGATCCCTCTGCCCGTCGATGTACTTAAGGGTTCTTAAGGGTTCAGTTTTGCATTGTGCGTAATGGCTTTAGAAGTGCAGAACACATATTCACCAGAATGATACTATGGCTTAAGGGATTTGATTATGAAGGCAGATTGCATAAACTTGGTTGTATTGCCTTGTGTTCACTAGGTTAAGGGGTGATCTAATCAAGATGCTAAAATGTGGAGGGGTTTCATTGGGCAGGAACAGAGAAACTATTGTCTCTTTTGGGAGAGTCCTGAATAAGGGACCATAATCTTAGAATTGGAGCTAGAACAGCTGAGAGTGAAATCAGGAAGCATTTTTCTACATTATTGGTAGTGAAAATCTGGAACTCTCTTCCAAATGCTGCGGATGCTGAGTGAATTGAAATTTTCAAGACTGAGATTTAAAGTTTTCTGTTAGCTAAGAGTATCAAGGGATATGGAGCACTGATAGGTAAATAGAGTTGAGGTATAGGTAGCCAATAGAATTGTGGAACAGACTCAAAGAATTGAATGGCCTACTCTGTTCCTATCTTCCTGTAAAACCTAAGGGGATTATGCCAACTAAGAACTGAGGAGACTTTACCAATGACCGGTAACTGATCTCCTCCAGGATCGATTGTCTTGCTCCAAGAAGATTTTCTGATCCAATGTGAACAGAAGATTGAAAAAAAAATGAAGATTTTGACTGGACACTTGCTGGGCCGCTTCTCTGCACTGTTGGAGTATCATGGTGCATTTCAACATTCTTTACATTCAACAGTTCAACTCATGGTTCAAGATTGGCATTTTTGCAGGAACCACTGAGGTGCCTTTGCAAGTGTGATTCACCTACCCTGACCAAGTAAATTATCCCACTGCAGCAATTTTTGATGGGGTTCCAAACTTTCAGCATGTATGGACAGAGGGTTCTGCATTACCACCTTGAACAAATTTGCCATGTCAATTCTATAAACCCAGGGCAATTTGAACAAGCAATTAAACAATTCTCAAAAACTTGAAAGCAGGACCCCCAGGCATTTCAAAGCCCCTATATCCAATGCCGTGCTCTTCTTAGCTAACTTAGTTGCACGTTAAAAGAATTCCAGCAAATTTGTGAGGCACAGATTATTGCTTTTAAGTTTCTTGTTCCAATTCCTTATCATGTCTGCACTCGAATGCATCATTTCTGGCTTTCTATAGAATTGTATAATGCAGAAGAAGGCCATTCAACCCACCATGTTTGTGCCTATTCTTTAAAAGAGCTATCCAATTGTCCCACTCTCCTTTTTCCCCCGAGTCCTGCAAATTTCATCTTTACAAATCTATATTTGCATATTTATTCAATTTCCTTTTGAAAGTTACTATTGAATGTGCTTGAATTATTCTGGTATCACTTTCCCACTATGCATTCACAGATTATTTCTGAAGGGTTGTTGTGCTGTGTGATTGTAGTATGCAAACACATTTGTGTACACTGTCTGGTATTTTAGCAAAGACATTAATCCATTTCTTTTAATTAAGTTACCATCTATGTCTAAGTACCAGAGGAAACATAAAGATATTACTATGTTATTGAGCATCACAATCTCACCTCAATAGAACAAATTATTCTGAGACCGGAATCTAATTATCAATTTGTTTGAAATTTTTGAGATACCTGTACTTTTAATAGCTTGCTCAGATATCCTAGGGTTCATACAAATGACTAGGCAAATTTAGGGTCGGATGGTATATATTTCCATTCACACGAGCAGAGGTTATCATTATAAAACTGATAGCCAGTGTTTTTCACGTCATTGTTGCACAATAGACATTGATGTTTGTGATATAATCACTAAACGTTATAAAGAAATAACCTGAATTTTACTACTACCAGTGTAATAAATAAGAGCAATTTATTTCATGCATTGATTCAATTAGGATTCTTGATTGTCACCAATAATTAGAATAAAGTTTAAGTGTTATTAAGAAGTATCTTGTGATGATGTAACATGGCTTTTTGCATAATTACTTACTCTCTATAGTTGGTACAGCTTATGATTGTGTTGGTTCATTCATTTTTCTTATTAATTTTTTGTATCCTAGGTTTGTGGTTGAAATTCAGCCTACAGGCACTGTAAGAAACTATGCTGCGTTAGTAGGTTATCAATCACAGGTAGATGAAGAGGATCTCGAACACTCTCTAAAGTTTGCTGTTCAGGTAGAAGGTACGTTGATTTACATTTTCTTTGTAGAATGTCATAGATCTACAACATTCTCTTAGCTAACATAGAGTCATAGAGTTATATAGTACAGAAACGGGCCCTTCGGCCCAATGTGTCCATGCTGGCCATTAATCACCTATCTATTCTAATCCCATTTCCCAGCACTTGGCCCATAGCCCTGTATGCTATGGCATTTCAAGTGCTCATCTAAAAACTTCTTAAGCGTTGTGAGGGTTCCTGCCTCAGGCAGTGTGTTCCAGATTCCAACCACCCTCTGGGTGAAAAAATGTTCCCTCAACTCCCTGCTTAACCTCCTGACCCTTACCTTAAATTTATGCCCCCGGTTATTGACATCTCCACTAAAGAGAAAGGTTTCTTCCTATCTACCCTATCTATGCCCTTCATAATTTTGTATTCCACTATCAGGTCCCCCCTCAGCCTTCTCTGATCTAAGGAAAACAACCCTAGCCTATTCAGTCTCTCTTCATAGCTGAAACAGTCCAGCCCAGGCAACATCCTGGTGAATCTCCTCTGCACCCTCTCCAGTGCAATCACACCCTTCCTATAGTGTGGCGACCAGAACTGCACACAGTACTCCAGCTGTGGCCTAACTAGCATTTTATACAGCTCCAACATAACCTCCCTACTCCTATATTCCATACCTCAGCTAATAAAGGCAAGTATCCCATATGCCTTCTTAACCACCCTATCTACCTGTGCTGCTGCCTTCAGGGATCTATGGACATGTACACCAAGGTCCCTCTGATTCTCTGTATTTCCTAGAGCCCTACCATTCATTGTGTATTCGCTTGCTGTGTTAGTCCTCCCAAAATGCATCACTTCACACTTCTCAGGATTAAATTCCATTTGACACTGCTCTGCGCATCTTACCAGCCTATTTATAACATCCTGTAATCTAAGGCTTTCCTCCTCACTATTTATAACACCACCAATTTTTGCAGCATCTGTGAATTTACTAATCATACCTCCTATATTCATGTCTAAATCATTAATGTACACTGCAAACAGCAAGGGTCCCAGCACCGATCACTGCGGTACACCACTCATCACAGGCTTCCAATTGCAAAAAACACCTTCGACCATCACCCTCTGCCTCCTGCCACTAAGCCAATTTTGGATCCAATTTGTCAAATTGCCCTCGATCCCATGGGCTCTTTCCTTCTTGACCATTCTCCCATGTGGAACCTTGTCAAAAGCCTTACTGGAGTCCATGTAGACTACATCAACTGCACTACCCTCATCTACACAACTAGTCACTTCCTCAAAAAATTCAATCAGATTTGTTAAATATGGTCTCCCCCTGACAAAGCCATGCTGACTATCCCTGATTAATCCTTGCCTCTCCAAGTGGAGAATTTTTTCCAATTGTTTCCCTACCATTGATGTTAGACTCACTGGCCTGTAATTACCTGGTTTATCCTTACTGCCCTTCTTGAATAATGATACCACATTAGTTGTTGTCTAGTCCTCTGGCATCTCTCCTGTGGCTAGGGAGGATTTGAAAATTAGGGTCAGAGCCACTGCAATCTCCTCCCTTGCCTCACATAGTAGCCTGGGATACATCTCATCTGGGCCTGGGGATTTATCCACTTTTAAGCCTGTTAAAACCACCAATACCTTCTCCTTTCAATGCTAATTTGTTCAAGTATATCACAGTGCCCCTCTCTGATTTCTAAACCAACATCGTCCTTCTCCAGAGTGAACACAGATGAAAAATAATCATTTAAAACCTCACTTACATCTTCCGGCTCCACACACAGATTGCCACTTTGGTTCCTAATTGGCCCTACACTTTCCCTGGTTATCCTCTTGTCCTTAATATATTCATAAAATGCCTTGGGGTTTTTCTTTATCTTGCCCACCAGCATTTTTTTCATGCCCCATCCATCCATTCGTGTCCATTTGCTTCATCCGTTCAAGTCAAAAGTTCATGGGACCTATTAACACACTCCCAGCAAAACTTCCCTGGGCGTGCAGCAGAGGAAGCAGGGTATTGGCTGTGACCTGGATAAGTTGGGCCAGGCTATGAGTTTCTGATGAGACTTGTTTGGACAAAACCCGAATCCATCCCAAATATGCCCCATGACACTGAAGGGGCAAGATCAAGGGCGGAATTCTGACATTGGGAATTTCCCTAGACTTTGCCTCCTTTCCACTGAGTATTTTGTATGCCGTGATATAAACAGACCAGCACAAATGGGGGTGAGAGGCCAAACTGGGGCCCAGGCCTGGGTCCTGGCCTAGAGGCGCCCTGAGATCGTCCTTAAACTTCACTAAGATTGGCGCCCAATTGGTCAGTTGGGATGGAGAAGTTACAGAAAGTCAACAGGGATCAGCAGCTGCACTCTTTTCTGCTTAGTGCTATTCTCACACTTCTCTGATGGTCACCTTTTTGTCATAACTGACCCTAATCCTGGAGCTCACTGGCAGCCATTACCTGGCAAATACGCCAATGGAACAGTTTCGCAAATTTTCTGAGTGATCTTGCTCAGTTCTGGGCCAAGGTAGTCTATGAATTAAAGACAGCATTCCTGACCTAAGAAAAAATTGATAATGTCATCCACTGTCTTGGAAAAGAATGAAAAGCAACTTAGATGACTTACTCAGGAGGGTTAAAGTGCCTCCTGATATTTATGGATCTTATTAAAGATAAAGAAAGCTATTGCTCATTTTAATGTATGACAGAATATGTAGTGAGAGACTACAGAATAAGTTCCACTCAAATCGAAATAATAACTTATGTCACCTTATCACTGATGAAATACATTGTATTTTGGGAATTTTGCCCACTAGCAGCCAATGTCAATAATTCAAGTATATTTTACCAAGTTTTTCAATATATTAAAACCAAAGTACAGAACATGCCTGCAATCCAGATAAAATGAGCCTTCATGTTGTCAATGTCTTATCTGAGTGTCTCCCGTGTATCTCGCATTGGTTAAAAACTTTTAATCTATATACGTGGCCTATAGAAGTTCCTTTATTGTGAAAGTAGAAGTGTTTTGTGGTAATGATAATTTATTTTGACTAAATAGGCACCGAAAATACAGAGGCTACAGCTGAAATTAAGTACAACGTCAACAAGCAAATATTTACAGGCAATGTCCAGATTCCAAAATTTGACGTGGAATTAGGAGTGAAGGTGGGAGTTGAAGATAAATCTGCACCGCAACGGACCGCATATGTTGTTAAAGTTGATATCACAAACAAAAATGAGCCTGAGGTGACCCTCATAGGCCGTGCAAGGTATGTATAAAAGGTTGCATTAGCCCAGTCATTTTTAAATAACAAAAAAGTAATACCAATGCCAAAAGAGCAAACAATCCTTATCAGGCAAAATATAGAATCATCTGGGAAGTCAAATAGCAAATTGTGAAAGAACAGCTTCTCAGAATATATGAAGGTTGAAAACATATAAGGCAATGTTTTTCTTACCCAATGAAAGATGGGAGGAATTCGTTGGTAACATTTGATTAAGATTTTTAGCTTCATTTTTAAACTTTAAGGAGAAACCAAATACTTGAAATGCATAGCATTCTTATCAACATCTGAAAAGATAAAGGGAGATTAATGTTTCAAACATGGACCTTTCACTTCTTTTCAGTCCAGCCCAGGTGACTGGAGGCCTCCTTCTAGTTTTCAGCTGCAAGATCCTATGTGAAATGATTTTGTGACGTCTCAACCAAGCTCTTAATGAACTTAGAGCCACAACACAAAACTACCCACAGGCCAGGATTTCCCGGTCGGCGAGCAGGGGGGCGGGGCCCGCTCGCCGACGCGTAAAATGACACGGGATGACGTTGGGCGGAACTCCTGACCTCACCCCGCCCCATTTAAATTTTCAGGTAGGCGGGGGCGCAGCAGAATCAGCTGTGCGCCCGCCAACCTGTCAATGGCCAATTGAGGCAATTAATGGGCCTGCCAATAACCTTAAGGTTGGCGGGCAGGCCGGGAGCCCTGGCGGGCATTAGAGAAAGCATGAAACCTCATCCACGGGCGGGATGAGGTTTCATGTAGGTTTTTAAAAATGTAATTAAAGTGTATTTAAAAGTGATGGACATGTCCCAACTCTTGTGACAGTGTCACATGACGGGACATGTCAGGAAATTTATTTTTCTATTTTTAATATTTTTTACTGTAGAGCCGATCTCCCTGAGGCAGCACTTAGCCTCAAGGAGATGAGTGTGCTCTTTCGTGCGCATGCGCGGAAGAGCGCACTTTCGGCTCAGGCATTCCCCCCCAGCCCATAATTGGCCCACCCACGTAAAATGGCGACTCGCCCCTAAACGGGGGCGCCGATCGGAGGTGCGTCTCCACACACCCTGTCTTAAACTCCTGGGTGGGGGGAAAATTCTGCCCACAATTTAACAGAACTTGGCTATAAGGTGTCAATTTCACTCATAAAAATCCACAAGCAAAAAGGCGTTCAGAGAAATTCACAGCATGCTGTAAGTCCCAGGCATGTTTTTGGCCAGAGCTAAAGGATCTTCAACTTTTGTTCAGTCCCTGTTACATAAGGCTGGAAAGTTCTTAATGCTGGCATTCAGTGCAAAAAACTGATAAATATTTAATTCTACAATACTGCCATCTCACACTTTGATGAACAGTAAAATATATATTCAAACATAAAAAAAAAAGTAGAATTAACAATGCAGATACAACACTGATCTTTTGGCTGAAGTCATAGCGCCCAAGCCTCTGAGTCAGAATGCTCCAGGCTTGAGGCCCACTCCTGGACCTGCTTTCCACAAAAGCCAGGCAATGGTGCAGGCAGCCGGGGCATATCAGGACCAGTCCCCAATCTGGATAAATGGGGAAGGTTAGTGGCAGGAAGAGCATCCGTCCATAACACCACCCACCAAATCCAGAAAATAATGGTTGACATGAGTGCAGGTGGAAAAGGGTGACCCATTTAACATGGGAAAGCTGAAAGAAAAAGCGAGCAATGCAGATTTAATGGCAATGAAAATATCAATTCTGACCTGTGCTGTTTTCCTTTTAAAGGTATGACAATGAACAGAAAGATCTCTTGCTGCAGGGTCTCTTTTCCATTCCCCAACTAGATATAAAGACAAATGTTGCAACTCAGATTCGGCATTCATCTGATGAATCATTTACTGAATTCAATATAGAAGCTCTGATCCCACATTTTAAGGCTTCGTACCAAACTAATTTCAAATATGGTATGTTACTCATGATGTTTATTTTATATCTGCTATTTTATGAAAGAAGCTTTCTGAAGGTTAAGCAAGTAGTGACTTTTTGTGTTTCCTTTTCTCTTGTCCCATGGGAATGTTCTTAATCTTCCTACAGTATGGTTGAGGAACCATCAGCATGAATCTACAACCTAACACTATCAATCCCACCATATTTTCCCTCAAAATGTTGGTAGTATAATATTTCATGGAAATCTTTCCCCATCTTGTAAGAAATTGGGCTCCGGGCAAAATTTCCAATTATCACGTTAACTGAAAGAGTAGAATTCATATCCTTAATAAATGTATACTTTAATAGTATTTAGGGTTATATAGCATATAGTCAAGAAGTAAATAAACCTGTTGTTTCAGTGTAGAGTACCACAACCCTAATCATTGGAAAATCATTCTGTATCACACTGCAACCCAGAGTGATGGAACATTTAAGAGTGCCTACAATTCCCCACACAATAAGGTCCTGGTTTCAATCATTCCATTGTGGGCAGTTGCAAAGTAGAGATCAGGCAGGGGAAGGGAAAGCAAAAGGCAGGACTATATAACTGATTTTTCAAATTGAAAAATTAGATGGATACTCACGTCTTGCATCCTTTTGCTGAAGCAAGATGACACGCTAAGGGATAAGTTTGTAACGGTTGTTACAAACTGTGAAGAGCAATTGAAAATCAGAGGGCGGTGGTGAGGGAGTGTGTGTGATCACCTTGATCAGCTCACTAAAGCTCAAGGTCCACCTGATTTAGTTTCCAGGTCTGTAAATGGGCCTGAAACAAGTGGATGACTTTTAAATGTAAAACTTGGAGCTCCTATGTCAGTTGTAGAATCCAACGTGCAGCTTGTAAGTAAAAAAGTGTGGGGCATGTGCCACGCACACTCTACCCAACTGAGCAGTTGAACCTGCAGGGCTTAGCGGGACCACTGAAGGCCAATCAAAGATGACCCAGGAAACATGTAATTTTGTTTTGGTGTGCGCATGAAGAAAACTTCTCCTCCTGGACCCCCCAAAAAAACTCCATGCCCCTTTTGGCTGCCCCTTTTGAGACTTTATTCAGGATCACTTATCCACTTTCCCTAGCCTGATCTGTTGCCTACCTCAATATAGGGTGGGCTAATTACCAACCTCCTAGTGTTGCTTAGCTGTAGCAATATTCCTGCTTGGTGCCTGCAGCTTGCTGGCTGTTTGTTAATGAGGTTTGGGCTTCAAAATGGCTCAAGCCAGCAAAAATGGATTGGATAACTTACTGACTTTGCACCCATTTAGGCGCTACTATAAAAGCATCCCACATGGCTTACCAGTACCACTGACTTCGGCCCAGATTTTCGTCCCTGAGTCAGGTTCGCTGTGTCGGGAGATTTTGGTTGAATTTTTGGCGTGCGGTCTGAAACAGGAGTCGGAGTGGGTGACCCTGAAATGAATGTGCAGGCTGCCAGGTGCGGAGGCAGGCTGGGTGAAAGGCCTGCCTCTGTGCCCCAGTACTGTGTTTAACTAAATAAAGAATAATAATAAAACAAAACAAATCCCCCAGCCCTCACCCCTTTGAGCCCCAACATATTCTCTATGCCCCGTCCATGCCAACCTATGCCAGCCCATGCCCCTCTCCCACCCCCATGGTCCCCAAATCACCAATGCCGACCTAATGCCTCTCTACCCACCTCCCATGGTTCCCATATGCCCTATGCCAACTCAATGCCCCCATATCCGCCCCATTGCCTGCATACCCCATGCCAACTTAGTGCCAGCTCATTCCAACCCATGGCCCCACACACCACTGTTTGCCCTTACCCCCTCCATGCCAACTCACCTGGTATCCTTGGACAGTTTCTTGACAGCTTTGACAAATCCTGGGTAGCTTTGATAGGTTTGACAGTTCCTGGACAGCTTTGACAGGTCTGACACTTCCTGAATAGCTTTGACAGATTTTACAGCTAGACAGCTCCTTAACATTTCTTTGACAGCTGGACAGTTCCTTGACAGCTGGATAGTTCTTTGACAGTTCCTTGACAGCTGGGAAGTTCATGGACAACGGGACAGTTCTTTAACAGTTCCTTGATAGCTGGACAGCTCTTTGACAGCTTGACAGTTCCATTGAGTTTGTGCGTAAAAATGCATAATCATGTTCACTTTTAACATCCCGAAGGGTGCCTTACCTCTCCCAAAGGGTGCTTTACATCTCCAAAAGGTATCCCAGGACCCTATCCAATGGTGTACCTTACCTCTTTAAAAGGGTATCCCGTGTTATCCAAACACATCCACAAAGCTTGGATCCCCTCCTACCCGTTCTAATCTGCACACTCTGGATTCCACACTTCTGTTCTTCCAAATTCCCACTTCAGTTGAGGAAGCTAGTGATTTAATTGGCCAACTGCCTCTGCAAATAGCGCATGCACGAAGCCTGGCCCAGTCCCACCCCTGTAAAGATGGGAAAGGCCAGGTTTGCGGGCGTGCCTCACCGTCATGGCAAAAATCCAGGCCTTAGCATACAGTGATATTGAAATGATCATTCGATGAATTTCATCCATAATTAAACTGAATTTATGGAATAGCTTAAGAGTCATAAAATGCGAATCTTTTTTGTGTTCAGATCTGGGACATTACCTTTTTGAATTTATTCCACTCTGTTACACTTTTAGATAACAAGGTGATTCAAGTTGCTTGGAACTCAGATGTAACATCTGATCTCAAACCAATTAATGAGAAAATCACAAACCTGGAAATACCTGACATGTCTGAATACCAAAGGAATGTGAATAAATATCTTAGCAACATCTTAGATCGAAAAGTTCCCCAGACTGATATGACACTAAGGCACATTATTTCCAAATCATTGGAGGTAAGGCAGTGTATTTTAACATGGGAAATGTGTGGTATTGTACTCAGTAGCACTCAAAATTGCAATGGTCTTGAAAATGATGTTTAAGTACATTCCACTAACAGAAATAATGTAAATGCTGGAAATCTGACACATAAACGAAAGATGTAAAAAATGCAGTGGCCTGGATTTTCATGCTCAAGGTGGGTAGTGGGAGCTGGGAAAATTCCTGGTTTAGCCTGCCCGCCTAGGGAGCAAGTACCCGCAAAGATGGGAACTTCATTGCCGAGAGGTGGGTGCAGGCTGAAGTTGGATCAGCCAACCTTGAAGAAGTTTGGAGGCAGCCTCTTTCCACTAATTATGCCTTAGGCCTGCTGACTGTGTATTTACTCTCCATAAACACCAAAAAGACACCTGGGGCAGAACTTTGCGCGTTGGCAAGCGGGGGCGGGGCCCGCTCGCCGACACGTAAAATGACGCGCGGTGACATCGGGGGGAGCTTCCGATGTCACCGTGCCCCATTGAAATTTTCAGGAAAGCGGGGGCTCAGCAAAATCAGTTGCTTGCCCGCCGACCTGTCAATGGCCAAATGAGGCCATTGACAGGGTCAATTAAGTAATTAAAGGACCTGCCCGTCCAACCTTAAGGTTGGCGGGCAGGCCAGGAGCCCTGGCGGCAATTAGGAAAAACATGAAACCTCGTCCACGGGTGGGATGAGGTTTCATGTAGGGTTTTTAAAATTTTAATAAAGATTTTGTAAAAATTATGGACATGCCCCAACTCATGTGACATCGTCACATGAGGGGATATGTAAGGGAAATTTTATTTTTCTATTTATATCTTTCTTACATGTACAGCCAATCTCCCTGAGGCTGCACTTAGCCTCAGGGAAATGAGTGCGCCCTGTCATGCGCACGCGCAAAAAAGATCACTCTCGACTTTGGGATTCCACCCCCCCCGCCCGCACAGGGAGTGCATAGCGCTTCTGTGCGGACATCACGCTGGGCGGGCCTTAATTGGCCCACCCACGTAAAATGGGGGTGCCGATCGGAAGTGCACCCGCATGCACCCACCCATCAATTTCCCCCCCCCCACCAACGGGCGGAAAATTCAGCCCTTGGTATAACTATAACAACACAGAAGACCCACTTAAATAAATAAAAACAGAACATTGTGTCAATTTACAGCAAGTGGGTTGGCATCTGGTACGGGAAATGACATGTTATGATGTACCCTTTGTAACTTCAAAACTTGCCTTTTCACTTTAAGGGTTTTACCCAACACGCTGGCTTGGATTTTCACTGAGTCAGAAGACTCAGGAACCCTTTAAAAATGGGGATTCCGGATTTCCAATCTGGTTAGTGCGCTGTCTGATTTTCAGGAGTACTCTCAGACAAGCCTCATTAACTGAGAGCCCAGACATTCATTAAGCTTGTTGAAATAGCTGTATCCCAGGGAAAACATTGCTTGTATGACAGCTCAGGCCTCTGATCTCTGCTGCCAATTTCATAATGTTTGTTTACACAAGTCAAGCCATTTTGAGGCTTATGGTTTTTGTTATTGATACTTTAAAGGGTTTGGATGATTGACACTTTTATTAGCTTGTAGTAAAATGACTTTTTTTTAAACATAGGAAGAAGTTATGAATGAGTTACTTTTTTAAATGCTTTTTTTTTAATATGTCCATCTCTCACTGTAGGTTTCTTTGGTTCTATACATTGTATAGTGGTCAATGGACATGGAGGTGCCATAGCTTGGAATGGGGTGCATATAGTTATAGTTATACCGGGTGTCTTTTTGATATTTATGGAGAGTAGTCAGCAGGCCTAAGGTATAATTAGTGGAAGGGGTGAGGAGTTCAGGGCAGGAGAGAAGCCCAGCAGGTCACTCCGCTTAGACCTCAGGCAGGAATGGTGTGTGTTGGGGGTGGGGGTGGATGGGGTGCCTCCCTCAATGGCCTCCTTTCCACATCGGTTACCAATCCTGCCACCCCACCACCACACAAGGTCTCCATGAAGACCTCCAGCTCCCCAACTCCTCTTTCCCCACCTCCCTGGGCTTCACCTCTCCACCCTGCCCTGAGACTGCCCGCACGTACCTGCCCCTGGACTCTTGGGCTTTGAATCTGGGGACTGCTTGCAGCCGCAGTCCTGGCCACTGCTGGGATTACCGAGATGCTGGCGAATCAGCTTGGCTGGCAGCTCTCTGAGGCAAGGTAACGCGAGTAAGGGGCAGGAGTCCCACCTCCAGCCAATTAACACTCATGGCTGAGGGGCAGCCAATATCGGTGGGGGTGCATTCAAAGCTGACTCCCTGGGTGGTGGGATGAGAAACCCCACCATCCAAAAAATCCTGCCCCACTTTACAGAAGTTGGATTATAACTTTGCCCTCGGTGAACAACTCCCTCCCACACATGGACATCTTCAGGCTTTTAATTCCAGATTTTTATTGAATTCAAATTTCACCATCTGCTGTGGTAGGATTTGAACCCAGGCCCCCAGAGTATTACCCTGGGTTTCTAAAATGCTAGGCAGTGACAATATCACTACACTACACCACCACCCCATCCCTCAGTCAGCCAGAAGCCCTGCCTCAGGGAGTTCCCAGCCAATCTGATTGTCTGGCAGCTCTGTAAGTCCCAGCACAGCCACCTGGAACTGTGGTCACTGCCGGGGCTACAAGCAGGCCTCAGAGTCTTAGGCCCGACCTTGTCAGGCGAGCTCAGCAGGAGCGGGCAGGAGTGGTCAGGACACGACCACCATTTCACACAATTAAGGCCCACTCAGTGCTGCCTGTATTGCGGGGGCGAGTGCGCAAGTTTATGCAGGAAAAGCTCCCTGAGGCACACAACTGCCTCAGAGAGATGAAGATCTAAAAAAAAACAAAAGCATTTTAAGACATTAAAAAACATGTTGAGCAGGGGCATGATAGAAATTAGCTTGAACATTATTTTTTAATGACGGATCAAAACCTCATCCCACCCATGGATGAAGTTTCGCAAAAAATGCAAAGGCTGCTTGGCCTTTTCGCCTGCCTGCCAACTGCAAGGTTGGATGGGCAGCGAGAAATGTACTTCAATTAAGACCTTGCGGGAGGGCATCCGATGCGGAAAGGGGGTCTTTGAGGGATGCCCCCCCACCTCCCTGACCTGTGGCCAACCAGGGTAACCCTGTCAGGCTTGCCCCCTGCCCCTGACCACCTCTCACCTCTCAAAATTGACAGAACCGACGAGCCATATAATAAGATAAAAGCAAAGTACCGCGGATGCTGGAAATCTGAAACAAAAACAGA
This sequence comes from Cetorhinus maximus, assembly GCF_964194155.1. Classification (NCBI taxonomy): domain Eukaryota; kingdom Metazoa; phylum Chordata; class Chondrichthyes; order Lamniformes; family Cetorhinidae; genus Cetorhinus; species Cetorhinus maximus. Next base: position 15,058,872 of record NC_135883.1, on the reverse strand, counting down.
AGATGCTGGAAAAGCTCAGCAGGTCTGACAGCGTCTGTGGAGAGAGAAACAGGGTTGACGTTTCTAGTCCATAGGACAACTGAAGAAGAGTCATACAGACTCGAAACATCAACTCTGTTTCTCCCTCCACAGATGCTGTCAGACCTGCTGAGCTTTTCCAGCATTTTCTCTTTTTGTGTGAGCCATAGAATAACACTGGCAAGCCTTTGACATGTCCCTGAGACTGACAAAATAAGCAAACAGGATTTAAAAAATGCCCCCTTGCAACCTCACAAAATTGTCGGTCAGTCACACCCGACTTCAGCTTGATCCCAACTCCTAGAGACCAAAGTCCCATGGGACCTCCCTGACTTTTAGAAGTCAGGAACGTGTCGAGAACTGACCTGACTTGGGGGTTCCTAACTCTTAAGAGGAAAATCTGACCCATTGAATACCAAAGCAGGGAAGTTATGCTGAATCTTTATAAAACTCTCGTTAGGCCACAACCAGAGTCTTGCATCCAGTTCTGGTTGCCACATGGAAAATACATGAGGATCTTTGAGAGGGTGCAGAGATTTACCAAAATGGTTCCGGGGATGAGGAGATTTAGCTACAAGGTTAGAGAAGCTTAGATTGTTCTCCCTGGAGAGTGAAGAGAGATCTGATAGGGTTGCACTAATTATGGCAGGTTTATATAAGGTAGATAAAGAAAAACTTTTCCCATTAGCTGATGGCACAAGGACCAGGGGACACAGATTTAAGGTTTTGGGCAAGAGGTGCAGGGGAAATGTGAGGAAGAACGTTTTTAAACAGTGAGTGTTAATGATCTGAAACTTGTTGCCTACGAGGGTGGTAGAATCAGAGACAATCAATAATTTCAAGAGGCATTTGGATAGGCATTTGAGGGAAATAAACTTGCGTGGCTACAGAGTTAGAGTGGGAGAATAAGACTAACTGGGTTGCTCTACAGGGGGCAGGGGGCTGGATGGGCCAAATGACCTTCTTCTGCGATTACGTGACCCTGGGAACGGGCAGCACAAAGTTTGCATGCCTCAGCAGGACCAGGTGTGGGGTAATCAGGCCTTGTCCAATTTTTCTGCTTTTGTATTTTTCACAGATAGGGCACAATTAAAAAAATACTGATGTTTTTGTTTTTGGCAGGCTAGCAATAGCTGGTTACAACAGGCTGCTGTAAATGTTCCACTTGCTGACACCTTTCAAAGCAAATTGCAGGCTGTGCGAGACATGGATCGTGAGCAAATAAAATCATATCTTACTCTTCCGGAAAGCCTATTTCTCAACAGGTAAGTTGTGTTTTCTTTTTTTCAAGGGGCAAGAAGTTGCCTTTAAAACTTTTCAAAGCAATTTCTATCAATGTTAGAAAAAGTCTTCTTTTCTCAGCACAATGTTGAATTACAAGAATCCTGTGGACACTCATTTTTAAAACAACGTTGTCAGAGAAAGGGCTTCTATAGGCCACATTTCCTGTGCCCTCCAAATGAGCAGGGATTCGGCACTGGGCTCTTCCTCTTCACTTGCAGTTACTTGGACAATTACTTGGTAATATGCTAGAATTCAGCGTGTTCTTGTCCTTCCACCAATGGGAACAGTTTCTCCCTACCTACCCTGTCCAGACCCCTCCTGATTTTTAGTACCTCTTTCAAATCTCCTTTAAATCTTCTCTTTTCCAAGGAGTACGGTCCCGACTTCTCCAATCTATCTACATAACCGAGGTTCCTCATTCCTGGAACCGTTCTTGTGAATCTTTTCTTCACCCTCTCTAAAGCTTTCAGATCTTTCCTAAAGTGTGGTGTCCAGAACAGGCTTCAATACCCTAGTTGAGGCCGAACCAGTGTTTTACACAGGTGCAATATAAATTTGTAGGTGATAACATGCGATAGCACAATAATAACTGGTTTTACACACTGACTTATTTTCCTTTTCAAGAATGCAAATTTTATTCCTCGTATTTCTGTGGAGAGTTGGGGTTACGGAATTTAGCATTTCTTAATTTGTAGAAATTAATTGAAGATTACACCAAACTCATTGATGTTATACTTTAAGGATAGTGGGGGGGATGGCGTGACAGAAATAGCATGGCGGAAGGAAGTGATTAAGTGTTTCTTAATCACTTAAGTGAGTGAATTCACCTGTCCAAAATGTGTCTGTTAACTAAAGATTAGAGGCACATTAAAGTGGTAGAAAAAGACATTTTATTAATGCATTTGTTCTTAATGTGCAATAATTTTAGAAAGTAGACTTTAAATTAAGTAATAATGTTAATATTATTAAATCCAGACATTTATTTTGCAAAATTAAAGGTTGTTACAGCAGCTTTTTAAAATAAATACAATTCTAAAAATGCTTCAAGTTGCTCTTTTTTTTCATAATTAAATTTCTTATTTAAAGAGGGGGGATTAAGACTTCAGCATTTTAGTGGGCAGTGTTTGGTTATCACGAGGTGGGGGAGCAGCAGGAAGTCAAGGTCAGTGTGGCCGAGTCTATAGTCACAAAGGAGAGCTGGCGGTGACAAATGGGAGGCATGCAAGGGGCAAGCAGGTAGCACTGGGAAGCTGTTTTCCATTCCCAATGCTATTCTTTCTGTGTCACTGCCCTCCCCCAATGATTGGTGTTCACCATAGCCTGAATTTTCAGCTTGGCAAGCGGGCGCGATCGACAGGCCTGGGAGTGGTCGGGAAACAGACCGCCGATCACGATCGCCACCCCCCACCCCCGACCACAATTTCAGGGTGAAATGCACGTTGAAAAGCTCAGCGCTGTCGGGGTTGGGGGGGTGGTGGGGAGGAGGGCAGGCAATGACGTTTCCGCGGGCAAGGGCTAAGAGAAAGCTCCCTGAAGGCAAAGAGCTGCCTCGGGGAGCTGCAGACCCGAAAACCATGAAACAAAGTTTTGAAGATCAGGGAAAAAAATGTCCAAGCGTCACAATCAGGCACCTGAACATATAGATGATTAAAAATGCTGCCCGTTGATTTTTATTTTTATTTTACTTAATAACGGAAACCTCATCCCACCCTTAGATGAGGTTTCATGAAAAATACAAAGTCCGCCTGGTCCAACTGTACGGTTAGACGGACCATGAAAAATCGGTGTCAACTGCACCGTTAATGGGCTTAATTGCCCTCTTAATTGTCCATGGGCGCGCCTCTGACTTTTGCGATGATGTTGGGGCACTCACCCGATGTCTTCCCGCGCGATTTTACACCCAATCGGGTCGGGCGCGCACCCGCCTACTGAATGTAAAATTCTGCCCATATCTCTTTATTCCTCACTGCAAAGTGCACATGACGAATGCATTTTCTTTTGTTGTGCTTTGATACATTCATGAAAATTCTATGCTTTTCTTGCATTTTATTTATATTTTTTTTTGCTTGTTTTTCTCTTACAGTCATGGTTCCATCGCAGGCACATTAAGCAGCAATAAGCTGACTATTAAAATTCCAATTCCTTTCGGTGGAATAGTGAACGAAAGAAGTCCTTTGTTTTCAAAAATAATGAGTGTGCAGCCAATGGTTATGAAAGTACTTGGAATAAATTCACCATCTGATGAGCACACCAAGCCACCAGTATTCATTCCACCTATTGAAGGAAGAACTTCCACACCAACTACTGCTACTCTCCACCTTCCTCTAATTGACAAGCTGGAATTCTCCACGCGGATGAACAGTAATTACTACAATTATTCCTCTAACTTCGTGACGGAATACAGTAAAAAGAAAAGCAAAAAACAATTCTCTGCTGACGTAGATATCCAAGCAGTCTCAGCACTGGACTACCTGTCCTACCATCTGAAAGGTAAGAGATTTCTTCATGAACTCTTTTGAAATAATTGAATCTTTGTCTTTAAATTCTGTGGATTTCTGAAAATGTACTTGCCCTTTAAGAGCATTACTTTTCCACAGTATGATATATTTCACTAGAGCACATCTGAAGTTATAAATTTGATAGTAAGACCGGGAAAAGATTTACGCTTAAAATTCAAAATTGACGTCGCAAAGCTCATACTATGGCAAATGAAAAGAACAAAATCACAGATGATGCTGGTTAACAGTTCAGTTAAATTTGCTTATTTTTGAATGTTATTTTGTACAAATTGCACCTGGTATGGAACCTAATTAGAACTATTAAATATTAAAACCTCCATAGCTATAAATATTAAGCTTTGAATACATTACATTATTGCACTCACAATTTAAAATTATGTACCATAGGTTCTGTACTTTCAAAACACCAAAAAGAGGACATGTTTATTCGCAGTATCTCTTCATCCTTTCAACATAAACTACTACAGTCTTCCTTGAAGCTATCTCAGAAGTTTAATTCTTCGGATGAGATAATAGCTGAGGCGAACTATGAATGGGTTGCACTCAGTGACTTAGGAGCAAAAGCCTCTTTGGTTTCATCATATGAGGTTCTGAATAAATCTTTAAACATGGAAATGCAAGGACATGCAAGAGGAACTTTAAATGTAGCTTCATATGACTCTAACTGGAATTACAGGATCTCTCAAACAATTGATCCCATTAACAGTGAAGGCAGTGGAAGTTCTATTTTAAACTTTAATTCAGCACCGCTCCAAGTTACCAACAGAATGAATGGTGATTACAAAAAGGGTGTTTTCACGTTCTCATCAAACACTGAAGGATCATGGTCAAATTTGAAAAATCTCATAAAACTAAAAGTAAGAACAGAGAAATTTGAATTGAAATGTGATACTTCAGGCGAGTTCAGGAATGGTAACTTCAGCAGTAACATAAAATTGACTAAAAGCCCTGAAATGCTGAAGGTGGTGAATAAACTGCGTGGTGAACTGTTTGGTGCTACCTTAGAAACCAAAGATGAACTGAACTATAATGAAGACCAACTCAGTCTCTCCTCGAACACAACTGGAAAGTACAACAAGATGGCTGCAACAAATGGTCTGAGTCTTATAGTATCAGCAGGACATATTAAAGTTGAACAGAAATGGGTTGCAGATTATTATGACAAGAAGTTCAACAGCATCTTGTCCGGCACACTTAATGCTGATGCTCTAGAGGTAAAGTCTGTTATTGATTTTGCTGGTGTAACAAACCAAGGTATTCTGAAAATCGGCAACAGTGGTCTGTCAACTGAAATGACCTCAAGTGTAAATATACACCCTTTCAATCTGAAACATGCATTCACAACTGTCATTAATCAACATGGAATCATCATGAGCCTTGGTATCAACGATCAAAAAAATGATTTCATTAATTTGAATATGGATGGGAAAGCAAACAGCAGTGGAATATATACCACCAGTTCATATTCAAGTGCTTCTCTTCAAACTAAAGCAACCAATATCATTGAACTTCAATTTACTAAAGAGAAAGAGCTGATGTTTTATGCGATGACCGATGCATTGTTCAAAGAAACTACATTTAACAATATAAATCACCTTACTGTTGGCTTTTGGACATTAACTGCATCAAATACAATCAAGACTGGCAGTCAATTAGATTCTAATATCAAATACCAGCAAAAATTTGAGATGCATATGCAACCTTTCGTAGCTTCAATCAATTTTGACAACCGATTGAAATATCACCAGCTAGATGTTTCCCACATTGTTCAACTTTCACTTGAACCTCTCAAGATTGAATTTAAGGGTGAATTGACGGGATCGCAGCAGGACAATCACTTGGTTCATGGTTATATCTTGAAATATGCTGATTGGAAAACTTTGATACAGGCAAACACAACTGGAAAATTAAAAAGTATGAATATTAACCACAAGCTGAACCTGGAAACTAACGGACTTTCTGCAAAATTCTCCAGTGACACATTGTGCAATTCAAGAGCAGTGAAGTTTCAAAATAATGTACACACTACAGCTATACCATTTGTGTTCACATTTGAAGCTGATACCTCTGCCAAGGGATATATTGATGGTTGGGGCTTGCACAGTGGAGAGCTTAACAATAAGCTCCAAATGAAGGCAGAGCCACTAGCCATTGCGCTTCATCATGATTTCAAAGGAACTTCTGAACATAAACTGGCAGATAGAAGATTGATACAGACACTTCTGGAAAACAGTTTAAATGTTATGCTAATTCCAACTGAGCAGACAAGCAAATGGACATTAAAGAGTCAGTTAAACAATAATAATTACATGCAAACTGTTAATGCCTACAACATTCCAGAAAAAATTGGCATAGATATTGCAAGTGATGCAGAGGTTGATTTTAGTTGTCTAAAGGAAGTTAATTTCCTCCCCTCCAAGGTGCTAAATTCTGTTGATCAAGCTGAGCTTCAGAAGTTTCAGATTTCAGGTAGCCTGAAATATGATAAAAACGGGAATGTTCATGTTATTAACATGCCATTCTTGGAACAGCTACCCATTTACTTTGAGTCATTTAAAGTTGTCATTTTAAATACTTTGGAGGGCATTCAAAATTACTTGAAGGACATTAAAGTTAATCAGTTTGTCCAGAGATGCAAGAAGGCTTTAGGCCAGGTGAATGATTCCATTAAGGACATGAATTTAGACAGCAAGGTTAATGAGGCAAAGGATAAAGTGTTAATGTTTCTAAAAGAGTATCAATTAATACCCGAACACCTTAAGTTTGTTTTAATGCAGGTCCACAACAGTACATTGACCAGACTGCAAGAAGTTACTTTCTATCTGAAAGAAATTGACAAAACTAAATTAAAGGAAGCCATTGAAAATTTCATTAACCGAATTGTGAATACACTAATAGAAATTGATCAACAATATAAAATAACTGAAAAATCTGCCAGGATCCTCATTCAAATGCAGGAAATGCTCAATAAGTTTTACGAGAATGTTGATTGGATTCAAAGTCTCGAGGAAGAATATCAAATTAAAGCTCGGCTTCAAGTTAAGTTAAAAGAACTACAGATGCAACTCCAGAATATCAGTCTGAAGGAATTTGCTAATGGATTAATGCAACAAAGTAATTTAAATGCACTTATTGAAAAATTGGAACAATGTCTAAATACATATAATCAAGAGATAAAGAAAATAATTGAGACAATGTATAATGGACTTTTATGGCTGTTGGAGCACTATGAAATTGATGATAAAATTAACAACATTAATGCCAAGATACAGCAGGTTATCATTATATACAAAATTGACGTATTGGCTCAGAAACTTGTGGCTGAAGCAGTGAAACTCATTCAAACATTCAAGGTAGAGGATACAATACAAGGAGCCATAACTACTCTCAAAAAAATACTTGGGAAATCATATAGTGGAGCAATTGAGTACATTGATAGCGCAACTGAACAGATAAAATCATATGATTACCAAAAATTGATTGACAAAATTAATGATTTCCTCAGCACTATTATTATAGAGTTAAGACAGTTTGATTATAATGCTTTCGTTGATCAAACAAATGCTCAGATCCTAAACATAATCAATGCAGTCAAGGATAAAATGGAAGATTTAGAACTATCAGAGAAAGTTAAGGCTGTGAAAAAGTGTGTACAGGAAGTTCAGTCAATAATAGTGCATTGCGTTACACAACTGAAACACAAAAATCTCAATGAATTGATCAACCCGTTGGCAGATGTACTCAGAACTATAGGTACATCGTTTCGCAATTTCCTGGAAACTTTATTTGGAGAGACACTCAAGGATCTACAAGTTAGGATCAGTAAAATGGATATCCATGAGGAACTGCAAAGACATTGGCAGGATGCTGTGAACGTTTACAAAATAATTGTTGGTCACCTCTCAACAGGATATGAATACGCAGAAAAGGGAATTATTATTTTGGCAGAAAAGTACAACTTCAAAGAAATATTCAATGAAATCCAAATGTACCTGGAAGAAGGTTTTATTGTTCCAGAACTGCACATAGGCCCAATATCTGTGCCTGAGTTTGAGATAAGCATTCGTGCTATCAGAAAAGGAGAGTTCAACACTCCATCATTTACAGTGCCTCTGACGAATCTAACAATTCCATCCTACCATGTCAACTTAAACAACCTGAAAGACATCAGAATTCCTTCCAGATTTGATATTCCATCATTTATTGTCTTGAATTTATTTGTTGTCCCTGCTATCACAATTGATTTGGAAAAGCTTAAGACTTTTACTATCACAACTATAGACAATATACGCAATTTTGACATTTCCATAGGAGAGTTCAATACATTTTCAGATTTAAATTTCCAGGTTATGTCATTGCCAGATGTAAAATTTCCTGAAATAGATTTCAGTGCATTCCACATGCCTGATTTAAAAATTCCAAAGGTGAATTTAGACAACTTCCTGTTAGATGACATTAAGATTCCAGAATTTCAACTTCCTCGTATACCTCACAAAGTGTCAATTCCTGCATTCGGAAAACTCACTGGCATGTTCACTTTTAAATGTCCAATCTATGGACTCCATACTAGTGTTGGTATTCATAACATTGACGTTGTTCAAGACAGAACTGAACTTCTAGCTTTTATCACAGCAAATGGCGAGTCAATTATAAGCACCCTATCCTTCAACTTAGAAGCAAATGCCCGTCTGTCAGCTCCTGACCAAACTCATTTGGAACTCAGTGAAAGCATGAAGTTTGACCACACAGCTCTAACGGTTGATCACATGGGTAATCTTACTTTTGCAAGGCCCTTTGTGAATGGAAAAGCAGAGACTAAGATTACAATTACCACTGAAGCCTATAATTCAGAAACAATAAATGTAATAACAATGAAACTACAGGAAGCACTTTCCACAAAAATACGGACCATCTATCAACACAACCTCAATGTTCCACAAAAACAGTTATCGAGCCAAGTTTCACTTACTAACATTGTTCAAATCTCTTCTAATGAAAAGAGTGCAGCACTATCTATCACAACTACTGGGAATGGAAAATGGTCTTTTAAAGACTTTTCTGATGAAGGAGCACACAAAAGTGAGCTGAAGTTAAACCTAGATGCACCAGCTCTTATAGTTGCATTTTCAGGTGATACCAACACCAAGTATGTAAAGATGAAACAAAATTTCAAGACTGAGATCTTCCCTTCATTTTCTGCCAGATTAACTTTTAATGCAGAAGCAAACATCACTGACTCTGCAGTTTGTGTCATGAATGCAAATGGAAAAGCAGATCTAGCACCATTAAAAGTCGAATTGACAGGATCTCACAATGCTAAACTTAATGGTGCGGCAACGGGTACAGTGGCAAATTCATTTCACTTTACAGCAGAACCATTTGCAATTGGCTTTGTAGGAAAGAATGGTGCTGATGTAAAGGTTTCTTTCCCTTTGACACTCATTGGAAAAACAGAATTCCTAAATAACTATGAGTTGACACTAAATCCAAATGAACAACGATTCTCATGGCAAGTAAATTCTACATTCAACCAGTACAAATATATGCATGATATTTATGTAAGTAACAGTGAAGAAAATATCAATATGCATCTTAGACTGAATGGTGATGCAAACCTTGATTTCCTAACTATACCCGTTTCCATCCCTGAAACTTTGATTCCTTATTCATCATTCAGAATTCCCGCTGTTCATAATTATTCTTTGTGGGAACATGCAGGACTTAAATCCCTTTTGAGAACAACCCGACAATCACTTGGCTTAAGTATAAAGACTGAATACAAAAAGAATAAAGATTTTCATAGCTTCAAAATAGATACGGAGCCAATTTACAATAGGGTCAATGATTTCCTCTCGGCATCTGCTTATAGATTTCAACAGGCAAGAAACAACATGTTGGACTCAATAAGAAAAACACAATATGATATACTGGAAGCAAATCCTGCAACAAGAATGCTTAATGTACCAGGATATACTATACCAGGACTAAAGGCTGAAGTCTCCCCTTATAGGCTAGAAATCCCAGTTTTCAGTTTTGTTACTACTAGAAATATTACTACTCCTACATTTACGTTACCCGTTATTAATTTCATTATGCCTTCGTACACATTTGCTATACCATTTCCTGGGTTAAAATTAGTACATATACCTGACAGTTTTTATACCTTGTCATTTCCAAAGATCAAAATGCCACGTATACCAGATACCATCAACGTTCCTGCTATCGGTAACTTGACCTATGATTTCTCACTCAAATCAAGTTTAGTGGTTCTGACCTCTCATTTTGAACTCTTCAACCAGTCAGACATAATTGCCCGTTATAGTGCTTCATCTTCATCTATCTTTACATCAGACTTCAAAGCAAAAGGAACAACGAGTCTGGCAAGGCGGCGAGGACTGAAATTAGCAACAGCCATTTCTGTTAAGCATGATATCATTCAAGGAAAACATGAGAGCACCATAAGTTTAACAAGGAGGAACATGGAGGCTTCAGTTTCTACTGGAGTAATAATTCAACTTTTCAACCTTGCTCTTAATTTCGAACATGACCTGAATGGAAAAACAAAGCCCAAGCCTAATGTGCAATCAAAGATGTCCCTTAACTTTGGATTGCCTTCAACTGACAACTTGCATTCAGTTCAAGGAAGTGTCACCCATTCTCTTACCTTGGGAGACTTTGCATCCTACTTAAATGTGGAAACTTCAACCAATGCTCACATTGAAGGAAATATACAATACAAATTTTCTGGCAGTATGAACAATGAAGCAAGTATTTATCTGAGTTCAAATAATACGCGTTCCAATGTAAAACTTGAGTTAAGTTCATCAGTTGATTCAGCTTCTGGCAATGTTTGGAAGATCACAACGAGTGAAAACCTTGCTGTAGCGCTATCCACAGAGCGTTTTTTTGCCGTCTGGGATCATTCTGCTGATAACATTCTTACACTTCCATCAACATTTGAAACACTTCCATCAACATTTGAAACAAAAGGTCATCAAAAATCTAAAGCAACTTTAGATTTAGCATTCTGGAGTTTGACTGCAAAGTTAGAATCTGAGATTGATCAACCCAGTAGCTTATGGCATGAGGCAGATTTACAACATTATGTGACTGTAGCCATCAAACCAAAGGTCCAAGAAGTGAAATGGAATAATAATGGTCACCTCCTGTCAGCAGTTTTCAGTGATGAGATGGAGCTAGCAAACAATGTATCAGGAATATATCTTGACATGGCTGGTTCCCTGCAGGGATATGTGCATTTTCTGAAAACTATTTCATTATATGAAAGAAGTTTATGGGACATATTGAAATTTGACTTGACTACTAGTGAAGAGAAGCAACAATACTTAAATATATCTACATCAATAGTGCTCACAAAGAATGGAAACAGTTTATTTAATACTTTATCAGTGCCGCTATTAGGCAATGGTCTGAAGATAAATATTCCTGAGATTACCCTTCATGTTCCTGAATGGGTCAAAAATGTACCGGAAATGATTCCTAATGACCTGTCTTCACAGATTGGAAAAGTTCACATTCCTGATGAAATTGAGTTTCCAACGACCGTAATACCTCTGATAAACATTGTTGTGCCATCATATAAATTCAAGTTTTCAGAAATAAAGCTACCCAGGATAATCATCACTCCTGAATTTAGAGTTCCATATACTACCCTTCAGGTACCATCATACACCATTAATTTAACAGATATTGCTATACCATCAAACATAAATACTCTTCCATTTGATGTATCTTTGCCAAATTTTCCTACAGTTAGCTTTCCTAAAGTGAACATTAATTCTACTTACTTTGAGGATTACAAGATCCCTTACCTTGAAATTGCAATACCAAAATTCAAAATCATGATTTCTCAGTTTGCTCTGCCAAAATCCTTCGGAATAGCTGGAAATTATTTGCAGCTGGACAACATTGCAAAGCAAATTGCAGACTTTGAGCTACCAACGATAACAATCCCAGCAAAGACAGTGGTGATCCCACCACTGAAAGCAAGCTTACCTCTAGCACTTGTTCTGCCAGCATTTAACTCTTTTACTGGAAATGTCAAAGTTTCGTCACCGATATACAATACTACATGGAGTACAAGTGTGAAATCGGACCAAAATGGAGCAGATACCTTCACTGCAGCAGTGGAGGCATCATCCAGTTCTACACTGCGGTTTCTGGAATATGATTTAGATGGTAAGTTGAAAATACAGCAATTTGTTTCTTTAAAAACTGCCACTTTTACTTATTGACCTATTAAACTATACTTTTGCCTTTGTGCCTTTTTCTGTCTAGTCTATTCCTTTTAACAGTCACTTCATGGGTTATTCCAAGACAATCTAATTCAGCAATTTTTTTTACAATTATTTAAATGTCTTATATTTAAAACCATACGCTATTGTATCAGATGTGGAAGATGTCTGAAATATTTTTTGCAATAGTGTCTAGATAATTTATTTTGTTTATTTAACATAATTAATATAATTATGATTAAAGCATCTTGGAGGGTTCAATATATTTCTTGTAGACGAATTCAACATAGAAATTAATAGATTTTTATGTGTATTTTTGAAAGGTGATTTATTTTCTCCCTTTTTTAAAGCAAGCACAACTTTAAGCACCACCACTGATACCTACAATCTTAATGGAAAATATACTTTTGCCCATATTGATTTAAGTGTCGACTGGCAGCAGAATTGCACTTTTCAGCATTCAGGGTAAGTTGTACATTTTCATTAACTTTTTAGATGATAAGTTATCTGATGGAGTTTTTAAGTTTGCGTCGTTACCAAAAAGCATCCTCAATTGCTTAATAAACAAGTCTTCTGGTAGAGCTTAAAAGTTAAGCCTTATATATAGATGCTGGTTTGAATGGCAACCAATAATAGATTAAAGTGTCAGTCACATATATGGGACCCAGCTGTGTAGAAAAGGGTTGCACCTGACTAATTAATATAAAATAAGAGGAGTTTTTTCATGTTTAGAGCAGAACTATCAGCTGTTGCAGGAGCATAAATGGATAGTTAATTAATTAGTTGCCGATTATACAGCCTTTCCTGGTTGACTGCTTTATAAAGGAAAATCAAAGGGCTACATTACAAGGGTGTTTCCTACAGAAGCAGGAATTTCTGCTGATTTACATCAAATGCCAACTTAGATTGAACCAATATAGTAAGATTTTCTTTAGATGGAATTGGATAGTTTTGTATCAGAGACAGAAGTTTAGGGTATGAGAAATAGAATAGTGTACATTTTTCTTAGTTTAGGATGGGTTATATAGGCTATAAATCCTTCTTAAATTCTGTATTTCCTATATTTATTCCCATCCTCTATTTAGGGTTTTTTTTTTGGTTCTGATAAGGCATTTGTCCCCCAATAAATTTAGTTGTGATTTATCCTCTGAATTTTGCCTGCACTTCATGGACAAGTTTTGATCTTCACCACTCAGGTGATAAGTTGGTGCAGTAGATCACACACCCTTTACAGAATCCAGGTTCTGCAAGTGGTGATCTGCTCATAAATAAACAAACAATAGTAATGGTTTTTCATTGCTGTAAATATGAATTATGATATTGTACTAATAGAAAATGTCATTTTCTTATTATAGTAAATAACTATTCCTTTTTAAAATTTTCTCTGTTAGAGTAACAAGTCATCTGGGAATAGATGTCATCAGTCCAACTTTCACAGACCTTAGTATTCGTTGGCAGCAGAATAATGGTAGAATTTCTTCATCAGTCTCCTCTCCAGCTGCTGGATTCCTAGGAATGGTAATCAAAAAGAAGAGGCCAAATGTTCTGTATGCAAAACTATATATCCATGAGCCAGTAAGTAACTTTATTCTTGTGTATGAGAAATATGAACTGAATGCAACAAAACAAAAAATGTTTATGTAATTTATTGAACTAGAAATAATGATGTTTCCATCCACAGCCCTTGCATGTATAATGTAAAACAGCAAATATTAAGGATGAACTGCCAAATTTTCTGGATCTGTCACTTCTAAGCTATTTCAGTGATTCATATCTCATTCGTTGCATGAAATATAAATGGACATAATTTTTATTTCCACAGACATCCTCTGAAATAATTATTTGGGGTGGTAAAATTTCATTGGAGAACCCTGAAAGCATTCAAGCGCAGTTCAACTGGACAAATGGCGTTATTACAGACATGGCAAATGGCCTGAAGGAGAGAATACCCAAGATGATTCAAGCCATCTATAATTGTGTAAACAAGTATCACACCGAACATCTTGGAATAGAGTTGAGCGTTGTACCCTCGAAACTCAAAGACTCGATGAAACATATTGTTGATAAAGCACACAGAAAAGCAATCAATGGCCTTAAGGAAGTTGAAACTCGTCTCCAGTCCGCAGTTGATGATATCGCTTCAAACTATCAACAGGTGAAAGAAACAACAAAGAAATTGTATAAGAGAGCAGCAGCTGAAGTAGAAAATGTAGACTTTGAGAAAAAGATCACCACATTATTAAATGTCATTTCAAATTTGGCAGAAGAATATCAGAGTAAGTTGAAGGACTTAATTGATGCGGCAATCAGATTTTTAAAAGACACCAAATTTCAGCTACCTGGACTTGACGACCAGTATACAGGGCAAGAGCTATACATGATGTCCATAAATCAGGCAACACAATTTACCGTGAATCTCGATAATATTGTAGAAAGAAATCTTAGAGATGCAGTGGAATACTTTAATGCGTTGGAGTTTAAGATGATTCCTGGTGATAACACAATCATTAAAGGCTCAGAAATACTTCCTCTATTAACAGAGTCTCTGAAGCAAGTTCTAACAAAGGTACTTGAAGTTTTAAGGAGCATGCATAGTCTTGATGCTGAACAATATCTAAATTCCCTCAAAATAAATATACAGGCCGGGTCTGAAGAATTTATTAAAGCCAGTGTTGCAAGTGTCAATAATCTGAAGGATGGAGTAAATAAATTCATTACAAATTCTGCAGAACTTTTCAATAAACATTTTGAAGGCTTACGCACTCGCTTTCAAGAAATTGGAGAAGAAACAATTCCTGAATATCTTGAAATGGCCAAAGAAAAATTGAATGTTGCAATTTCAGACATTAAGAAGCACACAACTACATATAAACGGACAATTAAAACTAAGTTGGATGAAGCTATTTCTCACCTAAATGAACTCTATGAAAATTTAATTGCTCAAGGAGAATATTCAGTTGATCGATTTGTTGAAAACTTAAGGAAATTTACTGAACAACTATTTAGATTCTTGGAACAGATTGTAAACAAAATAACTGAAGGAATGGGACTATATGTGGAAAGACGACCTGGACAGCTTATAATTAATGTTCCTCACCCCCTTGAGTGGAAATCATTTGATGATGTACCTCAATTGAAAGAAGGAACTTTGAGCCAGTTAAACATCAAGGGACAGCAGATCCTTCAAAGGGGCACAGCTCTAGCATGGGACAGGATTGTGGAGAGCTATCAAAAAGATAAAAAGTTCCTGAATGAGAAAAGAACAAAGAACGTCAAATCAAAATTTTGAAATTCATCTGAATATTTAAAATTGTTATGAATCAAACTATGTAGTGTGCATAATATACTATGCTTGTGAATGAAAAAGAAACAATCACATGTTATTTCAGCATTTGTAATGAGATTAAATATAAACTTGTTAATAACTTGGCAAGCTCTTCATGTATCATTTCATTTTCATATTTGCTAATATAAAACAAATGAATGTTTACAAATATTCTGGTTATGGTAGATAAATAGAGGGATTCAATCAGAATATGAGGCCCTTTTGGCTAATTTTAGCTGAGTAGCATTCTCTTTAACTTAGACAAGTACACAAGAGAGACAAATTTCCTCAGCTTTTCTGCAATGCAGCATCATGTACGTGGCAGATGGGTGGGACTTGATTACACTGGGTTCTGTTCTTTTTCTCCCCAACCATCTAAATCTTAAATCCTTTGTAGGTAAGTGCATGTTAAACCTGCTTGTTAGTCAGCAAATGCAACCCAACGTAAAAATAATGTTACAAAGCGTCAGTGCTGGACTAATGCCCTCAGCAGCAGTAGGCGCAAGGAACATGATCATGCTCAGCATTGCGAAAGCAATAAGAGACTGCGAAACTGTTGAAGGCCGTGGTTTCCCAGTAGGCTTGATTGCAGAGGGAAAAAAAAAAAATACCCTAATAAAGGGCCTTCCCGGTAATACAGCAACCAACCCTGCTCCTGAGGCTGGTTGTGCCACAAAGACTGCAGGCTCCCACCCGCTTCACGTACATACCCTGACCCGGGGAATTCTAACAGGGTCTGGAACAGCTGCCAGAAATCCTGCTCCATCACAAGTATTATGGCCCCCAAAACCCGAAAGAAATTTGGGGCCAAGAGTTTCAACCATTGGCTGCAGTGCAATCTGAATCATGTTCCCGTGTAACTTGTTACAAACCCACGTCTGCAAAGTGTGCTTGAGGGTCAGCCCAGACGCTTCAATCATAAGGAAACAAGTTTGTGGTTGAGTTTATATTCTAGCAGCTCCTTCTGAATTGCACTTGCAAGTTACTTAAATTCAACTAGTCCCAGCAACTGTTTGATGTGTATTCAGTTAGGTTGAACTGTCCAAATTACTGAATTATTTTCCGTTGGCTTTTTACTGCATTGACTGGGAGCCCAGTGGCCTTCTTGACAGCATTAGTTCACACATGTTCAAGTTGGTAAACCTACTTTAACAGGGGCATCTTGTGAAGATTGCTGTCTCCCTCCCAAAAGAATAAACAGACTGAGTCCTACCCTGGAAGCAGCGATGCCCCCCGCCCCTGTCCCCAACAGGCAGCTCTTCCTACAGGCCACAGGCCACAACTGCTCTGAGCAGGTCCTGACATGGACCTCACCTGCTGGTTGACAAAAAGGCCTGAAGACAGGAAGCACCTTTGTTGACTTATCCTGTGCACATAGCACAATGTGGAGCACAAATATACTGCTGAAACACTCCAAAATCAACCACTGTGTGAAAACCGTACTACTAATTAACTCCATGATCAGCCTCTGACAATTCCGTGTACACCTTGGAGATCAAGTCAGCCGCTCACACGTAACCAGCAACGGGCTCCCACAGGGATCAATCCTTGTACCAGCTCTCTTCAACATACACCAGTGATCTCCCTCTCACAAAGTCATGGCTCTTAGATATGCTGACAAATCGGCCCCGGCTTTCCAGACTCAAGAGCTTCAGGACATTGAGAAAACATTAACTGAAGATCTATGTTCTCTGGAAGCTTACTTTAGAAAAGGGGGCTGATGACTTGGACAAAGTGAAAGAGAAAGAGGGCTCAAATCCCCGATCCCTTCCGAAGGAGAAGAGACCTGTTCTGGTCGATTTGTGAAACTGCCACAGCGGTTGTCCCTAAAAAAGGTTGGAAGGAAAAAGAGGACCTTAAGAAAAGGAAACCAGACTAAGGACTGCAAAACACCAGGGTTAAAGCTGTGGTTCGTTTGATCTTCATAAGAGTAGCTAAATAATAAAGCTAGTGAACGTAATTAAGGTAATCTAAAACTCAGAAGACAATGTTCATAGAATAGGCTTAGAATTTTCCCGTCGGTGATTTGGGGGCGGGGCCCGCTCACTGACGGGAAAATGTCGCGGGATGACGTCATCCCGGTCCCTTTAAATTTTCATGAAGGCGGGCGGGCAGCGAAATTAGCTGTCCGCCCACCGACCTGTCAATGGCCAATTGAGGCCATTGACAGGATAATTAAAGTAATTAAAGGCCCTGCCCGTCCTACCTTAAGGTTTGGCGGGCAGGCCAGGAGCCCCGGCGGGCTTCTGATAATACATGAAACCTCATCCACTGGCGGGATGAGGTTTCGTGTTCCTTTTTAAAAACTTTAATAAATGTAATGTGATATTTATCAACGTGTCCCATCTCGTGTGACATTGTCACATGAGGGGGACATGTTAATAATATTTTTATTTCTCTATTTTTTACGTTTTTGACAGTGTCACTAATCTCCCTGAGACAGCACTTTGTCTCAGGGAGCAGTGCGCACTTTGATAGCTGGGGATTCCCTCACCCCTCCACCCCCCCCCCTTAATTGGCCCGCCCACTCAAAATGGCGGCAGGCCCCATTTCGGCGGCGGGGGTTGGCTGTCCACCTGCTGCCCAGCCGATGGGGCCCGCATGCCCACCAAGGGCAAAATTCTGCCCAGATGCTTTCCAACATCTAGTGGTACACGAGGCAGACAAAACATTAGCTTATGCCTGTTTCCATAGCTCGTTTTTCCTCAAACAGGTCAGTGGCCTGTCACCAGAGGCTGCAGTTTGAGGGGTACCACTCCACATTGACATGGCTGACCAGGAGACTCTGCCACTCTTACCACCTGCCATAGGTGTATTGGAAGAATTAAGGTTGATGTGATGGACAGGAGAGGGTTTAACTTAGACAGCCCTAATTTTTCCCCTCACTACCTTTCCGCAAACAGAAAGGCGTTTTGATTTTGATTTCTCCCTTCTATAATCGGTGGCGTATTTCCCAACTCTTCAGTTTTGCTGTGGTCCAATTTTTACTAATAATCCCAAGACAGGATAAACCCAGAGGGTTAGTTTACACACGCTCAAAATGCGGGAAGAGGGTTCACAACGTCGTCCACCCTTTTTGCATTCATACAGGAAAAGAGAGATAAAGAAAAGAAAGAGGTACAGAGCAAAGACCACAGGGAAAATAAGAATTATTGTTTCACGAGCGTCCAGAATCTAGGATAAAAAGTCCAATGGTGTATTCCTTCACAGAGGACAGCAGGCTGAAACTGATGCAGGATTATCCGCTTTTCCAGTGGAGATGACTTCCACGGTGAAATGGGCACGCAGAGGTGAGTTAGTCTTGTAGCTGGTGGTACAGAAGTTCCAGTAGAAACAGCATAGATGGGGCCAGGCAGGCATTCAATTGTGGGCAGAGCCCTTTTTCTGAGCTGCTGCTTGGTTGATGAAAGATGGCAGACTCAGCTTTCCAGCTCCAAAGGCAATAATATAGATTCCACCAGCTTCAGGGGGCTCATGTGACTCCCACCTCTCTACTTTGGCTTTGACAAAGGACGTATATTCCTTACTCAGGATTCTTGAAACTGTTAATATTTTAACCATTAAGAATTTCAAAAGAGGTTTCAGGGTCTTTGTCCTAGCAGGCAGGCCATTTTTGCTGGCCAGGTCTGGCTTTAAGAAATGTAAATGGCCTTTGTATAAATCCCTTGGAAGTTGGTTTTCTGCAGCCCACAGGGCCATTAGCTTCTGTTCAGAGATCGTGGGTCTCAGCTCCTCTGAATACCAGAAAGTTCCTTTAGTTTGAGTCATAGCCAGCCATGGCTTCAGTTATTTTAAAGTCTTTATCCAGTTTCTAAAATTTTATAAATTAGCCATGATGATATATATATTTTTTTTATAAAACTATAGAGTGACATCTTAGCCCCCTGACATCCCTCGCTGTCTCACAGAAAAAAAATGAATTCCATTTCATTTTTCTCATGTAGTCTTAAGAAGGAAGAATAGGGAGTGGAGGAGTACACATGCATTCTCTCATTCATGCTGGCACACAGCTAGCAGGGGCAGTGACAGCTCTCTGTTGCATTCTCATTTTGAGATTTAAACCTGGGTCTGTGCATCAGCAAGGACATTGTCCGACCATGGAACGTGGAAGGCTTAGGTGACTTGCAAATGTTCAAAACCTGAATTTTGAGGAAGTATAATCAGGTGTAGAGTTCCGAATTACCTCTGTTGGGGATCAGGCATAAGCAAAGCCATTGGTTTTCGAACTCTGCCTGTCCAATTCCTGATTAAGTATCCTCCAAAGTGTCTGGGGGTTTTCCAGGGTGGATAGCACTCGGGGGCAAGTCATGGTCAAGCTGCTCAGGGCTATTTTCAGGAGAATGCAGGACATCTCATTCTGTGAGTGCCAGGTTTTTTTGATCATAGGGGGCTGATTGCTCTTGTCCACCTTGGTAACCTGTGGGTTCAGCTGTTCAAAACCAGGGACTGTGGTTAGCCTGGTGGTCAGGAAGTCAGGGTGTTTTAAAGGGACTTCGGCCTCTTTAGGAGATTCCGGTTCTGGGTCTGGCTCGAGCACTAGGACAACTATAGATTTCCAGCTTCTGGTGCTAGGTGCTTTGAGTTGGCATGCCAACAGGCGGACAGAGGGTCAGCTTGGGCCCAGATGATAGGAAAATGGCCTTCTGAAATGGGCCTCTCTCACATCCATACCAGGGAGGGTTACAGTGCTATAGCCTGGCGGGTTGCTATGGATCATTTTAAATATGGTGGTTAACCCCGTCCAGTCACCTTGCAATTCTGCATTAAGGTGGGTGAGCATGGGGTCCAATCTAATTGGGGCCCCTCCACTGGTCAGTTGCGTAGGTAGGTTCTGTATCTTTTGGGACACTACTGCCCTGTTGTGGAAGGTGAGCTCTTGCTGTACCTCCTGGTGGCTTTTCAACTAAGTGAGTCATCACCCTCACTGTTTCTGGGCCAATTTGAGAACTTTCCTAGTCCACATTTAAATATTCCAGAAAGTTACCAACCAGGCCAATCAATGACTTCCTAGCTGTGGCCTTTGGCTTTGGACGGGGTGCTCTCTCAACTTGTTCCACATCCCCTGGAACACTTCTGCCCTCAAGTGGAGGTGTGCGGCTCCAGTTACATCACCTAGTGGCTTTTCAAATAGGGGAGGCATCTCACTCCCTATCTGCTCATCTGTGTGGGGATTCCAGTTGTCTCTATTTAATGTCGGAAATAAAGTTTCTGCAGGCCATAATTCAGGCAAATCCTTAACCTTTTCCTTTCCTGGTTTAAAAGCTTGCCTTCCTTTAGGCTCTTTGACTATGTGGGGCATCTCCCTTACTATTTCTTTCCCTGCTTTAGGACTTCTCTGGTCCCTATTTCATTCTGGGATACTTGGTGAGTCTATTTTAGATGTTAGGGGCCTTTCCAGGGCTTCTTTTAATTTTACTGGCTTGGCTTCAACTTTGCTACGTTCAAACAACACTCATTCAATGTTTATGGGGGTTATTTCGCCTTTGTGGGCCTCTTTTCTTTCTCTGGCTAACTCCTTGCTGCTAGCCAAACCATTCCAAAAGAGGAAATTGATTCCTGCTACTGGTAGTTCAGGGACAATTCCCACTGTAACAGGGCCTGAAACATGATCACGCTCTAGGTGGACCTGATGGAGGGCTACAAACACACATCCTCCACCCACTCCACAGATCAGTGCTTTGGCCTTCAGGGGCAACTTGGAAGGGGGTGGGGGAGGAGTTAGGTTTAGGTTTTCCTCTAACATTAAGGATTGAGTGGCCCCTGTGTCCCAGAGCAGTACAATGGACTTGTTCACATTTTGGGATGGGTAGGGGGACACTGCTCCTGGCAGGACAAAACTCGGGAAGCTCTCTGGGATTTTGTCTGGCTCAGACACATAGGGCCATGTCCTCCGGGGGTAAGTTTCTGTCACGAACGTCTCTGCCTGCTCTGCTGCACAATCCATTGGGGCGTCCTTCAGAGGGCTACTCAAGTGAAGCTCCATTAGGCCAATGGGCTTGCCTTGTAATCCCCAGTACTCATACCTGGAATGGCCTACTTTACTGCAATGAGAACACACTGGCCAACAGTGAGGGATTCTCCTTTCCAACTGCAGCTGGGCCTCTCACACCCCCTTTTATGTTTTCTGGGTGGGAAGCCTTCCCTATCCAGATTGCCCTGCTTATCTTTTCAATGCTCATGGCAACGGTTTGGAAAGGGTCTGCCTGAGTTTCCAGGCCTATGGCCAGAATTTTCCATCCCCTTTGGCATCGGGAATTCATGGCGGGCGGGAGCGAACAATATGGCGAGAAGGCTGAAAATCGGTTTCACCATGTCATGAAGCCAGTTTGCAACCGTTCGCTCCGCCCATCAATGGTGAGTCATGTCCCCCCCCCCCACCCCCCCCCCACCCCCCCCCCACCCCCCTCCCTCCGCACATCGGGAACATCATCTTAATACATTTGCATCTAAGCCCTGCTCGCGGAAATCATCCCCCCCCCCTGTCAAATTTACAGCCCACGTCAGCAGGGAAACACGCTGACCCAGCATATGTCTTGACAAGTGTTCCAGGTAGCAATCGGGAGTTACCATTAGGGCCTTGCTCAGATCGCGGACATCTGAGGAGCAGAAGATGCTGGACCCCTACAGCTACTGGAGCCTGGGGGTACACGTGCATCGTAGGCCGGGTGGGTTCCGCCGCGAGGCTGCTCACTCAAGGTGGGAGGTGTCGGCCGATGTTTCAGGTCTGCTTCGGGACATCACGGTCTTGGCCGTGGGCTGCTATAGGTGACCTTCGAGGTGGAGGACGGGATAGTCCAGCTGTGAGTGGGAGAGGAAGGTGTACCGGTGGAGTGGGAGAGGAAGCTCTAAGTTTGACTGGGAGTGGGGGGGGTGGTGAGGTAGGGAAGCAGGGAGGGAGTACAGGGCAGGGGCGGAGAGTGTAATGGAGGAGAATATGGCAACTAGAGAGGTAGGTGTAAGTGGGGAGGAAGGTGTAAAGGATGGAGTTCGGAGCGGGAAGGACTTTGGGGAGAGAAAGGAGTTCATGAGGAGGAAGGAGTTCGGAGGGAGGAAGGAGTCCAGGAGAAGAAGGAATCCAGAGGGGAGGAGGGAGTAAGGATGGAGGAGGGTTTTTGGAGGGGATGAGGGTGTAAGGATGGAGGAGGGAATAAGGGTGGAGAAGGGAGTAATGGGGGTGGTGGATGTCCAAGTGAAGGTGCAAGGGGCCTGTGAAGTCAGTGACTGCCTCCTGGGGCACTGTAGGCCTGAGGTCAGCAGCCATTAATTTTTGCAATTTGGTATTTGTGCTGCTTTGTTCTCAATTTCAAGCCTATAGCAAATGTGTAAGGTCATTTTATATTAAATCTTACTTGGTAGATGTGGATCTTAACCTGCTATGATTGTGCTTTGATTAGTTAATCAATAATAACCAGTAGTGACATGTTTCCCCAGACCTTGTTTTTTCTTGCTGACTAGGCACAGCTGGTATTTAGACTACATCTTTGATATCCGATTTTCAAGCTAGCACACTAAAATAAGCTGTCTCTTGTTTATCAGAAGTCCTTCTTCATACTGCATTCAGGGGTCACGTGATAGGGTTCATTCGTCATTACAAAGGCCGGGTAATCTTAGGGGTGGAGCTTTCTTGTCATGGACCTGGTTCAAGCATGTAGCTTCTACATGAGCTCTGTAATAAAGTTAGCTGTTTCAAGTAAGAAACCTGCCCAGTACATCAAGTTTATTACAATTGGCGACGAGGATAAATAGGTCCGACGCTGCACCTCGCCCTTGTGAATGTTAATTCTTAAGGAAAGAAAGAAAAGTATACTCACCAGTCATGCCGTTTTTCAGCAGAATCGACCCTTATAATTCGTCCCTGAAAGGCTGGAGTCAGTGCTTAGAGCCCCTAGGTTTTTATTTATTTCGTGGCAAATGAAATAACAGTGGAGGTGAGGCAGAAAGCAATTCTTTTAAGTGTCTGTGGGAGCAAGACATATAACCTCATTCATAGTTTGATGGCCCGGAGCGCGTCCAATTCTAAACCTTTTAACAAGCTGGTAGACCTCGTGAAGAAACATTTTCAGCTGAAGCCATCAGTAATTATGCAGAGATTTAAGTTCAACTCCAGAGTAAGGGCCCCGGGTGAGTCAATCACAACTTATATTGCAAAGTTAAAGCAGTTGACTTCAGAGATACACTCAATGACATGTTGCTGGACCGTTTGGTTTGTGGCGTTCATGATGACGCCATTCAGCGCCGTTTACTTACACGAGTTAATATTGATTTGAAGTGCACCATAGAAATAGCACTAGCAATGGAGAGAGCTGAGAGAGACTCACAGGCTTTGCAGAGTGTGCAACATTGTGCCGCTCATCAGTAGGGGCAGAAACCTTACTGCTGGGCATGCTGCGAAAACCAGAGAGACATCCGTGAAGCGGGAAACAGTGTCTACTGCTCGAAAAATGAAAAGCCCTACTGGAAGCATCTCACCAGCCATTCAAAAATTAATTTGTTACTGATGTGGGGGTAACCAAGTACCGGAAACCTGCAGGTTTAAAGAGGCACAATGCCACTACTGCCACAATAAAGGGCATGTAATAAAGCAATGCAGGGGGAAATTGAGGCAGCCAATCAGACAGCAGATCAAGATAATTGAAGTGCACAATATAATTGACCCAGAAGCTGCCGATACTGAAATCTATTCCCTATACAATGTCAAAGCAGCAAAAACTGAACCAATAACCATCACCCTTCAAGTGAATGGGAAGCCTCTAGTCATGGAGGTAGACACAGGAGCATCGACCACAGTAGTGGGGGAACATTTAAATACCTAAATGAAGTTGCCCAGCTACTGAATCTGGGACAAACCATGGCTCAGCTGAAGGCATACACTGGAAAGTCAATTGCCACTGCACCTGTGTCCTACAGGTAATAGACACCTCAGCTTCCAGTGATCATTGTAACAGGCGAAGGACCTAGTCTTCCGGGCTGTGATTGGTTAAAAGAAATTAAGCTCAACTGGTTAAAAATATTTCAAGTGAGGACAGGTGGAATTCCTGAACTGTTAAGGAAAGATAACAGCATATTTCATGACAAATTGGGAAAGATAAAAGGCCTAGAAGCAAAAATATACATCGATTTGGAGGCAACACCCCAGTTCTTTAAGTCCAGATTTTTGCCTTATGCCCTCAAGGAGAAGGCGGGTGCAGAATTGTGCTGCTTAGAGATGCTAGGCATCATCCAGCCAGTTCAATTTTCAGAATGGGTAGTGGCCATAGTCCCGGGGCTGAAACCAGATCAAACTATTCGCATTTGCGGATACCACAAATTAACTGTGAGCAAGGCTGCTAAATTAGATAAAGAACCATGGAATGCCTACTGCAAGGACTTCCCCGAGTTGTAGTGTACCTGGATGATGTGCTGTTCACAGGATCAATGGAAGACGAACATTTGGCCAACCTAGGAAAGGGTTTAAGAGGATTTTTGAAAGCTAGTGTACGATTGAAGAAAAAGTGTACTTTCTAAGCGACTGAAGTCACTTACTTGGATCATCAAGTGGATGCCCAGGGAGGGGTTGCATCCAGTAGAGGAGAAGGTCATGAGGTCACGCAATCAAGGAGGCACCCTCTCCTGCCAGTGTCACTGAACTCAAGTCTTTTTTGGGCATAATAAACTATTATAGTTACTTCTTGCCAAATTTGTCAACAGTGTTAGCCCCTTTACACTTATTATTGAAAAAGGACCATCGTTGGTTATGGAAGGCACAACAACAAGAAGCCTTCATAGCAGTCAAGAAGCTATTACACTCATCATGTCTACTAGTACATTATGACCCATCAAAAGAATTAATATTAACCTGTGATGCATCCCCCTACAGTGTGGGAGCGGTGTTGCCAAACAGAGTGGAAGATGGTTCCGAAAAGCCAATAGGCTATGTCTCCAGAACCCTCTCAGCAGCCGAGAAGAGTTATTCACAACTTGAAAGGGAAGGTTTATCCATAATGTTTAGAGTAAAGAAATTCCATCAATATCTGCATGGTCGGCATTTTACCACAGTGTCAGGTTATAAGCCACTAATGGGTTTATTTAGTGAAGATAAAGCAATTCCACCAATAACCTCAACCAGAATTCAACGTTGGGCTTTGATATTATCAGTGTATCAGTACACCTTTATGCACCGTCCGGGTGTGCATATTGCAAATGCAGATGCGCTCAGTTGAAACTAGGGTCCTAAATCTTAACAAAGGAAACTACGAAGATATGAGGTGTAGTTGGCTAAGATAGATTGGGAAACATCATTAAAAGGCATGGCTGTGGATAAACAATGGCTAATATTTAAGAATGAATGTACACATTGCAACAGTTATACAATCCTTCTGGTGTAAAAACACAACAGGAAAAGCGTCCCATCCATGGCTAACTTAAGAAATTAAAGATAGTATTAGAGTCCAGGATTGGAGTCCTCTTTGGGACTCCAAAGAGGAGTCATATAAAGTTTCTAGAAAAAGTAGTAAGCCTGAAGATTAGGAGCAGTTTAGAATTTGGCAAAGGAGGGCCAAGAGATTGATTAAGAGGGGGAAAATAGAATATGAGAGTAAACTTGCAAGGAACATAAAAGCGGACAGTAAAAGCTTCTATAACTATATAAAAAGAAAAAATTACGGAAGACTACTGAAATGTAGGTCCCTTACAGTCTGAATGGGAGAATTTATAATAGAAAACAAGGAAACAGCAGAGCAATTAAACAACTATTTTAGTTCTGTCTTCATGGAGGAAGACACAAATAACTTCTCAGGAATACTAGGGAACCAAGAGTCTAGTGAGAAGGAGGAAATGAAGGAAATTAGTATTACTAAAACAATAGTGCTGGAGAAATTAATGGGACTGAAAGCTAATAAATCCCCAGGGCCTGATAATCTACACCCAGGATACTAAAGGAGGTGGCCATGGAAATAGTGGGTACTTTGGTTGTCATCTTCCAAAATTCTGCAGATTCTGGAACAGTCCCGGCAGATTGGAAAGTGGCAAATATAACCCCACTATTTAAAAAGGAGGGAGGGGAGAAACAGCAAATTACAGACCAGTTAGCCTAACCTTGGTAGTAGGGAAAATGCTAGAGTCTATTATAAAGGATGTGATAACAGGACAGTAAGAAAATA
Organism: Cetorhinus maximus; assembly: GCF_964194155.1. NCBI lineage: Eukaryota > Metazoa > Chordata > Chondrichthyes > Lamniformes > Cetorhinidae > Cetorhinus > Cetorhinus maximus. The sequence goes on along the minus strand of NC_135883.1, from coordinate 15,032,333 downwards.
TCAATGGGGTTAGACAAAGTGAACATGGGTTTATGAAAGGGAAATCATGCTTGACAAACCGACTGGAGTTCTTTGAGAACGTAACTAGCAGAAAAGATAAGGGAGAACCAGTGGATGTGGTGTATTTGGATTTTTAGAAAGCTTTTGATGAGGTCCCATATAAGAGGTTAGTGTGCAAAATTAAACTACATGAGATTGGGGGTAATATATTGGCATGGAGTGAGAATTATTTAGCAGTCAGGAAACAGAGAGTAGGAAGAAATGGGACTTTTTCAGAGTGGCAGACAGTGATTAGTGGGGTACTGCAGGGATAAGTACTTGGGCCCCAGCTATTCACAATATATATCAATGATTTGGATGAGGGAACCAAATGTAATATTTCCAAGTTTGCTGATGACATGAAACTTGGTGGGAATGTGAGCGATGAGAAGGGTGTTAAGAGGCTTCAAGGCAATTTAGACAGGTTGAGTGAGTGGGCAGACACATGGCAGATGCAATATAATGTGGATAAGTGTGAAATTATCCATTCCAGTAGGAAAATCGGAATGGCAGAGTATTATTTAAATGGTGATAGATTGGGGAATGTTGATGTACAAAGGAATCTGGTTGTCCTTGTACACCAATCACTGAAAGCAAGCATGCAGTTGCAGTAAGCAGTTAAGAAGGTAAATGGCCTTCATTTCAAGATGACTTGAATACAGGAGCAAGGATGTCTTACTGCAGCTGTACAGGGCCTCGGTGGGACCACACCTGGAGTATTGTGTGCAGTTTTGGTCTCCTTACCTAAGAAAGTATATACTTGCCATAGAAGAAGTGCAGCAAAGGTTCACCAGACTGATTCCTGGGGTGGCAAGATTGTCATATGAGGAGAGATTGGGCCGGCTAGGCCTATATTTACTGGAGTTTAGAAGAATGAGAGGAGATCTCATTGAAACTTATAAAATTCTGATAGGGATGGACAGACTGGATGCAGGGAGGATATTTCCTCTGGCTAGGGGGTCTAGAACAAGGGATCAAATTCTCTAGGATACAGGGCAGACCATTTAGGACTGAGATGAGGAGAAACTTCTTCACGCAAGGGTGGTGAACCTATGGAATTCTCTACCATAAGAGGCCGTGGAGGCCAAGTCATATTTAAGAAGGAAGCAGTTATATTTCTGGATTCTAAAGGCATCAAGGGGTATGGGAAGAGCACAGGAGTGTGGCATTGAGATAGAGAATCAACCATGATCATATTGAATGGCGGAGCAGGCTCAAAGGGCCAAATAACCTACTCTTGCTCCTATTTTTTATGTTTCTATGCCTTTTGTTACCAGATAGCATTGTACATGATCCACTGCCACAAGAAGTTGCGCTTGTGTTGAATTTCTTGGACTCTTCGCCACTCTGTGCGAAGCAAATAAGGAACTGGACAAACTGATATCCAATTTTGTCAAAAGTCAAAGACCAGCTATTGCAAGGATGGTCGAATGCACCAGTCTCTGAAGAGATAAGACCATTCCATGCCCGTAAAACTGAGTTAAGCTGTCAAGATAGAGTCTTGTAGTGGGGGGTCAATAGTCATCATCCCTTCGCAAGGAAGAGAACCACTACTGACAGAGCTTCATAGTGCGCATCCTCAAAAATGAAGATGCTCGCACGAAGTAATATCTGGTGGCCAGGTATAGACAGTGATATAGAAAAAATGGTTAAACACTATCTCCAGTGTCAGCAACAAAAGAAGTTGCCCTTTTCAGCTCCACTGCATCCATGGCCTGGTTGACCCTGGGTTAGGCTATGTAAAAACTATGTCGGTCCATTTTTAGGTACCATGTTTTTATTGATCATCAATGCGCATTCCAAGTGGATGGATGTGTATGAGGTTAGAGCACCGACATCTTGTGTAACTATTGTGAAGCTGTGCCAATGTGTTAGTATACATGACCTACCAGAAGTCATTGAGCAGAATTTTGCTCTTGGTGGGCGGGCTCGGCGGAGGCGGGCGGGAAGCTGCCTGTGATCGGGATCGGACCATGATTTCTCGCTGGCGGGCCTATTAAGGCCCACCCAGCATGAAACGCGAGCGGCAGTGCTGAGCATTGCCTCTGCAGGGGTGGTGGGGGGGTGGAGGGGGAGGAGGAGGGTGAGCAGGCCAAGCGTGAACTTCGCGCATACGAGCGAGTGAGCGCTTCATAATCTCCCTAGGGCACGGAGCTGCCACAGGGAGATGAAGAGGTACATAAAAAAATAAAGAAAATAATAATGTAACAAAACATGTCCCCTCATGTGACTCTGTCATATGAGCAGGGACATGTTATTAATTTAATTGTAAAGCTTTTATTTTGGATGAGGTTGCCAAAAAAATGCAAAGGTCGTTTGGCCTTGTCGCCTGGCCTGCCAACTGTTAGGTTGGTCGGGCAGCAAAAAATTTAGCTTAATTGATTATTTAATGGCCTTTTAATTGTCAGTGGGCGCGCTGCCAACTCCGGCGTACGCCCGCCAACTGAACTATCGCGCGACTGTGCATTGACATCGGCACGCTCAGCCAACTTCAACGCATGTAATTTCACGCTTGAGTGGCTTGGGCATTAGAAATGCAAGTTACACGCTTTCTTCTCAATTATCATATGACTCCTCATGCAACTATGGATTCAACTCCATCTGAATTACCGAAGAAATGCTGCCTTCGTACAAGGTTAAGTCTGGTATTTCCAAACTTAGAGAGTAAGGTAGAGAAGAACCAGAGTAGTCAGAAATTGTATCACGATATTCATAATAAAGCTCGAAGATTTACTATAGGAGAGGCCGTTTTCCTGCGAAATTTTGGAAATGGACCTAGTTGGGTTGCTGGTTTAATTGTCTCTGAAACTGGACGCTTGTCATATGAAGTGGAGGTGAAAGACCAGATTGTTTGAAAACATGTGGATCATCTAAGGAGTAGAGAAACGTTCCAACAGACAATTATTCCAACTGTAATTGAGGGTGAACCTTTAATCGCTGAAGTGACAGATCGACCTAGGATAGACATACCTGATGTCTCTGTTGAATGAAATAATTCTGAACTACCATTGTCTAAGGATGTCCCTGATGCTGCAGTCCCTGGTCATGCTGACTCAATGGGAGAATCTCAAGTCATAGAGCTACATCGCTCTAACTGAATTAGAAAAACACCTCAGAGACTTAATCTATAATCACATGACCTGTGTATATATGTATATGTTGTGCATTAATATGTTCTTGTAAATAAGAAATGTAAAAATGTAAAGGGGGAGTAATGTAGTGATTGCAGGTATAACCTTTCCTACTGCTTTTAGGCGGGGTCACTTGATTGTACTGACAAATCAGCCCTAATCACGGGTAATCTTAGGGGTGAAGCTTTATAGTCATGGACCTGGTTCAAGCTTGTAGCTTCTACATGAGCTCTGTAAATAAAGTCATCTGTTTCAAGTAAGAAACCTGTCCGGTACATCAAGTTTGTTACAGGAACACACTTTCAAAAGATGCGTAAACAATTTGGATATTGCGACGTCTGCATGGCCTTACAGTGCCTGTGAGGAGAATTGATAAGAACTAAGATTTGTTTGAAAGGGCTCTACCAGACCTCAGAAGGCTGAAATAGAGACAGAAATTTGGCTTAAAGGGACACTGCTTCGTGGACTCACTGCTGTAGCCATAGTGAAATAGTCACCACTGAAGACTGGAGGAAGGGCCAGGAATGGAGTGACTGACTGTAATGCTCACCCATAAGGTTACTCAGCAACTTGGTAATGTATGTACCAAGGAGATGGTAATGCATGTACCAATTTAAGGTGCTTTCATGGAACAAAGTAAGGTGGGGTTATACACTTTGGGGAGCTGTCATGGAACAGACCAAATTGGGGTTATTGTTTGTGCGTTAAAAAAATCTGTCTTTCTTCTTTTCTTCTGATATATATATAAAATGCTTTCAACTTTCAATAAAGTTATCTTTTTTCTTTTTACTCTTTTTTATATATTATCATTTATAATTGTTTTATCATTATGATTGTTATTGTTATTATTATTATTATCATAATTTAATATTCAATAATATTGTTGTTTCAACACATTACTTGTCATAGTCGTTCATTCCTGTCACGTCCAGAGTATGGCTCCAAGCCAAAGTGAGGCTCCAAAAGGGACTCTCAAGCCCAACTCCCCACAGAGCGAACTGAGGTGGGGGGCATGGGAGGTGGGAATGGTGAGTATGAGAGGGGGTAGAGTGAGCCAGAAGGGTGGGAGAGTGAGGAAGCAATGGGAACAGTTGAAGGGATGGCGAGGGTGGTTGATGGGGACTTGGAGGCAGACACGGACCCTGGGGGTGGGAAGGAGGAGGTCGGGAGGTCAATGTGGAGGGGGTGAGATTCTCAGGTAGGTAGGGAACGTGCACGCTCACCTGGACACCTCGGAAAGAAAAGGTGTCAGGTTGGTAGGTGACCATGGGAGGTAGAAGGCGATGCCAGGGGGGTCAACAGTGATAGGGGCAAGGACATGGGTGACTGGTGGGGGGAGGGAGTGGATGGGGGAGCTGAGAAGGAGCCTTATTGCAAACACGTTCTTGAAATCAAAAATGAAAGGAGCCTCGTGTTGGGCGGGAACAGGTGTTGCATGGGAGTGCGATCAGTGGGTGGGTGGAGATGCAGGTCAGCTCAGATGGACAACAGAAAGAGAGCCTCAGCAGGCAGCATTGAAAATGCTCAGGACATTGAGATGAGTGTGATGTAGGAAGGATCTGGTTGCGTGGGAGAGCGCTTGCACGAGGCTCCGAAAGGCCCTACCACATACACACTTCTCCCTCCAGAATCACTCGTGGTCCAGCTGTGTGCAGCTGAACTGCTAGTGAGGAGGATGCAGGGGGAGGACTCGGGAAGCCTGTAAATGAAGCTGAAAGACAACATTACACATTACTCAGCAAAAGTGAATGTATTTGCGGATTAAAAAGTCACAAAATTGTTCACCCATGCAACTACTTGTAATCAGGAATTCTCATCTTTTCCAGGCCTACCTCAGTTTCTAAGAGCTGCCCTGACATCCACAGGAGGGATGGAGACAGCCTGTGCCATGGTTGACCCTGTTGCCTCTGATGACTTTGGCTTGGTTCCTCTGGAGAGCTGAAGTCTTGAGGGCCCTGGCTTGCTTTGGCTGTCCTGTGGGCCAGCTGCTCCCTCTACAATGACGGAGGACAAGGTTGAGGGCGGTCACAGGCAAAGAGGACTCAGAAGGAGAGGACAGACTCTGAGATTCCTGAGTGGAAGACCCTGAGGTGTCCAGCTGCCACTGCTCCTCCCTGTAGGGGCCTGAGGGCCCTGGCCTGACTCCTTGAGGGGAAGGAACATCTGGAGGGGCATAGAAGTGCCCCGTTTCCCTTTTGCGTTGCCACGTCAGGAACTCACCCATGGCTCCCGCGATGGAGTGCAGGTCTGCGCACATCTCCGCATTCTGCTGGACCGGGGTCTCCATGGCGTCCGCCATCCTCCCCATAGAGACCTCAATGAGTGCATATGTGGGCACCACTTCATCAGGGAGCAGGTGGACGTGCTCTTCCGACTCATGTGCCACTCTGTTAAGGGCTTCCAACAGCTCTGCCTGACATTCCCCCACCTTCTGCTGACTTTTCATGATGAGTTGGAAGGCTGAATCCAGAGGGTCATCATCTGACTCTGACCTCACAGATGCCTTTTCTCAGCAGTCCCCTGAGTGCCGGGGAGTTTGGCTGAACCCGCCTCTTGCTGCTGCAGACACTTGTCCATACGGTGACCAACAGATTGTGAACCCGAGCCTGCTCTAGATCTAGGTCCCACCGAGATGTGCGTCTCTGTCCTGGTGGAGGCTGTGGGTAAGCGCTGTGATGGGTCTTCCAGGCTGCCTATTTCCAACTCTTCAATGGAGGAGGAGTCCTCTTGGCTGGAGGTGAGGACGTGGATGGAGCTGAGGGACTGGCTGGCTGAGGGTTTCGGTCGCTTGGCAGAGCTCCCGGTGAACCAAAGTAGAGATGATTAGTGCATGGCAGCACAGTCAAAAGCAGGAGAGAGAGCACCCACATTTGTGTTGAGAGAGGGATGGTGTGGTGCAGGATCCTCACATAGGTGTTCGCCGCCGACCTTACTGTTGCCACAGGCACGATCCATGTCCTCACCAGTCAGCGCGATAGCATAGTCCTCAAAGTGGGTGAGGGGCCTAATGTGGGCCACTGGAACCTCTCCCTGCTGTTATCAGCCAGCTTCTCCTGCATGAAAACAGGTGGAAAGAGTGTGAGGAGCGCACATGGCTCTGCATGGAATGTTTGTGTGGTGAGCGGAGCCATGGACAGGGGGATGAGGACATTAGCTCCGGAAGGTATGAGCCTAATGGAGATATGAGGGTCTGTGTGAGAGTTAGTGGTGTTGTCCCTTGAGGTATGAGATCCCTATGGTTGTGTGACGGATTTATGAGTATGAGAGTTGATCGTGATGCCTGAACGGGTGAGAACATTTATCCACTTCCTGCACTGAATGAAAGTCCTCTTTTGCAAAGGGTTGGCACTGACCAGCGCTGACATGGCTTCCCATAACACACATTGGTGACCTTGCTTGCTGGTCTTCGGCCAGAATGGGCGTAGAGCACATTGCGGCGAGACTCCATTGCATCCAGTAGGCGCTCAAGGGAGGCATCGCTAAATTTGGGACCAGCATGGTTCCTCCCTTTGGCAGCTATCAGTTCCCAGCAGCTTCATATCCCCCGAAGAGTCCTACTCTGTGCAGGGGCAACCTTTAAATATGGCACCTGGCTTACTGAAGGCCTGAGGTGATGGTGGGATGGGCAAATCAGAGGTCACCTCAACAGCGACCTGGCATGTTTCCCATGAATGCATAATTAATGAGGCCGGATGCACCAGGAATGGAATGATATGCCGTGAAAAGCTACCCTTGTGGCCGGCAGTTAAAACATTCTTTTTCCCACCCGCTCCCGTAGTTAATGCAAATCCGGGACAATTCTTCCCTATGGGTGAGATCGTAGTTGTCTGCTTTGATGGCTGCATCCCTGGCTGTGAGGATTCTCCGCTCCTCTAACTGCATTCGCAGGTTGGAGGCTAGGCAATTTTTGAATTCCTCCAAAAGTACCAACTCATGCCATCTCTCATAGGTGCGTGGGATTCTTAGGGATCTTATCTATCGGTTGAACTTGATTGGCCTTAGCCTTTCAGATTCACTGTAGGTATGGGTTGGCTTCTTTTAACCATTCTGGAATTGCTGCCGGTCTGCCTCCAGGGCTAATTCAGAGGCAGTTAGGGTGACAGCCTTGGTCTGCTCATAATTCAGGGACACATCAGGAGTCAGCATGGAGTAGACCTCTTGGGCTCTCCCTGACAGCTGCCCTTAAATTTAAAAAGTTCAGATATCTGATGGCCATTTGAGCTGTCCTGTTGTTTTCTTAAAACTGGGGTAAAATGACTCCACACTACTCTCTTCAAATTTGGAAATAAATCTACCATACGTGAGGGCCTCAGAGAGTGGTTCTAGGGGAGAGGGATAGGGGGTGCTACTGGGTAGAGGCAGATGTTCCCTGGTAGCCTCCAGCTGTTTGGTTTCTCCATCTCTTTGAACTGCCAGCTCCATTCCCAATTATCAGAGCTGGAATTCTCTTTCTCTTTCTCCTTCTTATTCCCTTTCCCGAGCCTCTCTTTCCCTGTCCTGAAATTACAGTTGCAACCTGAGCTTTTCTAGCTCAAAATTGCCTCGGGAGGAGATTCAGAGTCATGGTTGGGCTCCACATCTAGCTGCTCTACAAGTAACGTGAGATTCAAATGTTCCACCAACAACTGGATCAGTTCACTTTTTTTTCATTTTACTGGGCAATTTTGACTCTATGTCCCTAGCTACACCTTTCAGTTGCTCTGTGCCAAGGGCCACTAGAGTTCCACTGTTCAAATTCCTTTGCTGAACAAACATCTGGGCATCAAACTTTGCCATTTTATTAGCGTTAGGGAAAAGGAGTTTGCTGTGGTAACTTACTTGTGTTTCAAAAGGGGGAAATCAAAATCAAAAACCTTTCTGTTTATCGATGGATGGTGAGAGGAGAAATCAGGACTGTCCGTAGTAGAAATTGGGAGCTCAAGCCTGGGATACCTGTTTGAATTTTACCAGAGTCCAAGTTAAGAGACGAGCCAAATCTGATAGAAAACAGTCAGCTGGAAGCCAAAAGTGGAAAACTCGGTGCCGACTCTCTGGGTGGGATTTTTCGGCTCCGTTGCTGTTGGAATTGTCCGGTCCCTCTGAAAGTCAACGGGCTTTTGCCTGGGTTGCTGAATATCCTGCGGCAGGGTCAGCCACAACGGGGCTGGAAAATCCCGGCCGGTTTCCTGTTAGCCGACCAATCCTCTGTCCGTGCTAATATGTTACTTCCTACACCGTAAGCTGTTATTTTGTATAGTAACCTTTGATGTGGCATCCTGTCAAACGCCTTCTGGAAATCCAAGTGCACCACATCCACGGGTTCCTCTATATTCTCGTTGCTTGCTGCTTCCTCAAAAGGCACTAATAATTTAGTCAAACATGACAAAACCTTGGGCAGAATTTTCTGTGCCCAAGTCATGCGCCAGGTCATGGCGGGCTTGAGCGGACAATATGGGGGAAGGCCAAAGGTTTCATGACGTCGTGAAACCAGCTTGCAATCGTCCACTCCACCGGTCAATGGCGGGCCGTGTTTCCCACCATCACACGTCGGGAACTTCATTGTAATACATCTGCATATCGTTCTAAGTCCAGCTTGCTGGAGTCATTCCCTCCATGCTGGATCATCCAGGCACATTGCACACCGACATGTTTCACAGCTGTACATAAGCGGCATGCACCTTCGCTCAGGGCTTCGAGGTTTGTTTGCCTACCTTGCTTCGGGCAGCACTCATAGTCATCAGCTCCAGGCTTCACAGGCAGTACTATGTTACGTTTGGGGGTTCACGGGCACATCTCTATCAGGCCAGCCGTAAGGCGAGTGTTGCTTGTCAATGGCTGCAGGCCTAGGGCTTGCTTGGGAAAGGGGGAGAAGTGGCCTCAGGCAAGGGAAGAGGCTGCAGGGCGAGAGCTATACTGGGGAAGGGGGATATCCTTGGTGTGTGTGGGAGCACATGTTGATCTGTGCAAGTGACCTCAAGATGGAAAGGGCTGAGGAGGCAGTCTCCAGAGGAGATGAGGCCAGATGGAGATGTGAGGGTGTGTGTGAGAGAGTGAGTGGTGATGTCCCTTGAGCTAGCAGCGAGTGAGATGCCAGTGAATGTGTGGTGGGCTTGTGAGTGTGTGAGTTTAGAGTGATGAGATGGTTGCCCTACCCTGGCGGCATGGTTGAGATCATTCACCCTCTTTCTGCACTTGATGGCCAACCTCTTCTGTGCGGCATTGGCACTGGCCACCACTACCATCGCCTCTCAAGCTGGAGTGGTGAGATTGTTGGACCTCCTGCAGCCAGAGTGGGGATGGAGGACATTTTGTCAGGCCTCCAAAAGGCATTGCATGATATGTTACTGAACTCTTCTTGGCTTTCAGGGCCAGGTCTTCACTGAAGCAGTCCTGGGTTGCAAGCATTGCGAACTGTGTAGGCGGCTGCAGTTTAGATATGGCACCCAGAATGAGGAAATGGAGAGGTAACGGTGTGGCGGGCAATTCAGAGGCTGCCTGCCAGTGAGAAGACGTGTTTCCTGTGGCTGCACAATTAATGAGGCGGGATTGGGACGATACAACGTGAAAAGGCGCCATTGCGTCTGACGGCTAAACCGTCTTTTTCCTCACCCGCTCCCACACATAGTCCAAATCTGGGACGATTGTGCCCCATGTTGACTCTGCCTGATTGCATTGAGATTTTCTAAGTGCCCCGCTATAACCTCCTTAAGAATAGATTCCGGCATTTTCCCTATGACAGGTGTTAAGCTAACTGTCCTGTAGTTTCCTCCTTTCTGTCTAACTCTTATCTTGAATAGGGGAGTTACATTTGCTATTTTCCCAATCTGATGGGACCTTCCCTGAATCTAGGGAATTTGGGGAAATTAAAACCAATGCATCTACCATCTCAGCAGCTACTTCTTTTAATAGTCTAGGTGAAGTACATGAGGACCTGGAGGCTTGTCTTTAGTTTTAATAATTTTCTCAGTGCTTTTTCCCTGGTGATTGTAATTGTTTAAAGTTCCTCCCACCCTTTCACATCTTGGTGCACACCTATTTCTGGGATGTTATTTGTATTCTCTACAGTGAAGACTGATGCAAAATATCTGTTAAATTCATCCACCATTTTCTTATGTTCCATTATTAATTCCCCAGACTCACTCTTTAGAGGACCAATGCTCACTTTACTTACTCTTTTCCTTTCTTAATGCCTGTAAAAACTCTTACTATCTGATTTTATGTTTCTAGCTAGTTTTCTCTCATACTCTCATTTTTTAGCCATCCTTTTCTGTTTTTTTATATTCTGTCCAATCTTCTAACCTGCCACTAATCTTTGCGGAATTATATGTTTCTTCTTTCAATTTGATACTATCTTTAACGTTTTTAGTTAGCCGCGGATGGTACATCTTTTCCCTATAGTCTTCCTTTCTCACTGAACTGTATCTTTGCTGAGTATTACAAAATACCTCCTGAAATGTCTGCCACTGCATCTTTGCTGACTTACCCCTTCTAATTTCCCAGTTTACTTTAAGCCAGCTCCATCTTCATATCCTCATAATTGCCCTTATTTAAGTTCAAGACTCTTGTCTTATACCCACCCTTCTCTCCCTTGAACAGAATGCAAAATTCAATCATGTTATGATCACTGCAACCACAGGATGCCTTTACCATGAGATCATCAATTAACTCTGTCTCATTGCATATTACCAGATCTGGAATAGTTGCCCTCTTGCTGGCTCTAGCACATGCGGCTCTTAGAAATTGTCCTGAAAATATTCTATGAACTCATCTCCCAGGCTACCTTTACCGATCTGATTCACCCAATCTATATATAGATTAAAATCACCCATGATTATTGCCATACCTTTCTCACAAACCTCCATTATTTCTTTCCGTATACCCATTCTACAATGCGGTTACTGTTAGGGAGCCTATAAACTACTCCCACAAGTGACTTCCTAACTTAATTATTTCTTAACTCTATCCAAACTGATTTTACATCTTGATCTTTAGAACTAAGTGCATCTCTCTCTTTTTTACTAATGGTATCCTTAATTAACAAAGCTACCCCTCCACCTTTTCCTAGCTTCCTGTCCTTCCAAAGTGTCATGTACCCCTGAATATTCAGGTCCCAATCTTTGTCATCTTGCGGCCATTTCTCTGTAATAGCTATCAGATCATATATATTTATTTCTATTTGAGCAGACAATTCATCTTGTTTTGTTATAAATGTTACATGTATTCAGCTATACAGCCTTTCGCTCTGACTTTTTTTTAACCATTTTTGCAAACTCTAGCCTTATCTGCTGGCTTACCCTCAAGTTTATACAATCTGCCACTTCCTGCCATGCTCTGATAGTCACTTCTCTTATTGCTACCTTGCTCTCTTGCCTTGTCTTCTTTCTTTAATTGATCACTTCTTCCCATACTTGATGCTTTGCCCCCACTATTTAGTTTCTCGCCTTCTCTACTGCCCTAGTTATACGAATCACCTGAACACTGGTCCCTGCACAGTTCAGGTGAAAACCAACCCAACGATACAGCTGCCACTTACCCTAGTAACGCTGCCAGTGTCCATGAATCAAAATCCATTTCTCCCACGCTAATCTTTCAGCCATGCACTTAACTGCCTAATTTTACTTACCCTATGCCAATTTGCTCATGGCTCAGTTAATAATCCAGAAATTATTACCTTTGAGGCCCTGCTTTCTAATTTACCTCCTAGCTACTCATACTCCCTAAGCAGAACCTCTTCCCTGGTCCTACCTATGTCATTGGTACCTACGTGGAATTTGAGATGCACTCACACTTGCCTTTTGCCTGAGCAACACTCACCTCCTGGTGTGGCTGCTGGCCGGACGATATCATTGGGCCTACAGCTTCAGGAACACACCGCACACCTTTCTTAATTTGATGATGAACATGAACGCAGCCAGTTAGGAACCTACTTCACATAAAGTTGCACCAGCGGGCATCTTGACAATAAATGTAGGCTTGGGACCTGCATATGGGTTCCTGACGCCCAGGGGAAATTTCAACTAATTAACTTAGCTTCTCATTTCCTCAATGTTTCCAGCCCTGCTAAGCAGTTACAATAATTTCAATTCTATTATAAAAAATTCTCTGTTGCTTTCTGGCTGATGGGTGATTCGGGCACCCAGGCCCTGGATAAACCCACTTCAGGCCATAGGTTCAGATACTGAGCTGATTCTTCAACAATTTCCACCTTCTTAGCACCTACTTGTAAACCTACTTCCAACTTTTCTGCTAAAATCTTACGTCTGAGACATGCTGAAGAAGCTTTTCATCTTGCATTCATCAGGACAAATTCGCAAGAGTACCAGACCTCAAAGGGAATAACTCTCAAAGTTCACTTGCCAACCAATTAGCATCCTCTTCTCATGCAATATAAACTATTGTTCCCTTTGAGGTATTCAGGGATATCTTAAGAAAATCCTATAAGCCAATACTACAATGGCTTTCTATGACCTCTTCTCCTCTCAAAGCTCATCTCAATGGCAATGTGAATCACATGGGCCATGTATCCAGATAGAAATGCTGTTTGAGTATCTTCTAAACTTCCAACTCCATTCTATCTTGGAATTAAATATATAGTTTTAAGTCTAAACACATACGAGACCTGACATTCCTAATGCCTCCCTAGACTAGCAGTCTATCCATCATCAGCACAGCTATCCTGGTCATTGTTTACAGATATGAATAGCTCACACCCTCTTCACAGTAAGCAAACCTGGGCCGCCCTTTAATCTTTGACAACCAAACCACCCAAGATTGTTGTCCAGCAGAATTCAAAACAGGCCACATGACCTGCTTCAATACCCCATTTTACCTGAAATTAAAGAGACAGTTCCAAAATATAACAACCTTATAAACTTCATAATTATAGCACAATTCCATTTTAATGTCATAGCAACTGCATTGTCATTACTCCCTTCCTAACATTTTATTGCCCTTAAATTACAACTTGGAATGCTAGCATCCAAATGCTTAGTGCGAATGACATTCATCTTGGGTAGTAGAGGAAAACAGGTTTCGGCATATCGGTAGTGTGTTTTACAGTCAGCCCAATTATCTTTTTCATTGGCTCCAGTTGAAAGGTAAATCAAGCAGAGTGTAAGACAGGTATTGATTTTGTATCACCCATTTTGCATTGAGTTTGACCACCAATGTGTTTGTCTCACGTTCCCCTCTCTGATACTTTTGCAAAAGCATTTGCACATTTACTTTGAAGATGTTAATCCCATTTTCATTACTTTACATGTGCAGTGAGCTCCAGCCTGGATTGCACCTGTCTATTCAGAACTAATAATCAATGAGGCATGTGAAATTGATATTTATGGGGCAGGTTAGTAATTGGGAGAGACAGAGAAATGATCACAGGAAAGGAGCAGTTTTAGTCTATTTTCAGATACACATTGGAAAGTGCCCTTAAGAACAAGTACAGGAAAGTTGGGTCCTCCATTGAGGTCTCAAGACATCCTACTCTCAGGAGATATATAAAGGCTGTTTGTAGAAAGTTGACCATTAGGGAAATGGAATCCCCATTATTCAGTGGACCAGGAGGCAGAAAGGCCAAAAGACTTCGGAGGTCTCATTCTCCCGCCGGCCATCACCCTGCTGCCAAATCCCACCAGGCGCATGTTTAAAGTCCAGCTGCAAGCACAGCATCAGTGCCTCCAGCTCACCATTACCGCATGGAAGGCATGGCCAGCAAAGGAAAAAAGAACACAGCCCCCCCGCTTCAATGACGGGTCCCTCGAGCGACAGCTGGATGCTGTGGAGGCCCACCGGGATGTCCTGTACCCCCAATCTGGCCGCAGGATGGGCAGCAACGTGACCAATCCACCTTGGGTGGCGGTGGCAGTGGTGATCAGCAACAACGCCCTTCAGAAGAGGGCAGCCACCCAGTGCCGCAAGAAGATGAATGATCTCCTCCGTCCCACCAGGGTAAGTCACTCTTCTCATCACTCTCAACTCACACACTCACAAACCCATCACACATCCACAGGGCCATCACTCACTGCCAGTTCAAGGGACATCACCATTCACTCTCTCACACTCACCTTCATTGTTCTCAACCCGTCCATGGGACCATTCACCACCCACACATGCCAGGCATACTTATCATCTAACCTGGCAGGCGTCCTGCTTACACTTTCTCCATTTTTATCCATGCAGGACAAGCTGGCACACAACAAGAGACAGAGGTCGTAGACTTGTGGTGGATTGGCCAATAATCAAGATCCTCATGCACTTTGAAAACAGAGCCATCCAGCTGGCTGGCAATGACCGGGAGCGGTCCTGTGCTGACAGTGAGGTCGGCGCTGCTCTACCAAGTGAGGACCCAGCAGTGCAACATCCATCAGGCAACCATGCTGTGAGTGATGTGTTCTATTTCACAGGCCACTGCCTTGCACTAATTATCTCTCTTTGCTTTCACAGGCACATCTGCCAAACAGCCGACAGAGTCCATGACCCAGGGCCTCCAATCAAACCCTGAAGAAACCTCTGGAGAGGAACCTGGAGGCACCCTCCCTGAAGTCCCGTCACAGCGCCCACCCACACCCTCCACCAGCGCAGAGACACACGCTCGGTGGGACTTGGCTTTAGAGTAGACCCGGGATCACGATCTGGTGAGCACATCGCACTGTCTGATCCACAGCAGGTGGCGGCAGGGACTTCCCAGGTCCCCAGTACTCGTGAGGACTGCTGGAGGCCAGAACTTTGCTGAGTCTGAGTCAGATGATGAGCCTCTGGTCTCGGTCATGTCACAGTTGCTGGAGTTGCAAAGGCAAACTCGGGAATATCAGGAAGGGATGTCTGCGGCACTCTTCAGATTGTAAGGCATGATGGAGGAGTCCGTCCGCCTTCAGGCTGAAGTGGTAGCGCCGACATGCCAACACACGAGGTCAACACTGGTAGAGTGGCAGCTGCGATGGAGACCTTGGTCCAGGACTTCGCTCCTGCACTGCTACGTGGGCTCAACTCCATCGCTGATGCCAATTTTGGCCTCCAACAGTGTGCACACGAGATGGGTGCTGGGCAGCTCGACTCACTCCAGCTACCCCTGCTCCTCAAGGAGTCAGCCTGGGGCCTCTGGACACCCATAGGGAGGATTATCAGCAGGTGCACGTTCCGGGACCATCCATCCAGGTGACTCCGAGATTGTCCGGCCAATCCGACTCCCCTCTTCCTGTGACCTCAGCAGCTCCAGCTCCAGAGGCCAAGGAGAGTGCCACTGCCACACAGCAGGACCCTGAAAGCAGGCCGGGGCCCTCCAAGTCTCAGCCATCCAGAGGACGCCCACCAAAGTCATCACAGACAGGGTGTTGCAGTCAGCGGGCTGCCTCTACCTCTGCTGTGGATGTCCAGGGAGCACCAAGATATAGCAGCAGGGTTAGGAAAGTTAAGGAGAATTAGTTGCACAGCCTGGGCCCGGGTATTTATCACTTGTACATACTGTTCACTATTGTCAATAAACTCTCAAGAATGTCTCCCTGCCTATGGCTCCTTGTTCTGATGAGCAGTGTTCTTGTCACTCAGATGTGAAATCTTTCTGCACAAGATAAAGGCAGGCGTCTCAGTCCAGGGCCTCTTCCCTGTGCCCTGCAGCCTTCAGACCAAAGTGATGGTCCAGCCTTACACTCCCTGGAAAGATTACTGATGGCTGCACCTTGGCAGTGCTTGTCATTGCTGCCAGAATGTAATGGGCAGGCACCATAGAGCTCTTCATACTCTCGATGTGCTTTCAGCAACTTTAAGGAAGATCTGGCCCCCATCTCCTCAGCATCTCTGACCAGTGATGCTGTGCTCCTGAAGGGCTCAGGTGCTGAAGGCAGACAAAGCGTCAGAATTTTTAAAGTTTCTTGGCTGTGTCTCTATGATATGACCCTGATCATGGAGCACAAGTGAGCTGCCCTCGGCCAAACAGGAGTCAGACATTCTCAGAGGCTATGTGAAGCTTTATGGAGTGTCCTCACTGCATTTTGTCACCATCCTTCTGCAATCGAATGACTATTAAGGCCTCCACTGCATCTCCATGACAGGGGCATTCTAACAGAGGGTATTTGTGCTACCATAAGCCAGACTGGAGTCAAACATTCACAAATTTGATGTGAGGATCTATGGGGTAACTCAATGCATGTCGTCATCATTCTCCACAAATGTGGCAGCAATGAGGGCCTCCCGAGTGTGTCTGCCTCATCTGGCCAGTGCAAGGGCCTCATCTCCATCATTGTCGCATCATTACAGGAGATGTGTAGCTCCTCTATCTCCTCCTCAGCCAGCTCCTCTCCCCGTTGCAGCGCCAGGTTGTAAAGGGCACAGCAGACAACGACGATGAGTGACATCCTCTGTGGACTGTATTGCAGGGCTCCACCAGACCGGTCCAGGCACTAGAACCTTGTCTTCAGCATCCCGATGGTCTGCTCCACCAAGTTGCGAGTTGCACCATGAGCCTCATTATACCGCCGCTCTGCTGCAGTCTGAGGCCGCGGCATGGGTGTCATCAGCCACGTCCTCTAGCCCTTGTCCCTGAGGATCCATCCCTACAGCTTCTGTGGGCCCTGGAAGAATCCAGGGATCTGTGACCAACTGAGGATGTAGGCATCGTGCACCCTCCCTGGAAACTATGTGCACACCTGCAGGATGCATTTCTGCTGGTCGCACACCAGCTGCACATTCAGTAAGTGGAATCCCTTGCAGTTGATGTAGTCCACCGTGTGTAGCGATAGCAACAGAGACCTAAGCACCACCTGAGTGTAGTCAATTACACCCTGCACCTGTGGGAATCCCGAGATCCAGGAGAATCCAATGGCCCTTGCATCCTGACTGTCCCGGTCCCGGGTGAAATGCACAAAGTTGTGTGCCACGGAGAAGATGGCTTCCATGACCTCATGGATGAATTTGTCAATGACGGCTTGTGATATCCCACAGAGGTCATCTGTGGAGCACTGATGGGAGCCAATGGTGTAGAAATTGAGCGCCGCTGTCACTTTCACAGCCACTGGCACTGGATGCACTCCATGTCCCCTTGACACCAAGTCCTGCAGTAAGTGGAAGATGTGAGCGACCAGGTCCCCAGTCATGCACAGTCGTCGGTGACACTGGTTCTCGGTCATCTGCAGGAATGACATCTATAGTATTATATATAATGACAATCTATAGACCCTGGGTGTCACTAGGCGCTGACCAGACAAGGTTCGCTGTCACTGCTGGGCAGCATGTGTGGGAGCACCAGGAGCCCTGTCTTCCTGAGGTTGCTGCTCCTGCCTTTGCGCGACGAGGAGCCTAAGTCACTCTCTCCTCCGTCTTCTCAACTCTCTGTAGGCCATCAGGCACACAGCTAGGTCACCAAGCTCCATCCTCCTGATGTGGTCCTCCTGCAGCATGAAAGAGAGAGAGATGTGGTTAGCATGTGTATACTTAGCTCCTTTCCTGGCCCTGTGTGCTGGCCCTGTGTAAATTAACAGCGCAAATAGATATAAGTGGTTATGATATAGCTGCAATTATGGAGACATGGCTGCAGGGTGACCAAGGATTGGAACTGAACATCCAGGGGTATTCAATATTTAGAAAGGATGGATAAATAGGGAAAGGAGGTGGGTTAGCACTGTTAGTAAAGGAGGAAATCAATGCAATAGTGAGGAAGGATATTGGCTTGGAAAATCATGATGTGGAATCTGTTTGGGTGGAGATAAGAAACACCAAGGGGCATAAAACATTGGTGGGGATTGTCTATAGGCCCACAAACAGTAACAGAGATGTAAGGGAAGGCATTAAACAGGAGGTTAGAGACACATGCAATAAGGGTACAACTGTAATCATGGGTGACTTTAATCTACATATAGATTGGACAAACCAAACTAGCAATAATACTGTGGAGGAGGATTTCCTGGAATGTGTATATGATGGTTTTTTAGACCAATACATTGAGAAGCCAACTAGAGAGCAGGCTATCCTGGACCGGGTATTTGCAGTGAGAAAGGATTAATTAACAACTTTGTTGTGGGAAAGAGTGACCATAAAATGTTGAATTATCCATTGAGATGGAGAGTGAAGAAATTGAATCCAAAACTAGGGCCCTGAATCTAAATAAAGGGAACTACGAGAGTATGAGTTGTGAGTTGGCAATGATGGATTGGGGAACCTTAGTAAAAGGGTTGATGGTGGATAGGCAATGGCTAACATTTAAGGAACGTATGCATGAATTACAACAATTATTAATTCCTGTCTGGTGCAAAAATAAAACCAGGAAGGTGGCTCAACTATGGATTACAAAAGAAATTAGGAATAGTATTAGATCCAAAGAGGAGACATATAAACTTGCCAAAATAAAGCAGCAAGCCTGAGGATTGGGAGCAGTTTAGAATTTAGCAAAAATGAACAATAGATTGATCATGAAGGGGAAAATGGAGTGTAGGAGTAAACTTACAGGGAACATAAAAACTGACTGTAAAAGCTTCCTTAAATATGTGAAGAAAAAAAGATTAGCAAAGATAAATGTAGGTCCCTTACAGTCAGAAACCGGGCAAAATATAATGGGCAACAAAGAAATGGTAGAAGAATTGAACACATACTTTGGTTCTGTCTTCACAAAAGAGGACACAAATAATTTCCCAGAAATGCTAGGGAACCAAGGGTCTAGTGAGAGAGGAATTGAAGAAAATCAGTATGAGTAAAAAAATGGTGCTTGAGAAATTAATGGGGTTAAAGGCTGAAAAATCCCAAAGGCCTGAAAATCTACATCCCAGAGTCCTAAAGGAAGAGGCTCTGGAAATATTGGATGCATTGGTGGTCATTTTCCAAAATTCTACAGACTCTGGAGCAGTTCTTACAGATTGGAGGGTGGCAAATGTAACCCCGCTATTCAAAAAAGGGAGAGAAAAAACAGAGAATCACAGGCCAGTTAGCCTAACATCAGTAGCGGGGAAAATGCTAGAGTCTATTGTAAAAGACGTGGTAACAGAACACTTGGAAAGCATTAGCGGGATTAGGCAAAGTCAGCATTGGATTTATGAAAGGGAAATCATGTTTAACTAATCTACTGCAGTTTTTTGAGGATGTAACTAGTAGAATAGATAAGGGGGAACCAGTGGATGTGGTGTATTTGGATTTCAAGAAGGCTTTTGATAAGGTACCACATAAGAGGCTAGTGTGCAAAATTAAAGCACATGGGATCGGGGGTAATATACTGGCATGGATTGAGAATTGGTTGACAAACCGGAAACAGAGAGTGGGAATAAATGGGTCTTTTTCCGGATGGCAGGTGGTGGCTAAAGGTGTACCGCAGGGATGAGTGCTTGGGCTCCAGCTATTCACGATATATATAAATGACTTGGATGAGGAAAACAAATTCAATATTTCCATGTTTGCTGATGACACAAAACTGGGTGGGGTTGTGAGTTGTGAGGAGGATGCAAGGAGGCTTCGGGGTGATTTAAACAAGTTATGTGTGTGGGCAAACACATGGCAGATGCAGTATAACGTGGATAGATGTATGTGAAAAATAGAAAGGCAGAGTATTATTTAAATGGTGATGTATTGGGAAATGTGGATGTACAAAGGGATCTGAGTGTCCTTGTACACCAGTCAATGAAAGTAAACAGGCAGGTGCAGCAAACAATTAGGAAGGCAAATCATATGTTGGCCTTCATTGCAAGAGGATTTGAGTTCAGAAGTAGGGATGTCTTACTGCAATTATACAAGGCATTGGTGAGACCACACCTGGAGTACTGCGTGCAGTTTGGTCTCCCTACCTAAGAAAGGATATACTTCCCACAGAGGGAGTGCGATGAATGTTCACAAGGCTGATACCAGGGATGGCAGGACTGTCATATGAGGAGAGATTGGTTCAACTGGGCCTGTGTTCACTAGAGTTTAGAAGAATGAGAGGGGATCAGATTGAAACGTATAAAATTCTAACAGGGCTAGACAAACTAGATGCAGGGAGGATGTTCCCCATGGTTGGGGAGTCTTGAACCGTCTCAGGATACGGGGCAGGCCATTGAGGGCTGAGATGAGCAAAGATTTCTTCACTCAGAGGGTGGTCAACCTGTGGAATTCTCTACCACAGAAGGCTGTGGAGGCTGGGTCACTGAGTATATTCAAGAAAGAAAATGATAAATTTTTGGATATCAGGTGCATCAAGGAGTATGGAGAGGAAGCGGGAATATGGCGTTGAGATAGACGATCAACTATAATCATAGTGAATCGCAGATCAGGCTCGAAGGGCCGAATGACCTCCTCTTGCTCCTAGTTTCTATGTTTTAACGCTTCCCGGAGAGTGCTGGCCACCCCTCGGATGGCCACAGATGAGTGCACTGCATGGCTGCCCTGTCAGCCTGGGACATGGGAGAAACTCCTTCTAACTGGGATGCTGAGATAGCAAGGGACTGTGAGAGCTTCCAGCAGTGACTGCTACATGGCCAACTTTGGCGACGAGATTGTACTATGTGTGCAGTCCAACGGCTCTGCGGTCCAGTAAGGTAGTCGTGGACTCGCAGTCTGTGCTGGGCGAGGGGGAGAGGTGGGGGGGGCAGTGGGGTGTTAAGGGCTGGAGCACTTGGCGGCCCTTTGATGCCTCTGCATTGCTTGCCTGGGCAGCAGTCTAGGAGCCCGACCCTAATCACATCACTGTGGCTGCGCCTGAACCATCTCAGTTGCAGAGGAATGGTCAGTTTGGAATGGAAAAATGGAAGTGTCCCGACTGCGTGTCCACTTCCCTCATCTATCCTGCCCCCCACCTCGATTTCTTGTGCGTGGGATCCAATGCCAGTGCTGCAGTTGCGCCCCCCCATCCACCCCACCCCCGCACCAACAACAGTCGCCTCCGAGGCTGGACAACAGTTGCCCCCAGACACAACCACCAACCCCCCCTACCCCCCCCACCCCCCACCCGACAACAGTCGCCTCTGTGGCAGGGCAGCACTTCACCCCGGCCCCATGGCGCCCCTGAAGCCTGAAAAACAACGGGCGATCCTGGCAAGCTTTGCAGAACACTGCTGTTCCCTCACCTCCAGTTCCCCAGAAGTGAAGGCCGCTCAGCGCACATTGCCTGTGTGCTGTTGTGAAACACGTCCACATGCTTTCCCGCCAGCCGCCAGCATGGACAGATGATCCAGCGGGGGTCCAAGACCCTGGCGGGATGGCCTTCTAATGTTTGCTCTGAGTCTGAGGAGCATTGAGTTGGCGGCTACTTCCAGGAGCTCATCATCAGACTTGGACTGAGCGGGTGGCTGGTCTCCGGCAGCCTTCCAAGTTCCTGAGACTCTGACTGCTATGGGGAGGTGTCAGTGAGGTGTTCTCCAGAAAGTGAACTCGAGCCCAATCTACACTTGTGCCCCACTGACATGTGTGTCTCTGAGCTGGTGGAGGGTGTGTGTGAGCGCCATGACGGTTCTTCCAGTGCTTCCTCTTCAGACGTGGTCCGGGGGCTCGCGCTGGTGCTGGACTGGCTTGGGGGGCGCTTGATCTGCTGGTGCCTAGAAAATAGAAAATAGAGTTTCAGTTCATGAGCCTGGCTCATACAAGGCTGCCTGGGAGTCACTGCGATTGTCAGGATTTGATGTAGTGATGGAGCTGTGATCCGCACTAGGTTGCTGAGAGAGCAACCCGATCTCCTCTCTCCTCTGGAGCGATCCCAGTCCTCCCCAGCCAGCTCAGCTGCAGCCTCCTCAAACTCAGTGAGGCCAATGATATCAGCCGTCCCTCCCCCACTCTGCGATCTCTTGCGCCTGTTGCATGTCAGCTTAGCCTGTATGAAAAAGAAAGAAAGGCATGTGATGAGAAGGGACGGGGAAGAGGCTGGGTGAGATCTCAGCCATCTCAGCCTCCTCTGGAGGTCCCCAGCATCACAGATGCCAGTCTTCATCCAATTCGATTCACTTCATGTGATGTCAAGAAATGGCTGAAGGCACTGGATACTGCAAAGGCTATTGGCCCTGACAATATTCCAGCAATAGTGCTGAAAACTTGTGTTCCAGAACTTGCCATGCCCCTAGCCAAGCTGCTCCAGTACAGCTACAACATTGGTATCTACCCGGCTATGTAGAAGAATACCCAGGTATGTCCTGCACACAAAAAGCAGGACAAATTCAAGCCGGCCAATTGCCGTCCATCAGTCTACTCTCCATCATCAGTAAAGTAATGGAAGGGGTCATCAGCAGTGCTATCAAGCGGCAATTGCTTAGCAATAACCTGCTCACTGACGTCATCTCCTGACCTCATTACGGCCTTGGTTCAAACATGGACAAAAGAGCTGAACTCCTGAGGTGAGGTGAGAGTGACTGTCCTTGACATCAAGATCGCATTTGACCGAGTGTGGCATCAAGGAGCCCGAGCAAAACTGGAGTCAATGGGAATCAGGGGGAAACCTGTCCGCTGGTTGGAGCCATATCTAGCACAAAGGAAGATGGTTGTGGCTGTTGGATGTCAGTCATCTCAGCTCCAGGACATCACTGCAGGAATTCCCCAGGGTGCTGTCCTCAGCCCAACTTCAGAACTCCATCTTCAGTTGCTCCATCAATGACCTTCCTTCCATCATAAGGTCAGAAGTGGGGATGTTCACTGATGATTGCTCAATGTTCAGCACCATTCGTGATTCCTCAGATACTGAATCAGTCCATGCCCAAATGCAGCAAGATCTGGACAATATCCAGGCTTGTGCTGACAAGTGGCAAGTAATATTCGGCCACACAAGTGTCAGGCAATGATCATCTCCAACATAAGAGAATCTAACCATCATCCCTTAAGGTTCAATGGCATTAGCATCACTGAATCCCCCCACTATCAACATCCTGGGAGTTACCATTGACCAGAAACTGAACTGGAATAGCCATATAAATACTGTGGCTACAAGAGCAGGTCAGAGGCTAGGAATCGAATAACTCAATTCCTGACTCCCCAAAGCCTGTCCACAAGGCACAAGTCAGGAGTGTGATGGAATGCTCCTCAGTTGCCTGGATGAGTGCAGCTCTTACGACATTCAAGAAGCTGGAAACTGTCCAGGACAAAGCAGCCTGCTTGATTGGCACCACATCCACAAACATTCACTCCCTCCACTGCCGACACAGAGTAGCAGCAGTATGCACCATCTACAAGATGCACTGCAGGAATTCACCAAGGCTCCTTTGGCAGCGCCTTCCAAACTCAAGGCTACTACCACTTAGAAGGACAAGGGCAGCAGATAGATGGGAACACCCACCGCCTGGAAGTTCCCCTCCAAGTCACTCACCATCCTGACTTGGAAATGCATCGCCGTTCCTTCACTGCTGCTGGGTGAAAACCGTGGAACTCCCTTCCTAACAGCACTGTGGGTGTACCTACACTACATGGACTGCAGCAATTCAAGAAGGCAGCTCACCACCACCTTCTCAAGGGCAACTAGGGATGGGCAGTAAATGCTGGCCCAGCCAGCAAAGCCCACATCCCGTGAATGAATAAAAAAAAAAGATCCATGCCCCTGTGTGTAGTGAGCCCTCCCCAGAAGGGCCAGAGGATGGAGTGTGAGCAACATGATAGATGGGCTGGTGGTGATGTGAAAATCTCAGTGAGAGAATGAGTGATTGATATGTGTCTGCAGCTAATGGTTGCATGAGATCCCTGAAGAGAGTAGCCATTTGAATGCATGGTGCCATGATGAGAGTTTGATATTGGAGGGAGTTGAAGGATGACTTACCCTGGGGGAGTGGATGAGATCATTCATCCTCTTCTTGTACTGGGCGGTATTTCAGGCACAGTTACCCGCCATGCTGACCTACTCTGCGATGGGCCCCCAGGCCAGAGAGGTGAGGCTGCTGCATTTCCTGCAGCCATCCCTGGGATACAGGACTTGCCTGTGCGCTTCAATCCTCTGATCAAGGCCTGGAGGGCCTGATGGGTGAGGCAGGGGCTGCCTTCTTCTTGAGGCTCTCGGCCTTCGTCTTCTGGCTGCAAGACATCTCTACGTGTCCAGAAGACAGGTTGGCTGGAGAGAGGGAGATTATTTGTTGGACTGGACTTTAAATATGGCGCGTGGACCTTCGACTGCGCCAGCTGACGGCGGGCTGGAGCGAGTGAGGTTATGGGTGGAATTTAACCGCAGCGGGATTTTACCTGCCCTCCGAAGTCATTGTAGTTTAGAATAGCTAGCCACATTTTACGGACCCGTCCCCACTGCGATGGGGCGGTAAAATTCTGGCCTATGTGATTGGGCTGGCCTTTAAATGTGGCACCCGGACCTTCGATCCCACCAGCTGACAGTGGGCTGACAAATCAACTCCCAACCCGTCAGGCAATTCAGCCCGATACTCGCCTGGGCCTAATTACTGACCCTCCAAGCGCAGAATTGGCCGTGAGTTCCCGCCATTCTGG
Organism: Cetorhinus maximus; assembly: GCF_964194155.1. NCBI lineage: Eukaryota > Metazoa > Chordata > Chondrichthyes > Lamniformes > Cetorhinidae > Cetorhinus > Cetorhinus maximus. The sequence continues at coordinate 15,007,833 of NC_135883.1, read as the reverse complement.
CCAGTGGGTTGGGCATCGTCGAAACTGCCCACCACTGCACTTAGTCTCATAAATGGAAAATTCCACCCACAGTGTGGAAGAGTCACTATCTTCAACAGTATAAACTGGGAATGACGACAGGGTGTTCTGGAGAATATAGCAAATCTTGAGGATCAGATACAGTGGAGCTAGCTCTCAACGATAAAGGTCCTCAACCCAATCACAGTATTTCTTTTGAATTCTCAGATATTTGGTAGAAAAATATTAGGGTTCCAACTTTGGAGCAACTACCTTGTCCAATTTCAACATTACTGCATGATTAGATAACAACAGCAATAGGGAGGGCTTCATAGCACCCTCGCCTTTGAATCAGAGGGTTGTGGATTCACGTCCCACTCCCGGAAACCAAGAACTGTGATTGTACTCGAAAGAGTTGCAATCTGTGACTGTTGATAACTCGAAAGAGTTTCACTGCTCTCATTGCTGTATGATGGTCTTTTCCCACTGACCCTGGCTAGGCAGAAGCCCAGCAGCTGTCATGAGTGTGACTACAACCAAGCTTCTCAGATAAGAATCAAAAAGAACCTGTGGAAGGCAGCCACTGCAGCAGTGGGGGCCCATTGCAGGGTTATTTCATGATCCAACCCAAGAAGTCAGAGGGCCACTGCAGTCTCAGGACCACCTTATTAACACCCAATAGCTAGCCACCTCACTTACTCCTATCACTGGAAATTACCTAGATGGAGCACTAGAGTACACAATATAAACATTATTACAAGGGAAAGCACTGGGTCAAGAAATACTAAGCACCCATACAATAATCACTTATGTATTGCTGAAAAAAACAGACATTTTTTTGTTGAAGCTTTTCCTCCTGCACTCATCAGGATAATTTGCAAGAAATGTCTCTTTTTTTCAGCAATACTCAAGTTCTGTACTACCAAAACTACCAAACGGCTAATCTATTATGTGCTAGTAAATCTTGTTGTACTTTATTTCAATGGTGCTGCAGAGAGTTTTGTTGGGAAGGTGCAGCATAAGTCATACATCATGTCAAAAGAATGGGCTGATAATGTAGAGATAAAAACAAAAAGCTAAAAGCTACTGCGGATGCTGGAAATCCAAAACAAAATAAAAACAGAATTACCTGGAAAAACTCAGCAAGTCTGGCAGCATCGGCGGAGAAGAAATCAGTCAACGTTTCGAGCCCTCATGGCCCTTCAGCAGAACTGAAGCATAGTTTCAACAAGGGAGAAATATAAATTGGTTTAAGGTGGGTGGGGGGGAAGAGACACATTGAGGGTGTGGTGTGAGCAGATAATCAAAAGATGTCAGAGACAAAAGGGTCAAAGAGGTGTTGAAGGTGGTGGTCTTTGTCTGAGAAAAGTGCTAATTAAGAATGCAAGACAGGATATTCAAAGTACAGCTCTAGTGGGGGTGGGGTGGAAAGACTAAAGGTTTTAGTTTTAGATTTAAAAATAATGGAAATAGGTGGGGAAAGAAGAATCTATATAAATTATTGAAAAAAAAGGCAGGTGGGGGGGGGGAAAGAAACGGGGTGGGGATGGGGGGAGGGGGAGTTTAAGATCTAAAGTTGTTGAATTCAATATTCAGCCCAGAAGGCTGTAAAGTGCCTAGTCGGAAGATGAGGTGCTGTTCCTCCAGTTTGCGTTGGAGACCAATGTAGAGACCAATCCTGGTGAAAGCGGACTTGGCCACTGCATTGCACACATGTGGAGAGGGCTGTATTCAGCAGATAAGGCACGTCCATGACAACTTCATCAATCGTTATTTGCTACATGGTGCTTATTGTCAAATGATAGTTTAGCAGGGACCTCTTCTGGCTTCATCCATCCTCTTTCTCTAGCTGTTCCAGGCTTATGTCTTTTTGGATGGTATAATTGTGAGACACACAAGAGGAGATCATGGGAAGGTTGTGTTGTAGATGCTCCATATCAGGCCAGGCATACGGTATGTGTGTAGTGTGTTTGACAATGATCCATTTGGCTACGAGGCTTGATATATCTATGCTTATTTGGTGCTTGCAGCTTATCTCAATGGTATCATGAGCTAGAATTAAAGTGACAAATTTAATCTCCTGGAAGCTATCATGGGTTCCTGCCTTCTCTTTCATATATGCCTGACAATGTATTTCCCTAAAATGAAAGTGTAATAACAACTACCGTCATGATTCCCATTCTGATGGTCAGAGAAGAGAGGGATGCTGATTGAATGGCTTATGGAATTATGTGCAGGGCGCATGGGTGACAACAATTTTATCCTGGATATTTTGTGTCCAAATATTATTCATGATTAATACAAAGACTTGTGCTGTATGAAAAAAATATTTAATATCTAATATTTTGCTGTTAGTTGTCCATGAGGAAAGCAGTAAAACTGTTTTCTCTGGGCAATAATGCATCTTGCTTAATGCATCCATGACCTGTGGATTGGCTGATGTTGCTGATGTCCTCTGTGACATCATAGAATGAAGCAGAAGCATAGGTTCAGGGATGTGGTGGCCTCGATGCCTGTTGTGGGATCGGTTGTAACTCAAATTTCAAGTGAATGTGCAACTCTCTCACTGGCTCCCTAATGAAGCAGAGTCTACAAGACCATTTGTTCACCAATATTTGTATGTCTCTGCCTATAGATATATCTTTGTTGGTAAGGATGGGTTCAGGCAGCCTGCTTCTAATGCAGTTTGACCTTCCTCACATCCCTTATTTCATCTGCTCCATGACCCTCCAAATACACTGAAGGCAGAGGAATCCCCATTCTCCGTATTATAATTGAGGCAACTCAAAATATTGTAGACAAAACTTTTAAGAAAAATTTTTCCAAAATAACTTGCCAGAAAAAAAACATTAAAATAACACAGCATAGATCAAAAGATTAATTCCACTTTGTGAATTAGTTACAATTCCAGTAGAGTATTATTACAAACCTTTCAGATAAACTAAGGTTATAATTGAAGCAAAATACAATTATTACCTTCTTTCTTAAAATTTTATAAAAGCATCTCATTTAAATTGATCTATTTTTGCTGTTTGTTTTCGGGCTTGTAAGTTTACTGATTCAGATATGTACATGGGCTCAGATTTAAAGTTTTAGCCTAAAGGGATCCATTTTTACTGTAATCAATTAACCTCCAGCGCATAACTGTTTAATTTAGGAACTAGAATTTAATTTTCTCAACCCTAATATAACCACGGTATTAGAATTAGTAATTTAAAAACAAAGCTGTGGCAGATAAAAATATCCAACATGTTTTCCATTAAAATATGTGTATATTTTATGACCCTACAGAGTGAGCATTTAGTCTTGGGGAGATTGGATTCTTCAGGGAAAGCTATGCATACCGCAGGATTTTGTTTTATTGCTAAGAGCAGATTAAAATAGTCTCCTCAATGCTGGAATTACTGTTGGAATTTCCCATAATTGGCCTGTAAGAGGTCCCGAGCATTTTCTTTTGGGCTAATTTTTCTAAACGCATTTTAGGATAGGAGCAAGGCCCAGATATACGATTAACAATTAACACTTTCCACCAACTTTATCCTCGTTAACCCACGTTTACTTTAAATTAAGTTTAATATCCGGAGAAAATTATGGTCTGACGACCATAAACAATAGCAGAAACAATTTTTACATTCCTGAATGTGTTCTTCCTAAGTCTTTATTCAGCTGCTTTATTTTATGAAGGTCATAAGGTGGCGCTGCAGATAGCAACAAATCATTTTAAACCTGGTATCCTCTGAGCTGTAGATCTCTCCAAGTTCATAAACTGACAGCAGCTGCATGTATTTATGTTGATTATGCCTTCTTACATTCTCTTTACTTATTTCCCCTGGATACCTGGTAGGAAACTGTGCCCCCTGATATTTCCAATATACTCAACATTGGGATTCTGTAACAAATGTTGCTAAGTGAAAGACTGCCACCTGTTAGGAATCTATGACTTGGGTCTGCAGTGAAGTGTTCTGCTTTCCCACAGTAGTATTTTAAAGGGTTATAGATCATGTGCACATAATAGGCAGAACATTAGGTCGCTGTAGAAACAGTTGTCTCACTTGCAACAATAATCTAATTAGATATGGGTCAAATTGACAAAAAGCCCACCAATATCAAGCTATTGATAAAATGTCTCCTTTTATTTCTTTCTAACTAATGAAATTTTTTAACTGCTGGGTACTTTCAGTTATTAAAGCGTGTTTGACATCTGCTGAAGGAATGGTTACGAAAGAAAGAACTGAAGTTTCACTTTGGGATCATCGGAGAAACTTTGAGCTAACCATGCTGTGTCACAGTGTGGAGTCACATTAAGTAAAGCTACACAAAGAGTGGGTAAGGATGGACATTAATAAACAGCAAGTGAGAACCACACTTTCTTTGTATGTTTACAGTTTCACATTAGCCCTGTAGACAGAGTGAATTGCTTTTAAAGGAAATTAGCAGTGACAGTTAATATAAAAGCTATTACTTCTCAATCATTCTTGGAACATAAGATTTATAAGTGTTAATGATGGGGCTCAATAAAGAATTTCTTTAGCTCTGTATAATTATTCAAAGTTTAACACTCTACTAAATCATGCTATTAAAAGCTAAACCATGTGCCAAAACATGTCTCAAGTGAATGAAATAGAGAAGCAAAGTGTAGCTGACAACATCTGAAAGAGAAATGTAGGTTAATGCTTTTGGTAGATCCTTTGGTTTTGGAGACAATTGATAAACAGCCATCACAAGCATTGCTTGCCAGGCTTTAAAACGAAGGCGATCATTAGCAATGATACATATGGTACACACAAGTGCGCACTTAAGGTGGAATTTTCCGTTTTTGAAACTAAGTGCAGTGGTGGGTGGGTTCCACGGCATGTTTCCGTTGGTCGGAGTGACGGGAAATTGTACCCGATTCTGCGCCCAGAAGCTTATTAATTATGTACAGGCGAGTATCTCCGAATCGCATGGCGGGTCGGGATCCGATTTTCCCGCCCCACCGTTTACCTAATGGGGTCGACGGTCTAGGTGTCATATTTAAGCGCCACCCGAGCACACACACATTTCACTGGCTCCAGCCCAGCTGTCTTCAGCAGACATATCGAGATGGCTGCACACAAGAAGAAGAAGGCTGAAGCCAGGTTTAGCCATGATTCCCTCGCGATTTTAACAGAGGAGTGCGCAAACACCGGGAAGTCCTCTAACTCAGGGATGGCTCTAGGGAGCACACCAGCTTCACCTCTCTAGCCTGAGAGGTGATAGCAGAGTGGGTCAGCTTGGCTGGCAGCTGGCCCCCCACCTATGCAACCCAGGGTAGGAAGAGCATGAATGAATCTACTCCACCAGTGTAAGTTAATCTTCAGCTCTCTCCAATATCAAACTCTCACCATGGATCATGCACACAAAGGACTACACTGCTCAGGAATCTCACACAATATTAGCGGGGTCACATATCAGCACTGACTGTTTCACAAATGCTTTCCCATCACCACCATCTCATCTATCATGTTGCACAAACTCCATCCTCAGCCCTTTCTGGGGAGGGCTCACCACACACAGGAGGCATACATGCTTCCCAACCTTTGCTCCATCTCCACCTTCTCATCACGTTCCATGCCTTTGTCTTCATGCAGGGCAAGCTTGCTCACAACAGAAGGGAGAGATCCTAGAAAGGAGGAGAGACAGCCAGCATCACCGAACTCCCCAGGTTCATGGAGGATGCCACTGAGTCGGCTGGGGTGGACAGGGATTGCTCCTGTGGGGAAGGTGAGATTGGCTTCTCCCTGCAACCTAATATGGATGAGACCTCCATGAGCTGATCACATCCTGACATTCACAGTGGGTGACATGCAATTTTGTATTCTGCCTGCTCGTGAACTAAATCTGTCTTCTCTCTCTTACAGGCACCAGCAGGTCCAGGCACACCAGGAGGGCCCAAATAAGCCCCAGCCCCCAGCCCACCTCAAAGAAGGACGCTGAGGAGCGAAGCCAGGAAGATCTGTCGCTGCATTCACCACATCCTCCAGACAGGTTGAGCCAGACACCTCGGTGGATTATAACTCTAGTTTAGGCTCGGGGTCACTTTCTGGAGAACACCTCACGGACATGTCTCCACAGCATTCGGAGGTAGTGACAGCCCAGGTCTGTGGAACTCGGAGGACCGCTGGAGATCAGGCATCCGCCGATTCGGATGATGATCCTCTGCGAGCAGCCGCCGAGACAACGCTGGAGATGCAATGACAGGCAGCGGAAAATCTGCTTGAGATGCCGGAGTTACTCAGAAGACGAGAGCGAAGATTGGAGGAGTTCATTCGCGTTCTGTCCGATATCGTGGATCCAAAATGCGACGTCTCGAGGTCACCATAGGAAGGGTGGCTGCCGCCTTGAACACCTTGGTCCAGCGGGTTTCGCCAGATTTGCACTCAAACCTACCCACCATGGCAAAAGGCATTGGTGGGATCCATCATTGGCTAGGCATGAGAGAGTGGAACACCTTGACCTCCCTCCAGGTGCCCCTTTTCCTCAACAGTCAGGGACAGGCCCTCAGGCACCCACAGGGTGGAGGAACGTCAGTTGGATATCGGGGGGCCTCCACACAGGGCACTCCAAATCCCCTCTGCCTGTGACCCCATCAACTCCAGCTGGTCAGGCCAAGGAGGGTGCGTCTGCCCCTGAGCAGGAGACCATTATCAGGCTGGGGCCCTCCAGGCCTCAGGCCACCAGAGGGCATCTGCCATGGTCATGACAGGCGACAGGATGTAGCAGTCAGCAGCCTGCCTCCACCTCTGCTGCAGATGTCAGGGCAGCGCCCAAGTATAGCGGTAGGGTTAGGAAAATTAATAAATATTAACATCATTTCTAAGTCACAGGTGTTCAATCATTGTACTTATCTTGCACTTTTGTAAACGCATTTGATGTCAATGAGAGTGCTTTGGTCATTTGAAGGCAATTTAAAGGTTTCTGATTTTTGGCCTCATTCCAAAGCTGAGCCTGCCAAGAAATCCAGTCCAGGCTGGAGGAGAAAATTTCGCCCTTAGTGTTTAATTTTCATGTGACTGCCTTTTTGTCATTGCAAAACATTATTGAACAGAAGCTTTGTGACAATTTTGTAAAATAAACTGGACTTCAAATCAATTTGTGAAAATAAAATGTTTAAATATTAGTATTTCTTAAGGATTGACATAAAAAGCAAAATAGAAAATCCTGTCTGTTGAAAGTCAATTAATGATTGTCTTTTGTGAATGTGAAGTGATTTTATCCACAAATGCCATCTCAATGAAAGATATTCTGGAGCTTGCAATCATTGATGTTGAGTTATAACTTCCAATGACCCAAAATGGATGAGGCTTGAAACAGTTGTGAAGTACTTATTGCACAGCCTGTAATCAATACACAGGAATCAATACAAAATACATAAATGCAAAAGGTACACATAGTAAACAGAAGACAGACATTTACATAAATGGATAAAACAAGCAGATTTTTTACTTAACAATAGTGTTGCCCTGCTTTTCGAATGGGTTTGCCTGATTGCAAAGAAAAAGTCAATTTTGAATCTGGAGTATATTTTCCAAGTCTTTGCCTCTAGAATAGTGCCTGGTCCACTGTTCATGCATATCAAAAAGTTGACATGCCAGTGAATCCATGCTTACAATGGACTAGGTACATCTCCATGGGTAAGGTCACAGAAGGTCTTATAACAGTAATACCTTACCATGGTTTGGGTACAATATGCTAGTGGAAGGATCAACAGTTCAACTTTCTACACCTGATCTTACCCTTTGGAATTGTTGCAATATGGTTCATTAAATGTCTCGATGATGGGACCTTGAGACTTGTATATTTAAACATGAACCCTTTATTGTTAACCTTTAGCTATTTACAGATTGCGGGTTACTGTCATGTATGCTGCTGTTCGTTGCTTGTAGGCTGCTTCCAGAGTGTTCTCTCTAGACTGCTCTCTCTGAGCCTATTATAATGTGATTCTATACATCATACCGTGGGCGGTGCTTTTCTCCAGTCACATATTAACCCTTGCTCTGCCAAGCATGTTTACATTACAATGGCATGCAGACACATACAACATCATACAACAGGAATCTAGAAACTGTTCTGATAGGACAGTTAGTAAAGGAATGTTCAAAGCTGAGCCCAAAGACCAGCAAAGTGGCAGGTTTGATCTGTGGTCTATGTTGAATTATCTGATCTCAGTAGGAAATTGCCCTTTATACCATTGGGCAGGACTTATCTTCTTTCTTCACTTTGGTGTCACAAGTGGAATTGTATAATCAACACAGCAGTCATCGATGCCCATGATTTTAAACTCACAGTACCTTAAACATCTTCTCATCTATTTCATGGTTTTCCACCAAGTACTGTTTTATACATAGTGTACTCGTTTTTTTCTGGGTTAAGAATGTAATGTTAAAATGATGGACTTTTAAGTAATATTCTTGATAAGTTTTTTTTGCTGGAGATGCTTTTTTTAAAATTGACTAGGCGTAAAAGCGCTAATTTATGTACCTAATAGATCACAATTCACTTACATATGACATTCTGTGTGCAGAATCGTCCCAGATTTGCACTAAGTGCGTGGCGGGTGGGTACAACGCTGTTTTACTTGCCAGCCATTTCATCCCAAACCCGTCGCATTAATTATGCACTCGCGGGAAACACGCTGTTTCCATGGCGGGAGGGCTCTCATTCGCCCGCCATACCGTCACCTCGCCGCCTCATCATGCCAGACGCCATATTTAAAGTGCAGCCACACACACCCTTCTCAATGCTTCCAGCCCATGACTGTTTCAAAGAAGACATGGCCCTGAAAGGCAAAAAGACTGCAGTCCCCACGCTCACTGACACGTCCCTTGGGCGCAGTCGAGGTTCGCCAAGATGCCCTCTATCCCGGCTCTGGCCGCGGGATGGGTGGCAAAATCGCTAATCAGGCTTGGGAAGCAGTGGCAGCGGTGGTCAGTGCCAATGTCCTGAAAAAGAGCACAGCCATCCGGTGCTTCAAGAGGATGAATGATCTCCTCCGTTCTGCCAGGGTAAGTCACTTTTCTCATCACTCTCAACTCACACTCACAAACCCATCACACATCCACAGGGCCCTCACTCACTGCCAGTTCAAGGGACATCACCATTCATTCGCTCACACACACCTTCATTGTCCTCATCTTGCCCATGGGACCACTCACCGTCCACACATGCCAGGCATACTTATCATCTGGCCTGGCTGATGTCCTGCATACACTCTCTCCATCTCTATTCGTGCAGGACTAGCTGGCACACAACAAGAGGGAGAGGTTGCATCGGTGGAGGAATGCCTGAATTCAAAGTCCTCACTGACTTTGAAAGCAGAGCCATCCAGCTGGCCGGCGATGACCGGGACCGGTCCTGTGCTGACAGTGAAGTCGCTAGTGCTCAACCAAGTGAGGATCCAGCAGTGCAACATCCATCAGACAACCATGGCGTGAGTGATGTGTCCTGTTTCACAGGCCACTGCCCTGCACTAATTATCTCTCCTTGCTTTCACAGGCACATATGGGAGGCTGCCAAGGGAGTCCACAACCCAGGACCTCCAATCAAGCCTCGAGGGAAGCTCAGGAGAGGGATCCGCTGAAACCCTCCCTGAAGTCCCGTCACAGCGCTCACCCACACCCTCCAACAGCGTGGAGACACACACCTCGGTGTGACCTAGCTTTAGAGTAGCCTTGGGATCACAATCTGGTGAGTGCATCGCACTTTCTGATCCACAGCAGGTGGAGGCAGGGACTTCCCAGGTGTCCGGCACTCGGAGGACTGCTGGAGGCCAGAACATTGCTGAGTCTGAGTCAGATGACGAGCCTCTGGACTCAGTCATGTCACAATTACTGAAGCTGCAAAAGCCAAGCTCAGGAACATCAGGAAGGGATGTCCACTGCACTCCTCAGATTGCAAGGCACGATGGAGGAGTCTGTCCGCCTTCAGGCTGAGGTGATAGCGCCAGCATGCCAACGCATCAAGGTCAACGCTGGTAGGATGGGGGCCGCCTCGGAGACCCTGGTCCAGGACTTCGCCCCTGCACAGCTGCGAGCGCTGAACTCCATCGCTGACGCCATAGTTGGCCTCCAAAAAGTGTCAACGCGAGAGGGGTGCGCATCAGCCTGATCTCACTCCAGTTACCCCTTCTCCTCAAGGACTCAGCCAGGGGGCCTTGGGCACCCATAAGGAGGAGGATCAGCAGGTGCACGCCCCCCTTGGCCACCCATCTAGGTGACTCCGGGAGGGTCCTGCCCATCCGAATCCCCTAACTTGTGACCTCAGCAGCTCCAGCTCTACAGGCCGAGGAGGGTGCCACTGCCACACAGCAAGACCCCGAAAGCAGGCCTGGGCCCTCCAGGTCTCAGCCCTCCAGAAGGCGCCAGCCAAGGTCATCACAGGTAGGGAGTCACAGTCAGCAGGCTGCCTCCATCATCGCTGTAGATGTCCAGGGCGCACCAAGATGTAGCAGCAAGGTTAGGAAAGTTAAAAAGATGTAGTTGCACAGCCTGAACATGGGTGTTAATCACTTGTACATAATGTTCACTATTGTAAATAAACTCCCACAAATGTTTCCTTGCCTATGGCTCCTTGTTCTGATGAGCAATGTTCATGTCACTCAGATGTGAAACCTTTCTGCACAAGGTAAAGACAGGTGTCTCAGTCCAGGGCCTCTTCCCTGTGCTCTGTTCAGCCTTCAGACCAAAGTGATAGTCCGGCCTCACACTCCCTGGACACATTACTGATGTCGGCGGTGCTTGTCATTGCTGCCAGAATGTTGTGGGCAGGCATCACAGAGTTCCATCATTCCCTCTGTGTGCTCTCAGCACTGTTAAGGTGGGGCTGGCCCCCATCTCTTCAGCATCTGTGGCCAGTGATGCTGTGCTCCTGAAGGGCTCAGATGCTGAAGGCAGACAAAGGATCTGATGCTTTTAAGGTTTCATGGCTACGTCTCTATGATGTGACCCTATGATGTGACTCTATGATGTGATCACAGAGCAGAAGTGAGATGCCCTCAGCCAGACAGGAGTCAGACATTTACAGAGGCTATGTGAAGATCTATGGAATGTCCTCACTGCATGTCATCATCATCCTCCTGCGATTGAGGGACTATTAGGACCTCCACTGCATCTCCATGACAGGATCATTATCACAGAGGGTATGTGTACTGCCATGAGCCATACTGGAGTAAAACATTCATAGATGCAATGTGAGGATCTTATGGTTTCTCCTCACTGTTGGTTAAGTCTGAGAGCCCCTTAATACATCCCAGAGAGTGCTGGCCACCACTTGGATGGCCAGAGTTTAGTGCGCTGCATGGCTGCCTGAAACCCCACCATCTCCACCCCACTCCACCTGACCGATTGGCAGCAGCTTTGCCCACTGGACTGCATGCTGTGCTCTCAGCTCAGGCACAGGCATTCTCCTAACCCACACTGCAAGGCTGCATTGTTAGCTTGAACTATGGGGGAGACTGGTCCAAACTGGGATGATGACATTGCAAGGGGCTGTGAGCACCTCCACCAGTGACTGCTCCATGGCCAGTTTTAGCAAGGAGATTGTACAACATGCCCAGTTGTCCAACTGTTCTGCAGTTCACTAAAACACTCATTAGTTTGCAGTCTGTGCCCAAGGGGTGAAAAACTCCGGTGCACTTGGTGCCACTTTCATGCCTCTGCATTGCTTGGGTAGGCAGATAAGTTAGAGGCCTGACTCCATGCATGTCAATGTGGCTGCATCTGAACTGTTTCAGCTGCAGAGGAATGGTCACTTTACACAAGATTTCCCTAATGCGTGGTCGCTTCCTTCCCCCCAACCCCGCACCTGCTTGTGCACTACCTTCAACCGCAGGGAAGCCCTTGCCACCCCCTCCCCCAGTGCACCCAACCACAGAGCAGCCCATGTCCCCCGGCCAAGTCACCTCAACCACAGGGCAGCCCCTGTACCCAAGCCTCCAACACGCCTCAATCTTGAAGCCCAACAGGCGACCCGAGTGAGCACTGCGCAACATTACTGTGCACTCACCTCAAAGTTCCCCTCAAAGTGCAGCCCACCAAGTGCACGCCTTATACATGCTGCTGTGACACACGTTGGTGTGATGGGCAGACGATCCAGTGGTGGGAGGGGGTGGGGCTTCATTCTGGCGGGCTGGCCTCACAATGATATGCAGATGTATTACAGTGAGGTTCTCGACATCCGCTGGTGGGAAACGTGGTCCGCCATCGATGTGCTGAACGGACGATCACAAACCGGTTTCACGACGGTGTGAAACCAACTTTTGGCCTTCTCGCCATATTGTCCGCTCACGCCGCCAAACACGCCTGACAGCAGTAGGCACAGAAAACTCCATCATAAGTTTCAGGTTTTTAAAAGCAAGCATAGATATTGGAAGGAAATAAATCTTGGAAATAAATCTGGTGATCCTCCTTCCACTAACATACAGTGCCCATGCTGTTTTCAGTTGTTCCCGTTAGTTTTGGTGTAAGCCCTGCCATGGTGAGGTAGCTGGCGCCTGTGTGAGTGTAAATTGGAAAATCACAAGCCTGTTGTCTTCAATCTCCTGACTTGCACTCATGGTACCTCATCAGAGGCAATGATTTAGAAAATCTATCGCCGGTTTAGCTGGCTTTATCAATTGAAATCCAGGTAAATATATTATAAAACATCATTGCCATGTTGAAAATCTGCTGGCTTTACTTATATTATCACGTCACAGTGTTGGAGTGAGTCTTTGCCTTAGCGGGACCCTCTGAACTAGAAGGTATGGGGTTTGATCCCTAGTCCAAACAGTCCTAGCGAGTGGAACGTGGAGATCTGGCTCTGTGTTCGGGTTCACATGCAATGTGATACTCATGCCCAGTGGATGCTGGTGGTGCCCCCTCCTAATGTCTGGGTTATGAGTGCTCATATAGGATGAACTACGTACCCTATATTGGGGCTTAAGATTATTGCAGCCATGGAAGGAGCATTCAGACTGTTACTCAGTCTGAGAATCCTTCATACTCTTTTCATATGAAAACAACAACAATGCATGACAAAGTGTCATAGAACAGAGTTTATCTCTTCTGAGAGCCAACATCAAATCTGGGGGTAAAATTGTCAGAATGTATCAGTGAACAATATCCAGCCACACGACCCCGGTCTTGATCTGGATCTTACATCTTCTGGGTGGCATCTGACCAGGTCAAGCTCTGTTTATGTCCTTTTCCTAATAAAGAACCTACATAGCAACTTCTCTAAACACATCACTTGTTATAACAATAATATGTTTAACAAATACCAAAAAAAGGGGTGCCTGTTCTATTCGATTTATTTTATGGAAGTGATAATTTTAGAGTGTTATGTGTGATGAGGATAAATGAAGTGATGTAGAACCAGAGATGCAGTACCAGCTGATTCAAATAAGTGAAAGCTCATCAGACCTGAGTTTTAATTGTCTGTTTTTCTCCTCCATTTCTTTCCAAATCTGCAATCTTCCAAATCGTTATAGTCAAAGTTAAGGCAAGGAAAAGAAGTATCAACCTTTACTTTATATCCCCCAACATCTCACTACCTAATCAAATTCCAGCTCTAACGGTTAAAAAGAGTAGCAGACCTACTTATGCATCTGCCTGAAGACTTCTCTCCTGCTGCATGCTCCTCCCACAAATACTGCCAGATCTAAATTAACAGCTTCAGGATAAAAGCAAAAAACTGCGGATGCTGGAAATCCAAAACAAAAATAAAAATACCTGGAAAAACTCAGCAGGTCTGACAGCATCTGCAGAGAGGAATACAGTTAACGTTTCGAGTCCGTATGACTCTTCAACAGAACTAAGGAAAAATAGAAGAGAGGTGAAATATAAGCTGGTTTAAGGGGTAGGGGTGGGACAAGTAGAGCTGGATAGAGGGCCAGTGATAGGTGGAGATAACCAAAAGATGTCATAGGCAAAAGGACAAAGAGGTGTTGAAGGTGGTGATATTATCTAAGGAATGTGCTATTAGGTGACATTAAGGGTAGAAAGCAGGACGAGCAAGGTACAGATAGCCCTAGTGGGGGTGGGGTGGGGGGAAGGGATCAAAATAGGCTAAAAGGTAGAGATAAAACAATGGATGGAAATACATTTAAAAATAATGGAAATAGGTGGGAAAAGAAAAATCTATATAAATTATTGGAAAAAAGGGGGATCGGAAAGTGGGTGGGGATGGAGGAGAGAGTTCATGATCTAAAATTGTTGAACTCAATATTCAGTCCGGAAGGCTTCAGGATATCCTTGTAACCATCTTCAGACTGCTAGATCATTGTTTTGTGATTATCCCTTTAGAAGCACCAAGTGTTTGATGTTTATTTCCCCATCAAGTACTCCAGGCTAAACTCAGCGGGTCTGGCAGCATCGGCGGAGAAGAACAAAGTTCTGTTGAAGGGTCATGAGGACTCGAAACGTCAACTTTGTTCTTCTCCACCGATGCTGCCAGACCTGCTGAGTTTTTCCAGGTATTTCTGTTTTTGTTTTGGATTTCCAGCATCCGCAGTTATTTGTTTTTAAGTACTCCAGGCTTCTAGACAATGCTTGTCATACGCCATCTGATTAACACTCCCCAATTCCCCATCAGGTGCTACATGTATAAATTGTTTGGAATTTAATTTGTTTTAAAATACTTGCCAACGCAAAATGTTAAAGCCCTGGCTAAAATGAATAGAAGGTTGTTTTCTAAATATTATAGCATTGTATTAAACTTTGCTCATCCATGCTAGGTATCAGGACTTAAGGGTACCAAGGATTGTGGACCAAAAGTGCACAAAAGCAACTGAGGTGCAGAGCAAACATGATCTGACTGAAAGGTGGAACATGTTCAAGGGGCTGAATGAACAACTTTTGTCCCTCTATTCTAGGTCCTTATCAACCCGATACATTAACTACAAACCCCCTTCTTTGTCCACAGATCCCTTCCTGACATCAATTCCACCCTTCTGACTCTGAATATCAGGCTTCATCTCCGCACCCCCCCACCACCACCGTTACTCAATTACTAATGATGAGATTTCAACCATCAACCACCACTGCCCTACGCTTTACCCCAAACCCTTTACCTTACTTAATCTCTCCCCGCCTTCAAGAGTTTTCCTACAATTTACTCCATAAGTCATCTCCCAAATTTGCTCAGCAGCTAAACTCTCCTCCCCCGTGAAACATTTTGCGAAGTTTCACCAAGTTAAAGGCTCTCTGCAACTATAAGTTGCTGAGTATCATGTTTTACCAATAGCAATTATGTGGTGACACCATGGTATGAAATGAGCCTTGCACTGGTGACATGTGATATTGGAAAGATTTGTATTTTACTGATGCACAGTGCGGCTGAAAATTGTATTTTCAGAGCTAGATCAATTAGACTCAATGGATAAGTTTATCCTCACCCACCATGACAAATTTAATTTCACTTAAGCCCCACTTATATGGGCAGATTTTACAAATTCACATTCCAAGTGTAGAGCCATGCACAGTGGGAGCACATACTTGGAATTCATTCACAGAGTTCAGTTTCAACAGGATTTTCAGTTCATTCAAATTAATAGATAGAAAACACTGCAAGCTGACCTATGCATCCAAATTCCTGATGTGTGCTCCTCCACTCAAAGCTCCGAAATGTGTGTGGGGGTTTGTTTAATCTATACTATACTGTAGTCATGATTTTGTTAACAACATTGTCACCAATTGTGCCGTATGGTGCTGACAATTTTGGAACCAGTAGCAGCATCAATTGAAATAGTTTGTCTTGGACTTTTAATCCTCTTGCCTGAAGTACAACTGCAGTCCAAATTTATTTTATTTCGGACCCTTACAGACAGAGGAGACCTTCAGTTTATCTGTCCAGGCTGAACTCAAGCCAAATCTCAGAAATAAGGCTGGATTTTTGGCTCCCATTGGGGCTGGTATCCAAGGCAACCGGGATGTCAGTTCCCTGGCCCATCCCACCTCCAGGCCATTTTTGCGGAGGCGGGACTGATGACCAGCAGAGTTACCTGCCCGAACATGGCGAGTAGCTCATCAGGCTCATTAAAAGCCTTATTCAATTTAATTAAAGGAGAATGACTCCCTCCCACTCTGGCAGGGGCCAGTTGAAGTGTTTGGAGGTGGGCACCTGAGGGCAGACTAGGGGTCCAGCCAGGCAGGCCTAGAGGCTCTCCCTGCCTGCCTGAGTGCTGGAGGAGCCACAGGTCACAATGTAAAGGGATTACCATTCCCACAGTGGTGGCCTGGCTGCTGAAGTTAATTTTTAACATTAATTATTTGAAACTGTTGCCAAAAAATTGCTATTGACATAATGTCAATGTCACTGGGCTACTAATCCAGAGGCCCAGGCACATGCTCTGGGGACAGGGGTTGTTGTTGAGTTCAGCAAGTGTTTATTCTAACAACGATCTACTGAGGTTCTCTGTCTTGGTACCAACTCGGTCACCCCAAAACAAGCGTGTAACCCGGATCCTTTAGTCCCAACAAACCAAGGCACTGGATCCAACACACCCGCTCTCTTACCTTCCTTAACAGCCCAATGTTCCTCTCAAGCTGGAAAACCTGAGTGGCTTTCTAATTTCGAGATATGGTCCACAATTCTTAATTGGACAGATCATCTCTTGCTATGCCAATTAAGGGGCTCTCCTCTTGAAAATTCCAGTTTGTGACTGCTTCACTCAGAGACCAGTTCAAACACAGAAAGAGTCCCAACTTCTGTATTGCACCCCCAGGAGGGGACATCCAGCCCAAAGGGACAGCTCATACACTTCAACATGCTATCCACTCATTTTTTTTTTGCTTTTTGATATGCTTCAATATGAAATGTCTTTGGGTCAGTGGTAGTATTCATACTTGAGTCAAAAGGTGTAGTACTTGAATCCACTCCTGATGGTCCCAGCTAATGGAGACCTGAGCTCAGGCAGTAAATTCTGAGTTAACATTCAAATAATTCACCTGTATGGTGGATGTAGGTGCCCCTCCACCCAACCCACTAACCCCCAACCCACCCATTGTTTGTGTTGGGAGATTATCAAACCCTCTTACCATTGGGAATAACTAACTAGGCCCTTTTTCCTCACAATATTTTTTTCCTCCCCAAGGAGATCACATGTTTGAGGGTAGGGAGATGTGGGAAGTTTCTAATTATAATGCTCCTGCCATCATGAATGTGGGGCAGGCTCGAAGGGCCAGTTATCTTTTCTGCCTGGCAATTTTGTAGGTTCATTGGATGCAGTAAAGGAACATCCTGTCAGACTGTTAATCAGCTCGGAAATCCATTCGCTACTTCATGCTATTCTCCAAGGGAAGAGTGCGAGTTTGCAAAAAACAAAGCCAACCTAAGAAAAAGCAACAATCTGCAAATCAGGCATTGTGTAGGTAACCAGACCTCTACATGGGTTCCAATGTTATGATGCAATTTTTCAATTAGCATTAAAAAAGAATATAAAAAATATATTTTTCCATTCATTTGTGGAATTTGAGCATCGTGGGCAAGGTCACCATTTATTGCCCATCCCTATTTGCTCTTAAGAAGATGATGGTGAATCACCTTCTTGAACCACTGCAATCCATGTGGTGTAAGTGACCCCAAAATGCTGTTAGAGAGGGAGTCCCGGGATTTTGACCCAACTGGTGTTTCAGCTCCTGTTTTTCACAATAAACAATGTGACTTTAGCTCATTCAGAATATAGAAAAACGCATTTTGTTAGTTACGATTTACTCCAAACAGATTAAATATGGAACCTCTGCGAGTGTAATTGTGTGTGGGTTCTAGCTACTGAATACAGAGCTGTGGATGCAAACTGTTGCCATTAAACCATTTGCTACTCATTCTCTTGCAATTGTCCTGTCCTCCCTCTTAGCAATTTTTAGTATTGTTTTTACCTTAAATCACCTTTCATTTGTGGCTATCTTAAGAACAAGTGTGATGATATTTGCTGTTTGTGAGACCAAGAGGGGGAAACGTGTGTGAGCAGTTGTCTGCACTACCTTTGCTTTCAAAACCTTATTTTTTTGAGTCAGTAGTTGACTGAAAGAGAAAGTAAGGGCTGGATTTTACAATTTTCGGCAGCATAAGGGAGGCACACTTGGAAGTGTGCGGCTCACCAATTCCCGCTCCCGCCATTTCTAACACCAAATAAAGTGTGTAGTGGCCAATTAGTGGCCGCCAGGTAGGAAGTCAGCCAGCTAGGTGAGGGAAGGGTGGGCCAATCGGCCTTTAGGAAGAGACGTCCAGCAGGAGAGGGATCAGCTGGTGAGCAGGAAGTCGGTAACAGCCACCCATTTAAAGGCACTCTGGCACGGGGTGTTGGCAGCTGCACGAGATTTGGATGAAGCAAATACATTATATCCATTGAACTATTGGAACAGCAACAGGTAAGAGCATGTCTTTCCATTGTAGGTGACAATTGTGCCAGTGGCGTCTCATTCAGGACCTTTGTCAGGGAGGAAAGAACATCTGAGCACGCTTGCCCATTCCCCTTCTGAATCGAAGTATTCAGAAAAAAGACACAAATCCTACCCTTTAACTGTTTGTCTCTCCGCAGAGGACGAAACTCAATTGGACCATTGTCAAACAGTCTAACATCCTCAGTGCAAACAGGAATAGAGGAAGGGTGACTGGAAGGGCTCAGATCAAGGATGGCCCCATGGTTTGAAGATGCCTCACTGCGAGTCCTCTCCCAGGCTGTGGGTGATCGATGGGAGGGTTCTCATGCTAAGTGCTAGGTAGAGGAGACCGCCCTGCAAGACCAAAGTAGTCTGGATGCAGGTCACAGAGGAGGTCAGCAGCTGTGGAGTCATCCAATGGACAGAGCTGCCATGCTGCAAGAGGCTCAATGACCTCGTATGATCTACTAGGGTGAGTGTGCAACCATTTTGCTGATGGACCTATATGGGAGGATATGAGGGTGTGATGTGTGACAAATGGGATTGTCTAGTGACTGGGACAAGCGCATAAGGTGGCATGAAGCAGACATGCCACACTGCCTGGCACTGGGGGATTCTGGGAGTGGGATGGGGTGGACGGGATTGTGTCTGAAGTGCAGGACCTGTTAGTTTGCAAGGATCATTGAGAACTGTTGGCCGCCAACAAAGGATATGTTGGGCACGCAAATGAAAGCATGACTTTTCCACAGAAGATTCATTACAATGTCCCTTTTTCTATACAGGAAAAGAAACACAGAAACATTGAAAATAGGAGCAGGAGTAGGTCATTCAGCCCTTCAAGCCTGCTCCGCCATTCAATGTGATCAGGCTGATCATCTATCTCAACGCTATATTCCTGCACTCAACCCATTCCCCTTGATACCTTTAGAGTCTAGAAATCTATCTATTTCCTTCTTAAATGTATTAAGTGACTTGGCCTCCACAGTCTTCTGTAATAGTGAATTCCATAGGTTCATCACCCTCTAAGTGAATCTCATCTCAGTCCTAAATTGCCTACCCCATATTCTGAAACTGTGAGATTGTGACCCCTTGTTCTAGACCCGCCAGCCAGGGGAAATATCAGTCCTGCATCCAGTATGTCCATCCCTGTCGGAATTTTATATGTTTCAATGAGACCCCCTGTCATTTTTCTAAACTCCAGTGAATACAGACCTAGTTGGCCCAATCTCTTCTCGTAACCAATCCTGCCATCCCAGGAATCAGTCTGGTGAACATTTGCTGCACTCACTCTATGGCAAGTATATCCTTTCTTAGGTAAAGAGACCAAAACTGCACACAATACCCCAGGACTGGCCTCACCAAAGCCCTGTATAGCTACAGTAAGACATCCTTGCTCCTGTACTCAAGTGCTCTCACAATGAAGGCCAACATATCATTTGCCTTCTCAACTGCTTGCTGCACCTGCATGCTTGCTTTCAGTGATTGGTGTACAAGGACACCTAGGTCTCTTTGTATATCAACATTTCCCAATCTATCACCATTTAAATAATACTCTACCATTCTGTTTTTCCTACCAAAGTGGATAACTTCACACTTAGCTTGTACCTTTGAAGTCATCTCAAATAGAGATAGTGCCCTTTATATTCCTTGCTTGTTTCCCCCGCAGGTAAAACCTTTGCTTCTGCAGCCACCAGACCTGAGGGGGAATCAATGTTAATCTCTGAGGATGAGGAGGAAGCCTCAGAGGATGCACTGTCACATCCTGGCTCCGCACCTAGCACCAGTGCAGATGCATGCACCACGGCGGGTATGTACGATTCGGCTGAAAGGGATCCACACACTGGTGTGAGCAGATCACAGTGACCAGACCAACTGCCAGAGACTAAGCTAGTGCAGGCCTCTGATACTCGGAGGCTTGTTGGAGGTGACCTAGATGCTGCGCCCCAGATGGATGACAAGCCTCTGGAGTGATCTATCTGGAGGCAGATGGTGAATATACAGGGAAAGGTACGTGGAAATGTGACATGGAGAGTGGAGGAGTCCATCCAGGCCATGAGCGTGTGATCACCCACTCTTCAGAACGCCTGGCTTACTCCATTGAGAGACTGGTGAATGTCTTGGAGGACTAAACCCAGCAGCTCACTGACGGGATACTGGATATGCATCAGACCTGCACTCCATTGCCTTGTATCTGAGATTCAGTGCCCAGAGCCAAAGCAAGAGGGGGACGATGTGCGCAGTATTGCATCCAGGTGCTGGTTCCAAATTAACCTCATGACGGCAGATGTTGAACAGGATTGGGACAAGCACTGAACCCTGTGGTAGTCCACTGGCCTGTCCTCTCCATGCACTTTTCCCTTGCCCAAAGTGGACAATCATCTGTTGCGAAGGAGTATTTCAACAACTGTCCTCACCCAGGTTGGAAGCATTCTGGACAGTTTTAGGAGTAGGCCACGGTATCATAGGCAGCAGTGAGGTCTAGTAGCACTATGCCTGTCCTCAGGTTCTTTTGGAAGCCATTTTTAATGTAGGTGGCAAGTGCCGGAACTTGATCACATGTGATGCGCCCCTCACCGAAACCAGATTGATCGATATTAAAGTTGGTCTCTACCTCTGGAAGTATGCAGCCTAGGATAAGATGTTCAAAGATCTTAAAGGATACAGAAAGTGGTGAAATCGGTCAGTTGCTGTCCACCTATGTGAAATCTTTTCTAGGGTTTGAAATGGCAATGGTTTTCACCATATGTCACGTCTTCGGGAATGAGATGGAGCTGATGATTCTTTTGTAGAACTGAGTTAGCAAGGCACAAGCAGGACGGCCAAGTTTTTTCAGGAATTCTGGTACAATGTTGTCATATCCTGCTGCTCCACTGTTTTCCGGGGAAGAGAATTGCACATACTAATGACCACCTGAGAGAAAGAATTTCACCTCTTCTCTGTCTTAAAAGGGAGGCCTTGTATTCTTAACCTGTGTCCCCTAGTTCTAGTGCCTCCACAAGTGGAAACATCCTCCCAATCTCTACCCAATCAAGTCCCCTCAGGATCTTATATGTTTCAATAAGATCACCTCTCTTTCTTCTGGGCCAGAATCTTCGGGTCGGCGAGCGGGGGCGGGCCCCACTCACTGACAAGTAAAATTACGCGCGGTGACGTCGGACGTGTGTCCCGACATCACCCCGCATCATTCCGATCTTAAGTTTGGCGGGCGCACACCGGAGTCGGCTACGTGCCCGCCGAACTGTCAAAGGCCTATTAAGGCCATTTACATATCAACCAAAATAATTAACGGAGCTGCCCGTCCAACCTTCAGGCTGGCGGGCAGGTAAAAATACCCAGGCGGCCTTCACATTTATCACAAAACCTCATCCACGGGCGGGATGAGGTTTCCTGAAGATTTTTAAAGCTTAATAAAAATTTTAAATCAAATTCATTGACATGTCCCAGCTCATGTGAGACTGTCACTGAGGGGACATGTCTTAAAATTTTTTTTCTTTTGTTAAAATTTTTCAAAATCAAACTAATCTTACTGAGACAGCTCTGTGCATCAGGGAGATTCCTGCACACTTTTGTGCACATGCATAAAAGAGCGCAGGCCCTGACTCAGCCTACTCCCCCCCGCCCGCACAGGGAGCACAGAGCGCTTCCGGGTGCGCGTCACACTGGGCGGGCCTTAATTGGCCCGCCCACGTAAAATGGCAGCGTGTAGCCAATCGTGGGCGGCGATCGGCTGCATGCCCACCCACGCCCGCTCCCACCCAACCCCCCCCATCGATGGGGGAAAATTCTCCCCCTAAACTGCAAAGGGTAGAGGCCAAATCTGTTCAACCTTTCTTCATAGAATGAGCCCTTCATTCCAGGAATGAGTCAAATGAACCTTCTTTGAACTGCTTCTAAAGCAATTATATCTTTTTTGAAATAAGGAGACCAAAACTGTACATAGCATTCCAGATGACTGGCTTTGTCTGCGCTGAATGCGATGAATTAATGTTCACACCTAAAGACTGCATGTGTGATAACCTTGATACAATGGTGTGCTGCTGGTTGTGAGGTCCTGCAAAGATCTCTGGCAAAGGGAGTATAATGTGGACAAATGTGAAGTCCATTTTGGCGGGAAGAATGAAAAAGAAGCTTATTATCTAAATAGTGAGAGATTGCAGAGCTCTGAGATGCAGCAGAATCTGGGTGTCCTAGTGTATGAATCACAAAAGGCTAGTATGCAGGTACAGCAAGTAATTAGGAAAGCTAATAGAATGTTCTGATGTGTTGCAAGGGAAATTTAATTTAAAAGTAGGGAGGTTATGCCTCAGTTGTACAGGACACTGGTGAGACTGCAACTGGAGTACTGTGTACAGTATTGGTCTCCTTATTTAAGGAAGAATGTAAATACATTAGAAGCAGTTCAGAGAAGGTTTATGAGACTAATACCTGGATTGAGCAGGTTGTCTTATGAGGAAAGGTTGGACATCTAGGCTTGTATCTACTGGAGTTTAGAAAAATAAGAGGAGGCTAGATTGAAACATCTAAGATGCTGAGAGATCTTGACAGGGTGGATATGGAGAAGATGTTTCCTCTTGGAGGAGAATCTAGGACTAGGGGTCGCTGTTTAAAAATAAGAGCTCACCAATTTAAGACAGATATGAGGAGAAATATTTTCTTTCAGAGGGTAGTGAGTCACTGGAACTCCCTTCCTCAAAAGGCAATGAAAGCAGAGTCTTTGAATATTTTTAAGGCCAAGGTAGATAAGATTCTTGAAAAATAAGGGGGTGAAAGGTTATCGGGGATAGGTGGGAGGTTACAATCAGATCAGCCATAATCTTATTGAATGGCGGAGCAGGCTCGAGGGGCCGAGTGGTCTGCCCATGCTCTTAATTTGTATGTTTGTGTGGCTGATGCCTGGAAGGACTCAATGCAAAAACATTCAAGATCACTATAACCTTCAAAGCAACAGGCATTGGTGGCCACCAACACAATTTGAAGCTATCTCCCCAGCCAACATATCACACAGTGATGTGACTGCTAGAGGGGTTCAGGGCAGAATCGTCCCAGATTTGCACAGTGCGGTAGTGGGTGGGAAAAAGGATGTTTTACCCGTTGGCCGCAGTGATGGCTTTTCACGCCGTATCATCCCAATCCCAACTCATTAATCTTGCATTCCTGGGAAACATGCCATTTCACCGGTGGGCGGCCTCTGATTTGTCTGCCATGCCTTCACCTCACCGCTTCCTCACGCCAGACGCCATATTTAGCGTACAGCTGCGCACACACCTCGCAGTTTTTCCAGCCCAGGACTACCGCACCGAAGATATGGCCCCAAAAGGCAAGAAGCCTGCAGCTCCCGATTCAGTGATGCATCCCTGGAATGTCTTTTGGACGCTGTGGAAACCCACTGTAATGTCCTCTATCCCCGCACTGACCGCAGGAGGGACAGGAACATCACTAATCCGGCTTGGGAGGCGGTGGCAGTAGTGGTCAGAGTAAGTGCTGCCCAGAAGAGGTTGGCCATCCAGCGCAGAAAGTCATAGAATCAGAGAGTCATAGAGATCTACAGCACAGAAAAAGGCCTTTCGGCCCATCGAGTCTGCGCCAGTCAAACAAGTACCTAACTATTCTAATTCCATTTTCCAGCACTAGGCCCACAGCCTTGTATGCCATGACAGCGCAAGTGCACATCCAAATACTTCTTAAATGTTATGAGGGTTCCTGCCTCTACCAATCTTTCAGGCAGTGAGTTCCAGATTCCCACCGCCCTCTGGGTGAAAAAATCCTTCCTCACATCCCCTCTAAACCTCCTGCCCCTTACCTTAAATCTATGCCTCCTGGTTATTGATCCCTCCACCAAGGGGAAAAGTTCCTTCCTGTCTACCCTACCTATGCCCCTCATAATTTTATACACCTCAATCATGTCCCCCCTCAATCTCCTCTGCACCAGGGAAAATAACCTCAGTCTATCCAATCCTTCCTCATAACTAAAACTCTCCAGCCCAGGCAACATCCTGGTAAATTTCCTCTGCACTCTCTCTAGTGCAATCACATCCTTCCTATAATGCAGATTCCAGAACTGCACACAATACTCTAGCTGTGGCCTAACCAGCATTTTATACAGTTCCAGCATAACCTCTTATATTCTATGTCTCAGCTAATAAAGACAAGTATCCCATATGCCTTCTTAACCACCTTATCTACCTGTCCCACTACCTTAAGGGATCGGTGGACTTGTAAACCAAGGTCCCCCTGATCCTTGGTACTTCCCAGGGTCCTACCATTCACCATGTATTCGCGTGCCTTGCTTGTCCTGTTCAAGTGCATCACCTCACACTTATCTGGATTAAATTCCATTTGCCACTGATCAGCCCATCTGACCAGCCCATCGATATCCTCCTGTAATCTAAGGCTATCCTCCTTACTACCAATTTTTGTGTCATCAGCAAACTTACTGATCAAACCTCCTACAAACAACAAATCGTTTATATATATCACAAACAGCAAGGGACCCAGTACCAATCCCTGCAGAACCCCACTGGACACAGGCATCCAGTCACAAAAACACCCCTCGACCATCACCCTCTGCTTCCTGCCACTCAGCCAATTCTGGATCCAATTTGCCAAATTGCCTTGGATCCCATGGGCTCTTACCTTTGTTATCAGTCTCCCATGCGGGACCTTATCAAAATCCTTGCTGAAGTCCAAGTAGACTACGTCAAATGCGTTGTCCTCATCTACACACCTGGTCACCTCTTCGAAAAATTCAGTCAAATTGGTCAGACATGACCTCCCCTTCACAAAACCATGCTGACTGTCCTTGATTAATCCCTGCCTCTCCAAATGTAGATTAATTCTGTCCCTCAGAATTACTTCCAATAGTTTCCCCACCACTGAGGTTAGACTGACTGGCCTGTAGTTCCCTGGTTTATCCCTTCCTCCCTCCTTGAATAACGATACCACATTGGCTGTCCTCCAGTCCTCTGGCACCTCTCCTATGGTGAAAGACGTAATGAAAATTATTGCCAGCGCCCCTGCTATCTCCTCCCTCATACGTCTTCCGGCTCCACACACAAATTACCATTATGGTCCTTAATGGGCCCTACTCTTTCCCTAGTTATCCTCTTACTCTTAACGTACTTGTAAAATAACTTTGGATTTTCCTTTATTTTACCTGCCAATGTTTGCATTAAAATAAATACCATCCAAACTTGCCAAACTCCCTTGGGCCTTAACTGGCCTATAATTTCTTTGCCTTCCAGACTCACTTGCTCTCTCTTCTAACTTTGGTTGTGCATCTCCCCCTACTGAACCTCCTCTCAGGATCCCCACCCCCCTGCCAAGTTAGTTTAAACACTCCCCAACAGCACTAGCAAACCTCCCCGCAAGGATGTTGGTCCCATTCCGGTTCAGGTGCAACCCGCCCCACCACCTCCAGAAACAGTCCCAATGTCCCAGAAATCTAAAGCCTGCGGTACAATCTCTCCAGCCACGCATTCATCTGGACTAACTCCTATTTCTATACTCACTAGCGCGTGGCACTGGAAGTAATCGAAAGATTACTACCTTTGAGGTCCTGTTTTTTAATCTGTTTCCTAGCTCCCTAAATTCTGCTTGCAGGACCTCATCCCTATTTTGACCAATGTCGTTGGTACCAATATGTACCATAATCTCTGTCTGTTTGCCCTCCCCCTTTAGAATGCCCTGCAGTCATTCAGTGACATTCTTGACCCTGGCATCAGTGAGGCAACATACCATCCTGGAGTCACGTCTACAGCCGCAGAAACGCCTGTCTGTTTCCCTTACTATCGAGTCTCCTACCACTATTGCTCTTCCCTCTTTTTCCTTCCCCCTTGTGCAGCTGAGCCACTCACATGGCCATGAGTGTGGCTGCACTCCCCAGGGGAACCATCACTCTCACCATTTTCCAACACAGAAAAACGGTTCTCGAGCGAGATGCACCCTGGGGATTTCCTGACTACCTGCCTGACACCTTTCTTCTGACTGATGGTCACCCATTCCCTCTCCGTCTGCACTTCCTTAAGCTGTGGGGTTGAACCATGGGGAGACTGGTCCAAACTGGGATGCTGACATTGCAAGGGGCTGTGAGAACCTCCACCAGTGACTGCTCCATGACCAGCTTTAGCAAGGGGATTGTACAACGTGCCCAGTCATCCAAATATTGTGCAGTCCACTAAAACACTCATTAGTTTGCAGTCTGTGCCTGACGGGTGAAAAGCTTTGGAGCACTTACTGGCAATTTCATGCCTCTGTGTTTGAATGGGAAAATAAACTAGAGGTCCAACTCCACGCATGCCAATGTGGCTGCGCTTGAACTGTTTCAGCTGAGGAGGAACAGTTACTTAATGCAAGGTTTTCCTAATGTGTGGCTGCTTCCCTCTCCCATCCCTCTGCCCAACACCGCCCGTGCTTATGCACCACCTTCAACTGCAGGGCAGCCCCGGCCCCGCACCATCAGCCATCCGGGAAAATGCGACTTGCCTGTGCCCTCACCTGAATGCATGGTGTGTCAACCTTGAAGCCCAACAAGCGACCCTCGCGAGCACTGCGCTACGCTACTCTGCACTCACCTCCGAGTTCCCCTCAAAGTGTAGCTCACCAGAGGCATGCCTTACAAATGCTGTTGTGAAACACATTGCACGCCAACGTGCCCAGAAGATCCAGCGTGGGGGGGGATGATTGCGACAAGCAGGGCTTATAATAAAATGCAGACGTATTAAAATGAAGTTCCGATATTCTGTGGTGGGAGAGGCAGCCCGCCATTGATAGGTGGGGAAGATGATCGCAAACTGGTTTCACGCCGTCATGAAAGCGATTTTTTGCCTTCCCGCCATGTTGTCTGCTCACGTCCGCCACAATGCCCGGCACCAATGGGCACGGAAAATTCTGCCTGCATTCTTCTAAGGCACTGACGCTCTGACAGCTGTAAGTATGTCATCCTTGACCTGTACCCTCTTGTTGATAGGGAGAGTGTTGTCTCCTGCCTCTGGGTGCCTGCTGCAGTTGCATCCCTGGTACTGGCCCCTGTGCAGCAGCAGGTCCCCTACCTGCCTGATTCGTAACATGCACTTGTCCCTGCATAGCTGACCACCTCTGTCTTCTTCTCCTTTCCTCCTCACTGGAGGAAGAGCCTCCTCCAGAATGCACTATGCCCATGGGGGTCAGCAAGCTCTGGGTGATATAATGCAGTCATCAAGGATCACCTTCTGCAAGCCCCTTCTCTCCTTATGAAAAGCTTAGAAAAATAAATATGAAGGTACAGTACTTGCAACACTCCAATCTACACTGGCAGACTATACTGCTAAACTCAGCCATAATCCAGCTTGCAGTCCTTTTTAGCCACTTTTGTAATGCCTCCTCATCCCTAGCATGAATCACTCCCAACATGTTTGCCATGTGCCTAGTGAAAAATGGAATGGGCCATGTAAAATATCAGTTGATTTCCTCATTAACAAGCTGTATTGCTTGTGTCATGCCTAGTACAGGCATGTCATATTATCAACTTTCAGTCAATGTTTTTCAAAATTGGACTCAAATCATATGACTTGTGGCAAATGGACTATAGACAGTATCAAGTCTCCAGTGAATACCTAATTCAATATGGTCCCTCACAGCCATCTGTAGAATTCACACATCTTTTTGTTTAAGGATGGGCCAACAGATGGAGTTTCCAGACTGTCTGTTTCCACGTTTCATACTGGGCAAAGGGAAGATCGAAACTTAATTTGTGGCAGATGAAAATGAGTGGCCACTATCAACGTCCCATTGTATCATGATGGCCTCCCCCATCAAAAGTAGACTACGTGGGCCTAAGAAGTGTTAACCTACAATACAGGATGTGGAACCAACATGAATACAACACCTTATTTGGAAAAGACCTTGAGCTTGTAAAAAGCCACATGGTGAGACGGACATGTTTTTGTCTGCTTTTAAAAATCATCTAACCGCTTTTGTCATTGGGCAGTCAGTTGATCAGAAAGTCAGGCCACAAATCAAATGCAAGTCATCAAGCAGCCAAGGTAATTAACAACAATACCTTGAAAGCAGGAGATCTCAACAGAAAGAAGGACTCCCTTCAGCCTATTCCACCTTCAAATTCACCTGAGAACCAACCTCCTAGAAACTCAATTACAAGGAACTGACCTCGCAACCTGCTGTGAGCCTTTTGCTTTACAAGACCCATTAAATCAACTTTTTAAATCACCAAACCATTCTAGAAACCGCAGGCCTGCAATGTTAGAAACTGGAAATCATAAATCAAAGACTGAATTAACTATAATCTGTAGAACTACATTATCTTTAGATGCATCTAATCTTGTGTGCATCTGTATGTGAGGGACCAAGTCCGTGGTGTTGTGTTAATTCAGGGTAAGTGTATGAGAATAAATAACCATCTTTATTTTAAACTCACAAAAGCTTTTAGCTGAATTATTTACATGGAATACATGCTCCAAGAGTAAGATAAGACATGCCTCTTTCATTACAAAACATACTGATCATGGGTTTTAAGGGAAATGTAAATTCTGTTGATATTTGTTAATTAGTTTTTTTTAAAATAGCCAACAGGTTGTCAATTTTGGCACCTGCCTGACTTCCGTATTATTGCAGGCAGGTGTGATGATGTTACATTGGTGTCCCGATGTCATCACGCCAGACTTTTGATAAGCGCAGCGGGTGGGTGGGTATGGGACAGCGCGCCCAATTTGCGACTGCAAATTCCAGCTCTAAAATTTCAGTTTCTGAGAAAGTGGGGTTGTAACTTTGGATTCCTGACTGTGACATAAGATTTCAGAGAAATCAGACTGTGGCCTCAGGTTGCCAAGTAAACGGAAGCTGATTTAATCCAAAAGGTAAGTACACAGAGCTCTCAGAGCTCAGGTTTTGGCAGGAGGTCAAGGCAGCGTTCTGTGGAGAGCTGTGTGTGGGACATCTAAAAGGCTGGAACCTGGAGACAGTCATGAACCCAGCTAAGGAGGTTCTACAGAAGTGTGCCCTCTTGCTGATGATCATGTTGTGGACCTCAGATGGTGTAAGCTGCTGTCGAAGGCGACTTAATGACCAAATCCTGCATGAAGAAAAAAAGTTGAACTCTCACTGAGGAAGACATAGTTTTGAAGGATTTTGTGGCTGCACATGTGACTCTCAGTAAATCAGCAAGATCTATCTTTTTTGTTTTGGAAATTTAAAGTTTAATTTATGGTCTCTATTGAATTCAATTTTCCTGTTAATTCTTATTTCATTTTGTTGATTTTGGTTTGATCGTTAATGTGGAAGTAACGTAGAGTGAAATCTTGAAATCAATTTCTTCCATTGGGGTCATTTGGTAAATTTGGTTCTTATAGTTTATTTGTCTCCACGGGGATCATAGCACAAGTGAGAAGAAAATAAGGGAAAAAAGTGGTATATGCCAGAATCTTTTAACTTTTTGATTATTTATTATATGGATGACAAGACCAGGCTGTTTTAATGTAAGACATTTTAAAATTAATTAAAGGTTGGAATGAAAGAAAACAGGAAGTCTGATGCTGACTTTATTTAGAAATATTTCCTTTTCTTTGTGAAATTTGCTCACTGTACAAAAGGGGCAATTTAAATTGTGGGCTACTTGGGACATTTTGCTATGTTAAAAGATGCTGTATAAATTTCTGTTTCCCAACAGGAGTTAGTGTTTCTCAAAGCACAGGCCACATTTTCTGATTCAGAATGTGAAGCGAAGCAAAGTAAAACTCTCTGTTGGGCATAAACATGAGCTTTCCTGGGCTGTTTTATCAACAGGTTTTCCCTATTGGTCAGTCAAAATCATATTTCATTCACTCAGCCTCTCACTCTAACAGCCAGGCACTCACTGTAAGAGAAACAAAGAAAAATCTGAAAACGAAACAGCTATACTTCTTCGCGAAACTCCTCTGTGTTTTTATTGTGACACTATCAACAGAATCATTAAGCCTATTAATCTTGCAGTTGCTTTACATGGGTCAACTTACACTGGTATGCGAAATATGGAGAGATTGTTGCTTAGAAATATGTAAAACATGCTATAGACTTTGAAAGAAATGAGGAGAGTGCCATCTGTTCTTACATATTGCTGTCATGTTCACAACACCTTCTAGATAATGTAGTCAATTAATTTCCTATCAGAACAATTTCATTTAACTAGCATCTGGGATACACCCTTGCCACCTTCCTGGTTGAATTTTAACATACTTTACATGTTCTTCCCCATCTACGTATACATAGTGCCTGATCAGATTCAGGTAACAAGCAGCTTCTGTGGGCTGTGCTGTCAGAATTGAAATGTCCACTTTTAACAAGTGATTTTTTTTTCTCTCTGCCAGTAAGCATGATTTTTGTCTTCACATACCTCACTGGCAGCTTCTTCTTTCACCTTAAGTGGTTTGGAATGCATTGAGAATGCTGTCACACAACCAAATGTGATCAGACCTATTTGCTAACTGCCTTTCACACTCAATTTATTTCAAACCTTCCATGGGCCATTGAAGGAACTATTTAAAAACTGTCCTACGTGTTTGATATGTCTGGTGAACAGTTCAGCTTAATTATTTTGCAATGTGCATTGCTGCTTAGATGTTATCTAAATTAAAGTCCATTAGTCATTCATTAACCCATCAACGTATTAGGGCCCCTAACTCTGGTGGGAGATGTTCCTGAAGATGGCCTCCCATCTCTAATATTATTATGATTATTAAATGAGAACTGAAAGAAAATAAAAAATGCCTTCTAATACCCCTATGATTATTTTCCTGAATTGCATGTGGCAGTGTCCAGGAAGTGAATCTATAATTCCTGCAGACAAAAGGACAGTCCTTTGAGGTTTGGCAACTCTTGGTCCTTTTCCAATTTCCATGCTATGGGGTCGCTTAAATTGTTTTTATCAATATTATGAAGTAGAGCAGAACATGAAGTACCCATTCTTTGTAGTGCTTCTCATTAGTTCAACTGGTAAATACACTCAGTGCAGTGCTGATCCATGTAGATAAAGGAAGCCCCAGCCTCAAAGCCTCACCTGTGCTGAGTTAGAGACTCTCAGCTGAGGTGGCGTAAAGGTATTTAATGTGACCTGAGCACCCTAGTGCAGGGAAGTGAAGAAAATCAACCAAATTTCCAGCTCCTGTTCACTATCTGATGGTTCTTCATGGAAAGAATGTAGGTGGAATCTCCTGATCCCGCCAGCAACAGGATGCTTGGCAGGCAGGGAAAATTAATTAAACAGGGGGCCATTAGTTTCCCGATGGTAGGAAGAATATGGTAGGATGAAAGTTAGCAATTAAGCTCTCCAGACTTTAAAGGCGGGTTAAAGGTGGGTTAAGCATGTCATGCATGATCATTAAAAAGCCACCTTACAGTAATTAAGCCCCTCTCCAAATTAAGTTCCTTACCAGCAAGAAATAGAGTGTTCACATTTACGACTGTACCGGCATCGACCTAGGCACCCGAAATGACAATGGCAAACCTGACCCTGTCAACCCTGCAAAGTCCCCCTTACTAACATTTGGGGGCTAAAATTGGGAGAGCTGTCTCATTCACTCATCAAGCAACAGCCTGATAGTCATACTCACGGAATCATACCTTACAAACAATGTCCCTGACACCAACGTCACCATCCCTGAGTATGTCTTGTCCCACCGACAGACCCACCAGAGGTGGCGGCACAGTGGTATACAGTGAGGAGGGAATTGTCCTGGGAGTTGTCAACATCGACTCTGGACCCCATGAAATCTCATGGCATCAGGTCAAACATGGGCAAGGAAACCTCCTGCTGATTGCCATGTACCCCCCCACCCCCCCCACCCCACCCACCCATGCCCTCAGCTTAGGAAGCACTGGAGGGTGACAAGCACACAGAATGTACTCTGGGTGGGGGTCTTCAATGTCCATCACCAAGAGTGGCTTGGTAACACCACTACTGACCGAGCTGGCTGAGTCCCAAAGTACATAGTTGCCAGACTGGGTCTGTGACAGGTGGTGAATGAACCAACAAGAGGGAAAAACCTACTTGACCTCATCCTCATCAGTATACCTGTTACAAATGCATCTGTCCATGACAGTATCGGTAGGAGTGACCACTGCGCAGTCCTTGTGGAGTTGAATCCCCACCTTCATATTGAGGAAACCCTCCATCGCGTTGTGTGGCACTACCATCCTGCTAAATCGGATAGATTTCAAACAGATCTAGCAATTCAAAACCAGACATCTATGAGGCGCTGCGGGAGAGAGTTTTGTGGAACTTTAAAGTGACATTGAAAACTGAAGTCTGAAAATGAGGAGGAAACTGTGCCTGATAGATAACAATGTTCCCAGGAGCCGGGATCCATGGCAAACAGAGTGGAAATGGCTCCCAGCTTCTCTGATGACTGCCTGCGGATTCTAATAAATGCTGTCAGTGATCGATGGGAAATATTGTTGCCATGAGACAGCAAGAGGAAGGCTTGGTCAAAGATGGCATTTCCAGTCAGCAGCCAGGAGGCTGTCAGAAAGACCTGGATGCAGTGCACCAAGAGGGCCAATTGCCCTCTTTTCTCTGTGAGGGTGAGTATTAAGGCCTCACGTAGCCTTGAATAAATGTGCATGTCTGGGCTTGCACTTGCTGGGGCTCTCGGGCATGAAGCCAGGAACTTAAGTTGGCACATCTTCCTGTGACTTTAAAGATTGAAAGTGACTAGACAGGGTGGCAGGCATGTTTGGAAGGGAGAAGTCCCTCAATGTGCTGGGCTCTTAAACCAGCAATGTTGGGGAAAAGCATGGAATGGTCGGGCATATAGAGGGAGGACTCATGAAAGCACTATTATCCTTACAGCACAAGAGGGGTCACAATGCCCAGGAGCGAGGATGACCTGGTGGTGGAGTCCCAAATCTGGCGTTGCTAACCCTGGTGAAGGAGCAGATTCTGGAGATGATGTGCGAGTGTGGCGCACAATCCACTGGTCGCAGGGAGGGAGGAGTCTTGGAGGAGGGTATGAGTCAAGTAGACAAGGGATTGAGGGGGCGGTATGGGAACTGTAGAGCAATGGGTGTTAGACTGAGAGGTGACATCCACTAATCACTTAAGGTCATCCGCTTAGAAGTCATTGCTTAGCCAGATTTCCAATTTCAGAATTTTTACAGAATGCATGCACTCTCAATGTTAAATGCTTATGAAAACTCGTGTATGTTTTTCCTCCCTCAAGTGGAACATCCTCCAGACCACTAAATGACCCAGAAGACCTTCCATTAAAGTCAGAGGATGATGTGCAGCCAGATGAACCTGCATCCCATCCTCTCTCTGCACCTTGTACCACCTCAGATACAGGCACCTCGGTGGGTATGAGCAATCCAGGTCAGATGTTAGGACACACTGGGGGAGGCACGTCATTCTCTCTTGAACAGTCGTTGGAGACAGAGAGTCCCCAGGACTGTGACAATCGGAGGATTGCTGGAGACCATGACGATGTTGAGTCCCAGGCAGATGATGAGCCTCTGAAGTTGTCTATTGTCTCTGGAGTTGTCTAGGCAGCAAATGTTGGATGTCCAGCGGGATGTACATGAAGATCTGGCAGAGATCCCTGAGGATCTGCATGCCATGGTCTCTGTAATGGAGGAGTCCATATAGAGCGTGAGCATTGCATTAACCCTCAGCTCTGATTGCATGACATCCTCCATAAAGAGAGTGGAGAATCTCATAGAGCTGAAGTTCCAGGAACTCAATCAGGAATTTCTGGGGTTGTGTTCAGACCTGCGAGCCCACACACTGGCATTAACCACAGTGTGTCACTGCCAATGTGAGAGATGGAGTCACTGCCAATGTGAGAGATGGATATGGCACCTAGTGACCCTGTTAGCCGCCCCTCCATCGTTGGTGAGCAGGGAGGTTCAAGCAAACCTCCAGTTGGTGGACAACCTGCAGCTGCTTCCACCTGGGGGCTCCTCTCAGGGAGCTCCTGATGATGCAGCAACTCCTCCGTCCCTCTGCTAGTGACCGCCGCATCTGAGGAGACCATGATACCTGAGGAGTACTCAGCCATGGCGCTAGACTCTCCCACCCAGTCAGGGCCCACACAGGCCCCGGCAACCAGAGGAGGGCAGCAAGGTCATCAAAGCTGAAGGGGCATCAATGTCAACAGCCTGCATCAAATGCAGCTGCCAGTGAGGGGGAAGAACCTAAACATAGCACTCGTAAGTGGAAATATAAATCACTATAATCACAGAAAGGCTTTCACGGGTATATTCCATCTCATTGTCACTTGTGTAATGTTCTATATAGCTGTCACACATTGCTATTAAAATGTGACACCATGCAAAATGTCCTTATTGTGCTTCATGTGTTAGTGAGAGAGGAGTCCTGCAAATCAGTGTAAGACATTGATTGGACTGGATAGTGTATTTCAGAGGGAGGGACAGGGGGAGATGGTGCCAGGTGGGCCTCATGAGCCCCTGAGCAGTGAAGAGATGGTCTGTTGCAAAGCTCTGGAGTTGTAAATTTGGAGGCCTACTGGAAAGTCCTTTGAATCAAGGCCTTCCTGGTCCCCCTAGAGCCACAAACTGCCTCATTGCTGGATCATCTCCCTGACCATGTGGCAGAGCAGGTTCTTCCTCAGAGTCAGCACAAGATTCTTCTTCAGTGGCTCTGGAAGGACATCACTTTCTTCATCCTCCATCTGATCACCCCTTGAGAGAGCCAGATTGTGAAAGGCACAGCACACAAACACTATAAGAGACACATGTTCAGAAGGGTATTGCAGAGATCCTCCTGAGCGGTCCAGACAGTGAAGCCTCATTTTCAGGAGGCCCATTGTCCTCTCAATGATGTCCTTTGTGAGGGCATGGCTCCAGTTGTACCTCTCCTCCCCGGGTATTCTTGGATGTTTGATTGGTGTCATTAGCCACCTTCTGAGAGAATACCCAAGACATACAAGCGTGCAGGGGCAATCGCCTGGGAGTAACGTAGAATATATATGAATCATGACGGCTTCCAGGATATCTGGCACAAACCTGCAGGATCTCTTGTTGGTGATTGCACATAATCTGAACTTTGAGAGAGCGGAAGCCCTTTCGATTTACAAAGGTCCCCGTCTCTCCAGCAGGTGCCTTGATGGGCAAATGTGTGCAATCAATGGCTCCTTGAATCCTGGGAAAGCCTGCAATAGTTGCGAATCCTCTGGATTGCTCTGCCTGGCTGCCCTCGTCATTCTTGTACTGTATAAAGGTGTTGACCCTTCTGAAGAGTGTATCTGTCATGAGCTTTATGCAGTTATGCGCTGCGGATTGTGACACCCTGCAAAAACCTCCCACAGACCCCCAGAATGAAAATTAAGGGGAACTGTGATCTTCAGCGCCACTGGCATTGGGTGCTCACCTACACAGTTTGAGGCTATCTCGGGTCCTATCATGTCACATATTGATGTCACTGTCTCTCTTGAGAGGCGGATCCTCAGTCATGTGAAGTGGCTGGATCTCAGAGTCTTCCAGCAGGGTATTGCCCCTTCTCCCTTCCATTCCTTGCTGGCCTTCAACCCCTTCAGGTTGTGCCTTTCAGTCTTGAGAGCAGACTCTATTA
The DNA here is from genome assembly GCF_964194155.1 of Cetorhinus maximus. Taxonomy (NCBI): domain Eukaryota; kingdom Metazoa; phylum Chordata; class Chondrichthyes; order Lamniformes; family Cetorhinidae; genus Cetorhinus; species Cetorhinus maximus. Next base: position 14,971,908 of record NC_135883.1, on the reverse strand, counting down.
TGCTGTCTGTGGGCAACTGCCCTCCCCTCCCTTCTTACCCACTCCTCCTCACCTTAGGAAATCGCTCCAGCAGAATAAACAATGCCCATCTCAAACCTTTTGGTTGGCAGAGGTTTGATTTTAATTATGATGAGTGCTGTCTGCAAAAAATCTTTGAAATGAATTAAGCCTCTTAAACTAAACTCAATGAACAACAAACTTCACTGAATAATCAGTAATGCAGAGACTCACAACTCACTTTTAAACTCCTACCTCCTGAATTCTCTATGCCTTCTAGCCCTTATACTCCGCTCTGGATCCAGAAAGTTTCAAATATGTGAATCCCACATGCCTGTTTCACCCGAGCGCCAAGCATAAAAATGAACAGCCCTCTCAAAATTACAGTCGATTGGCCCTTTAATTGATGGCAGACAGGTTTCCAACATTCATGCGCGTCCACTTAACGTAGACTCGTGATGCAGCGCGATGACGTCAGGAACCCCTCCAATTTCATCACGTGCAATATAACGCTGAATTGGGACTGCCAGGTACCCGCACAGGCCACAACAAATTCCGGTGTTGGACAACGTTCAGGCTTGGGCTGACACGTGATAAGTAACATTCATGTCACACAAGTACCAGGCAATAACCATCTCCAACAAGAGAGAATCTGACCATCGCCCCTTGACGTTCAATGGCATTACCGTCACTGAATCCCCCGCTATCAACATCCTGGGGGTTGCCATTGACCAGAAACTGAACTGGACCAGCCATTTAAATACTGTGGCTACAAGAACAGGCCAGAGGCTGGGAATTCTGCAGAGAGTAACTCACCTCCCAACGCCCCAAAGCCTGTCCACCATCCACAAGGCACAAGTCTGGAATGTGATGGAATACCCTCCACTTGCTTAAATGAGTGCAGCTCCATTAACACTCAAGAAGCTTGACACCATCTAGGACAAAGCAGCTTGCCCAATTGACACCCCATCCACCACCTCCAACATCTAATCCTTCCACACCGATACACAGTGGCAGCGTTATGTACCATCTACAAGATGAACTGCAGCAACTCATCAAGGCTCCTTCAACAGCATCTTCCAAACCCACAACCTCTACCACCTAGGTGGACAAGGGCAGCAGATGCATGGGAAGACCACCCCCTCCAGGGTCCCCTCCGAGCCACACACCATTCTGACTTGGAACTACATCACCGTTCCTTCGCTGTCACTGGGTCAAAATCCTGGAACGCTCTCCCTAGCAGCACTGTGGGTGTTCATACACCACAGGGACTGCAGTGGTTCCAAAACACAGCTTACTACCGCCACCTTCTCAAGAGTAATTAGGGACGGGCAATAAAAATTGGCAGCCTAGCCAATGAAGGACACTTCCAGTGAAAGATTTTTTAAAAAGTAGCTTGCACCTGGCAAGCTTGACTTCTTATAAAAACAAAAAGCTAAAAGCTACTGCGGATGCTGGAAATCCAAAACAAAATAAAAACAGAATTACCTGGAAAAACTCAGCAAGTCTGGCAGCATCGGCGGAGAAGAAATCAGTCAACGTTTCGAGCCCTCATGGCCCTTCAGCAGAACTGAAGCATAGTTTCAACAAGGGAGAAATATAAATTGGTTTAAGGTGGGTGGGGGGGAAGAGACACATTGAGGGTGTGGTGTGAGCAGATAATCAAAAGATGTCAGAGACAAAAGGGTCAAAGAGGTGTTGAAGGTGGTGGTCTTTGTCTGAGAAAAGTGCTAATTAAGAATGCAAGACAGGATATTCAAAGTACAGCTCTAGTGGGGGTGGGGTGGAAAGACTAAAGGTTTTAGTTTTAGATTTAAAAATAATGGAAATAGGTGGGGAAAGAAGAATCTATATAAATTATTGAAAAAAAAAAGGCGGGTGGGGGGGGAAAAGAAACGGGGTGGGGATGGGGGGAGGGGGGTTTAAGATCTAAAGTTGTTGAATTCAATATTCAGCCCAGAAGGCTGTAAAGTGCCTAGTCGGAAGATGAGGTGCTGTTCCTCCAGTTTGCGTTGGGCTTCACTGGAACAATGCAGCAAGCCAAGGACAGACATGTGGGCAAGAGAACAGGGTGGAGTGTTAAAATGGCAAGCGACAGGGAGGTTTGGGTCTTTCTTGCGGACAGACCGCAGGTGTTCCGCAAAACGGTCGCCCAGTTTGCGTTTTGTCTCTCCAATGTAGAGGAGACCGCATTGGGAGCAACGAATGCAGTAGACTAAGTTAGGGGAAATGCAAGTGAAATGCTGCTTCACTTGAAAGGAGTGTTTGGGCCCTTGGACGGTGAGGAGAGAGGAAGTGAAGGGGCAGGTGTTGCATCTTCTGCGTGGGCATGGGGAGGTGCCATAAGTGGGGGTTGAGGAGTAGGGGGTGATGGAGGAGTGGACCAGGGTGTCCCGGAGGGAACGATCCCTACGGAATGCCGTCAAGGGGGGTGAAGGGAAGATGTGTTTGGTGGTGGCATCATGCTGGAGTTGGCGGAAATGGCGGAGGATGATCCTTTGAATGCGGAGGCTGGTGGGGTGATAAGTGAGGACAAGGGGGACCCTATCATGTTTCTGGGAAGGAGGAGAAGGCGTGAGGGAGGATGCGCGGGATATGGGCCGGACACGGTTGAGGGCCCTGTCAACGACCGTGGATGGAAAACCTCGGTTAAGGAAGAAGGAGGACATGTCAGAGGAGCTGTTTTTGAAGGTAGCGTCATCAGAACAGATGCGACGGAGGCGAAGGAACTGAGAGAATGGGATGGAGTCTTTACAGGAAGCGGGGTGTGAGGAGCTGTAGTTGAGGTAGCTGTGGGAGTCGGTAGGCTTGTAATGGATATTGGTGGACAGTCTATCATCAGAAATTGAGACAGAGAGGTCAAGGAAGGGAAGAGAAGTGTCAGAGATGGACCATGTGAAGATGATGGAGGGGTGGAGATTGGAAGCAAAATTAATAAATTTTTCCAGGTCCCGACGAGAGCATGAAGCAGCACCGAAGTAATCATCGATGTACCGGAGAAAGAGTTGTGGGAGGGGGCCGGAGTAGGACTGGAACAAGGAATGTTCCACATACCCCATAAAGAGACAGGCATAGCTGGGGCCCATGCGGGTACCCATAGCCACACCTTTTATTTGGAGGAAGTGAGAGGAGTTAAAGGAGAAATTGTTCAGTGTGAGAACAAGTTCAGCCAAACGGAGGAGAGTAGTGGTGGATGGGGATTGTTGGGGCCTCTGTTCAAGGAAGAAGCTAAGGGCCCTCAGACCATCCTGGTGGGGGATGGAGGTGTAGAGGGATTGGACATCCATGGTGAAGAGGAAGCGGTTGGGGCCAGGGAACTGGAAATTGTTGATGTGACGTAAGGTGTCAGAGGAATCACGGATGTAGGTGGGAAGGGACTGGACAAGGGGAGAGAGAAGGGAGTCAAGATAACGAGAAATGAGTTCCGTGGGGCAGGAACAGGCTGACACGATCGGTCTGCCAGGACAGTTCTGTTTGTGGATTTTGGGTAGGAGGTAGAAGCGGGCCGTCCGAGGTTGGGCGACTATCAAGTTGGAAGCTGTGGGAGGAAGATCTCCAGAGGAGATGAGGTCAGTGACAGTCCTGGAAACAATGGCTTGATGTTCTGTGGTGGGGTCATGGTCCAGGGAGAGGTAGGAGGAAACGTCTGCGAGTTGACGCTCAGCCTCCGCGAGGTAGAGGTCAATGCGCCAGACAACAACAGTACCACCCTTGTCAGCGGGTTTGATGACAATGTTGGGGTTGGACCTGAGAGAACGGAGTGCAGTGAGTTCAGAGAGAGACAGATTAGAATGGGTGAGAGGAGCAGAGAAATTGAGACGGCTAATGTCACGCCGACAGTTCTCAATGAAAAGATCAAGAGAAGGTAAGAATCCAGAGGGAGGGGTCCAAGTGGAGAGAGAATATTGGAGGTGGGTAAAAGGATCCGTTGAACGGGGAGAGGACTCCTGCCCAAAGAAGTGAGCACGGAGACGAAGACGGCGGAAGAAGAGTTCAGCATCATGCCGAGCCCGAAATTCATTGAGATGAGGGCGTAAGGGTATGAAACTAAGTCCTTTGCTGAGCACTGAACGTTCAGCATCGGAGAGGGGAAGGTCAGGGGGTATAGTGAATACGCGGCTGGGGCTGGGATTGGAAGATGGGGTGAGGACGGAGGGACAAGCAGGGGTGGAGGGTCCCCGATGGGTGTTGGAGTCGATGAGTTGTTGGAGCTTGCGTTCCTTAGCACTTGAGAGAAAGAGAAAAAGTTTCTGGTTGAGGCGACGGATGAGGCGAAGAATAAAATGAAACTGGGGGCACGCGCAGCTTTGAAAAAGGGTGCGGCGGTGCTACTGGAGGGAGAGGTCGAGTGTGTTCATATGGCGGCGCATGGCACTGAGTGTGGATCTCAGAATGCGACGGGAACAGCAGTCCGAGAAACGTTTTATGTCCCGGAGATACCTGTAATCCTGGGTGGGTTCGAAACAAGAGGGATGGAATTTCAGTTGAAATCCACGTGGGGTGAGTCGGAGACGGAGACAGTCACTGAGAAAGGAGATATGGCTGTGAAAGCGGGTTTTAGTAAACACCTTGTCAAACACCAAGAGAGAAATGGAAAGCAATGAAGGTGAGCAGGGCAGAAGAGACAGTCGGAAATCCTGTCGGAGGACAGAACCATACTTCTTCCAAGAGGGCATTTTTTTGAAGAGAGGTGGCAGTCAATCAAACACAAAGATAAAAACAAAAAGCTAAAAGCTACTGCGGATGCTGGAAATCCAAAACAAAATAAAAACAGAATTACCTGGAAAAACTCAGCAAGTCTGGCAGCATCGGCGGAGAAGAAATCAGTCAACGTTTCGAGCCCTCATGGCCCTTCAGCAGAACTGAAGCATAGTTTCAACAAGGGAGAAATAGCTTGACTTCTTGATGGACTTTGAAGTGAGTAGAGACGCTGCTTTGCCTTCTTTGGAACGCTCACAAATCTCAGCCTTTTGATTCAGATCAGGTGCCAGTAGGCCAAGCTACGCAAAGGCCGGACACGGGATGCAGGCTAAGGGTAGAAGGGGGGTAGGGTGGAAGGATGGAGCGGAGGCTGGATGTGGGAGGCAGGCTAAGAGTGGAAGGGATAAGGGTGGAGCAAAGATTGGACATGGGAGGCAGCCTGAGGGTGGAAGTGGGGTAAGGTGGAAGGGTGCAGCGGAGGCTGGACACAGGGGGGCAGGCTAAGGGTGGAATTGGGGTAGGGGCTGTCCGGGAAAGGGAGACAGAGGGCAGAATCACTAAGTGCGGAAGCGGGCAGGAAAAGGACGTTTTACCCATCGGCCGCAATGGTGGCTTTTCACGCTGCATCGTCCCATTCCCACCTCATTAATAATGCATTCCCGGGAAACACACAGATTTGCTGGTGGGCAGCCTCGAATTCACCCGCAACACTGTCACCTCACCACTTCCTCAGGCCGAGCGCCATATTTAAAGTACAGCTGCGCGCACACCTCTCAGTGCTTCCAGCCCAGGACTGCTGCACAGAAGACATAGCCCCGAAAGGCAAGAAGACTACAAGCCCCCCAATTCAGTGACGCGTCCCTGCGACGCCTTTTGTATGCCGTGGAGGCCTGTCGTGATGGCCGCTACTCCTGCTCTGGCCACAGGAGGGGCAGCAACATCACCAATCCAGCTTGGGAGGCATTGGCAGTGGTGATCAGTGCCCAATGCTGCACTGAAGAGGTTGGCCATCTAGTGCAGAAAGAGGGCGAATGATCTCATCTGTGCCGCCAGGGTAAGGCAACCATCTTATTATCCTAAATTCACACACTCAAAAGCCCATCACACATTCACTGGCATCTCGTTCACTGTCAGTTCAAGGGACATCACCACTCACTCTCTCACCCTCACATCTCCATCTGGCCTCATCTCACACACACACACAGACACACACTTATGCAGGGCAAGGTCGCACACAATCATCAGAAGAGGTCCCAGACCAGGGGTGGAGTGCCGGACATCAAGGTCGTCACTCCCTTCGAGATCATGCATTGGAGCTGGCTGGAAAGGCCGTGGACCATTCCTGCGGTGATGGTGAGGTCAGCGCAAAGCATGGAAGTGAGGATTACGCACCAGATCATCCCTCTGGCAACTCAACTACGAGTCCACTGCTCTGTGTACCACAACGGCCAATCTCCACTTTCTCTCATAGGCACATCTGCCACATCGCCTCAGGCAACCTTGGCCCCGACTCCAGCGCCAACAGCACCTCGGATGAGGACCCTGAGGACAGCACCCTCGAAGACCCCGTCTCAACACTCACACACACCCTCCACCAGCGCAGCGACACACACCTTGACTCCATGTATGTCAATGTGTCTGCACCTGAAATGTCTCAGCTGCGGCGGAATGGTCACTTTATACAAGGTTTCCCCAATATGTGGCTGCCTTCCCCCACCCCCGGGTGTGCTTGTGGACTACCGTCAGGCCGGGCTACCTTGCTCTCCCCCCAACTCGCCTCAGACGCAGTGCAGCCCTTGCCCCGGCACTGTCAGCCAGCTGGGAAAAATGCACCTTGCCTGTGCCCTCGCCTGAATGCGCGGTGCCTCAACCTTGAAATCCAACAGGTGACCCTCGCACAATGTTACTGCGCATTCACCTCCGAGCTCCACTCGAAGTTCAACTCACCAGGTCCAAACCTTATAAACGCCGTTGTGAAACATGTCAGTGTGCAACCACGCTGACACGTCCAGATGGTCCAGCATGGGGGCGTTTATTCCAGCGAGCAGGGCTTATAATAATATGCAGATATATTAAAATGATTCCCCGACGTTTAGTGGTGGGAAACGCAGTCCAGCATTAACGGGCAGAGCGGACAATCGCGAACTCATTTCACAACGGTGTGAAACCAATTTTTGGCCTTCCCACCATATTGTCCACTCTCGCCCACCATGACGCCCGATGCCAGTGGGGACGGAAAATTCAATCCAGATTGGCTGGGGCAGTGAGGAAATCCAAGAGTACTGAGACATGGGATGGAGGGGAGGGCCTTGATTGTTGGGTCTAGGGGTCTTGTGGTTTAGTGGGGAAAGGAGATTTCCAGGCAAGGATGGTGGGAGAGAGATGGTCCTTGAGGGCAGGTTTTGTGCCGCCTATGGTGGGGTCCTCGCAGTTGAACTGAGGGGACTGGGCAGTGGAGAGAACAGTCACAGTGAGAGGGGGGTGTGGGTTGCAGTAGGATGGCAGGTCCAGGGTGATGGTCAGGTAGCTGAAGGTTTCATGAGGGAGGGTTCACAGAAATGGATGAAATAGGTGGCTTGGATAACAGGAAAGGTCAGGGTCAGGGTGAGCAAGGGAAATATAACACGTATAGTTTCAGAGGGGTAGAAAGTATGTGGAGGGTAATGGTTAATAGTGCAAGCTAACAGTGGAAGGTTCAAGGGTGAGGGAGGAGAGATGGGTTGTTATATTGGATGGGTCAAGGGTGATAGGGGGAATTTGGTGGGCGACAGGGGGAGGCTAGAATGTGTTGGACCGAGCCTCCAATGTCACGGCATCATTTTGGAATTCCCAGCTATGCAACGCTGTTGCTCTGAAACTGCGATACCTCGAAGTGGGAAGAGGGTCTTTTCAGGTGGGTGAAGTTCAAAATGAGCGCAAGTGGCCGAATAAAGGGGTACCCTAACAATCATGAGGCAATTGGATGAGAATCATGCTCAGTTGTGTTCCCCTCTGTGATGAAGCCCACACATTAGCAGGTTTCCTCCCTGACTCATGGGTCTCAAAACATTGAGATCCCAGCAAGGTGTGGAGCTGCTATTCGTTCTGTGCCATTTGCCATCTGATGCTGTCAGATCGAGGCAGAGATGAAAGTGGGGAGGGAGGTGGATGTCTCTAAGGGCAGGGGTGGAGGACGGCAACAAATTCCTGTCTTCAAACATTAGCCCTGGTTGAATGGGTGTGGTTGACAAGGGCTCATGTGGTAAATCTTTCTACGCTGTCAAGGCAATGGTCCCTTTATAGAGTCTCGAGAGCAATGGAGGCAAGTGGAATAGTGTCTGGGGGAGGTTTCCCGCACATGGCTGTCATCACCCCAGTCAAAGAGCAATGTCTCCGTGCGCAGTCATGTATGAACGAGAGGAGCACTCATCTCTGTTCCTCCAGGATGTCCTTCACCTGGAAGGGGTGGGGTGGGGAATGCCATGTCTAGATGGAAGCCTGGCACAGGGCTTAGCACTGGCTTGGATGGCTCTAAGGTGGAGGCAAACCTGAACAGAATATGCTCACTAGATTAATTACTGCAATTCATTCACAGATCCACTGTGGCCTAGGTGATGCAGGCTCCAGACATCCCAGCCTTTCTACTGGCCCTCATCCAAGTGAGGAGGAGGAGGAAATAGCACAGGTTGCTACAGGGCCAGGAGGAGCAACAGCCTGAGCAGCAAGAGGCAACGGACCTCAAAAAGGTGAGGATGCTGCTGTCCAGGGTTCAATGCAAAGGCAGCCATTGGCCTGACCATGAGTATATCGCAGGCACTGCAGCTATCTAAAGATGAGCTAAAGGCAATGACATAGGCACCTTAGAGTGTCCCGAAATGTGGTTGCTCACATCTGCCAGCTTCTCCACAATGACATGCAGCTGCAAGGACTTGGAGGAAATTCCATGCCAGTGTCATTAAAGGTCACCACCATCTTCAACTTCTTTGCCAGGCTCCACTGCAGGTCTGGGCAGCATCTCCCAGTCAGCAACAAACAAATGATTCTGGGAAGTGACAGATGCCCTGCTTAGGAGAGCTCATCAATTTGTCCAATTCTTCTTGGATCCTGAGAACCAGGCTGCATGTGTGTTGGGATTTGCAGCAATCACAGGTTTCCTGGAAGTGCAAGGGGCTATTGACAGCACACATGTGGCCTTGAGAGCTCCCTGGCTACAGCCAGTTGCATTCATCAATACGAACATGCAGCTGATCATCTAAAAGGACAAGGGCAGTAGATACATGGGAACACCACCACCTGGGAGTTCCCCTCCAAGCTACTCACCATCTTGACTTGGAAATATATTGCCGTTCCTTCACTGTTGGTAGGTCAAAATCTTGGAAATCCCTCCCTCATAGAAGTGTGGGTGTACCTACACCACCTGGACTGCAGCGGTTCAAGAAGGCAGCTCACCACCATCTTCACAAGAGCAATTGAGGATGGGCAATAAATGCTGGCTTAGCCAGCGATGCCCACACCCTGTGAAAGAATTACAAAATATGTGATCACAGGAGACAAATCCTGCATGTTTGTATTCGATTCCCAGGAAGCTCTCACAATGCCTACATTCTGACCCACGCCCAAGTGCCACAGGTTTTTGAAAGACCTCGGTGATTGCAGGGCTGGTTCCTTGGGGACAAGGGATAGCCCCAGCAGATCAGGCTGATGATGCCAGTTTGCCATACGCAGAGTGCTGCTGAGGAGAGCTACAGTGCCACACATGCATCCACCAGGTCCATGACTGAGCAGACGATAGGCCTCCTGAAGATGAAGTTCAGATGTTTGCACCGCTCAGGCAGGGCTCTCTGTTAGAGGCCTGTTAGAGCTGCTGATGCTTCACATGGATAGCCTCACAGTCCTCAGCATGGTCCAGCACACAGGCCTATTCTACTATCTCTCATCATGTAGACTACGATCCCAGTCCTTCAATGAGGTCCAGTGCACTTTGGTTGCAAATCCTTCATGCGAGGTCTACTGCAGTGATTAGTAAGGAGATGAGCAGGCCGAACAAATCTCCATTTGAGGTCTCACAAAGACTTCAGTTAACTGCTTACACACTTCGTTAATCCTACACACAATCCCGTTTGTAGTCAAGGCTAACTTGCCCCTTGTCTCCTTACTTGCAACCTTCACTTCAGCATGTTAGCTTAAAACAACTAATCCAAGGGCAGCCAGTAATGATTGGATGTGCCTACACAGCTTTCTACAAACATGTAGGGAAGCCTCTGGTTTTCTAATGTTAATAAGACTGGGTAGAACTTCACTCTTTCAACCCTGCCACACACATTGCATGTTTAACTTCCCCTGAGCACGCCTTGCATCCATCCTGCAGGAGATGCAATGATATTACATGTTCAGACGTCAGAACATGTTGAGCTGCAAGAGATGGTTTGCATGATGTGTGCCCAGTCCACACACTCACAAATAACGGCCAGTGCATAATCATGCATATGTGGGGTTATTGAGTAATCAATAGGAGAGAATTGAACCTATAGGAGTTTATTATTGAGCTCTGATGGGTCCTCAAATTCCACACCCTTAAATGCTTGTGACCATTGAAGCAACAAGCAGCAAGATGGAGTCCAGGGTGCTTTCCAACTGTGCAAGTGAACATATAGGGCAGAATTTTACATCCCACGGGCAGGCGCCCCCTGACCCAATCGGACATAAAATAGCACATGATGACATTGGGTGAGCGTCCTGATGTCATCGCGCATTTGTGCGATATTTCGATCGGCGAGCGCGCGTGAGAGTCAGCGGCATGCCTGCCAACAATTAAGAGGCCTGTTAAGGCCATCAAAGTTTCAATTAGCGGTAAATTTGTCACTGCCTGTCCAACGTTAGGGCTGGCAGGCGGGCGAATCGGTTTTCGGGTTTTTGAGGAAACCTCATCCAAAAGCGGGATGAGGTTTCCGATATCAATTAAAAAAAGAATGTTTGGGCAGGATTTTTGTTATCTTTATGTTTGGGTGAGTGGGTCTGATGTGTGGACATTTTTTTTCTGCATTTTTACATCCTTACTTCTTGGTTTTAAATTCTTCAGCAGCTCCCTGAGGCCTGTCTTCCGGGAGCTTTCAGCGCACACTCCCCCGCGCCCGCGCTGACTTCAGGGCTTGCCCTCCTCCCGCCCCCACTCCAGCAGCTCTGAGCCTTTCAGTGCGCCTTTCACACTGACTGGGCGTTAATTGGCCAGCCAGCGTGAAATTGCGGTCAGGGGCCGAACCCAGGCAGCGGGCCATTTCCTGGCCACTCCCAGGCCTGCCCACCGTGCCCGCCCGATGACCCGGAAATCCTGCCCACATTTACAAGTGCAAAATGTATTTGGAATGGATTTACACCCGTGCCACCTGTGTGCCTTCAAAATTTATTTATCTTTCTTTCTATTGCTACCTCTAGGTGCAGTCCCAACAACCACAGCTGAGGTAGAGGCAACCAGCTGACTGCTATGCCCTGTTGACTGTGATGATTTTGGTGGGTGTTCTCTGGTGGCCCAAGGCCTAAGGGTCTCCTGCTCAGATGCAAGTGCACCCTCCTGACCCACTGGAGGTGATGGGGTCACTGGCGAAGGGGAGGTTGAATGGCCAGGCACTGGGAAGAAGCCGCTGGGGTGCCTGCTGGCGCTTCTCCCTGTGCATGCCCGATGCCACCTGCCTGACTTCTTGAGAAGAAGAGGTACCTGAAGGGAGTTGCATTATCCTCCTCTTCCCTAGCCACTGCAACATTGCACCATTTGCTCGAGCGATAGTGCGGGTCTGAGCCTGTACCATCACTGTGTGTTCTGTTGGATCTGAGTCTCCTCAATGTGGGGCTGCACATTGTCTGCTCTGCAACATTCTGGATGATTAATCTAGAGCTCCTGGCCTTCAGTGAGTGAATGGCTGTCTGGGTGCCTTTAAACATGGCATCTGACCCTTTGACCCCATGAGGATCGAAGGTGGGGACTGTGACTTCCTGCCCACTCCCGCCACAAGATTTGTCGAGCTTCTCACGGATACAAAGATAATGAGCTGAACAGCACAAGGTCATGTGTGATGTGTGTCTGTTTGTGTGTCTGTTTGTGCATGTGTGTGTATGTGTGTGTTTATGGGCAGAATTTTACGCCTGTGGGTGGGCGCACGCCCGACCCGATCGGGCATAAAATTGTGCCCAATGACGTCGGGCGAGCGTCCCAACTTGATCGCGCACTCTCGCGACATTTCGCTTAGCAGGTGTACGCCAGTGCCAGAGCGGCACCCGCCATTAATTAAACAGCCATTTAAGGCCCTTCAGAGTCCAGTTGACTGTGATTTTTCCTCACCTGTGCGATTTCCAGCTCATCGAACGGGCAAAAACGGGCAGGCAGCCAGCCGACATTTTCACAAACCTCATCCAAGTGCGGGAGAAAAAGGGTCAGCAGCATTGCTGGTGTGAGCAGTTATGGAGCTAGTTTGCTGCTGGTTGCTTATTGGTACTTGGCAGCTTCATCTCTGTTCAGGGCTTCATTCTTAGCATTTCCATTCTTTATCATACGGATGAAGTCAGCCAGGCTGAGCGAGCCAGAGGCTTTGCAGCAATTGCTGGGTTCCCCCACATCCAGGGTGCAATCGACTGCACACATGTGGCCATCAAGGCGCCAGCGGGAGAGCCGGGTGCCTTCATCAACAGGAAGGGCTTCCACACCATAGATGTGTAGATAGTGTGTGATCACAGGTTGCTGATTCTACAAGTCTGTGCAAGGTACCCAGGCAGCTCCCATGACGTTTACATCCTCAGATACTCCCAGGTGCCGGGGCTCTTCAGTGCTCCAGCCCGACTGGATGGATGGCTGCTGGGTAACAAGGACTATCCGTTGAAGAGGTGGCTCATGACACCTCTCCGCCACTCAAGAACAGAGGCAGAGAAGCGTTACAATATGGGTCATGTCTCCACAAGGGCAGTGGTAGAGAGGACCATAGGTCTTCTCAAGATGCGCTTCCAATGCCTGGACCGTTCATGGGGAGCTCTACAATACCCTTGTGTGTAGTGTGTGTGTGTGTGTGTGTGTTTGTGCATGTATGTGTATCTGTTTGTGCATGTATTTGTATGTGTGTCTATGTGTTCATGTGTATTTGTGTCTGTGTATATGTGTGTGAGTCTATGTGTGTGTATGTCTGTGTGTTTGTGCGCTTGTGTGTGTGTTTGTGCATGTGTGTTTGCGTGTCTGTGTGTCTGTGTGTGTCTGTGTCTGTGTGTGTGTGCCTGATGGGAGAGTGCTGGGGCACCTGACAGTTGTTTCCAGGAGAACCTGATACTCGTTTCCTTCACCCAGCTACCCCTCTGATGCCCTTTATAACTTGTTTGGTGGGCAGGTGCACAAGATGTATCTTGAGTTGCGCAGGTGCCTGCCATTCTAATGAACTGATCACCTCCCTTACTCTGCAAACATTGGTGGACTCAGCAGCAAAGATCCCAGGTGGACATATCATGGTACATATGCTAGGATATGCCCCATCACAAGTTTTCAGCCCCTAATTTATTGTTTTCTCCCTTTATACTTAACACCTTGCTTGTATTGTTAATCTAATTTCCAATTTACTGAGCTAATTTACTACAAATTCTGAACCTTAATCTTTATAAATCTCGAATGTGAGACATTATCTAAACAGAGGATACTATGTTCACTGGCTAGCCCTTATCAGTTGACTTGTGTTGTTACTTCCTAGTCCATTGTGAATGCTGCTAATAGCTTGCAATCTCTTTGAATGAATATTAAAAGCATCCCGTAACACCCTTTTAACCACGTTCCCCATTATAGATGTTTGCTAATTGATTTATTGGGACCAATTTTACAAGTTTGCATTCTCGGAGCAGAATCTCAACTACCACGGACCTATCTCAGGAATTCAGGTGCATCACTCCCACCCTCATCTGACCACCAATTTTCATGCACAGACTTGTCAAATTATTTCTACCAGTCCGAGGCTGTTGCTTCACTCCTTTCTGAAACATTTAAACAGTGATCCTTAGATACAGCACTTATATTTATGAATTTTCCTAAAATTATTTAAGAGAGCCTAACCAACGAGGGCCAATTTTCTACTTTCATTCTGCAGTCAGGAAGCCTCACCTGTCAACTTTGCATATTGAGTAATCATGGACAGCACAGCCTGCAGGCTTATCAGAATTTCCCAATTACCTAATGTTTGCCCTGTTTTATACATTGAAACTGCGGCTTAGCGACACTGAGCTCAATTTTATAGCGTTCAGAAGAAGCGTGGGGTGGATGGTGGGGTGGGGGCTGAAAAGTCGGGAGGGAGAGCAGGGGTGGAGTGCCAAGTGTTCCATGTCATTTTGTCGGCAGCAAGGAAAAAGGGAGGGACAGCCCTCCAGCCCAGCGGCCAATTGTGTTACTTAGGTGACCAATTAAGGGCCTCTTCGCGCCACCGTTGGCATCTTACCAGAAGCAGGGAGGCTCTCTGCTGCATGGGGAGACCACCTGGTGAGCCCTAGTGACTTCCCTGTGGGATGGGAGGTGCTTCCTAATCTGAAACCCTGTGGCCCATGGACAGACCCCCACCACCCCCCTCAGTGGCAATGATTATCCTCACAGCAACACCGCCCTGCCCCCCCCACCCCCCAACCTCCTCTCCTCCCCCCCCCCCACCACCCCTACAACCGGTCCTCACCAACCACAGCTCCACACTCATTGATGCTGCTGCCCCACTTACCTTGTTCTGAGGGTTGCGCCGATGCTACTTCTCCCAACTAGGTGCAATTCCAGCAGTGGCCACTGCTCCCTGTGGCAGCACTGGAGTTGAAGAGCTGCTGGCCCTCCAATTGGCTGGCAGCTCTTATAGGCAGATTTCTTCACTGAAATGGACAGGAGCCCCAATGGCAGCTCATTTGCTGCCTAATTGCCTCAAAATCCAGTTGGGGCTCCCCAAAATGGCTGAGGTGGTGTTGCCCCCAGCTTTCCGACTATCGTTGTGGCCACCACCGCTCAACAAAAGACAGCCCATTTTGTGCAGATCTTGTCCACAACAACATCATAAATTTCTGCTCCATAGGGAGAGCCCTTTGTGAAAGTGACTGTGAGAAATGTTTTTTTTAAATATTTTGGGGAATATTGTGTTATTCTATGGAAAAGGCTGTGTGTGCCTGTATGATTGAATTAAGCTGGGCAGAGATTAATAGGAAACAGGTTGTCTTGGGCGGCACGGTTTAAAATATGAAAAGGGTAGAGGTGTTATATTTGAGGTACAAGCAAATAGATTAGATCTAACATTTGCATGTTTAGATAAGTTGGGAGTTAGTTTGAATACCAAAGGGGAGTCAGAGGTAGAAAGAAACATGTTTACATCTTGCAGGTGTTCATAGGTAAATAGAAGTAGGGATACTATATTTTATTGACCCAAAAGTAAAGACAAGATGGAAACATGAAGAATTGTATATTTGGAAGGGTTTGAGTTTCAAAGTGATGTGAAAACAATGGAACCTGAGATGAAAGGGGAAGAAGGGTATTTTGGAGTTATTGTGGAGTAGCTGGGGAGATATAGCTGTTTGAGCTGTTGAGTTGGGAGCTGTTAACTCTGGGTTGGGAGGTGGTACAGTTTGAATTAACCATCCAGTCAAGCCAGAAAAGTCCTGGGCTACAAAAAGCAGTTTTATTCTGAAGTTTGGTTTTCCACAGCAGAGCGGAAGCAAGTTACAAGTCTTATGGTGGTATGCCTTTATTGAAGCTACAGCAGTTTGCCTTAGGTAATACGACTGGATTTGGTATAGTTAAATATCTATATGAGAGTGTTGCCCAGACGGGCATTTGTGAGTCTGGACAACTTTTTCGAGGGAATGTTTGTAAGACTAACCTTAGTTGTGCAATTGTAATCTTGTGTGCTTAAGTTGAAGTTCTTGGTGGGACTTGAGTGAACACCTGTGCCATCAGTGTGCATTCAATACTGTGTTGAATGTCTGAAGGGCCTGGATGCAGTCAAATGCACATCATTTGTGACTATGCTGCCTGGCCAATATACCTGCCAGCCAATTATAACAGGTATCCATGTTTTGGCCTCGAGGGGAAGTGCCCGTTGGGGGTATTGCATTTGCTGCTGCTGTTGCACTGATGTCAGTTGTTTGTGGCTGGCTTGGGTAGTTGTGGCGACTTAAATCAGTCGTCTGTCCTCGGTGTCATTTAGAATGATTTTTCAGGTTTGAGAAACTGTTCTTGAGACTGTAATGTTAGCATTCGAAGTTCATAGGCTTCCATGCATGTCTGGAGGAAGACGTAGTGCCCGTGCTTAATACTGAATGTCCTTTCTTGGTGATTTGACATTCACAGCGAGCATGACGCTGAACTAGGCAAGTAAGGATACAACACAGACCTTAGGCTTGACTGCAAGAGCAGTTGGAATGTCTGATTTAAGAGATGTATGCTCATCTTAATGAAGCTATTTCCTGACTTTTTATTTATTGCTATTTATTCATTTTTATTTGGACCTGCATGTCTCCTTAGCAAAGGTTTCAGTAGTCCTTAGGTAAAGGCACAGCACTCTGCTCAAATAGGGCAGAAAGACAGAAGTGGCCTTATGTGCTGTATTATCTCGAGGACTGTGATGCTCTCAATGCGAAGCCATCTCTCCGTTGCCTCTGCAGGGTCCATGCAGGAAACAAAGCTTCATTGGCTGGTATGTCCAAAATGAGTGTTCAAGGTATCACCCTAATGCAAAGGTCATTTAGGACAGAGAATGAGCCTCTGGCGTTAACAGGGTCCTGAGTGATTGCACCTCAGCAAACCATAGTTCTGGTGAGGTGCTGTCAGTGAAGACAATGTAAACAAGCCTCAAAACTTAATGTATGATCAGGATGTTAATGCTTGTTGTTTCATAATTTCCAAATGGTGATTGGCCGGCATTTGTAAGATGATGCCTCATCATTCAGCATTGAGGAGAGCTGGTGATCAGCCATATGATGCTCTCATGCTGCTGCTCCCTGATGAGCCATCCATCTGGTTATGCCTTGAAAGAGTGATATTTGTGGTCGGCCCACCTTGTTGAGCAGTTGTCAGGCTGTCATGAGTGTATCCTTCGGTAATGTGGGCTTCTAGCCGCTTATAAGCCGCCATGCACACTGACTTGGTGAGGGCATAGATGAAAGCACCATACTATGTAAAGTTACCTAAGGACATGTGAGAAGAGAGTGCTGGCAGTGGCCATATGTTGTATACGTCACTCAGTTAACTGTGGTTTAAAGCCTTCCAAGGGTGAACCCATCTTCAGGGCAGGCCACGACTGCTGATATCTCCCTAATCATTAAGAAAACATTGAATGTTCGAGAGAATTTCTCTCTGACAAAAAATGTGCTCGGGCCCTCCAGGCAGCAAAGGTGACAGATAACAATTATGAGTATGTGTCTGCACTTTAGTCCTCCTGGAATCTTGTAGATATCAGATTGTCATGGGCATGTCTGCCACATTGTACACAAATAATGAGCTCTTCATGTGGCTCGTTTACATCCTGGCCCTTGTCAGATCAATCTTCTTCATCGTCCTCATCCGAGGAGGCTTCTCATTCCCCCATTTCTCCCTCAGGCAGCAAATCCCCCTTTTGTAGCGCAAGGTTGTGCAGGACGATGCGGACAATGAAGATCCGGGGCACTCTCTGTAGTGAGTATTGGAGACCCCCGCCTGAGTGGTCCAAACATCGGAAATGCAGCTTCAGGAAGCCTGGCACCTGCTCATTCAAGGGCCTTGTGGTGGAATGTGCAGCATTTTATTTCTCTCTTGAGCGGCACTATGTAGATGGTGAAAGGGTGTCATGAGCCACGTCTTCTGGGGAGCCAGCCCTGAAAGCGTCGAGGTCCCCCAAAGATCTGTGGCACATGCGAGTGTGCCAAAATATAAGACCCGTGAGAGCTCCCTTGGTACTTAGCACAAACATGCAACATTTGACTTCTGTAGTCACAAATTAGCTGCACGTTCAGTGAGTAAAATCCTTTTCGATTGATGAATCTCACTGGCTGCTGCCAGTGAGCTCTCAAGGCCACATGCCTGCATTCGATGGTGCCCTGCCCTTGCGGGAAACCAGATATCGCTGCAAATCCCATCACTCTGGCATTCTGGCTTTCAGCACCCATGCGAAACTGGGCATACTGGTGAACTCAATTGAAAAGGGCATCTGTCACCTCACTTATGTCCTGGAAGGACCTGCTGGCAAAAATGTACAGTGCAGCGGTCACCTTCAAAGGCACAGGCATTCGATGCCCTCCAAGTCCAAGCGGCATCAGTTCTTCACAGACAAGGTGGCAAATGTGAGCCACCGCATCGCTAGACAATCAAAGACACCCTTGGCATTGTCTTTCTGTCACCTCCATACATGAGCAGTGCCTTCGATATACCCATGGTCGGCCAGCTGGTCTTTGTTGCATTTGCCCCTCATCTTGGATCTCTTGGGGCCCCATTCCCCCTTTCAGCCATTGCCGCTGCACATCCTGGATCTGCGCCAATAGGTGACAAGCCCCTCATCTCCTCATTCGTATCAGAGCTATAAACAAGACGGGCTTGCATTCTCCACGACACTTTGTATCTGTCAACGAATGCATTTGAGAACTTATTTAAACCCCACCCCACTTGACTGATTTCCTTCCATCTCCAAGTGAGGAGGTTGCCAGGGAAGCGGTGACATGGTGGTATTGTCACTGGATCGGTAATCCAGAGACCCAGGTTTGAATCCCACCATGAAAGACGGTGAAATTTCAATTCAATAAAAAAATCTGGAATTAAAATTCTAATGATGACCATGAAACCATTGTTGCAAAAACCCATCAGGTTTACTAATGCCCTTTAGAGAAGGAAATCTGCCATCCTTATACCTACTTGTGACTCCAGGTCCACAGCAAACTGGTTGACTCTTAAATATCCTCTGAAATGGCCGAGCAAGCCTAAAAGGAATGGAACCGGACATCGGCACCAGAAACAACAATGGCAAACAGCCCTGCTGACCCTACAAAACCCTCCTTACCAACATCTGGGGGCTTGGGACGAAATTGAGAGAGCTGTCTCACAGACTAGTCAGGCAACATCCTGACATAATCGTATTTACGGAATCATAGCCTTACAGTTAATGTCCCAGACACCACCATCACCATCCCTGGATATGTCCTGTCCCACCAGCAGCATACACAGCAGAAGTGGCAGTACAGTGGTATACAGTCGGGAGGGAGTTGCCCTGGGAGTCCTCAACATTGACTCCGGACCCCAGGAAGTCTCATGGCATCAGGTCAAATATGGGAAAGAAACATACTGTTGATCACTATGTACCACATCGCACCATCCACCTCCCCCCCCGCTGACCCACCTTCAGCTCATGAATCCGTGCTTCTCAATGTTGACCACCACTTGGAAGAACACTGAGGTTGCCAATGGCGCAGAGTGTACATTGGGTGGGGGGGACTTCAATGTCCATCACCAAGAGTGGCTTGGTAGCACCACCACTACAAACTGAGCTGGTCAAGTCCTAAAGGACATAGCTGCTAGATTGGGTCTGCGGCAAGTGGTGAGGGAATGAATCAGTGGTGAGGTGATCAATCAGTGCTCCTCCATGTTGAACATCACTTGGAGGAAGCACTGAGGGTGGCAAGGGCGCAGAATGTACTCTCGGTGGGAGGCTCTCGAATGTCCATCACCAAGAGTGGCTCAGTAGCACCCCTACTGACCAATCTGGCTGAGTCCTAAAGGACATAGCTGCTACACTGGGTCTGCGGCAGGCAGTGAGGGAACCAACAAATAGAAAAAACACACTTGACCTCATCCTCACCAACCTGCCTGCCGCAGATGCATCTGTCCATGACAGTATTGGTAGGACTGACCACCGCACAGTCTTTCTGGAGATGAAGTCCCGTCTTTACATTGAGGGTACCCTCCATCGTATTGTGCAGCACTATCACAATGCTAAGTGGGATAGATTTTGAACAGATCTAGTAACTAAAGACACGCAACGTGTGACTCCAGGCCCTCAGTTTGACTCTAAATGCCCTCTGAAATGGCCAGCAACACACTCAGTTGTATCAAACTGCTACAAAGTCACAAAAAAGGAATAAAACCGGAAGGACCACCCGCATCAACCTAGGCACCCAAAACGACAACGGCAAAGTCAGCTCCTTGTCGACCTTGCAAAACCCTCTTTACTAACATCTGGGGGCTAGTGCCAAAATTGGGAGAGCTGTCTCACAGATTAGTCAAGCACCAGCTTGACATAGTCATCCTCCCGGAATCACATCTTACAGATAATGTCCCAGACACCACCATCACCATTCCTGGGTATGTCTGTCCCACCGGCAAGACAGAGCCAGCAGAGGTGGCAGCACAGGAGTATACAGTCAGGAGGGAGTTGCCCTGCGAGTCCTCAACATCGACCCCGGACCCCATGAAGTCTCATGGCATCAGGTCAAACATGGGCAAGGAAACCTCCTGCTGATTACCACTTACCGCCCTCCCTCAGCTGATGAATCAGTGCTCCTCCATGTTGAACATCACTTGGAGGAACACTGAAGGTGGCAAGGGCACAGATTGTACTCTTGCGGGGGAGCTCTCGAATATTCATCACCAAGAGTGGCTCAGTAGCACTCCTACTGACCAATCTGGCCGAGTCCTAAAGGACATAGTTGCTCTACTGGGTCTGCGGCAGGCAGTGAGGGAACCAACAAGTTGGAAAAACATACTTGACCTCATCCTCACCAACCCACAGATGCATCTGTCCATGACAATATTGGTAGGGGTGACCACTGCACAGTCATTATGGAGACAAAGTCCCATCTTCACATTGAAGATACCCTCCAACATGTTGTGTGGCACTACCACCATGCTAAATGGGATAGATTTTGAACTGATCTAGCAACTTGAGGCTGGGTATCCATGAGGCGCTGTGGGCCATCAGCAACAGCAGAATTGTACTCAAACACAATCTGTAACCTCATGGCCCGGCATATCCCCCACACTACCATTACGATCAAGCCAGGGGATCAATCCTGGTTCAATGAAGAGTGCAGAAGGGCATGCCAGGAGCAGCACCAGGCATACCTAAAAATGAGGCATCAACCTGGTGAAGCTATAAAACGGGACTACTTGCATACCAAACAGCATAAGCAGCAAGTGATAGACAGAGCTAAACGATCCCACAACCAACGGATCTGATCTAAGCTCTGCAGTCCTGCCACATCCAGTCGTAAATGGTGGTGGACAATTAAACAACTCACTGGAGGAGTTCCCCATTCTCAATGACAGGGGAGCCCAGCACATCAGTGTAAAAGATAAGGCTGAATCATTTGCTACAATCTTCAGCCAGAAGTGCCAAGTGAATGATCTATCTCGGCCTCCTCCGGAGGTCCCCAGCATCACAGGTTCCAGTCTTCAGCCAATTCAATTCACTCCACATGTTATCAAGAAATGGCTGAAGGCACTGGATAGTGCAAATGCTATGGGTCCTGACAACATTCCGGCAATAGGGCTGAAGACTTGTGCTCCAGAACTTGCTGTGACCCTAGCCAAGCTGTTTCAGTACAGTTATAACACTGGCATCCACCTGGAAATTGCCCAGGTATGTCTTGTCCACAAGAAGCAGGACAAATCAAAGCCAGCCAATTACTGCCCCATCAGTCTACTCTCGATCATCAGTAAATTAATGGAAGGGGTCATCAACAGTTCTAGCAAGCAGCACTTGCTTAGCAATAACCTGCTCACGGACACCCAGTTTGGGTTTTGCCAGGGCCACTCAGCTCCTGACCTCATTACAGCCTTGGTTCAAACATGGACAAAAGAGCTGAACTCGTGAGGTGAGGTGACTGAGACATTTGACCGGCATTTGCCCGCGTGTGGCACCAAGGAGCCCTAGAAAAACTGGAGTCAATGGGAATCAGGGGGGAAAGCTCTCCACTGGCTGGAGTCATACCTAGCACAAAGGAAGGTGATTATGATTGTTGGAAATCAGTCATCTCAGCTCAGGACATCATCGCAGGAGTTCCTCAGGGTAGTGTCCTCAGCCCAACCATCTTCAGCTGCTTCATCAATGACCTTCCTTCCATCATAAGGTCAGAAGTGGGGATGTTCGCTGATGCTTTCACAATGTTCAGCACCATTCATGACTCCTCAGATACTGAAACAGTCCATGTCCAAATGCAGCAAGACCTGAACAACATCCAGGTTTGGGCTGACAAGTGGTAAGTAACATTCGCGCCACACAAGTGCCAAGCAATGACTGTCTCCAAGAAGAGAGAATCTAACCATTGCCCCTTGACATTCAATGGCATTACCATCACTGAAGCCCCCGCTATCAACATCTTGGGGGTTACCATTGACCAGAAACTGAACTGGACTAGCCATATAAATACTGTGGCTACAAGAGCAGGTCAGAGGCTAGGAATCCTATGACAAGTAACTCACCTCCTGTCTTCCCAAAGACTGTTCATCATCTACAAGGCACAAGTCAGGAGTGTGATGGAATACTCTCCAGTTGCCTGGATGAGTGCAGCTCCAACAACACTCAAGAAGCTGGACACCATCCAGGACAAAGCAGCCCGCTTAATTGGCACACCTTCCACAAACATTCACTCCCTCCACCACCGACTGGCAGCAGTGTGTACCATCTACAAGATGCATTGCGTCAACTCCCCAAGCCGCCTTTTTTGACAGCTCCTTCCAAATCCATGGCCACTACCATCTAGAAGGACAAGGGCAGCAGATACATGGGAACCACCACCTGCAAGTTCCCCTCCAAGTCACTCACCATCCTGACCTGAAAATATATCACCGTTCCCTCATTGTCACTGGGTCAAAATCCTGGAAATCCCTTCCTAACAGCACTGTGGGTGTACCTAAACCACATGGACTGCAGCGGTTAAAGAAGCTCACCATCACCTTCTCAAGGGCAACTAGCCACTGATGCCCACATCCCATAAATGAATTTTTTAAAAATTCAAAACACTTGGTCTGGCCTTTGTACAGATATGACATCCCCAAGCCACCCCCTTGCAGGTGAAACACATCATGGAGGATCACACATGGCCAACCCTCCCCCTCAGACATACACAGCGACTTGATCAGGGTGATTATAGCCATGTGCGAGAAGCCTCTGTCAGGCAATTGTCAGCTTGCCTCCATGAGCTTAGGCATGCTATATCGAGATCATAGCCTTGTCATAATGTAAAGACTTTAAGCATTATGCCTTGTTAGCCATGACCTTTTAATTGGGACTAGTGAAGCTTGGAGTGTGCAGCTAGCTGCTGTCCAGCAGCCATGGCCCTTGAATGATTTAACCTCGATCCCTTAATGTGGCTCCAAAACTGAATGGATTTTCTGATGAATGCGCCCCATTAGTCATGGAGCAATGCTCCTTCAATGGGCATTTGTCCCTCGAGAACACTGCTCAGCTGAACTTTGTTCTCCATGGCATGAGCAAATAATTAATAGGGTGACCCTTCACTCGGCCCAAAAGGGGAGTCCTGAACTCCGCCCACACACTTTGAGACCCCTCCCATATCATTAATTTTCTGCTTGTTTTTCCCACTGTGTCATAGCTGAGTAAAGACAAAGATGGTTCTCCTGACACTTGTGAGTGCATCCAGCACATTCCAACCTCCCCCGATCACCCACCAGTTCCTCCCATCCTCCTCCACAGTGATTGCCTCTTAATTCCACTCGCTCCAGCATCTCCCCTTTACCCTTGACCTCATTATCATTTATTAGATATTGTTGTTCTCCGTCCTGTACCTTTCAATGTTATAGGCCCCATGCCCCTTGTTAATCTGACCCCTCCCCTTCTCGAGGTTAATGGCAATCTTACTTTTAGTAACCCCACCACCCCAAAAGACCACCTAATACCCAACCATGACATGAGAATTACCATTGTACTGGATCCAAATGCCTCCCCTGAATGTGAATGTGCTCTCTGAATCCCAGTACCTTACCTCAAACCCCCAGGACCAAGTGCTGTAGAGGATGGA
Organism: Cetorhinus maximus; assembly: GCF_964194155.1. Taxonomy (NCBI): domain Eukaryota; kingdom Metazoa; phylum Chordata; class Chondrichthyes; order Lamniformes; family Cetorhinidae; genus Cetorhinus; species Cetorhinus maximus. The sequence continues at coordinate 14,948,250 of NC_135883.1, read as the reverse complement.
CCATTCCTTACACACAATTTTGTGCATGACCATCACTGCCCGGAGATGCCTTCCCCCACTCAAGACAGGGACAAAGACATACATGCCATGCAGAGCCCTCTAACATGGCCCTGACAGTGTGGCCTCATTCCCCAGACAGTCTTTTAAAACATGCTCCCTGGACATTCTTTCACCCTCCCCCTCTGGTCCTTCCCCTCCCTCCCCTGCCATGTCTGCGTCTCACCCCTACCCCCTAGTCCTTCCTCCCATGCCCAGCCTTGGCGCAGCTTGTGCTACAGGAACCTGACAGGTATCAGTAACGGTATAAAAGGAAGACAAAAGCAGGGTCTACTGACCTTAAAATCGTGGACGCAGTGAAGCTCGCCAGTTGCGCGCCACTCATATATATATATATAGACGTAAACCAGAACATCCCAATTAGCCGCTGGCAGGGAACTTTATTTGGAGGGAGAATGTAATTCCGGTGAGTTGGCCTTTTAATGAACATTCATGACATATTGACAAATGCAACTGGAGTTCCGGACAGTGCTCTGCGGGAAACTCGATCTGCCTTTAAGCCGTCTTGAATGTCGGGAGAACAAAATTCCAAACTATTTTCCTGCCATCCGGAAACTGATTTTTTGACTACCGCTAAATTAAGTGACCCCCCCTGCCCACCACGATTCCCACTGCTGGCAGGAGTGGAAGATTCTGCCCTCTAACTCTGCAGAGGCTGCCGGACCCGCTGAGTTCTCCCAGCATTTTTTATTTTTATTTCACGTCGCCAGCATCTGCAGTATTGTGCTTTTATTTTGGTTTTACATTAATGTAGTTCACTCAGCCCATGCAAATGAAGCCCAGGACCCAGGCCTTCCCATGCAGTCACAGGGATCATTCGGTCGGTTCCTGCAGGCCAGAGCAAAACACCACCTAGGGCGGTGTGTCCAACCGTTTTAGAATCTATTTACTGATAAGCCCAGAGAATGCATGTAAACTGAAGTATTGACAGATGTCCATTTTTTCCTGCCAAACATATAAGTTGTCCAACAAATGTATTTGTAATTTTTTCCTGAGTTGCAGCGTTGTGTGATAACATCGTGACTTGAGGTAGATTCTTACGGAATCAGTTCCTGTGGAGTTCATTCGCATCTCTGTGGCTATTTCCTAAAACCTATGCATTGTATCGTATTTTGAATTTGTCCCTTCTTTGCTGTCTTAGTCCTGCAACCATACAGAGGTATTTGTTTTCTTGTATGTAGCTATCAGTGTGCTTTTAACCGTTTGGATTTCGAATATCATAAACTTCAGCGCTTGATGATGATTAGGAAGCAAAGCATTGCACGTAATTTGAATTCAGACTGTAGACAAATGTAACAACACCTGCACTGTAAGTTGTTAGATGACCTTCTGTTACACACAATAGCCATGCAGAGAAAGAAGTAACAACTGCGTCAAGTCAACGCATGTCGCTAATAACCTTAATCAATAGTGATGACCGAAAGCACACCCAGTAAACTTTACCAGATGACAGGTCAAAGGCAGCTTAATTATTTTGAACAAGCAGCCTCACCACTTTGCATATAATAATTACTATAATCACAAACACAGATCGGGCTTTTTGAAGAAACTCAGCAGTTTTTATCTTAACAACAATGATTGCAGATTTTATTTATGTAAATATCAAAGGTAGATGTGTGTTGTCTTTTCTTTTCCCAGCAGCTCCTAGTGACTTGATTGATAAACTCTACATATGGCTGCAGAGTCTGTGCAATTAAGGTATTTGATAATAATGAGCATGTGCAGTTCCACAAATAATAGATACTTATGATCCATTGCTGAATACAAGATGTTTATACTATGAGCTTTTTGCGTTGTAATGTTGGCAGATTACAATAACACCATAAGTAGAGCCCTATCATTTTACATAGTTACAGTAGGTTGTTCCTGCCAAGGAAATAAAGAAACTAGAATAAGACTACTATTATATGATTAGATATTAAACCTGAATGCCAAAGTAAAGTCTTATTTCTTTATTGCTTTGCATTTACAAGTTGTAATAACATAACACTACTTTGAATGTTTGAACACATTAGGCCATGTCGCGGAAAACGGAGTGAACACTCAGATCCAGGAGGTTTGTCCTGGAAGTCTTTATTGAATCATCATATCATGGAGAGCCCAGCAGCATACAATGGAGCTAGCCGGCACTCTGAGGAAGCATCACAGTACATACATATTTATAGTAAAAGTTGTACATATCAAAGAGCTTGAAGGTGATAAGACTGTCTAACCTTCAATAATTAATTACATTGAGAATCATTGTCTTTGGCATGCAACACACAATTAGTCTATTCTAATTTATGACTATACAGGATATTGGGGGAAGCCCATCTGGTAATAAAAAAGTGAGACAGAGAATAGATAACCATGCTTGACCTTATCTTTAGTGCTAGGGGGTGTACACTCTAGAGAACAGATGACCATTGCTTGATCCTGTCTCTTTGTGTTGGGGGCAGACATCCTAGCCTTGTCTCAAGGATTCTAGGAAGCTTGTTTAAGATACTCCTTTTCTCCTTTCCTGCTCAATTAGCTGGCAGCTGCAGGTGTGCCTGCTAGAACAAAAGAGGGAACTGTGCTGTAGTATTCCACTATGGTTTTAACTGTTTAACCCTTAGTTGTCCTGTAGATGTATTTTATTCTTCCACAATCCCTCCTTGTTAATCTTTCAGATTAATACCAATGAGGAATAGTATCTTCATCATCATAAGGGGGCTCATAACCATAAGGGAAAGGCCAATCCCTGGCAGGGTAAACTTTTTCTCCCCACCAGTGGGTTTCGCTGGGGCCAGTGCGTGTCAATTGAGGGACAACTGGAGCTCCTCCTAATCCAGCAGAGGCACTGTTAATAACCTGGGAACAGCAAATCTGCAAAGCAATACATGCACAACACCCTATAACACATGCTACGACCAACCCAATTAAAACGTATAGCAACCAACTTCCCCAACCAGAGAACCAACCTAGTATTACAGACCACCAAGAATCTTTTTTATAAAAATTACTCAAACTTTCCATTTCAATACATAATATAAGTTAGATCACTTGGTAACAGCTGCTATATTGTTGCTGGACAATGTCTTTTACAGCGAGTGGCGTGGACCCAGTCTTCCTTCCCTTTAATCTTCAGGGCCGTTCGAGTTGTTAGCAGCACAAGGTAGGGTCCTTTCCACCCTCTCATGCAATTCAGCTGCTGTTTTGCATAGAGGAAAATGAGTACAAATCCAACATTTAGTATGATTAACTTGCGAGACTACTGCCTGCATTTGTTGAACCGCAGAATTGGTATTCCATGCCCCAGCAAGGACCACGCAGGACAGGATCCAAATCAGAGTCAGCATTCTGACGGCTCAGTTAAAGTTCTTGCACAAGCACTTCCGTCCGAGGTCAGCGTCCGCTTGACGTGCGATGCGTGGATCCACAAGGGCGTCCTTCAACCTTTACGGCCATATGGGTGGTGAGCAGGACTTGGAAAGGCCCTTCCCATCGAGGTTCCAAACAGTTCTTTCTCCTGAAGGTCTTTACTAGATCTAGGTCCTCGGGCTGGTATTGATGGCAGTCTTCAATGGTGGGCTTTTTCTGAGCTTCTACTACCTGTATATGCAAGCTCTTGAGAGAATTAGTGAGCACTATACAGTATGTAATCATTCCCTCATCCATAGCGTGGATGTCCATTTCCCTAGCAGACAAGGGTAGGGTCACTGGGAGGCGCATAGGACATCCCATTACAACTTCATAAGGAGAGAGGGAGGTGGTAGAGTTAGGGTGAGAGTGCATAATCATGAGCGCCAAGGGTAGAGCTTCAGGCCATTTCAAACCAGTTTCTTCACATAATTTAGTTTGTTTTTCAGAATACCATTTTGTCTTTCCATCGCTCCAGTAGACTTGGGGGTGGTATGGGCAGGAAAGGTGATGGTTGCATTGTAAGGCCTTCGACAGTTCCGTTATCACTTTAGCAGTAAAATGAACAACAATTTTACAACAACAACAGCATCATTTCGTCAGGTGGGATACGCCTCCACCCATCGCGAGAACAAACATACTTGAACTAAAACATAATTATATTCCATACATTTAGGCATTTGTATAAAGTCCCTTTGTAGGTGTACAAATGGGCCCCATGGCTGGGGTCCCGTACCAGCAGTCACTGTGGGCGTCTTGCCTGGGTTATGTCATTGACATAGGTATAACTGGTATTACTAATACAATGCCTATTAGCATATTACTATTCACTATACATTCAACATTCATTCTATATACACGTGTTAAACCCCTGAGCTGGCAACCAGTCATGATTCTTGTGTCGTGAGAGATTCAATAGATGCTCATTAGTTACCCATGAAGGGACTACCCCTTCTTTAGTCTGTCTTAAATTTTCTCGGGCTTGTTCCAGTGCCCAAGATCCATGGGTGTTGCAAACATCATTTCTGCTCGCTTTGTCTGAAATATTTTTTCCTATTTCAATTAATTTATTGATAGTCCCTGCATGACTTTCGAGCACGGTAGCCAGACTTTGGATTAACCAATGATGTCCAACAATGTTGAATATTGTAGCAGCATCATTTATCAGGCTGCACTTAACGCGGTTCCCTCCCAAGCCTGATCGTATCTCGCCACTGAACTGAACTGCTTCAGTCATCAACTGGCGCGTCAGAGCCGTATAGAGTGCTTGGGTATGGGTTGAGCACCATTGGGGCAGAACGACACCGGATACATTCAAGACTATGGGTACCAGCTCATGGTGTACATTATCATACAAAACTTCTGATTAACCAGTACCAAACCATTCGTCAGTCCTCGATGCATAGTCGGACAAGATGGGTCAGTCAGTGTGGTTTGAGGGGCTTCAATTATCTCTACTCAGACTGTGAAAGTAGAGGTGGGAGGTGGCTGGGTAGTGGCTCTTTTGGGCGGACCTCCATGCTGGATCTGAAGCAAACCCTTACTACAATTTGAAAGCACTTGTTCTCCTACTGTTACATTTATCATTCGCCGTTGTGTCGCATTCGGCACTGTCCATGCTGTACCAAAGTTCCTCCTGCGGTGCGGGATGAGCAGTGATGATCCCCGACCTTGTTGCCAGTACTGATAGGCCCACGACCAGGATCGTAGATCTGTGGAGACATTAACATCGGCTCCCGTTCTCTGGGTTACCACTTGGTCAATTGTCACGTATCTTTAACTGTGTGTAATGCCTCCATTTACTTCCCGTTCTCATATCTACAAGTGCGCATGTATCACCTCCATAATTACCTGGTATGGTCCATTGTTGCTCTTTGGATTTGCCTGTTTCCATATCCTTAATCACCTGTCGGTCTCTGACTTCCTCTCTCCACTCATGTAATTGCCTACTTAATTCCCTTACATTGTCCTGTATTTTCCTTTCTGTGGCCCTACATTTCCTACTATAATACCTTCAGGTAATTGCATGGCCCTTCCTGTTATCATTTCAAATGGGGTGAACCTGTCGGTACTGCATGGGGTAGCCCACGGCGCATTAGAATATTGGGCTGTTCCCTGTCTCTTGATTGATGTTTTTTTTTAAGTTCAGTTCATCCTTTCCACCATCCCTGGACTCTGGGGATGGTAAGGAATATGGAATTTCTGTTTAATCTCCATAAGATTACACACTTCTTTAATGTCTCTCCCTGTGAAATGAGTTCCCTGATCTGAATCCATTTGGGTAAACTCCTTCCAGTTTACTCCCTCCTGCTGCTGTCTCATGTCAGACCTCAATTCCTTAAACCACTCAACAATGCACCTTCTTATCCTATCTTTCAATGGCTCAGTATTTTCACTTCCAGTGATGGTTCTCTCTGGGAACCGCTTAACTCTGCCTGTCATCAAGGTGTTAATCCTGTGGTTTTACTTTTTGTAGCTTGCAGGCACATTAATATAGTCAGTAATACATCTATTTAGCCTTTTTCCAGCTTTCCCTTTACCTCTAAGTTTTCTTTCCTGACCATGATCATCCTAAGGTTCTCTGGAGTTCAGTTTCTCTATTGTCTTGATTGTTTAAAATGTTTCCTTACTCTTTAGGCCATATTAACTATTCCATTTCAACGGGGATCTCTGTCTCTAGATCTTTGCTTATCTCCCCCTGTGCAGTTCCAATGCCTCAGTTGATGGCCAGATTATCAAATTCATTTCCCTTAAACAGTTTGTACATTATGTCCTCTTTCCCTGACTCATTCTCCTACTTGCCTCATACCATATTACACTTGCAACAGCTACCATCTTGTTCAGGTTGCCTGAAGAGACTTTAAAATATTCTCATAACAGTTTTAAAAACAGAAATCAGGTATTGACAAGTTTTGCTTCCTTTTCATCTTCTCAAAGATTTTATTGTCTTGAAAGAAACCCACTAAATTGTGTCTGACCCTTTTCTTTTAGAATTATCCCAGATTCATTAACTCGGCCAAAAATTGGATTTCTGCCAAACTTTGCCAAGGTCTTGAGCTTAGCTTCATATTTTGGGAACAGACTTACAAACACAAAAGCTTGCAGCATTTGAATTAGTGCCAATTGTTGTCAGGCCTTCTAAAATGAAAATTCCCTTTTGAGAACTTTATCAAGAGCCAAACCTCAAATTTTTAAACTTTGTAAGAACTGTAATTTACACTATCAAAATTAAAACAACCTCTTTTTCATGTGTAATGATTTGTATCCAAGTTATAATTTAAGTATGTTTATCGACACATTCTTTATCTTAGATAGCATCCTAGTGATTCAAAAGTAACCTGTTAAATTACACTGCACTTTACATCTCAAGATTGTCCCAAATTCAAATTCCAGTGCTTTTGGAAAGCAGATTTCCTTTCATATTTAATTCATCTCTTTCATAAGAGACCCCTTTTTATCCATTGGAACTATCTAGACCTTGTGTTTATGTCTTTTGGTTTTCCTAGAATCCTTCTGAATTTCAAGTAATTTCTTTTTCTCAGAATTTTAGAATACTAACTCGTATGTATTAATCCCAATCAGCTTGGAAGCTGATGATGAGGGTTATTCCCTACTAGTCTGCGAGGGGGTGGTACAAGGGTTGGTTCATCTCAAACAAAGGCAAGCCCTGTTTTATCTGTACACTACCTTCAAATTACGATTTTTGCCAGAAATCTCAACTCAAACCTTATAAACAAAACTTTGGAATATTTGAATAAACTTTTCCTTTAATCTAATATGGGGCTTTCGACTCTAACGTGCTCAACTACACACACAAAAAACAATCCAGGGAAGAAAACACATTAAAGCTCACATACAAATGCTTCATTGCACACAAACAAACACATAGATAAAGGTATGTATAGATACTCCTATAATATTGAACTTAACTCTAAACGAAGCTTCGAGTAGCAGTGGGGAAATAAAGGGATCTTGAAGGCTCCACCTATAGGGACCTTCAAACTGACAAAAGCTCACATTTTCTCTGCTGCTGCTTGCAAATTGCTCGTTAACCCCCTAGGGGTACCCTTTCTCTCTCTCTCTCTCTCTCTCTCTCTCTTCAACACAAACAGCTCTTGTAACTTAGATCAATTCATTCTTTTTTTTTAAGTTACAGAAAATTCAGTCGCGGACTATCTACCTCCCTTAAAACATATTATAAGCGCTCAAATCTGTCCCGATTAAAAGTTCCAGCTGGTGGGAAGCTCTCTCCTTTACTTTGAGTCCATTTAACCCAATCAGAAACATATTGGACAATTTCAGGACCATAATGGACACAAAAGAAAACACAGAAATTACTTACTTTTCACCTCCATGGGACTCGAACCCCTGGGTATACTACTACTACTTTTTTTTACCTCCATCCATTTTTCATTCCGTTTTCTTGCCCATCTTCAAAGTTCCTGATTTAAGCTCCAATTTCGGTTTGTTCTTAGTACTTTGCGAAGCGGGGGGAGTTGCAGAGCCCGCTCTGCTGTTGCGATCTCCCATTTTTCTGAAAAGAAAACACAATTAACAGCGCGGCGCGTTTCCTACCCTATGCGCTCACCAGTGTTTAAGAGTTCCTTAACAAGTCCTCCAGTTCCTTGGGTCTTTTGAGTCTGGTCGGTAGCTACCCTTTTTCAAGCACTCCCCCTTTCACTGCAATCCCCCTCTCAGCTAGGATGCAGTTCGTATTCTCCCTAACTTAGGAGAGTTATTCCTCCCTTTCTCCGTGAGGGTTCTTTTTTTTAGAGATCCGACGGCCCAGGATTTCAATCACCTCTCCAACTTAAGAGGTTACTGGACTTCAGTCGGATCCCATCCTCGTCGCCAATTTGTCGCGGAAAACGGAGTGAACACTCAGACCCAGGAGATTTGTCTTGGAAGTCTTTATTGAATCATGATACCACGGAGAGCCCAGCAGCATACAATGGAGCTAGCCGGCACTCTGAGAAAGCATCACAGTACATACATATTTATAGTAAAAGTTGTACATATCAAAGAGCTTGAAGGTGATAAGACTGTCTAACCTTCAATAATTAATTACATTGAGAATCATTGTCTTTGGCATGCAACACACAATTAGTCTATTCTAATTTATGACTATACAGGATATTGGGGGAAGCCCATCTGGTAATAAAAAAGTGAGACAGAGAATAGATAACCATGCTTGACCTTATCTTTAGTGCTAGGGGGTGTACACTCTAGAGAACAGATGACCATTGCTTGATCCTATCTCTTTGTGTTGGGGGCAGACATCCTAGCCTTGTCTCAAGGATTCTAGGAAGCTTGTTTAAGATACTCCTTTTCTCCTTTCCTGCTCAATTAGCTGGCAGCTGCAGGTGTGCCTGCTAGAACAAAAGAGGGAACTGTGCTGTAGTATTCCACTATGGTTTTAACTGTTTAACCCTTAGTTGTCCTGTAGATGTATTTTATTCTTCCACAGGCCATTGACACTTCTGAGTGTTATTCCATCTGGAAGCGATTTTTGCACTTTGTTCTCACCACAATGAGCACAATGAAAAAAGAATCTTGGAGCAAATAATGGTTGGTAATGAATCAAAGCAGTAAAAGCATACTGAAGCAGAAATTATTAAATAATGAAGTATCTGTGACTTATAAATGATTTTGAACTGATTTATCAAGAGTTGGCAATAAGTTTTGCTCTACTGACTGGGCATGGGTGTTTAGGGATACATTTTTGGGGACTTCTCTCCCTGGGAGTACTGGTACATAGGGTAAAATGCCATGAGCAGGTACAGAACAGGTACAGAAAATAATCAAAAAGGCTAATGAAATTTCTGGCCTTTCTATCTAGAGGATTAGAATATAAGTCATAGCTATACTGGTTAGACCACACCTTGAGTACTGTGAGTCTGTCTGGGCATCACACTTTAGGAAGAATATATTGGCCATGGAGGCATTGCAATGTAGATATGCCAGAATGATACCTGGACTCCAAGGGTTAATATACAAGGACATATTACACAAGCTATGGTCCCCAGAATTTAGAAGGTTAAGGGGTGACTTGATTGAAGTTTTCAAGATATTAAGGGGAACTGGTGGGGTAAATTGGGAGAACTTATTTTTGCTGGTTCTGGAGAGTCTAGGACTAATGTGCATTGTCCGAAATGAGATTGGATCTTTCAGGAGTGAAAATATGAAACACATCTACACACAAAGGGTGGAATTTAATGGAGTGCGATGGAGTGGGGAGAGAGGTGGGAAGGGCTGTAAAATCGCATGGGAGGTGCTGTTTTGAAAAGGCAAAACAGGGAACTCTGCTGCATTATGCCAGCGGAAGGAAGACAGCAAGGCAGCAATGTTGCATGGAAGTGGCAGGAAAGCAATTGAGCTTGTTAAGGAGGCACTTATTTGAATGCCTCTGAATGGAATTTAATGTCACTGTGTGAAAAACAAATATACAGCACATGGGGATCATCAGTTGTCACATCCCTGATCATTCCTAGGTGGCAATATCCTGGCGAGGCCTCAGATTCTGAGGGGAAGGTCAGTCATTGGGGATCCGCCTTCCATTGGAGTAGAAACTTTTGCCGAAAGGAGAGAGGAGCCATCAGAATCAGCAAGCTGAGGGGCAGTGCTGCAGAGCTGAGGGGCAGCTCAGAGGAGTTGAGGGGAAGCTCAGAGGAGCTGAGGGGAAGCTCAGGGGAGTTGAGGGGAAGCTCAGAGGAGATGAGGGGCAGCTCAGAGGAGCTGAGGGGAAGCTCAGAGGAGTTAAGGGGAAGCTCAGAGGAGCTGAGGGGCAGATCAATGGAACTGAGGGGCAGATCAATGGAGCTGAGGGGAAGCTCAGAGGAGCTGAGGGGAAGCTCATGGGAACTCAGGGGCTGACGGAGGATGTGACAGCTAAAAGTACTAAGAGTCAGAAGACTGTTGGAGCCAGACCCATGCTGAGTCCTAGTTTGATGACAGGCCTCTGGTGTTTGCCACATGGATCCTGCTGGAATTGCAGCAACAGGCAGGGGAACTACAAGAGGCTATGTGCAGCCATGCACAGACCATGGAGGAGTCCATCCATTCCATGGGTTCTGCCATGTCTCAGGCGTTTGAACACATGGCTTCCTCCATCAAGAGGTTAACGACTCTCATACAGACCCAAATCCAGCAGACCACTCAGTAGCTGCCAAATATGCACACCATCGCTTTGGCCATTAGCTCTATGCAGCAGTGACCTGGTGAGAGAGTCTGTAAGTTGCTCACCTGTTTGTGACCCAGTATCAAGTCGTGAATGTGGAATCACCAAAGTGAATGTGTCTGCGCTGTTGCAGGGTATGGGAGAAAGATGTGACATTGCATCCTCTGAGGGTTTGATGCCCTCCTCCTCAGAAGTGGACTGCAGGGTCCCTGTTCAGGCAGTAGCCTGTCCCTCCGGAGTTCAAACATCTGCAAGGGAGAATAGAAATAATCAGGGCAAACATCTTCCCATTCCCATTTCCCATCCATGCCTAATGTACTTTTCCTTTCCACCCAGTGGTGGACACCAAGCTCAAGGCTTCCTCACTCTCTTTGCACTGTACTCTGATCTTTCCATCCACTATAGGCTGGCCTCTCTGCTCCCTGGCCCAATTGAGAGCCTCCATCTCAATGGGTGTCAGGGTTGGGATGTGTGGCACGCCTCTACCTATCTTCACCCTTTTTTTTGCTGTTGTGGACCCTTTTCTCCTGCAGGCAGAATGGGAAAGTCCATCTCCACACAATGATCAGCTGATCCATTAATGAACTGACAGCCCTCTACACATGAGGGGGGTACTCCTGGATGTCTCATTCATACATCTACTCTCATGGGACTTGGAAACATAAAAAAATAGGAGAAGGAGTAGGTCATTCGGGCCTTTGAACCTGCTCCACCATTTAATATGATCATGGCTGATCCTCTATCTCAAAGCCATACTCGCGCTCACTCCCCATAACTCTTGATGCCTTTAGAGTCTAGAAATCTATCTATTTCCCCCTTAAATATATTCAGTGACTTGGCCTCCACAGCCCTCTGTGGTAGAGAATTCCATAGGTCCACCACCCTCTGAGTGAAGAGGTTTCTCCTCATCTCAGTCCTAAATGGCCTACTCCATATCCTGAGGCTATGACCCCTTGGTCTAGACTCCTCCAGCCAGAGGAAACATCATCCTTACATCCAGTAGTCCATCCCGTCAGAATTTTATGTCTCAATGAGATTCCCTCTCATTCTTCTAAACTCCAGTGATTACAGGCCTAGTCACCCCAATCCCAATCCTCAAACGACAATCCTGACATCCCAGGAATCAGTCTGGTGAACCTTTGCTGCATTTGCTCTATGGCAAGTATATCCTTTCTTAGGTAAGGAGACCAAAACTGCACACAATACTCCAGGGGCAGAATTTTCCCCCCGTCGCGGGGGACAGTTGATGGGGGTGGTGCCATTTTACGTGGGTGGACCAATTAAGGCCCACGCAGTATTACGTCTGCAGGGAAGCGCTATTCGCTCCCTGTGCGGGCAGGGGGGAATCCCTAAATTCGAGAGTGCGCTCTTTTGCGCATGCGCACAAAAGAGCGAACTCATCTCCCTGAGGCTAATTGCTGCTTCAGGGAGATCGCCTCTACTGTCAACAATATTAAAAATAGAAAAAAAAAAATGCCCTTACATGTCCCCTCATGTGACAATGTCACATGAGTTGGGACACATTCATAATTTCCATAACAAGTTTATTAAAATTTTTAAAACCCTACAGGAAACCTCATCCTGCCGGTGGATGAGGTTTCATGTTTTTTCTTAGTTGCCGCTGGGGCTCCTGGCCTGCCCGCCAACCTTAAGGTTGGACAGACAGGTCCACTAAGTACTTTAATTGATCTGTCAATGACCACAAGTGGCCATTGACAGGTCAGCAGGCGCGCAACTGATTTTGCTGCGCCCCCGCCTTCCTGAAAATTTAAATGGGATGGGGTGGCATTGGGAGTTCCACCCGACATCATCCCGCATCATTTTACTTGTCAGCGAGTGGGCCCCACCCCTGCTTGCCGGCGGTAAAATCCTGCCCCAGGTGTGGGCTCACCAAAGCCCTGTATAGCTGCAATAAGACATCCTTGCTCCTGTACTCAAGTCCTCTCACAATGAAGGCCAGCATATCATTTGCCTTCCTAACTGCTTGCTGCACCTGCATGCTTGCTTTCAGTGATTGGTGTACAAGAACACCCAGGTTCATTTGTACATCAACATTTCCCAATCTAGCGCTATTTAAATAATACTCTTCCATTCTGGTTTTCCTAGCAAAGTCGATAACTTCACACTTACCCACGTTATACTGCATCTATCATGTATTTGCCCACTCACTCAACTTGTCTCAATCCCCTTGAAGCCACTTAACATCCTCCTCATCACACACATTCCCACCTAATTTTCTGTCATCAGCAAACTTGGGAATATTGCATTTGATTCCCTCATCCAAATCATTGGTATATATTGTGAATAGCTGGGTTCCAAACACTGATCCTTGTGGTGCCCCACTAGTCATCGCCTGCCATTCGGAAAAAGACCCATTTATTCCTACTCTCTGTTTCCTATCTGCTAACCAATTCTCAATCCATGTCAATAAATTACCCTAACCCCGTGTGCATTAATTTCACACACTAACCTCTTATTTGGCACTTAATCAAAAACTTTCTGAAAATCCAAATACACCACATCCACTGGTTCTCCCTTATCTATTCTGCTAGTTACGTCCTCAAAAAACTCCAGGAGGTTTGTCAAACATGATTTCCCTTTCATAGAATTTTCCCGTTGGTGTGCGGGGGGTGGGCCCTGCACACATACGTGTAAAATGACACACGGTGATGTTGGGCGAGCGTCCTGATGTCACCGCGTACCATCACGATATTTAGTTGGGCGGCCATGAGTTGATCTCCAATGCGCGCCCGCCTTTAATTAACCGGTAACTTAAGGCCCTTAAGGTGCCAATCGACAGCAATTTTTCGGCGCCCGTGCAAACTTCGGGTCAGCGCACAGGCACAACGGGCAGGCGGGTAGAACACATTTGTATAAACCTCATCCACGGGCGGGATAAGAGGGCTCAGTGGAGTTGCAAGTGTGCTCTGTCAAATATTGGTGTTTCAAAGTTACTGATACTTGCCTACATGATCTGCAATACTTCAAAATGCATACCAGTTGCTTGGACTGTACTCACAACCTTCAGGTCAGCACTCTGCAGTGAGGAATCTTTTTTGGGCCTGCAGGTTTCAGGAAGCCTTCCCTTAGCCTGAGAGTGGGAGCTGAACTCTTCACTGGAGGCACCTCCTCTGAGGAGTAAGGAAAGGCTAGAAGGGGGAGGAGGCCAGGAGTGCACATTCAGCCTCCAGGGGAACCACTTTTGGTAGGTCAGACGCAAGCACAAGGGACGCAGGGCCAAGAGATAGTCCAAGGCGGAAGGGGCCGCAGAAGATGCCACTATCCTGCTGCCAGGGTATACAGGTGGTGAAGCAGCTACCTCAATATGTCTGAGGTGCAGTGCCAAAGGAGGCTCCATCTCTCAAGGGAGACATTTAAATATATCTGTCAGATGATTGGCCCTGAGATCTTCCCTAACTCTGTGGGTGGACACCCCATGCCAGTGGCTCTAAAGGTCACAGCTGCCCTCAGCTTCTATGTCTCTGGCTCCTTCCAGGGCTCGGTGGGTGATCTTTGCGGTGTCTCCCAGTCAGCTGTCCACACTTGTGTCAAGCAGGTTACAGACGCTCTGTTCAGGCGTGCATTGACCTTCATCCACTTCCGTTGGAACTAGGCCAGCCAGACACAGCGAGCCAGAGGCTTCGCGGCCATTGCTGACTTCCCCCGTGTCCAGGGTGCTATAAACTGTACACATGTGGCCATCAAGGTGCCAGCAGGTGAGCCCAGTGCCTTCATCAACAGGAAGGGCTTCCTCTCCATGAATGTGCAGATAGTGTGTGATCACAGGATGCTGATTTTACAAGTCTGTGCAAGGTACCCAGGCAGCTCCTATGACACCTGCATCCTCAGACACTCCCAGGTGCCGGGGCTCTTCAGTGCTCCAGCCCGGCTGGATGGATGGCTGCTGGGTGACAAGGGCTATCCCCTCAGAATGTGGCTCATGACACCTCTCCGCCATCCAAGAACAGAAGCTGAGCAGCGGTACAATAGGGGCCACGGCACCACAAGGACTGTGGGGGAGAGAGCCATCGGTCTTCTGAAGATGCGCTTCCGATGCCTGGACTGCACAGGCCGCACTCCAATACCCCCCAGATCGTGTCTCGGTGATAGTGGTTACATGCTGCACTCTGCACAATCTTGCGCTGGAAAGGGAGACGCAGTGGACGATGAAGACGTCGACTCAGTGGCTGCGGCTGCACACGATGACTCCAGCAGTGAGTCCGAGGATGAGCATGCACAGGGAAATGCTGAGGGGGTAGACGCTGACCTGGGCATACTCCAGGGAGGCAGGAACACCCAGGAGGCTTTAAACCAACGAATCTTCAGCTAGCCCACCACATATGGACCTCCAGGATAAGCCTGGGCTGTAGGCTCCAAGCTCGATACCGAAGTGCCAAATCTGCCTGGATAGCAATATTAACTAAGGTCCTTGTTAATAAAGTTGAATGTCCCACAAAACACTAATTACATTTATGGAAAGCATCCACCTGCAGAAGAAAAGAGGCACCGTCAGCCATGGTCACATGTCTGAATTTAATATTACAACCGAAGAAACTTAATGAAACAAAATGACAAAGGTATTAAAAATCACACCAACTCATAAAGACCTCATTGCGGGCCAACACAAAAGCACCAGTGATAAGCCCGTGGTGTGCCTAAGGTGCCTTATGGTTAAGTTTTCAGGTGCTATGTGTTGGTGCTGACCCCTCGCTGGGAGTGGTATCTGAGCCAGCCTGCTGACTCTACTGTCCTGTTGGCCTCGATGACCTTGGCGGCCATCCTCTGGCCCACGGAGCCTGTGCTGGCCCCGCCTTGGAGGGAGCTGCCAGTTCCACAGCTGGCATCTCCCTGGTCATCGCAGCCTCTCCGGATGCCACGGTCACTGGCAGTGGGGCGGAGGAGCTGCAGCCCTCATCCGGAGCACCCTGAGAGGATCCCGCAGAGAAGACAGGCAGCTGCTGCGCCGACGTGAGGTCACTTTGGACCTCCCTGCTCACTGTGGATGGATGGGCACCGAGCTGGGAAACTTGTTGCCACACCATCTCCCACATTAGCAATGACCAGCTGAGGTCAATGCCGATGTGAGGGCTTGCTGCTCCGAGCACATCCCCAGGAAGCCCTGATTGGTTTCCTGGAGGAGCCTCTCCGTGAGAGTCGCCACTCTCTCCATGGAGGATGCATGGCGCTCGGCCATGAGGCTCATTGCTTCAGCGATGTTCCGTGTACACTCCTCCACCACAGGCAGCAAGCCAAGCATAGTCTCATCCATCTCCAGCAGATGCTCCCGCATACCTGGCCACATTTCCTGCGCTTCCTGCATCACGGACAACTCCAGAGGCACTAACTGAGCATGTGCCTGGTCCCCTGCAGTCCTCCAGCTGCTAGCGCCATGGGCACTCTCTGTCTCTGCCAGCTCCTCCAGCGACTGTGAAGTGCCCTCACCGCTGTGCCCCAGGACATTGGCCAATGTTCTAATTCCCACCAAGATGCCAGTATCTGCACTGGTGCCTGCCTGGCAGAGATGGTGTGACACTGGTAGGACTTCTGGGCCCTCAGGTGTGAGAGGGGGCCTCTGCTGCTCCTCCTCCTGGCCCTGCTCCGCTGATGCTGAAAGGAAGAACAAGGACATTGGATCAGTTAACGTGGAGTCAATGTCAATCTGCATCCCTGTCACCCGGATCATTATGCGCTCATCCTTCCATAAGCAATGGTCAAGCCATGTTGCAAACTTCAATCACTGAACATTCAGTACTGCCATGGCTGTTGGGAGAACAATGGTGACCTCACTGCTGGGAAAACATACCTGCCCGTGGCACCCCAGCCTCACCGACACCAGTGGACCTGGGCGCATGGCGCCTCTCCAAATCTAGGGCCTCCTGCTCGAACCGGCTGAGAATCGTCCCCTGGGCAGGCCCTCCGCCAGTCCTCACCCGCCCGGCTGTATTACGTGCATTCTTCTCCTGAAAAGGAGAGAAGAGCATTGATTAGTGCTAATTGTACATGGACTCTCTCCGCGGCCGGCCCACCCCAACCAGAGTGGGACATTGCAGGGCTCCAGTGCCTCCTCACCCCGCTGCTGCCGAACACTCACACAAAGATGCTAGGCCTGACCCACCAACCCCCTTGGCCAAATGCTGCCTACATCACATTAGGCACCACATGGTCTAACCTTCCATAGCAAGGAGGCACAAGCACATGAAGCACAGACGACAGCAGATTGTTTGTTGCGACGCCACCTTGAAGCTCCCCTCCCAGCATCTCATCACCATGACTTGGACATGTCCTGGAGTTCCAGCACTGCGCCTGGGTGCAGCTCCTCCAGGTTGTCTCCAAAACAGTAATGTGGGTCTCAGTGTACCACGTGCTGCGGGGGCAGAACCCGTCTCTTCACCACCCTCTCAGGGTGACCTCAGCGTGGGCAATATCTGCTGACCCACCCAGCGAAGGACACATGATGTCAATGATTCAATGCAGTCACTACACTCAGAGTTGGCGGGGGTGGGGGAGACGGCTGGGCAGGGGTGCCGGGGGGAAAGTCTACCTGCTGGGTTAAGTGACCAATGCCAACATGATACTCACCCTTTCTGAGTGCAACAGGTCAGTGAAGCGCTTGCAACAGTGGATCCAGGTGTGTCGCAACCCATCGCGGGAGCTCACCACCTCCGCCACCTCCTCCCAGGCATGTTTGGTCATGTTGGGGGGCCTCCTCCTCCCGTCCTGGGGTAAGAGGACCTCCCACCGTAGTGCCACCTCCTCGAGGAGGGCAGCAAGACAATCATTGGAAAATCGAGGGGCACAGTGCTCCCCTGCCCTACCCTCCTGCCTGGCCTGCTCACCAGCAGCGCTCTGAGGAGCCCTTCCACTGGCCGTGATTCACAGCCTTTGAAAGGCTGCAGCAACTTTTTAAAACAGGCCGTCGGGTCGCCATTGGACCCGGCAATCACTGCAGACCCGTTGCCGCCTGCTCACTCCCGCTGTCCTCGGGAGCCACGATTCACACTGGGCAGGACTTAATTGGTCCGCCCACGTAAAATCAATCAGGTCCAGACCCGCCCACACCCACTCCCACTCTGCACCCCTGTCAGTCAGAAAATTCTGCCCATAATGCCACGTTGGCTTTATCTAATCCCGTTGGTATTTTCTAAGTGTCCTGTTATCACATCTTTGGAATGGACTCTAACAATTGCCCTACCACTAAAATTTGGCTAACTGATCTGTAATTCCCTGTTTCATCCCTCCCTCCTTTCTTAAAGACTGGGATTATATTTGCCCCCCTCCAATTTGCCAGGACTGCTTCAGAATCTACAGAATTTTGGAAGATGACAACCAACGCATCCACTATTTCCAAGACCACCTCCTTTAGTACCCTGGGATGTAGATTATCAGGCCCTGGGGATTTATTGGCTTTCAGTCCCATTAATCTCTCCAGCACTATTTTTAGCAATACTAATTTCCTTCAATTCTGCCTTCTCACTAGACCTTTGGTTCCCTAGTATTTCTAGGAAGTTATTTGTGTCTTCCTCCACGAAGACAAAACTAAACGACTTGTTTAATTGCTCTGCCATGTCCTTGTTTTCTATTATAAATTCTCTTATATCAGACTGTAAGGGACCTACATTTCTCTTCACTAATCTTTTTTCTTCTTACATGCTTATAGAAACTTCTACAGTCCTCTTTTATGTTCCTTGCAAGTTTACTCTCATACTCTATTTTTCCCCTCTTAATCAATCCCTTGGTCCTCCTTTGCTGAATTCTAAACAGCTCCCAATCCTCAGGCTTACTACTTTTACTAGCAACTTTATATGACTCCAAAACAAAAACAGAATTACCTGGAAAAACTCAGCAGGTCTGGCAGCATCGGTGGAGAAGAAAACAGTTGACGTTTCGAGTCCTCATGACCCTTCGGCAGAACCCTTCGGTCATGAGGACTCGAAACGACAACTGTTTTCTTCTCCACCGATGCTGCCAGACCTGCTGAGTTTTTCCAGGTAATTCTGTTTTTGTTTTGGATTTCCAGCAACCGCAGTAGCTTTTAGCTTTTTGTTTTTATATTTATATGACTCCACTTTGGATCTAATACTATCCTTAATTTCTTTGTTAGCCATGGATGGGCCACTTTTCCTGTTGTGTTTTTGTGCCAGAAAGGAATGTATAACTGTTGCAATGCATACATTCATTCCTTAAATATTAGCCATTGCTTATCCACTTTTTAATGAAGTTCCCCAATTTATCTTAGCCAACTCATGCCTCATAACTTTGTGGTTTCCTTTGTTAAGATTTAGCACCCTAGTTTCGGATTGGACTACTTCACTTTCCAACCTAAGGAAGAATTTTATCATGTTATGGTCACTGTTCCCTAAAGGATCCCACACAACAAGATTATTAATTAACCCCTTCTCATTGCACAAAACCAAATATAGGGTAACCTGTTCCCTAGTTGGTTCCTTGACGTACTGGTCTAAAAAACATCTTGTACACACTCCAGGAATTCATCTGCCACAGTATTATTGCTAATTTGGTTTGCCCAGTCTATATGTAGATTAAAGTCACCCATGATTACAATAGCACCTGTGTTACATGCATCTCTAATTTCCTGTTTAATTCTGTCCCCTACCTTACCACTACAGTTTGGAGGCCTATACACAACTCCCACTAATGCTTTCCACCCCTTGTTGCTTCTTAGCTCCACCCAGACTGATTCTACATCTAGATTTTCTGAGCCAATATCCTCTCTCACTATTACACTGATTTCATCCTTAACTAACCACCTCCTTTTCCTTTTTGCCTGTCCCTCCTAAATATCGAATACCCTTGGATATTCAGTTCCCAGCCTTGGTCACCCTGCAGCCATGTCTCTGTAATCGCAATCATATCATACCCATTTACATCTATTCGCATTGTTAATTCATCTACCTTATTGCGAATATTCCGTGCATTCAGATGCAGTGCCTTAGACTTGTCTTTTTACACATTTTTTTGTACTATGGCCCTATTTGTTGCTAGCCCCCTTTTCCTCCGGTTTCCACTTTTGCTTTTTACTTTTCCGTCTTTCATTTCTATCTTTGTTTCCCTCTCTTGTGTCTCCCCACTCAGGTTCCCATCCCCCTGCCACTTACAGAACGCTAGCACCGAGAGGAAGATGCCTGTCACCCATAGGCAGCTATTCCTCAAGGGGCTGCTGCTGCTGGAGCAAACAATTCTTCCATCTGCCTGGCCGATTCCTCCCCACATTGAGATCCATCGTGTGTTTCCCACATTAAACCCATAGCATTCAGTCACACTCACCTTGGCAGTGGGGAGCAGGTCATTGACCTGCATTCTACGCTGGATCTAGGTGGGCTGCTGGGCCCCATGGCTGCTAATCTCTGCTGCTGCCTTCATCCAGGCTTCCTTGGTCAGGACGGTGGGTCTCTTGTCATCCATAAGGAACAGCACCTCCTGTCTTTCCCATGCAGCCTGGAGGAGAGCCTGCAGGGAAGCATTGCTGAACCGTGGGGCCGCCCTTTTTTCCCCAATGACATTTTTTGTTGTTTTCAGCATCCTGCTCCACTCTGTTGACAGTGCACAGGAGGCACTGATGGCTCATGCCCTTTGCAGGAAGGCGGGTCCTCACAGTGACTGGTCCAGTGATACAGGAAGCTCAGGGGCAGAAGCTCAGATGCGGACTGGTCCGGATGCCATTTAAAATGGCACCAGTACCTCTGCTCCCATCACCTGGTCCCAGGGTTGGTGTCTTCCTGCCCATCCCCATCACCTGATTCACCAGGCACTGCGCCTGGTCTCACATTCTCTGGATAAATGGACAAGTGCTAAATGGAGGACTCGTGTTTTTCCATCATGAGGGAAGTTAAAAGGGAACTTGCTTTTAAAATATGGTGCTGCAGTGTAGCAGTAATGTTACTAGACTAGTAAGCCAAGAGACTTGCATTAATAAGCCAGAGGAAAGGCATTCAACTCCCACTAGACAATTTGCTTTCACCTCTTAAAAAAAACACTGGAATTTAAAATCTTGTATCAGTAAAAGGTAACCATGAAACAGTGGATTGCCGTAAAACAGCCAACTAGTTCACTAATGTCCTTTATCAAAGGAAACCTGTCATCCTTACACACTTTGGCCTACATATGACTCCAGTCCCACGCTAACATAGTTGAGTCCTAAATGCGCTCTGAAGCTACTCAGTTAGTATCAAAACAGGATAACAGGGCAATAAATGTCAAACTTGACAATGGCACCCACAAGAATGAATAATGAACACCAATCTCCAACACCTTTATTCAGGAGAGTCTCCTTCCTGGTATCTGAACTGCAATTGCTGCTTGGTGAGCAAAATTAGTAGAGAAAATGGTGACAAAAGAGCTGGAATTTACCTTTGACCAGGAAATAAATGAATGTAAAAGAGATATTATAAAGTACCATTGCAAACACAAGTCACTCATCAAGTATTGATCCTGGAAGGGTACCATGCATGTTATCAGGGAAGAAATGTATGATACTGTGAATCTTGGGAGGACAGTTGGTTTTCTCTTGGATCTGATAGAAGCCTGTCTTGCTCATGGTGTCAAATGCTTTTGTGACATCCACAAAAGCAAGGTTGACTGATGTATGCTGCTCTCTGCACTTCTCTTGATCCTGATGTAGGGAGAAGATCATGCCTATGGTGGATCCTCCTGCTCTCAAGGCATATTGTGCCTCCAAGTATATTCTGTTGGTTAGTCAATGGAGCTTCGTTAGAATGACACTGGCAAAGGCCTTAAGTGATGCAGAAGAGTGAGATGCCCCAGCAGTTTTTGCAATCCTCTCAATCGCCTTTGTTCTTGTATAACTTGATGTTTGAATCAAACATATCCTGTGGGACAGAGCCTTCTCTCTAACAGAGGAGGAGGTGATTGTGAGGGTATGGCAGTAGGTGGGGCTTTCCATATTTGGGTAGCTCAGCTGGTATTTGCCCTTTCCAGGTGCTTTCTTTGCTGCTAGAATGTCAATGGCATTTTCAAGCTCAAGTAATGAGGGTTCTGCATCAAGCTGATACAAGACAGGTAACTGCAGATGATCTTCAAGCACAGGCAGAGAGATATTCATGCGAAATAAATAGCTGCATTTGCCCAATTTTCTGACCACCATCTCCCCCAGCCCCAACCCCCATGTGCACCTTTACAGTGCCATCAGAAAATGTATCTTCCTGTTTAATCTGTACTGCCAGGCTTCCCTTTCCTCCTCTTGCCATTCAATTTCAATATAATCTGCCAATGGCCATTACATTCATGTGCACTGGCAACAAAAAAAAATGGCTTAGAAATTGGTCATAGCTTGTCTTTGATTGCATAGCCAGTGAGATGATGTCAGTGTGTGCCTGAACTAAGATGGCTAAAGTTGGTGCATAATTGGGCTGTGGGCCTCATTAACATTGTCTAGTGAAAAGCTGAACTTGTCACACCTCCAGACCCAGTTCCTTCTTCACTCCGCAAGACCCAATTTCCCAATAAGAACCTGAAATAGCTATTAGGCCCATCATTTATATATGTTAATGATCTAACTTCTGTTTCAGGAAGCTGCCCAGAATACCTCTCACAATACCAGATGCCTTTCAAGCATCTTTTATGTGTGGGATATTGGTCCGCAAAATTGGTGCTCTGTGCATTTGCAATACAGGTGCAGCAAAGTCTAATTTCTAGGCAATTACCTGCTATTCACTTCTGCTGTTGATAAGGTGACAGTTCAAAATCTTCTCATTTGTTCAATTCTCTGATTCCAAATCTGAACTAGAATGAAATATTCACTTTTGATTTGACTGGGATCATGCAATGCTGTATTTGTGCACCAATAATGAACTTAACAAAACCGTTAACAAGTCAAGTTGGTTTTTTAAGTCATCTTTTTGCTATTATTCTTTGTGCTGTGTTTGGAGAACTTAGAATTCTCAGAAGAGTAACAGAAAGGGAAGAATAGCCCATGAGAGCTCTCTGCCAATATCAAACCCTTTTAAATCACAACTAGTTTTTTGTTAAAATGATTAAAAGGAGAAAAAATTGCCTTGGCTTCAAACTTCATGTTCCTAAATCATATCTAGGAATGGTATGTGAAAATAGATATCTTGCCAAAGTTGTTCTGAAGTGTATGGCAAGAATAATGCCCCACACCTTATAAGATAACTGTAACAGACTTTAATGTGACTAGATGAGACAAGCGGAATCACACATCCAGAGCCTTCACGTCAATTTGGCTGCCAAAATGAGAAATGTGAACACCTCTTCATACTATAGCTCCTTGATTCAACCTTTGGGTGATTGAGAAACATTACTGGCAATTAAATCACTGTTGGCATTGGTGTTCAATCTGTTTAAATAACAAAAAGGCCCTTATGTCAAAGACAACTACGTAAGTCTTCTATTATCTTGCCATATTTATCAATGAAAACTTTTATTATATATTTTTTTACAGAATACAAAGAAACATCTATCCATGCTTATGTGTAGCAAATCATGCCAAAAGTGTAGTATAAATTCCACCTCAGCATTTTCCAAGTGTCATAATAGTATCAGTCACACAATGACAAAGGTCTGTTGAAAGAAAAGGACTGTTCCAATTAAAGAGATAGTAATGGTCCTTTTTAGGTCAGAGCAATTGTGACTCACATTAGAACTGCAATGCGTTGTACAATAGAACAGTAAGCTGAGGTGCTATGTTCAGTGGGCAGACCAGGAAAAGCAAGAAATAATAAGTATCATAACACAGGGCTTTAGTTCTCATGCCATCTAAATAGGTTGTTCTGATTAATCATACTGTACAGTTAAAATTATTCAATGTTTTACTTTGGAGTCATGATGTTTCTGAAAGTATATTCCTTTCAGATTCCTACCAATCAAACTACTTATTTTCTTGGTGCATGCACTGAATGCAAACAAACGAAAAGAAGGCAGGAAAAACCAGTACGGTGATCTTTGTAATGAAGAAGGGTGTAATCAGGTGAACTGAAACGGTAAACTGAAATCATCCAAATTTTGCACAATGTTTGTATGACTGAATGGATTTTGCATCAGACCCTTCAGCTGTATAATTTCTGTCGTTTCCTTAATTGGACTGAGATAAGAAATGCACATGTCTGAGGGGCTGGAAGTTTCTAAACTTTGTCACGTGTTTTCATTGATTTTATGATGTAGAACCTCCATATAACTAAGACCTTTCTGGCATTTTGGAGGAAGTGTTGCTGGGAGACACAAGTCAATACTAAATTGGCCGCTCCTTCCTCATTGTGAGTTTGAGCAAAGAGAATCAAAGAGAAATGATAAATAAATAGACAGATGGGCCTCAAAACAGGTGTTAACAAAACTTCATACTGTACGGTTAAATTATTACGAAACTACTTTACACTCTGCTCATTGAATTCAATGGAAAAGAAAATGAGGCAGTATGTAAAGGCTACCAACTAGCTATTCCCCATTGATCACTACTGCTAGAGACCAATTTAACAACTAACATTTGCTATAAATCAATTGAAGAGTGAAATATGGGAATCCACAAAATTCAAGTGTTTTCTTTAAGCTTTAGACATTTGATGGACCTGTTGATCTGGCTGGCGATAAGGGTTGGGGGAAGGCCACGAGACCCATCTGTTTTCTTGTTTTCCATTAAAATCATAATCGTTAAAACTGCTGTTAAAGTTGCAGACTATAGTGTGCTCTGGATATATTTGCTTTCCAAGGGACTGACTAAGATAGAAGTATGTTTCATTTGTCATGAATGAAAAGTTTCAAACTTGTCTCCATCTTGTTTTCATTCATTTGAATCATTGAATGCCAACATTTGGAAAGTTGACAGAATTCATTTAAACTACCACAGCACTTTGCTGTCAGGTAATTACAATTACGCATTTATACGATGAATCATTCTGATTAGCGTACCATATATAATGCAGCCCGGGATAATATTTTTTGATTGAAATGATGTACCAACCAGAGATTTGGTTCTTTTTTAAAAATTCATTTAAGGGGTGTGGGCTTCGCTGGCAAGGCCAGCATTTTCTCCTATCCCTAATTGCCCTTGAGAAGGTGGTGGGAGCTGCCTTCTTGAACTGCTGCAGTCCATGTGGTTTAGGTACACCCACTGTGCTGTTAAGGAGGGAGTTCCAAGGTTTTAACCCAGCAACGGTGAAGAAACAGCGATATATTTCCAAGTCAGTATGGTGAGTGGCTTGGAGGGGAACATCCATGTGGTGGCCCATATGTCTGCTGCCCTTGTCCTTCTGGGTGGTAGTGGTTGTGGGTTTGGAAGGTGCTGTCTAAGGAGCCATGGTGAGCTTCTGCAGTGCAACTTGTAGATGGCACACACGGCTGCTACTGTGCGTCAGTGGTGGTGGGAGTGAATGTTGTTTGTGGATGTGGTGCCAATGAAGCAAGCTGCTTTGTCCTTGATGGTGTTGAGCTTCTTGAGTGTTATTGGAGCTGCACTCATCCAGACAAGTGGAAAGTATTCCATCACACTCCTGACTAGTGCCTTGTAGATTGTGGACAGGCTTTGGGAGTCATGAGATGAGTTACTCACCTCAGGATTCCCAGCCTCTGACCTGCGCTTGTAGTCACAGTATTTAAATGGCTAGTCCAGTTCAGTTTCTGGTCAATGGTAACTCCCAGGAGGTTGACAGTGGAAGATTCAGCAATGGTAATTCAACGTCAAGGGGTGCTGGTTAGATTCCCTCTTGTTGAAGATGGTCATTGCCTGACACTTGTGTGGCATGAATGTTACTTGCCACTTGTCAGCCCAAGCCTGGTTATTGTCCAGATCTTGCTGCATTTGGACATGGACTGCTTCAGTATCTGAGGAGTCGCGAATGGTGCTGAACATTGTGCAATCATCAGTGAACAAACCTAATTCTAACCTTATGATGGAAGGAAGGTTTTGATGAAGCAGCTGAAGGCTAGGACACTACCCTAAGGAACTCCTGCAATGATGTCCTGGAGCTCAGATGATTGACCTGCAACAACCACAACCATCTTCCTTTCTGCAAAGTATGCAGCCATGATGTCAAGGCCAGTCACTCTCACCTCACCCCTGGAGTTTCATGTTTGAACCAAGGCTGTAATGAGGTCAGGAGCTGAGTGGCCATGGCAGAATCCAAACTGAGCATCAGCGAACAGGATATTGCTAAGCAAGTGCCACTTGGTAGTATTGTTGTTGACCCATTCCATCACTACACTGATGATCAAGAGTAGACTAACCCGGCAGTAATTGGCCTCATTACAGCTTTTTGTGTACAGAACATATCTGGGCAATTTTCCACATTGTTAAGTAGATGCCAGTGTTGTAGCTGCACTGGAACACCTTAGGTAGGGGCACGGCAAGTTCTGGAGCACAAGTCTTCAGTCCTATTGCCGGAATATCGTCTGGGCCCATAGCTTTTGCAGTATCCAGTGCCTTCAGCTGTTTCTTGATATGATATGGAGTGAATGGAATTGGCTGAAGAGTGGAATCTGTGATGCTGGGGACCCGGGGAGGAAGCTGGGAAGGATCATCCACTCGGCACTTCTGGCTAAAGATTGTAGCAAGTGCTTCAGTCCTATCCTTTGCACTGATGTGCTGGGCTTCCCCATCTTTGAGGATGGGGATATTTGTGGAGCCTCTTCCTCCTGTGAGTTGTTTAATTATCTACCGCCATTCATGGCTGGATGTGGCAGGACTGCAGAGCTCAGATCTGATCCATTGGTTGTGGAATCGTTTAGCTCTGTCTATCACTTGCTGCTTATGCTTTGGCACGCAAGTAGTCCTGTATTGTAGCTTCATCATTTTTAGGTATGTCTGCTGCTGCTCCTGGCATGCCCTCCTGCACTCTTCATTGAACCAGGGTTGATCCCCTGCCTTGGTGGTAATGGTAGAGTGGGGGATATGCTGGGCTATGAGGTTACAGATTGTGTTTGAGTACAATTCTGCTGCTGCTGATGGCCCACAGCGCCTCATGGATGCCCAGTCTTGAGTTGCTAGATCTGTTGGAAATCTAACCTATTTAATATGGTGGTAGTGCCACATAACACGATGGAGGGTATCCTCAATGTAAAGATGGGACTTTGTCTCCACAAGTACTATGCGGTGGTCACTCCTACCGATACTGTCATGGACAGATGCATCTGCGGCAGCCAGGTTGGTGAGGTTGAGGTTTTTCCCCCTTGTTGGCTCCCTGTCAGATCCTGTCTAGCAGCTATGTCATATAGCACTCTGCCAGCTCGGTCTCTGGTGGTGCTAATGAGCCACTCTTGGTGATGGACATTGAAGTCCCCCACCCGGAGTACATTCTGAACCCTTGCTACCCTCAGTGCTTCCTCCAAATGGTGGTCAACATGGAGGAGCACTGATTCATCAGCTGAGGAGTGGGGTGCATGGTATGTGGTAATCAGAAGAAAGTTTCCTTGCCCACGTTTGACCTGATGCCATGAGACTTCATGGGGTCCGGAGTCGATGTTGAGGACTCCCAGGGCAACTCCCTCCCGACTGTATACCACTGTGCTGCCACCTCTGGTGGGCCTGTCCTGCTGGTGGGACAGGACATACCCAGGGATGGTGATGGTGGTGTCTGGGACATTATCTGTAAGGTATGATTCCGTGAGGATGACTATGTCAGGCTATTGCTTGACTAGTCTGTGAGACAGCTCTCCCAATTTTGGCACCAGCCCCCAGATGTTAGGAAGGAGGACTTTGCAGGGTCGACAGTGCTGAGGTTGCCATCGTGTTTCCAGTGCCTAGGTCGATGCCGGGTGGTCCATCCGGTTTCATTCCTTTGAGACTTTTTAGCAGTTTGATTCAACTGAGTGGCTTGCTAGGCCATTTTAGAGGGTGTTTTAAAAGTTAACCACATTGCTGTGTGTCTGAAGTCACATGTAGGCCAGACTAGGTCAGGACGGCAGATTTCCTTCCCTAAAGGACATTAGTGAACCAGATGGATTTTTACGACAATCAACAATGGTTTCATTGTCATCATTAGACTTTTAGTTCCAGATTTTTTTTATTGAATTACCCTGGGTCTCTGGATTACTAGTCCAATGACAATACTTCTATGCCACTGCCTCCCCACATCAAGGAAGGGAGATTAGAAAATGGACTATTCCTGTGCTATTTTTCTGCAGGCCTGGTTTGGAGCTGATTTGGTGTGGCATCATAGCAAATGAATTGTTAATCTGCTGCTCTATTTGCTCTCTCCAGTGGATGTAAAAGGTCCTATAACAACATTAAAAAAGAGCAGAGAAATAGGTGTCCTAGACATCAATGATCTCTCAGTCAAAACCATGAATATCAGATTATTACATTATATAGTATTTACAACATAGAACAGGCCATTCATCCCATCAGCTCAATGCCCATGTTGGTGCTCCACATGAGCCTCCTTCATCTTTCTTCATCTAACCCCATCGGCATATCTTCCTGTTCCTTTCTCCCCCATGTTTGTTTAGCTTTCCTTAAATGTATTTATGCTATTCACCTCAACTGCTCCTTGTAATAGCAAGTTCCACATTCCAACTGCTCTCTGGATGTAGGAGTTTTTCCTGAATTCCATATTATCTGTTACTTATCTCATTGTTGTTTGTTGTTTCTTCCTATGCACAAAATGTTGCACATAACCTTGTCAGTATTGAGACCATGTGAGAAGGCAAGGTTTACAGCTGAAAAAAAGAACTCCCTCCCTAACAGCACTGTGGGTGTACCTACACCACATGGACGCAGCGGTTCGAGAGGGCAGCTCACCACCACCTTCTCAAGGGCAACTAGGGATGGGCAATAAATGCTGGCCCAGCCAGCGAAGCCCACATCCTGTGAATGAATTTTTAAAAACGACACACATCTACTGACCTCCCCTCCATGCTGTCGGAGTCATGCGCCCTGCAAGTTATGCTGCATTTAAAGGGCTGCAGTTCCATGGACTGGTTCAATCTGATCGCACCACTCCAGCCACAAAAAAACCATTTAATGGAATCGCAGTCCACAATTCACCATGTGGCAATGTCAGAACCATATACTAAGGAAACTCCATTGACAGACATCGTAAGCCCAGTCAAAGTATCTCTTGTGAATGTTCAGACTTTTGCTATCAAGGTCTCGATTTCCAACCTTCAAAGAGATTGTCTGCTGCAGTTTTGACATGCTAGGGAAAGTCATTATGCTGGGTTTTGGTGCCCTGCCTGCTATGGATGAGTTTGTTCTTATGCAAGAAATTATTCAGTATTCTTCTTGAGCAAGAATAAAGATGTTGGGTGGAATTTTCTGCTCTGGAGACTAAGTGGGGTGGCGGGTGGAAGTAGCGGCGAGTTTCCCGCAGGTTGGATTCTCACCCTCCCCCCGATTGTCTACTTGAAACCTCATTAATTATGCATAGGTGAGCAGCTCGCTGAATCATGTGGTAGGTTGGGGAGATGGCGGCTTAGTGGTATTGTCACTGGGCTAGCAATCCAGAGACCCGGCGTACTGCTTTGGGAACCTGGGTTCGAATCCCACCACGACAGATGGTGGAATTTGAACTCAATCAATAAAAATCTGACATTCAAAGTCTAATAATGACCACAAAACAATTGTTGATGTCATAAAAACCCATCTGGTTCACGCATGTCCTTTAGGGAAGGAAATCTGCTATCCTTACCTGGTCTGGCCTTCATGTGACATCAGTTCCACAACTATGTGGTTGACTCTGAAATGGCCTAGCAAGTCACTCAGTTGTAACAAAACTACTTGAAAGTCAATAATGAATGAAACAGGATGGACCACCGGCATTGACCTAGGCACTGGAAATGACAAAGGCAAACACAGGCCTCTCAACCCTGCAAAGCTCTCCTTACTAACATCTGAGGGCTAGTGCCAAAAGTGGGTGAGCTGTCTCACAGATTAGTCAAGCCTGACATAGTCTTCCACATAAAATCATACCTTACAGATAATGTCCCAGACGCCATCACCATCACTGGGTATGTCCTGTCCCATTGGCAGGAAGGCTCAGCAGAGGTGATGCGGCACAGTGATATATAATCGGGAGGGAGTTGCCCTGGGAGTCCTCAACATTGACTCTGGAGTCAATGAAGTCTCATGGCATCAGGTCAAACATGAGCAAGGAAACCTTTTGCTCATTACCATGTACCGCCACCAACCTCCCCCCTCAGCTGATGAATCAATGCTCCTCCATGTTGAACACCACTTGGAGGAAGCGCTGAAGGTGGCAAGAGCACAGAATGTACTCTGAGTCAGGGACTTCGATGTCCAACACCAAGGGTGGCTCAGTAGCACCACTACTGACTGAGCTGGTTGAGTCCTAAATGACATAGTTGCTAGATTGGTTCTGCGGCAAGTGGTGAGGGAACCAACAAGAGGGAAAAGCATACTTGACCTCATCCTCACCAACCTGTCTGCCACTGATGCATCTGTCAATGACAGTATCGGTAGGACTGACCACCGCACAGTCCTTGTGGAGACGAAGTCCCATCTTCACATTGAGGATACCCTTCATCGTGTTGCATGGCACTACCACCGTGCTAAATGGGAGAGATTTCAAACAGATCTAGCAACTCAAGACTGGGCAGCCATGAGGCATTGTGGACCATCAACAGAAGTAGAACTGTACTCAACCACAATCTGTAGCCTCATGGCCCAGGATATTCCCCACTCTACCATTATCACCAAGGCAGGGGATCAACCCAGGTTCAATGAAAGTACAGGAGGGCATGCCAAGAGCAGCACGAGGCATACCTAAAAATGAGGTGTCAACCTGGCGAAGTACAACACAGGACAACATATGCCAAACAGCATAAGCAGCAAGTGATAGAGAGATTCCACAACCAACTGATCTATCTATGTTCTGCAGTCCTGCCGCATCCAGTCATGAATGGTGGTGGACAATTAAACAACTCACTGGAAGAGGAGGCTCCACAAATATCCCCATCCTCAAAGATGGAGAAGCCTAGCGCATCAGTGCAATAGATATGGCTGAAGCATTTGCTACAACCTTCAGCCAGAAGCGCCAAGTGAATGATCCATCTCTGCCTCCTCCTGAAGTCCTCAGCATCACAGATGCCAGTCTTCAGCCAATTTGATTCACTCCACGTGATATCAAGGAACGGCTGAAGGTACTGGATACTGCAAAGGCTATGGGCCCTGACAATATTCCAGCAGTACTACTGAAGACTTGTGCTCCAGAACTTGCTGCACCCCTAGACAAACTGTTCCAGTACAGTTACAACACTGGCATCTACCCGGCAATGTGGAATCTTGACCAGGTATATCCTGTACATAAAAAGCAGGACAAATCCAACCTGGTTAATTGCCGCCCCATCATCAGTAATGGAAGGGGTGATCAACAGTGCTATCAAGCAGCACTTGCTTAGCAATAACCTGCTCACTGATGCTCAGTTTGGGTTCTGCCAGGTTCACTCAACTAATGACCTCATTACAGCCTTGGTTCAAACATGGAAAAAAGAGCTGAACTCCAGAGGTGAGGTGAGAGTGACTGCCCTTGACATTAAGGCAGCATTTGACCGAGTGCGGCATCAAGGAGCCCGAGCAAAACTGGAGTCAATGGGAATCAGGGGGAAAATACTCCACTGGCTGGAGTCATACCTAGGACAAAGGAAAATGGTTGTGATTGTTGGAGGTCAATCATCTCAGTTCCAGGACATCACTGCAGGAGTTTCTCAGGGTAGTGTCCTCAGCCCAACCATCTTCAGCTGCTTCATCAATGACCTTCCTTCCATCATAAGGTCAGAAGTGGGGATGTTCACTGATGATTGCACAATGTTCAGCACCATTCGCGACTCCTCAGATACTGAAGCAGCCCATGTCCAAATGCAGCAAGACCTGGACAATATCCAGGCTTAGGCTGACAAGTGGCAAGTAACATTCAGGACACATGAGTGCCAGGCAATGACCATATCCAACAAAAGAGAATCTAACCATTGCCGCTTGGTACACTATTACCATCACTGAATCTCCCACTATCAACATTTTGAGGGTTACCATTGACCAGAAACTGAACTGGACTAGCCATATAAATACTGTGGCTACAAGAGCAGGTCAGAGGCTAGGAACCCTTTGGCGAGCAACTCACTTCCTGACTTCCCAAAGCCTGTCCACCATCTACAAGACACAAGTCAGGAGTGTGATGGAATTCTCTCCACTTGCCTGGGTGAGTGCAGCTCCAACAACATTCAAGAAGCTTGACACCATCAAGGACAAAGCAATCCACTTGACTGGCACCACATCCACAAACATTCCCTCCCTTTACCGACGCACAGTAGCAGCAGTGTGTACCATCTACAAGATGCACTGCAGGAACTCACAAAGCCTCCTTAGACAGCACCTTCCAAACCCACGATCACTATCATCTAGAAGGACAAGTACATGGGAACACCATCACCTGGAAGTTCCCCTTCAAGCCACACACCACCCTGACTTGGAAATATAGCAACATCCCCATCCCATAAAATGAATTAAAAAAGGGAAAAATGCCACCTAGAAAGCCCCGAATTAATCAAGGATAGTCAGCATGGATGTGTTTAGGGAAGATCATGTCTGTCTATCTTGATTGAATTTTTTGAGGAAGGAACAAGGAGGATTGATGAAGGTATTGTAGAAGATTTTTTTTTTAATTCTTTCATGAAATTTGGACACTGCTGGCTAGGCCAGCATTTTTTATTGCCCATCTCTTATTGCCATTGAGAAGGTGGTGGTGAGCTGCCTCCTTGAACCGCTGCAGTTCATGACATGTAGGTATACCCACAGTGCTGTTAGGGAGGGAGTCCCAGGATTTTGACCCAGCGACTGTGAAGGAATGGTGACATAGTTCCAAGTCAGGATGGTGAGTGGCTTGGAGGGGAACCTTTTGGTGTTCCCATGCATCTGCTGCCCTTGTCCTTCCAGGTGGTAGAAGTCGTTGGTTTGGAAGGTGCTATCGAAGTTGAGTTGCTGCAGTGCATCTTGTAGGTGGTACACACTGCTGCTGCTGCCACTGTGAATTGGCGGTGGAAGGAGTGAATGAATGTGGATGGGGTGCCAATCAAGTGGGCTGCTTAGTCTTGGATGGTGTCAAGCTTCTTGAGTGTTGCTGGAGCTGCACTCATCCAGACAAGTGGAGGGTATTCCGTCACACTCCTGGCTTGTACCTTGTAAATGCTGCACAGGCTTTGGGAGGTAATGAGGATTAGTTACTCAATGCAGAATTCTCAGCCTCTGACCTGCCCTTGTTGCCACAGTATTTGTAAGCTAGTCTAGTTCAGTTTCTAGTCAATGGACTAGGATGTTGATCACTGGGGATTCAGCGATGGTGACGCTATTGAATGTCAATGGGGAGATGGTTGGACATGGTCATTGCCTGGCACTTGTGTGGCATGAATGTTACTTGCCACTTGTCAGCGCAAGCCTGGATATTGTCCATGTCTTGCTGCATATGGGCACGGACTGCTTCAATATCTGAGGAGTCATGAATGGCGCTGAACATTGTGCAATCATGAGCGAACATCCCCACTTCTGACCTTATGATGGAGGTAGTTACATGGATCTTAGCAAGGCTTTTGACAATGTACCACATGGGAGATGGTTGAAAAAATAAAAGCCCATGGGCTACAAAATTAGCTCAGTGGCAGGAAGCAAAAGGTAATTGTTGAGGAGCGTTTTTGCGACTGGCAGACTGTTTCCAATGGTTTCCGCAGGGCTCGGTACTTGGTCCCCTGCTTTTTGTGCAATAATTTAACAATTTGAACCTAAATGTAGGGGGCATGATCAAGAAGTTTGCAGACGACACAAAAGTTTGCCATGTGGTTGATAGTGAGCAGGATAGCTGGTGACTGCAGCAAGGTATCAATGGACGAGTCAGGTGGGCAGAAAAGTGACAAATGGAATTCAACCCGGAGAAGTGTGATGCATTTGGGGAGGTCAAACAAGCACAGAATTAATGGGAGAATACTGAGAGGTGTAGAGGAAGTGAGGGACCTTAGAGTGAATGTCCACAGATCCCTGAAGGTAACAGGACAGGTCGGTAAGGTGATTAAGAAGGCATATGGAATCCTTTCCTTTATAGCCAAAGTATAGAATATAAGAGCAGAGCGGTTATGCTGGAACCGTATAAATCATTAATTAGGTCACAACTTAGTAACTGTGTGCAGTTCTGGTCACCTCATTACAGAAAGGATATAATAGCATGAGAGAGGGTACGGAGGAGATTTACAAGGATTTTGCCAGGACTGGAAAATTGCAGCTATGAGGAAAGATTGGATAGACTGGAGTTGTTCTTCTTGGAACAGAGGAAGCTAAAGGGAAATTTGATTGAGATGTACAAAGTTGTGAGGGGCCTGGATAAAGTGGATCAGTGGGGCTATTTACCTTAGCAGTGAGGTCAATGACTAGAGGGCATAAATTTAAAGTGATTGTTGAAAGATTAGAGGGGAGATGAGAAAAATCTTTTCATCCAGAGGGCAGTTGGGGTCTGGAACTCACTGCCTGAAACAGCAGTAAAGGTAGAATCTCTTACATCATGTGATAGGTGGCTGGATATGCATCTCAAGTGCAGTGACCTGCAGGGCTATGGACCAAATGCTGAAAAGTGGTATTAGGCTGGGTGGCTCGTTTTTCAGCCTGTGCAGACACGATGGGCCAAGTGAGCCCTTTCTGTGCTGTAAACTTTCTATGAATCTATGAATCTATGAACTCTGTACAGCCCCAAGGGCCAGAACAGGAATTGTACTGCTTTGTATAACTCAATCCACAAAAGGTAATCTCTCACTTTTAAGGACAGATTTTTGTGGCGTAAAAAAATGATCAATTCTGACGTCAGAAATTTACCTTTTTGGGGGGAGTGTGGGAGCTTGGGTAAATAAGGGATAATGGGTAAGAATGGAAGTATTACTTCTGCCCATTCAGAACGAGCAATGAAGGCAAACTGCATCTAAAATATATTCCCTATCAATATTTTCATCATCTTCTGTTAAGATGTTGCTGATGCTAAAATGTGCCTCCAGTGATTCTGTGAACCCTCTAGTACCTCAGCCATATTCCTCATGTATGAGACTTTACAAGCTATTCAACTATTATAGCTGAACATCATAGCTGAACCTAACTCTGCTGACATCATCAATTCATATGTGTGTATTATTGGCATAGCCAACTGGATAGCGATAAAGAGCAGGAACTAGGGCAATGTTTTCTTCCTCCATAGCATAGTATACTGAGTTTAATTGTAGCATCCCACCATCCACCATGATGCGATCAAACAATTCAAAAGAAACAAAAAAAGGACCAATCGTGAGACCTTCCCGGTCTGCGTGTCTGGCTTTAACAATGGGTAGCACCTTAACCATTGAACCATCGGGGTAGACTGCCTTTCAAGTAAATCTACATATATAACATAAATTATATCAGATTTTAAAGGAAAATAGTGAAGTTTAAGGTTCATATATTCCTATGACCTGTTAAAACTGCAGATTCTAATCATAGAAATTGCATTAATTGTTGAAATTTTAGCCCAGCAATTTGATTTACAAGACTTAAATTACAAAATTGAGGAGTATTGCTCACTAATAGTTTGCACTAAACCCACTTTTTCACCAAGTCTGCTTTAATTTATGGTGGCATTTAGTGTGTTTGCCTTGACATGCTGTCTGCAAACAGAATAAGTATGCATTTTGAGGAAGGAAGATGAAACCAGGCTTCGGGATCTGTTCCTCAAACAGCTGAATCGTTTTGTTTCAAGTACAAACATATGTTTGTTTTTAGGAAGAAGGCCAATCATTTCTTATAATTTAGATTACCGGTTGGGTCAGCTAAATTAGCTATTTGTGCACAAAATGTTTCCAATTAAAAATAAAAGGCCTAAGCTAAACCATAGGGAGAAATCCTTACCCAATAGACTACCAGGCTATATGTACTTCATAAGAGTCTGGTGAACCAATGTTCTGTAGGTACTTGTGTTGTTTCATGTTTACTGCAGGAAACAAGATATAGATGTTGCATTTCCAGTATTTTTATGTGGATACAAGCACTGGTGAACGTATGGGCCTCTCTGATGAGAATTTCTCCTCCATCACTGTGCAACTGATTGCAGCTTCTTTACTGGGCATTGCAATGCATGGAGCTGGAGTGATGTCATCAGGCTAGCCAAGAAGTCAATCACATTAAAGGATTTCCAGACACGCAAACAGGAAACAAAGAGCACTAAAATAAAAACACTTCTACAAATTTTTCATGGAGCAAATTAAAGATTGGGGTATGCTCATCGAGCAAATGTAAAGCGATAATATTCTGGAAAACCTTGTTTTAAAAAAAAATTATTGAAGGAATTTAGCTTTAATAAAGTAAATCACTCAACTGCACTCCACAAATATAAAATTACTTTTCCTGGCCAGTCTGTTTTTTGCCAAATTTTATTCATAGTGTTGTCGTTTGACACCCAGTTACACCTGACTGAACTTTTTTATGGGGTTTTTTTTAAGCAGCAATATGGGAGGGTCAAAGTTGAAATTCTCCTTGTTTCATTGGTTGCTGGCTCTGGGGAGGGGTTGGGGAGGCAGTGGTCACCATCACAGCCTGTGTTGGAGCCCTGACTGACAGGCCCTAATTTCAGGATTTCCACACTAACTTATGCATGCCCATCATCCTGTAGTTGTGGTCAGTTTCGGAGGATTAAGGATGGTGAATGCTGACAGTTCACTGTCAATTGTACTCACACCCCTCCCACCACTGCCTCCAATGAGCTTCAGCCCATTATTTTGAGTGAGTGAATGCATAATAATGGACACACGATATTTGCGGCATTTGTGCAGCAAATCAAAATCACATAAGTAAGGAAGAGTGGCAGGTCATTTAGAAAATCAAAACACAATCAAACAAAGTCAGCACGGTTTTGTGAAAGTGAAATCTTGTTTGACAAATTTATTAGGGCTCTTTGAGCAGGGTGGTAAAGGTCAATGAGAGGATGTAGTGTACTTGGATTTCTAAAAGACATTCAATAATGTGCCAAATGAAAGGTTACTACTCAAGGTGAGAATTCATAGGGGAGGATTTTCTCCCCATCGGGGGAGCTGAGCAGGAGTGAGTGTGGGCGAGCGCGCAGCCGATCCTCACTCGCGATTAGCTGCACGCTGCCATTTAACGTGGGTGGGCCAATTAAGGACCGCCCAGCGTGATGCGCACCCGGAAGCGCTGAGTGCTCTGTGTGGGTGGGGGAGGAGGGAGAGTCGGGGCCTGCGCTGTTTTGCGCTTGTGCGCGAAAGAGTGCAGAAATCTCCCTGAGGCACAGGTCTGCCTCAGAGAGATTACTTTGGGCATGAAAAATTGAAATAAAGGAGAAAAAAAATTTAATTAAATTTTAAAAAATTAATTAATTTAATTAAATCACCCATGCATGGTGACTAGTGTGGGTACAGTGGGAAAGGAAGCCATGTCCAAGTCGATGGTGATAGGGTCCAGGGTGATGGGCGGAGGCTCAAGGGTTATGAAGGTGGTAGATGTCTACCCTGATCATCCTCACTCCCATAATCTATACTAGTCCCCCTCAATGAACTACGCCCATCACACCCAAACTCTTACCCTACCACCCTACCACATCCCTCTTCCCCCTCTCACAGTCACTGTCCCTTCCTATCATTAGCACCCTCAGTTCTCCCTACAGGATTCCAACATTGGCTCAACTAACCCCTCCCTCTGAAGCACTCTGCACCCCCCCATCCCCACTCCCTCCCCCATCCCCTTCAAGCCTTCCTTCCTCCCACTTCCCCTTCATGCTTTCCCCCCCTCTCCCAGCCTCTTTATGCTTTGCTTTGCCCCTCACTCCGCCCACCCACACCCACCTTCATCTCTTCTGGACTCTCCTCCCCTTTGTGTCTTCCACCCAAACCCAACCTTAGTCTCCTCCAGATCCCCCACTTCTTACCTTCCACGAGCACCACACCCGCAGTCATCTCCAGTTTTACAGACAGCATCAACTGGAAGGCCAGAACTTTTACCTCGTCAGGCGGGTGTGCGCCCGACCCGAACGAGCGTAAAATGACGTAGGCCGAGCATCCCGACGTCATCGTGCGCTCGTGCGATATTTCGGCCAGCGGTCAGGCGGGCGGGAGACGAGCCGCCAACAATTATCAGGCCTATTAAGGCCATTAAAATTATAATTGAATTTAACTTTTTTCTGACTTACGGTTGGCGGGGAGGTGAAAAGGCCTTTGCATTTTTTTAGGAAACCTCATCCATGGGCGATTTTCCAACAGCCAATAAAAATTAAATTAAAAAATTGTCACATTTCATTGGTGACCTGTCCCCTGCTCATGTGACAAGGTCACGTGATGGGGACATGTTTTTTTAACAGTTTAAAATTCTTTATTTTTAATTCCTTTAAACCCTTCACCTCCACGAGGCAGCTCTGCGCCTCAGGGAGCTTTTCCCACGTGCACCTCCGCGCAGGCGCGAAGTTCCTCACTCGCCCTCCTCCTCCTCCCTCACCCTCCCCCCCCGCTGAGCGCCGCAGCACGCGTTTTGCAAGGGGCGGGCCTTAGTTGGCCCACCAGCGTGAACCCACAGTCCGGCCCCGATGGCGGGTGCGATCGGCTCCCTACTCCTCCTGCCCACCC
This sequence comes from Cetorhinus maximus, assembly GCF_964194155.1. Classification (NCBI taxonomy): domain Eukaryota; kingdom Metazoa; phylum Chordata; class Chondrichthyes; order Lamniformes; family Cetorhinidae; genus Cetorhinus; species Cetorhinus maximus. Next base: position 14,910,068 of record NC_135883.1, on the reverse strand, counting down.
CCGCCCGACGAGGGCAAAATCCTGGCCTAAGGTAAGGCCTCTAAAATTCTCCCTCGCCAGGTGAGGTTTGAGAGGTTCTGGAGCTGAACGGTGAAAATTCCCGCTGGCAGGACGGAAGACTTGACAGAGGGGCACATGATTCCGGTCTGTTGAGCTTTTAATGAGCAATGCATGAGATACAAAATGGGTTCCCATCAAGCTTCAGCGGGAAAGCCAGCCCGCCTTCACCCCGCCAGGTAAGTCGGGAGAGGAAGATCCCGACGTCGAGGGAAACCGACTTCTTACACCCCACAGTCTCTTCCGCCGCACCAGCCTGCCACGAATCCCGCTGATGGCAGGAGGAGAAGATTCCACCCTCAATATTCCGAGGGGCCACGTAAGGATAGATGCTGAGGGAATGTTTCCCCTGATGGGGGAAGTCAACAACTAGGGGCACAGTTTCAGAATAAGGGGCATCAAATTTAAAGCAGAGATGAGGATGAATTTCTTTTGGCAGAGGATTGTTAATCTGTGGAATTTGCTATCCCAGAGAGCAGTGGAGACTGGGTCATTGAATATATTCAGGGCTGAGTTGGGCTGAGTTGGACAGATTTTGATCTGCATGTGAATTAAAGATTATGGGGAGCAGGCAAGAAAGTGCACTTGAGGCCACAATTAGATCACCCATGACCTTACTAAAAGGTGGAGCAGGCTTGAGGGGCCAAATGGCCTACTCCTGCTTCTATTTCTTAAGTTCTTTTTGCCTATCTTCTGACTTTTGCCTTTTTCAAAGCAATTTGTGTCCAAAACTCTTGAACCTTATCTGTTTTTCCACTGTTAACTCAGCTCTTCCTCTTCTTGGATATTGATGGAACAATTTTTATTTCAGAAAACTTCGGAAAGTCAGAGGATTCCTGTAGTAATGATGGTTTTATTTAGTTGTAATGTAGCTTTAAGAATAATACTTGTTAAGGAAGATCACATGATCTGTAGTAACCAGTAGGAGAGTAGTGCGGGCTCCTCAGCAGTCAGTGTAGAGATAGAGTTGGAGTTGAAAGCACACGTGTAGTTGCCGCTGAGTATGTTGTAAATACAGTTAAAGTTTCCACCCAAGAAGTATCTGAAGATTGACTCTATCATTAATAGTATAACTTGGCCACCCTACAACAAACTGGTGATGAGGATAAAACAGGATTAAACAGAAGGAATCAAGTTAAAAAGATATCGGCACTGTACCTCACTGAGTGATTGTGAGTAGCAAGCTCCAGTAGAATTCAAGAAATTATCCCCTCTCAAAACACCACAATTTGGGGGAATTGATCCTTTTAAATCAGCCATGGATGATTGGTCTCAATGCATAAAAAACCTCACATTCTTTTTTTCAAGCAAACAAGGTTATGGGGAAGAGAAGAGGTGAGCGATCCTCTTGAGTACTTGTGGGAGCAGTCTGCAGTCTGATTCGACGTTTGATGGCACCCAGTGCCCCAGATTTGAAGAATTTCGATGAATTGGTGGACCTTGTGAAGGGTCATTTTTAACCCAAACCCTCAGTCACGATGCAGGGGTTCAGGTTTAATTCGCGAAATAGAGCCCTGGGTGAGGCAATTGCATGCTACCTGGAAAATTTGAAGCAGCTAACGGAACTTTGTGAGTTCGGTACGACTCCAAACATGTCGTCACTCAGAGATTGTTCAGTGTGTGGTTGAAAGAGGATACTATCCAGAAAAGATTATTGCCTGAAGTGAATCTGGATTTCAAGAAGGTGTTAGAGATAGCGCTGGCCATGGAAACCGCGATAAGAGTTTCAAAAACAATACAGGGTGCGCAAAATGGCGCCGTCCTCCTGATCGGGCGGGAAACCTCAGCCGAAAAGGGCGCAAAAAAGCGAGACTCCACCGAGAAGCAGGAAACAGCCCCCACTTAGCTGAAGAATAAAGAAAAATAACTTAGCAGCGAAATTGAAGAATAATTTTAATAGAGGTGGAAACAATCAGTCTTTTAGCGATTGGCAGTTTAAAAAAATCGAATGCTACTGTTGTCACAGAAATGGACATATTATGAGACAGTGTAAGGAAAGATTCAAACAGGCTTGTAAATAAAAGAAGAAACCCAATGAAATCTACAATATGGAAGAGCCTGAAGCAACAAATTTAGACATTTACTCGTTGCTTAATCTGAAAGTTGAAAAGACAGGATCAATATTTGTCACAGTGAAAGTAAATGGCAAACCTGTTAGAATGGAAGTGGACACAGGAACTTCCACTACAGTAATTGAGGAACATACCTTCGGATATTTGAATAATGCTGAATATCAATTAAGTTTAGAAGAAACAGCTGCCAAGCTAAAAACATATACAGGTGAAGACATTCAAGTAAAATGCATAAGCAGTGCAACAGTCCATTATGGAAGCCAATCGGCAAAGCTACCCATGATGATGGTAGCAGGTGAAGGGCCAAGTCTCCTGGGGTGAAATTGGTTAAAGGAGATTACGTTAGAATGGTCTGAATTTTTCCAGTTGAGAGCAAGTGGGCTACCAGAGCTACTTAGAAAGTACGTCACTGTCTTCAAGGATGAACTGTGGAAAATCCAGGGCCTACAGGCCAAGATTCATGTGGATCTGGAAGCAACCCCTCGCTTCATGAAGGTGAGACCGGTGCCATATGCTCTGTGAGAAAAAGTCAGCACTGAGCTGAACAGACTAGAGAAACTGGGTAAACCTATATAGTTCTCAGAATGGGCAACACCATAGTCCCCGTCCCTAAACCCGACCAAAGCGCCCGAATTTGTGGAGACTACAAACTGACGGTTAATAAAGTTGCTAAGCTAGACAGGCATCCCATTCCAAAAATTGAAGGCCTGTATGCCAAGCTGGCAGGAGGGACAACGTATACAAAGCTTGACATGAGTCATGCTTATCAACAACTAGAGTTGGATAATGCCTCCCAGGAATTTGTCACAATTAACACCCACAAAGGGTTGTATCAATATACACAATTGTCTCTTGGTGTCTCCTTTGCTTGTGCCATCCTTCAGAGAATAATGGAAAGCTTACTGCAGGGATTGCCCCAGGTTGTAGTCAATTTAGATGATGTATTGATGACAGGATTCACTGAAAAAGAGCATTTGGCAAACATTTCAAAACTTAGAAGAAGTCTTAAAACGTTTCTTGCAAGCTGAAGTGTGTTTCTTTTAAAACTGCACGTTCCAAGCGAGTGAAGTAATCTATTTGGGTCACCGGGTAGATTCACAGGGCCTCCACCCAGTTGAGGAGAAAGTAAGAGCCATAAGAGAGGCACCTGCACCAAAGAACGCCTCAGAGCTCAAATCCTTCCTTGGGATGATCAACTATTATGGGCGGTTCTTACTCAATTTGTCTACAGTGCTGGTCTCCCTACATTCTCTACTCAAAAAGAATCAACTTTGGTCTTGGGAGGCGCTCCAGAAAGAAGTTTTCACAAATGTGAAACAATTGTTACACTCGTCCAGCCTATTAGTGCATTATAACCAGATTAAAGAATTGGTGCTGACATGTGATGTATCTCCCTATGGAGAGGGAGCTGTGCTCTCTCATCGGATGGACGACGGCACAGAACGGCCAATAGGTTATATATCAAAAATGATCACCACCGCAGAAAAGGGACACTCGCAGATAGAGAAAGAAGGCCTGTCTATCATGTTTGGTGTCAAGAAATTTCACCTGTACGTACACGGCTGCCATTTTATACTCGTTTCAGACCACAAACCATTGCTACGATTGTTTAGTGACAAAAAGGCTATACCACCCATAGCCTCAGCAAGAATACAACAATGGGCTTTAATACTGGCAGCATATGGATACACTTTCTTACATAGGTCTGGCAATCAAATCACAAATGCCAATGCCCTTAGTCATTTGTCTTTACAAGAAAATGATGAGCATGTCCCAGTTCCAAAGGAACTTGTCTTACTGTTAAATTTCTTAGATTCCTCGCCGGTATGTGTTCGCCAGATCAGAGACTGGACAAGTCTGGACCCAATCCTAACTCAAGTACAAGATCAAGAGCTACATGGTTGGTCACAGGAGCCCCTATCTGATGAACTGAAACCGTACTTCAACGGAAGACATGAAATAACCAGCCAGGATGGCATCTTATTGTGGGGAGCATGAGTGATAGTTCCTCCAAAGGGAAGGGAGCCTCTTTTAATTGAACTGCACAGTGCCCATCCAGAAATTTCCCGAATGAAGGCCATAGCATGCAGCTATCTATGGTGGCCTGGGATGGATGGTGAAATAGAGAGTTTAGTAAAGCACTGTGTGCAATGTCAACAACTGTAAAAGTTGCCAGTGACAGCTCCATTAAACCCATGGGAATGGCCAGGTAGACCTTAGGTGGGGTCACACATTGACTAAGTTTGACCTTTCCTGGCAACAATGTTTCTGCTCATTGTCGATGCCCATTCAAAATGGTTGGACGTATATTACATGAAGTCACCAACTTCGGCCACTACAATTGAGAAACTATGTCAGAGTTTTGCCATTCATGGACTACCAGAAGTAGTCTTTTCTGATAATGGCATGGCATTTACTAGTGTTGAGTTTCAACTGTTTATCAGCATCAAAGGTATCACTCATGTGAAAACTGCACCGTACCATCCTTCCTCAAACAGACTGGCCGAGAGGGCGGTTCAAACATTCAAGGCAGGCATGAAAAAGCTAACTGGTGATTCCTTAGCAACCAAGCTAGCACTTTCTTTTTCATTACAGGACTACCCCCCATACAATAACAGGTGTCACACCTGCGGAATTATTGTTGAAACATCATCTCAGGACGAAATTGAGCTTAATAATGCCGAATTTAGAGGGGAAGGTGAAAAGGTGTCAGGTGGAAGCCAGAAAACTAGACATGACTGGCATAGCCACGAGAGTAAATTTACTGTGGAGGAGCCAGTATATGTGAAAAACTTCGGGGAAGGACCAAAGTGGTGACCAGGTGTGGTGCGGTGACTGGACCTCTATCTTATCACATGGAGGTGGAAGGCTGGATTATTCGTAAAGATTTGGACCACTTAAGGAAGAGAGAGACAAATCACCAAAATATGGTTCCACCAGTGACCATGACCAGGTCTACATTTCCTGTTGAGGATACTCAACCCAGGACTGACATGCCTGATGTTCCTGTAAGAGTTGAGGAATATGGAACTGCAAGTGCCCATTGAAGCACCTGATGTTCAGGCAACTCCAGAAAAGGAAGCTCCTGGCAAAGAATCTGAAGTTGTGGAACTGCGACATTCCACACATACCAGGAAACCACCTAAAAGACTGAACTTGTAAATTCCTTAAGATTAAAGCAAAATACTGCGGATGCTGGAAATCTGAAACAAAAACAGAAACTGCTGGGAAAACTCAGCAGGTCTAGCAGCATCTGTGGAGAGAGAAACAGAGTTAACGTTTTGAAGGATCATATGGACTCAAAACTTTAACTCTGTTTCTCTCTCCACAGATGCCGCTAGACCCGCTGAGTTTTTCCAGCACTTTCTGTTTTTGTTTGTTGTAAATTTCTTACCCAGTTATGTTGTCATATTATGTTGTCCTGAAAAATATGTACTTGTAAATATAATACGTATAGCTGAGTTAAAGGGGAGGAATGTAGCAATTATGGCTTTATTTAGTGTGTAATGTACCTTTAAGAATAATACTTGTTACGGAAGAGCACATGATCTGTAGTAACCAATAGGAGAGTAGCGTGGGCTACCTCAACAGCCAGTATAGAGATAGAGTTGGAGTTGAAAGCACACGTGTAGTTGCTGCTGAGTATATTGTAAATAAACTTAAAGTTTCCACCCAAGAAGTGTCCGCAGATTAACTCTATCATTAATCGCACAACTCGGTCACCCTACAATTCAAAATAACAAAAGGAAAAGAGACGGGCGTGTGAGTAAATGGGGTAGGCGAACAATTCTATTATACTTTATTCCCCACCCTGCTCTTTCCAATTTCCAATGTTAACACTAAAACAAAAGCAAAATACTGCAGATGCTGGAAATTTGAGAAAAAAAAAATGGAAGGAATGGGAAAGTGAGGGAAAAACAGTCAGTAGGTCAGACAGCATTCGTAAAGAGAAAAACAGAGCTAACACTTCAGATCAATGGCCATTCACCATATGACTTATCCACCTTCCTGAAACAGACCAACAGTTGAAGGAGAGGACAAAGAGATCTGCAGGAGAAGTCATAAATTTCCTTACTGGAGCCAGGAGGAGCATAAGTGCTGCTCCAGATTTCTCCTTTTCCTCCTCCCAGACCCTCCTAAAATTCTCTTCCCACTGGTATTGTAATGTAATGAGAGAAGTACATTATATACATGTGTGAGTCCCTAACATCCAATGTTGCTAGAGGTGGGTTGCTATAGGTTGAAGCTCAAATTTTGCGCAGTGAATGCATTATACCACCCATCCAAAGCCCGCTCCCACTTAGACTTAACCCTGCTGCTTTTTGAAACGTATATCATTATATGCGAGTCTATATTTTTCTCTACCAAGAATTTGTCAAACTCCCTTCAGGTGGAAAGGACTGACAAGTATTAACTTCACAGCAGCTTCCAGATGCCTATCATTCTGCGTGTAAAGAAATTCCTCCTGTGCTACATTTACCTTACGATTTTTCTAATTTTGAATTCATTCCCCTGTGGTTCTGTTTCCAAAATTTAACGCAAAGTATCTGCTAATGCTCCTTCATTAAGAATAAAGACTTGAATCATACTACTCACTTAATCTTCTCTCTCATGTGCATTATTCAGGCTTGCAAAACCTCTTTTTATTTTGAAGTGTTTGGAATCTGGGAATTATCCTCTGCTACGCTTTCAAGTACATCAATGTCCTTCGGAAGCACAGTGGCCAGACTTGGATATCGTATTCTAACCGGAGTTTACCAATGAGCTTCATTACACCAGTAGAACACAATTAGATTCATACTTAATTTTTATGTTTCTGGCTGAGCCTAATTTTAATAATTTGGGAATGTTCCGGGCATTAGTAATGTAACTGATTTGAGGTCTCACCCACTGAAGGGCAGGAAATGGCATGCAGCTGCTGAATTTAAAGGCCTGCAGCAGTTTAAAGGGTCAGGTATCCTCACACCGCACCAAACAGATTTTGTCATCTAAAAATGCCTGTGAGGTCTGCTGCAGGATAACCTCTCCCTTCACCCCCACTGCTTTGCTGCAGGAGGCTATGCAGAGGATGGAGACCCTGTTTGTAATAGAGAGATACAGAGCCAGAAGAATTTTGCTCGGGGTGAGTGGAAGAAGGTGGCCAGGGTAGCCAGTGCTATAGTGTCAGAAAAAAAAAATCATGTCCTTCCCAGGTCAGGCAAGGGAAGAGGAATCAACAACACATTTCAATAATTTACTGCGCAAAGCAGATGTGCCACTCACATTGACCAACTCTCATTCTGTTTTAAAATGCTGTAATGTCCCATCAATGCCAGGAAACAAAATCCTGCCCTTGGTGCCCTAGCTTTCATCTGGAGATGTTACTTCCTCATATTATCTGCATTCGCCCCACAAATTACTTGTGGCTTGCACCTCACCCTGCACTGACATGATGATACTTGGGTTTCACTTGGTATCATGGTAAACAAAGGGCACCATCTGGCCTCCTGGCATTGTGGAACAATCCAAGCATTTTAATCAGAGTAGGTGAGTGGTAGACCTGCTAGTTAATTCTTGGAAGGTGCTGTTGACTCCCCTTCCCCTGTCTGATCTGGTAAGGCCATTAAAGCTTTTCTGGCACTATGGCACTGACTCTGCTGGCCATCTTCTTCCACTGACCGTGAGCATATTTCTTCTGGTTCCTTTGTTCTAAACAGAGTCACCATCCTCTGCCTAATTGCCTGCAGCAGTAGTACTTGGAGAGGAGTAGTGGAGAGGGTGTGGAGGGAAGGGTTATCTTGCAGCAGACCTCATTGACACTTTTAGATGAAAAAACCTGTTTGACTCAGCACAAGAGTGCCTGACCCTTTAAACTGCTGCGGGGCTTTAAGTTCAGCAGCTGTGAGCCATTTCTTGCCCTTCAATGCTTGCATTTGATGTCAAGTGCAATTCAGCCCAGAACACCAGTCAGAACAGTGACAGCGACTGGTCTATAGGTACGTGAAGAGAAAAAGATTGGTGAAGACAAATGTAGGTCCCTTACAGTCTGAAACAGGGGAATTTATAACAGGGAACAAAGAAATGGCTGACCAACTAAATACATACTTTGGTTCTGTCTTCACAAAGGAGGACACAAGTAACATACCAGAAATGTTGGGGAACACAGGGTTTAGTGAGAGGGAGGAACTGAAAGAAATCAGTGCTAGTAGGGAAATGGTGTTGGAGAAATTGATGGGATTGAAGGCCGATAAATCCCCAGGGCCTGATAATCTACATCCCAGAGTACTTAAGGAAGTGGTCCTAGATATAGTGGATGCATTGGTGGTCATCTTCTGAGATTCTATAGACTCTGGAACAGTTCCTACAGATTGGAGGGTAGCTAATGTAACCCCACTATTTAAAAAGGGAGGTAGAGAGAAAACAGGGAATTATAGACCAGTCAGCCTGACGTCGGTAGTGGGGAATATTTTAGAGCCCATTATAAAAGATTTAATAGCTGAGCACTTGGAAAACAGTGGCAGAATCAGACAGAGTCAGCATGGATTTATGAAAGGGAAATCATGCTTGACAAATCTACTGGAATTATTCGAGAATGTAACTAGTAGAGTTGATGAGGGGGAGCCGGTGGATGTGATTTATTTGGGCTTTCAGAAGGCTTTCGTCAAAGTCCCAAATAAGAGATTAGCGTGTAAAATTAAAGCACATGGGATTGGGAGTAGTGTATTGAGATGGATAGAAAATTGGTTGGCAGACAGGAAACAAAGAGTAGGAATAAACGGGTCTTTTTCCAAATGGCAGGCCGTGACCAGTGGGGTACTGCAGGGATCGGTGCTGGGACCCCAGTTATTCACAATATATATTAATGATTTAGATGAGGGAACTAAATGTAATATCTCCAGATTTGCAGATGACACAAAGCTGGGTGGGAGGGTGAGCTGTGAGGAGGATGCAGAGATGCTTCAGTGTGATTTAGACAAGCTGAGTGAGTGGGCAAATGCATAGCAGATGTAATATAATGTGGATAAATGTGAGGTTATCCACTTTGGTAGCAAAAAAAGGAAGGCAGATTATTATCTGAATAGCTATAAATTGAGAGAGAGGAATGTGCAACGAGACCTGGGTGTCCTTGTACACCATTCGCTGAAGGTAAGCATGCAGGTGCAGCAGGCGGTAAAGAAGGCAAATGGTATGTTGGCCTTCATAGCGAGAGGATTCGAGTATAGGAGCAGGGATGTCTTGCTGCAGTTATACAGGGCCTTGGTGAGACCACACCTGGAATATTGTGTGCAGTTTTGATCTCCTTATCTGAGGGAAGGATGTTCTTGCGATAGAGGGAGTACAGTGAAAGTTTACCAGACTGATTCCTGAGATGGCGGGACTGACATACGAGGAGAGATTGAGTCGATTAGGATTATATTCGCTGGAGTTCAGAAGAATGAGGGGGGATCTCATAGAAACCTATAAAATTCTAACAGGACTAGACAGGGTAGATGCAGGAAGGATATTCCCGATGGTGGGGGAGTCCAGAACCAGGGGTCACAGTCTGAGGATACGGGGTAGACCATTTCGGACTGAGATGAGGAGAAACTTCTTCACCCAGAGAGTGGTGAGCCTGTGGAATTCGCTACCATGGAAAGTCGTTGAGGCCAAAACATTGTATGTCTTCAAGAAGGAGTTAGATATAGCTCTTGGGGCGAAAGGGATCAAAGGATATGGGGAGAAAGTGGGAGCAGGCTATTGAGTTGGATGATCAGCCCATGATCATAATGAATGGGGGAGCAGGCTGAAAGGACCGAATGGCCTACTCCTGTTCCTATTTTCTATGTTTCTCACACCAGTCAGAATGGTGACAGCTAGTGCCTCCCCAAGCCTCGAATCTTCCACTCACTACATTGAAGAAGACCTGAAAATAGAGGATATTGGAGACAGGGAAGAAGGCGTAAATGTGCCACCTGCATTTTCATGATAACATTCCGGAGCAGATTTTTCCAAAATCTCTCTCAGCATCTGGCAATGATTTTCCATTCACTGAAATAATTGGCTGTTACTTCCACAATTCTTCCAAAGCATTTCATTTAAAGTAAGGCAAGTTTTTGTGATCTATGTTCACTAGAGTCATCTCTACCTCTTCTGAAAAATCTAAATTATGCTAACCATCTCCAGTTTTCATGTGTAATTAACTGTTTAATTAATGTTGATGTTAACCCAGTGCAACAACCTGATAATAAAAAATGGGACAGCAAAACCTTTAACGCTGTGTCCATCAACATGCTCCAACCTGATCCTCATATGTTCTACAGTATGGACTATTTCTGCCAGCACAAAAGACATTTATATAGTTACTAAATAATTCTTGTGATAGTGGAAAACTTCATTTGTTCCAACAATATATAAGTTGGGATTGATACCAGTACAATAAAAAAAAGAACTCATAAACACGTCTAACAGTAAATCAGGTGATGGTCCAAAGACCATCTAATCATTGGCACCATCACTGGTGACTTGGTGTCAACAACTTTCATTTAGATTAAGGCATGAAGCCTTTATTTTCCCTCCAATATCCCACTGAATTACTGTTTCCCGTAGCCTGGAATGTGTAATGAGTGTTCCTCTCTGAGAAATTCGGTAAACTGCTCTTGAGTCCGGTTCAATTATGCATGTAACATTAGCCCACTGATGACTCGTTCTTTAATATTTCTTCCCTTGTGAGGCAATGCTTGGCATCTCCTGACAGTAATTTATCTGAGGTGACAAAATTGTGCAGAGAAGGGATCCAAACTGTTTCCTATAACTCTTTGATGTCAGTTAAGTGCCCTGGTGCAGTTACAAGCACTGTCACAAATAAACAATGTCAACAACACAGAACAATGCCAGTAAAGCCTCCTGTGTGCTCAGAAGCAAAACAGCTGAGGGAAGGTTAAGGAACCCAAGAGTAAAGGGGGTAGTATGGATTAGACATGAATTTAGAAAGGACCTGAATTGCTTGGCCTCTCACCTGAAGAGCAAGCAAAAGGAAGTCCCACTGGGAGCCCCTTTAATGTCAAAAGAGGTGGAATCATTGGAATAGATTTATCCAACAGATTTCCCATGGGCCCTCCTCCTTTGCACAGAGGGAGCTGGATGTCAGCAAATTACCAGCACCCAGATTCATGGAGTGGTGGAAGTGGAACCCACAGGAATCTCCAGGTCGGGCTTGTGGCCTGGAAGGCCCTGGAAAATATCTGGGGGATGTATTAATAATTGGTCCTCTTGAAAGGGGACACTTAAAAATTATCATTGGCCTTTGAAGTTGTGAACATATGAAGATAAGACATTGCCCATAAGCCCATTGGCTCCTCACCAAAATAGCTTTGAAAAGGTACCCCTACCTCACTCCCTTATAACAAGTGCTTAAGATGCACTCATACAAGAATGGATACACATTGGAAAGTTTAAAATGAGGTGATCCTGCTCCAACCCAGAATCACTGGCAAGGTCAGAGTCAGGGGTCACGAAAAATGCCTCTGAGGATTTTCAGCTCCTACTATATAAATTGGAGAGGACAACTTGACTAGCACAGGCGCTGAATCACTATAGATAGGAACTAGGGAATGTAAGAATATAAAGTAAACAAAATGGTTAGAAAGATGGCAATGAGAAACTATTAAAATTTTACAAAAATAATCAATTCTGCTATGCCTGACCACAAACCCCCTTTCGCTCTTATCACCAACCTCCAGCTCTGCCACTCCAATACTGCAAACCTCCAGTAGTTGCCACACTGCTACCGGAGCCCAAGATGGCTCCCAATGCTGCTAAAGCTCACCCCTCCCAAGTACAACTACATAGCAGTGTTTGGGATTTTCTTGGGACTTCAGCTAATCGGCCAGCATAACTGTAGTAATTATGGTTTTATTTAGTCTGTAATGTACATTTAAGAATAATACTTGCTAGGAACGATCACATGATCTGTAGTAACCAATAGGAGAGTAGCATGGGCTACCTCAGCAAACAGTGTAGAGATTGAGTTGGAGTTGAAAGTACACGTGTAGTTGTTGCTGAGTATATTGTAAATAAACTTAATGTTTCCATTCAAGAAGTGTCTGCAGATCAACTCTATTACTAATAATACTAATTGGCTACCCTACAACAAACTGGCAATGAGGATAAAATAGGATTGAACAGAAGGAATCAAGTTAAAAAGAAATCGGCACTGTACCTCGCCCAGTGGTTGTAAGTAGAAAGCTCCATTAGGATTGAAGAAGTTATCCCCTTTCAAATGCCACAATTTGGGAGAATTGACCTTTTGAATCAGCCACAGATAATTGGTCTCAATACATAGAACGCCTCACATTCTTTTTTCAAGCGAACAAGGTTAGGAGTAAAAGAGGTGGCAAGCGATCTTTTTGAGTGCCTGTGGCACTCATATTTGAAGAATTTCAATGTGTTGGTGGACCTCGTGAAGGATTCCTTTCAACCAAAGCCCTCAGTCACGTTGCAGAGGTTCAGGTTTAATTCGTGAAATAGAGCCCTGGGTGAGACAATTGCATGCTACGTGGCAAATTTGAAGCAGCTAATGGAACATCGTGATTTCAGTACGACTCTGAACGACATGCTCAGAGATTGTTTAGCATGTGGTGTAAAAGAGGACACTATTTAGAAAAGGTTATTGCGAGAAGTGAATCTGGATTTCAAGAAGGTGCTAGAGATAGCGCTGGCCATGGAAAGCACTGTAAGAGATTACCAAGCAATACAGGGTGCGAAAAATGGTGCCGTCTTCCACAATGGGCAGGAAATCTCAAGCGAAAGTGGCACGAAAAAGTGAGACTCTGCCGAGAAGCGGGAAACAGCCCCCGCTAGCCAAAGAATAAATAAAAATAACTTAGCAGCGAGATCGAAGAATAATTTTAACAGAGGTGGAAACAATCAGTCTTTTCGCGATTGGCAGTTTAAAAAAAATCGAAGGCTACTGTTGTCACAGAAATGGACATATAATGAGGCAGTGCAAGGAAAAGTTCAAGCAGGCTTGTAAACAAAAGAAGAAACCCAATGAAATCTACAATGTAGAAGAGCCGAAAGCAACAAATTCTCACATTTACTCGTTGTTTAATCTGAAAATTGGAACCAATATTTGTCACAGTGAAAGTAAATGGCAAATCTGTTAAAATGGAAGTAGACACAGGAGCTTCCACTACAGTAATTGGGGAACATACCTTCAGATATTTGAATAATGGTAAACATTAATTATGTTTAGAACAAACAGCTGCCAAGCTAAAAACATATACAGGTGAAGACCTTCAAGTCAAAGGCGTAATCAGAGTAACTGTCCATTACGGAAGCCAATTGGCAAAGCTACCCATGTTGACATTGAGAGGTAGAGGACCAAGCCTTCTAGGCCAATATTGGCTAAGGAGAATCAACCTTAATTGGCCATGGAGATTCCAAAAGGAAGCTGGAAGCATTCCTGTTTTGAAAAAGGAGTGTGTAAAGACTCAACAACCTGAAGGAATGCAGGCTGTCCTAAGCCAAAACCCAGAAGAACAGCAGAAGAAACTCGAAGAAACCCTACTCAATGACACAGTTCGAGACAAGGTGAGCAACCTTCAAAGGGAAAAATAAAACCCGTTGAAAGGCCTTCACACTCTACAAGATTCCCTCAGGTCACCTCTGGAAAAGCATGAAAACTAACAGAAAGAATTCAGCACTTCTCTGCACAAACTGAAGATTGAGTTGGCAAAGAAGACACAACAATGTTCAATTTTCCAGGGGGCAGTAAACAAATACAAAAAAGAGATGGAAGAGCCAAAGAATCAGCAAAATGAAGCCAAAGAGGCTTTGGAAGCAAAAGTTAGAGAATTTTCCAAGAAGCAGGCAAATAATGAAATTTTGGGAGATTCAGCCACTGAGCTCAGACAAGTTGGGCTTGCGTCTGAGAGAAGTCTGGCCAACAGTGAAGTCAAAAAGAAAGCTGAGATTAAAGTCTGTGCTAGAAAGAAGAAGGCAAGTAGAAAGAAGATACAGAAATACTAATAGGACTTTAATCCTGGCAGCATACGCATACACTTTCGTACATAGGCCTGGCAATCAAATCGCAAACGCCGATGCCATTAGTCGTTTGCCTTTACAAGAAAATGATGAACACATCCCAGTTCCACAGGAACTTGTTTTACTGTTAAATTTCTTAGATTCATCACTGGTATATGCTCGACAGATCAGGGGCTGGACAAGCCGGGACCCAGTCCTATCTCAGTTATGAGAACAAGTGCTACATGGTTGGTCACAGGAGCCCGTATCTGATTAAATGAAACCGTATTTCAACAGAAGGCATGAAATAACCAGTCAGGATGGCATCTTATTGTGGGGAGCACAAATGATAGTTCCTCCAGGAATTTCCAGAATGAAGAACATAGCACGCAGCTATCTATGGTGGCCTGGGATGGATGGTGAAATAGAGAGTATGGTAAAGCATTGTGTGCAATCACAGCAACTGCAAAAGTTGCCAGTGACAGCTCCGTTACACCCATGGGAGTGGCCAGGTAGACCCTGGGTGCGTTATACATTGACTACGTTGGACCTTTCCTGGGGACAATGTTTCTGCTCATTGTCGATGCCCATTCAAAATGGTTGAATGTCTATGAGGTGAAGTCACCAACGTCGGCCACTACAATTGAGAAACTACGTCAGAGATTTGCCATTCACGGACTACCAGAAGTAGTCTTTTCTGATAACGGCACGGCATTTACGAGTGCTGAGTTTCAACGATTTATCAGCCGCAACGGTATCACTCATGTAAAAATTGCACCCTACCACCCTTCCTCAAACAGACTGGCCAAAAGGATAGTTCAAACGTTCAAGGCAAGCATGATAAAGCTAACTGGTGATTCCTTGGCAACCAAGCTAGCACACTTTCTTTTTCATTACAGGATTACCCCTCGCACAACAGGTGTCACACCTGTGGAATTATTGTTGAAACATAGAAACTAGAGGCAGGAGTAGGCCATTTGGCCCTTTGAGCCTGCATCACCATATTCCCGCTTTCTCTCCATACCCCTTGATGTTCCTAATATCCAAAAAAATGATCAATTTCTTTCTTGAATATACTCAGTGACCCGGTCTCCACAGCCTTCTGTGGTAGAGAATTCCACAGATTGACCACCCTCTGAGTGAAAATTGTTTTCCTCATCTCAGTCCTAAATAGCCTGCCCCATATCCTGAGACTATCCCCCCTCGTTCTAGATTCTCCAACGAGGGGAAACATCCTCCCTGCATCTAGTCTGCCTATCCCTATTAGAATTTTATACGTTTCAATCAGATCCCCTCTCATTCTTCCAAACTCTAGTGAACACAGGCCCAGTCGAACCAATCTCTCCTCATACAACAGTCATGTCATCCCCAGTATCAGCCTAGTGAACCTTCGCTGCACTCCCTCTATGGCAAGTATATCCTTTCTTAGGTAGGGAGACCAAAACTCCAGGTGTGGTCTCATCAAGGCTTTGTATAACTGTAGTAAGACATCCCTACTTCTGAACTCAAATCCTCTTGCAATGAAGGCCAACATACCATTTGCCTTCTTAATTGCTTGCTGCACCTGCCTGTTTACTTTCATTGACTGGTTTATAAGGACACCCATATCCCTTTGTACATCCACATTTCCCAATATATCACCATTTAAATAATACTCTGCCTTTCTGTTTTTCACACTAAAGCATATAACTTCAAAATTATCCACGTTATATTGCATCTGCCATGTGTTTTCCCATACACACAACTTGTCTAAATTGCCCTGAAGCCTCCTTGCATCCTCCTCACAACTCACAACACCGCACAGTTTTGTGTCATCAGCAAACTTGGAAATATTGCATTTGGTTTCCTCATCCAAGTCATTTATATATATTGTGAATAGCTGGGGCCCAAGCACTGATCCCTGTGGTACATCACTAGTCACCGCCTGCCATCTGGAAAAAGACCCATTTATTCCCACTTTCTGTTTCCGGTGTGTCAACCAATTCTCAATCCATGCTAGAATATTACCCTCCATCTCATGTGCTTTAATTCTGCCCACTAGCATCTTACGTGGGACCTTATGAAAAGCCTCCTTGAAATCCAAATTCACCACATCCACTGGTTCCCCCTTATCTATTCTACTAGTTACATTCTTAAGAAACTCCAATAGATTAGTTAAGCATGATTTCTCTTTCATAAACGCATGCTGACTTTGTCTAATCCCATTAATGCTTTCCAAGTGTTCTGTTACCACGTCTTTTATAATAGACTCTAGCATTTTCCCCACTCCTGATGTTAGGCTAACTGGTCTGTAATTCTCTGCTTTTTCTCTTCCCCCTTTTTTAAATAGTGGGGTTACATTTGCCACCCTCCAATCTGTAGGAACTGCTCCAGAGTCTATAGAATTTTGGAAGATGACCACCAATATTTCCAGGGCCTCTTCCTTTAGTGCTCTGGGATGTAGATTATCAGGCCCTGGGGATTTTTCAGCCTTTAACCCCATTTAACCATTTTTTTTTACTAATGCTGATTTACTTCAATTTCTCCCTCTCACTAGACCCTTTGTTCCCTAACATTTCTGGGAAATTATTTGTGTCCTCTTTTGTGAAGACAGAATCAAAATATGTGTTCAATTCTTCTGCCATTTCTTTGTTCCCCATTATAATTTCCCCTGTTTCTGACTGTAAGGGATCTACATTTGTCTTTGCTAATATTTTTCACTTCACATATTTATAGAAACGCCCATCTCAGGACGAGGTTGAGCTTAATAGTGCCGAATTTAGATGGGAAAGTGGAAGGAGTCAGGGAAGCCAGAAATATAGACATGACTGGCATAGTCGCGAGAGGATATTTACCGTGGGAGAGCCGATGTATGTGAAAAACTTCGGGGAAGGACCAAAGTGGTTACCGGGTGAAATAAGTGCGGTAACTGGACCTCTATCTTACCACAGGGAGGCGGAAGGCCGGATCATGCGTAAACATGTGGACCATTTAAGGACGAGAGAGACAAATCATCAAGTTATGGTTCCGCCAGTGACCATGACGTTTCCTGTTGAAGACACCCAACCCAGGACTGACATGTCTGACGTTCCTGTAAGAGTTGAGGATTCAGAATTGCAAGTTCCCACCAAAGCACCTGATGTTCAGGCAACTCCAGAAAAGGAGATTCCTGACAAAGAATCTGGAAGTTGTGGAGCTGCGACATTCCACACGTACCAGGAAACCACCTGAAAGACTGAACTTGTAAATTCCTTACCCAGTGTAAATATTATGCTTTCTTGAAAAATATGTACTTTTAAATATAATATGTATAGCAAAGTTAAAGGGGAAAGAATGTACTGATTATGGTTTTATTTAGTGTGCAATGTACATTTAAGAATAACACTTGTTAAGAAAGATCGCTTGATCTGTGGTAACCAATAGGAGAGTAGCGCGGGCTACCTCAGCAGACAGTGTAGAGATAGAGTTGGAGTTGAAAACACACGTGTAGTTGCTGCTGAGTATATTGTAAATAAACTTAATGGGCAGGATTGTTACCTCATCGGGCTGGCGTGGAGGGCAGGTCCAGGAGTGGCCGCAAAACTGACTGCCGCCCGTGATTGGGCCCCACTGCGATTTCATGCTGGCTGGTCAATTAACGGCCGCTAAAACGCTCAGCATTGCCTGGGTCCGGGGAGAGGTGGGGGGAGTGGGGTAGGATAGCAAGTGCGGAAGTCAGCACATGTGTGCAGGCGTGCTCAGTGAAAGCTCCCTGAAGGCACAGGGCTGCCTCAGGGAGCTGAAGGTTTCTAACATTAAAAATAAAGATTTTAAAATTAAGGTAAACATGTTAGAAGTGAGATTGAAATATTTTTATTCTATTTTTAATTAACATTGGGAACCTCATCCCACCCGTGGCTAAAGATTCCTCAAACATCCAAAGGCCGCTAGGCCTTTTCGCTCGCCTGCCAACCGTAATTCACTTTCATTCATTTATTAATGGGCTTAACAGCTGCCAACTCCCATGCGCGCCCGCCGACCGAAATATCACGCGAGTGCACAATGACTTCGCCAGTCATCATTGCATGCTATTTCACACTCGTGCATGTCCGGCACATGCCCGCACACCGAGCTGAAAATGCAGCCCAATGTTTCCACTCAAGAAGTGTCTGCGGATCAACTCTATTACTAATAGTACAACTCGGCCACCCTACAACAGTAACTTCATCAGAAAAATTGTTGGAAACCAGTGCTTCTGGGCTTCTGCCAAAGTTACGACAGCCCATCAGGTGAAACTCTGTGGCAATTGCCAGCACAGATACCTGCCTTCAACTCACCTACTCACCTTACTATGTAGTCCAGCTTTACAATGATAACAGATAACAATCATTGTTAATGGACAACATACAAAATAATTGGCACTCATTTATTATTTTCCCAGAATAATTGGCACATTCATGGAGCTCTTTCCCCAAAGCACAGTAAAGTTTCCTCGAAAACAACATCATAAAAACAGTATTTGACATATTTAGTTAAAATAAACTAGTGGCCCTGATATTATGGTCCATGTGCATTGTTTTTCTTTTAAAAATAGCCTGTACTCTGACTCACCACAAACAATGCCACAAGAGATCTGTTCGCAGATATAAAATGATTACATCAGCCTGGTTACAGATGCAAAAACATCTTAAAGAAACGTGCACCTGGACTGCAAGACTTCAAGAAGGCAGCTGTCCACCACCTTCTCAAGAATGACATATCACATGTCCTAAGAATGAATAAAAGAAATAAAAATTGAAAAGAAGAAAGGCAATCTTTTTCTGCCAATCTATTGTTGCCAATCTATGCAAAAACAATCATCCTGTAATTGACTTTAGAATGTACTGAAGAGGAATTGGCTTCTAATCGATGTCAGGATATACTTTCTTATCAAAATAAAAACAGAATTACCTGGAAAAACTCAGCAAGTCTGGCAGCATCGGTGGAGAAGAAATCAGTCAACGTTTCGAGCCCTCATGGCCCTTCAGCAGAACTGAAGCATGGTTTCAACAAGGGAGAAATATAAATTGGTTTAAGGTGGGTGGGGGGGAAGAGACACATTGAGGGTGTGGTGTGAGCAGATAATCAAAAGATGTCAGAGACAAAAGGGTCAAAGAGGTGTTGAAGGTGGTGGTCTTTGTCTGAGAAAAGTGCTAATTAAGAATGCAAGACAGGACTTTCTTATAGTAATTAGATCCTGAAGTGCCACTGCATGAATAGCCTGTACCTCCTAACATTATTACATGTATGTTTATAGGAATAGCAGAAAGAATTGTCTTATTGTGGTCCATTAAATGCCAGTCATGTGGATAGCTGGGTGATACCTGCCACCTGAAAATTTAAGGCACATATTAAAAATGACTCACTCTAGTTATTGACGAGATGTGAAATAAATTCTTGGCAGCAGCAGTTCATATTTCATTAATAGGTTTGTACATGCAGATGAGAAGAACATGGCAGAACAAAGCTTTAACCTAATAAAAAATATTTTTACGATGTGAAAAATGTATTTCGTTTCAAGTTGTTTTATATGCTGTTTTGGCATTAAATGATGAAAAGATGAAGATGTAATGCTTGGAACATGTTCACTCAATGAAAATATTAAAACACCTGCAAAAATGACATAATCTACTCATCGCGAAAAATGAATACACATTTCTCAGACTTTCTATCTTTGAGTCTAGACAGTAGCACTGGCCTGATAGTAAACCATGCAATGGATTGCAACACAGAAAACTTTAAATGGAATGCTTATAGCTTATCGTTTGATGTCACTGTTGTTTCCTTTTCTACATTTCACCTGAGTGTTCAACTGTTTCATCATTCTCTAATGAGCTGTGTTCCAATGTGATTTTATTCTGTAAAGAATCAAATACTGGTATCTTGAAATTAAGACCAAAGAATCAAATAGCATTATCCCTAATTGTTATTAGGTAGATAATTACAGAAAAGGAATTTTTCCACTCCATTGGGGAGAATTGTTTCCAAGAGAAAATGGTAACTTAAGGTGGTACAGTGAAAAAAATAACGAAAAGAAATAGGACTGAGCATTAGTTCCCATGCAGCAGTGGAGTAGGCACACACTGGACACAGCTGAATCTGAATAAATAAACACCCACTCCAAATAAACAAGTAATGGTGCAATGCCGGGAAGCAAAAATAGTACAAAATTAAGACTATTCTCATCAGGCATCTGTGCAGGCCCTTTGAAAACTATTTCCAGTTGCTGTGCACCTGTGCTGAGCTCCAAGCTTTCAAGATGTATAGAACTAGCCAAGGGTGCAGATTTTCTCATGCTGCAAGGACATATTCCCAACACTCCGTAAATGAAAGCCAGATGAGGCTAGTGCCACTAAGTAGTACAAGCCTCCTCTGCATCTCCACCTTCCCTGCCCACATGCCAACAGGAAGATCCCTGGGAGGTGCAAATCAGGTATCTTGGGACCTGTGGGTCTGGGATCTCAGGATTAAGTGCTAAATGTGCCTGCTGAGAGGAACTACCACTGGTATTTTTGAAGTGTGAGGTACATTTCCGAATGAACATATTACTGGCAGGTGCTGGGGTTCAGAATTAGGGAACCTGAACTTGCATGGGCTTTCCAGTGCATAACTAATGTAATTCAGGCAAAAGACTACTGATTTAGACTGGGGATCAGATATAACCAGCACTATCCAACCCCAAGTAATGTTGCCCAGGTCAAGGGAAGAGGTGGTATTCCAGGTGCCAGAAGGCTGATCAAATATCAACTGATGCAGGATCCACCTGGGAATTCAGGCCCACACCCCAGCCTTTATCCACAAATACTGCTGCGTGCCTGCAGATCGTATCAGCGTGCATTTTGGCAGAAACCTCAGATGAACCTGAAGTAACCTGAGTACCTGCCAGTCAAATGTTAAATAGGAAGCAGGATAAATGACTCTGAAGGTGAAAGGAAGCTAAAAGGGATATTGAGACAAAGGTGGCAGATAGAAGACAACATTGTTGAATGTAAAGTAGTGCATTTTTTTTTTAAAAGTATATCTCAGGCATTAAACCATTTCCTAAGACTGGACAAGGAGCACGCTCATATTCTGAGGTGGAAATGACCCCACCGCCATTAGGCTAAAATATCGGCATCCATGTCCCGTACCTGAAACAGATGTTCAGACGTATGCATATCCAAATCAGGGGCCTAAGTCCTGTTTGAGATCCCTTGTGCAATATTGGGTTTCCCTGAATGCAACCAGAACTGGGCTGGCTTTGTGCGGGAACCGAGTCTACCTGCAGCCAAAAGTGCAGGAGTGCTCCTCCTTACCTGCAGCCTGGGGGCCTTACTGCTTCCCCTCCAACTGCCATCTCAACCCTCTCTCTCCCCATCTCTGCCTCTACCCATTGCCCCCAATCTCAGCATCTGCCTTCCCTGATTTATCCTAGCTTCTGCCCACTAGCCACCCATCCCAACAACACTACCCACCGCCTCCTGGCCATTATTACATTCACAGCTACACCGCCCCTCCCTCCACCCCACCCCAACACTCCTGAATCAATCTTCCTCCCTCACAACCCAACCCATGCTTCCTTTCCCAACCCCGTCACCCACCCTCCCAACCAAGTCGCTATTCCATCCACGCAGGTCTCACCCCTTCAAAATCCACTTTAGCTACTTACCTGAGGTCCATTGCTGGCGTCTCAGCAGCATGAACTTTGATTTTTCTCCCTCCCAGTGTGGTGCATGGCAATGCCTATTGATTGTCTGCAGGTTGCCGGTTTGATGATAATGAAGCCTGAGGCCCAATTCCCATTGAGCCTTGGCCGCAACCATTCATGCACAGGGTGCATCCCCAAGTGTGCCAAAAAAAGGCCATGTTTGAATTTCTATGCCACAATCATTACAATGATATCTTCATGTAGGTTGTTAGAAAAAGATAAAGAGGAGGTTGGGAGCATAACAACAGATGCTGGTTATCTGTAGTATTGATCAGTTGTACCAACTCGGGAGTAGCTGTATTTTAAATCAATCTCATGATGTTTTAACCGGTCCTGCCAAGGCTTATCTTAGAATTTACAGATTTCAATAGGATATATTCATTTCAGTGCTATGTGGCATGTTTTTCGAAAATGCAGCATACTTGCATTCAAATTGCAATAAATACGTGAATTTTACCCACAGCTAATATTTTGTAAGCTGAGTTGGGTAACCTAATTTTAATTCTAAAGTAATCACCTCAGACCTTTTCCTACACTGTGAATCTTGTCCCGTCTTTCACTGAAAGCCATAAAATTAAACATAATGTATTCCACCCATGGATTATTTAAATCATATGTTTCTAAAATTTATTGTCTAATATTTTGGCTTTCGTGGGGAGAAAAAGGAAGTGCTGTTCTTATAGGCCACAGATTCCCTGAGCTCTAATATTTCAATACATTATGTGCACATCAAGAAATATAGGGTTTCAGAAGTTCATTTTAGAGGCACTTGATTCTGTGTAGCCTTTGACAGCTTTTTCGGAGCCTAGACGAGGTTTTGTGATTTATTATGCAACTGTTTATAACTGTAAAAAAACACTCCTCTTAAAATGGACATTCTATACCTTTTTTGGCCATTATTCAAGGGGCCCTGCTGTTAACACAGTAGCTGATAGCAGTTAGGATTTCACAAGCAGCTTGTGTTTTGGCCCCTTACAACTTTGAGCGTTGTAGCAGGTGTTTATATAACCATCCTCCCTATCAGCTCTGGAATGTGAAAACTGGAGGAGTCTGACCTCCAAGGAGAAACTATTCTGAATGGACATTACTAAATCTCTTCTATTGTCCCAAAGAAACAAGTGGATCTTTTGAATTCAAAATATAAATTAAACAGGGTCAAAAAGAGAGTGTTAAAATATGAGGTGACAGAGTTGTAAAGATTTTCCAATCCTTGTATAAGATATAAAAAATACTAACACTGGAAGGAAAGGATACTTATCTATGCCTCAGTGATTGAAGGGAAATTTCTATTAGATGTGAATCTACGTCAGTTCCTGGCACTTCATTTGACATTTAAAATGTGCTTTCAGTTATCCTAAGGGTATAAATAAAGTCTGGCTGTCAGGGAACAAACAACATTCAATATGCTTCAAATATTTCCCAATAAATTACTTTACCGAAGCAAGTTACAAGAAAAAATTATAAGGAAAATCTAGCTGCACTTAACAGTGGGAGCTCAGTATGCAACCATGCTAACCTTGACTTAAAATTATCTGGCTAAACTAATTCACAATGAGAAAATGCAATAAGTATACCCTGACATGGTCTGTGTTTCACTACACTTATATTCAGAACTCATGCGCACATCTTGGGGGAGCGGGAACAATTAAATGGCGTGTGGAACTTCTTTCCCAATCTGGCTTGACTCATTGCAATACTAAATTGAGGATTGTAAAGGCACATGTTCCAAACTAGTTGGGGCCCCCTTTAAATATGAAAATTGAGCTTTGATGATACCATATTGACCTAACCTGTGATTTTTACCTGAGGCCTGAACAGGGGTGCAGTGACAGCACTCCACCAATAGAAAGCTGCCGAGATCCATGTTGAGCTAGGGCTAGAAGGGCTCCAGGAATGTAAGTTATTATTCACTTTTTTCTGTTTCCTTGTACACTAGGGGCAGCCGTTCTGCACGAAGGAAAATATTGGATCACCCTTGCCCCAGGCTTTGTCCTTACTCCAATCAGGCTTTCACTTCCCAAGGCTTACCTGACTGCCTGGAACCATTCCCAAATTCCCACTCCCATCCAGTGGCCGTACATGAATCTCATCCTGAACAATGAAATGAGACTTCGGAGCTAAAAATCTCATCGAGCCTCATGCAAACTTATTTGTTCACTCTATCCTCTCAGCAACATGCACCAACCCAGTCCCAAGTTAAAATGAAGTCCCAAGTTTGGAATATGGAGAATCCTGATTCAATTATCATTAGGGGGAGCTCGAGTTGAGACTGTTAATATTAAAACATGTGTAACTATCGGAGTTGTGTTAATGTCCCTTACGGGGTGAAATATATTGGCAGATGAAATTTTAAATATCAAATGATTGCATAAACCAAGTAATAGTGAACAGTACTAAGGTAGGATGTACTGTTCCATATTCTACCACAGATGTTACCCCACTAAGGAGGCCAGCCAGTCCATGATGCCACCAGAAAGTCTAGTGTGACTCACCAGTTCCAAAAGAAAAATTCAAAGATCTCCACATGGTTTCCTTTGCAAACATATTGGAAATATTTCTTTGTGTGGGTCATTACGTCTACCATTAGTCAGATTTCTATGCCAGGTCTCACCAGGTGCACCTGTGCAACCATTCACAGGTGCCTCCTCGGAGAGCTGGTAAAGCAGAACTCCTGCAGCAGGGTGTCCCCCAACCCCAATCATTCCCCTTTTGACAGTTGTCAGCTTGTTTTAAAGAAACAGGTGGTTCAATAACCTCCAAAAAAGACCATCAGAAAATCCTTGCTGTACAGCTGGGATCGAGTGCATCTATTTCCTCTCCAATTTTTGGACCTGATGAAGTAATTATTTTTACAGTATTTCAGTTTAGCTAGTTCCTTATTTCACTGAAAATAATAATCTGTAATTGGTGTATCGAAACATTTACGTAATATTCTTATGTGATACCCTTATATTTAGATAAGAATGTGTACCATTTTCATAATCACAATCTACAACAGCTATTTAGTCTATTTCTCTTTAAAGGCTGCAGGTGACTCCTTGATTTGACCAAGACAAAAATATCTATAAAAGTGATAAGAACCAAATATGTTTACGTAATTCTCTGTTAAAATAAAAAGCTCGCAATGAACCATGTATTTGGACAAATCCCTCAAGATATTTGTTTTTGAATTAATCAGGCATCATAGAAACATAGAAACTAGGAGCAGGAGTAGGCCATTCGGCCTTTCGAGCCTGTTCCGCCATTCTATATGATCGTGGCTGATCCTCTATCTCAATGCCATATTCCTGCTTTCTCTCCATATCCCTTGTTGCCCCAAATATCCAAAAATTTTTCAATTTCTTTCTTGAATGTACTCAGCGACCTGGCCTCCACAGCCTTCAGTGGTAGAGAATTCCACAGGCTGACCATCCTCTGAGTGAAGAAATCTTTCCTCATCTCAGTTCTAAATGACCTGCCCCATATCCTGAGACTGTGGACCCTAGTTCTAGACTCTCCAGCCAGGTGAAACATCCTCTGTGTATCCAGTCTGTCCAACCCAATCAGAATCCTACGTGCCTCAATCAGATCCCCTCTCACTCCTCCAAACCCCAGTGAACACAGGCCCAGTCGAACCAATCCCTCCCCACATGACAGTCCTGCCACCCCCCGCTATCAGCCTAGAGAACCTTCGCTGCGCCCTCTCCACAGCAAGCACACCCCCTCCAGGTAGGAAGACCAAAACTGCACACAACACTCCAGGTGTGGTCCCACCAAGGCCCTGCACAACTGCAGCAAGACATCCCGACCTCTGAATCTAAATCCTCTAGCAATGAAGGCCAACATACTGTTTGCACTCCCAATTGCTTGCTGCACCTGCCTATCTGCTTTCATTGACAGGTGTACAAGGACACCCAGATCCCTTTGTACATCCACAATTCCCAATATATCACCATTTAAATAATACTCTGCTTTTCTGTTTTAGGCACAGGCGAACTCGCTAAGATATAACAGTATTAAGCCAATCTGGGTTATGCAGCAGGATCTTCCTGTGCCGGCTCACTCGCCGATGCGTAAAATGATGTGGGATGACACCAGGTGGAACTCCCGACGTCACCCCGCATCATTTCCATTTACAGGTCAGCGGGGGCGCAGCCGAGTCAGCTGTCTGCCCGCCGACCTGTCAACAGCCTATTGAGGCCTTTGAAAAACTAATTAAGGTCATTAATGGACCTGCCCGTCCAACCTTAAGGTTGACGGGCAGGCCGGGAGCCCTGGCGGGCTTCAGAAAAAGCAGGAAACCTCATCCACGGGGCGGGATGAGGTTTCATGAGGGTATTTAAATTTTTATCAAATTTTTCAATAAAAGTGATGGACATGTCCCAAGTCAGGTGGCAGTGTCACATGAGGGGACATGCTAGGGAAATTTTTTTATCAATTGTATTAAAAATTTTAATTCCGAGCCGACCTCCCTGAGGCAACACTTAGCCTCAGGGAGATCTGTGCGTTCTTATGCGCGCCTGAGTGAAAGAGTGTACTCCCGGCTGAGGGAATCGCCCCCCCCGGCCGCCCGCGCAGGGAGCGCATAGCGCTTCCGAGCGGACGTCACGCTGGGCGGGCCTTAATTGGCCTGTCCACGTAAAATGGTGGTGTGCCCCCAATTGGGGGCACCGATCAGAGGCACGCCCGCCCATGCCCGCTCCCTCACTTCCCCCTCCCGAGGGGGTTGGTGGGGGGGGGGAGGGAATCTGTCCCATGATTTCTGAAAATGAAGCTGGTTATTAACCCCTTGTGTACTGTGACAGAATTAAAGAAGCCAATACCAAACTAAACCTTTGGAAAACTGCTTCAGTATTGTCACACCTACATAGCATAATGCACAATGCTTCCTGGATACAGTTGACCTCCCTCTTCTCCTTCTGGTCCATGTTTAAGCCACCCTGGAAGGCAAGGCAGGACAGCTGAAGTAAAAACTGACCATCTCGGAGGTTTAGGGTGTTAAGATGTTTCAGCAGATCATTGTCAGTGCCGTGATCAGGCCTTGAATGTGCCTTTTTTGGTATATCTTACATTCTGGTTATGGAAATTGCTCTGTATGATCTTTTGTTGCTCTTTGGAACAAGATAGAAGTGATGGCAGGCAGGTTCGCTTGTAGCGTAGCTAAAAAGAAGTGATGGGAGGCAGGTGGATGTGAATGTGCCTCCTTTTCTATATCTTCCAAGGGTCAGCTTGTTTGGACAGCAAAGTTGTGCAGTGTGCAGCAGAGATAGATAATTAAACTCTCCACCAGCTGGGTCATACCTGGCACAAAGGCAAATAGTTCGGCTGGGAGAGGCCAATCATCTCAGCACCAGGGCATTGCTGCAAGAATTTCTCAAAGCGTTATGGATGGGCAATACATGTCAGCCTTCATCCACATCCCCATGAATGAATCAAAACAAAATTCTTAACCTCTGGTTATGGAAATTGTTTTGGAATGATGGAAGAAGTGATGGCTGGCAGGTTTACTTGCTCTCGCTTTTAAAAAAAATTCATTCTTGGAAAGTGTGGATTGCTGGCAAGGCTGCCCGTGTATTGCCCATCCATAACGCTCTGAGAAATTCTTGCAGCAATGTCCCTGTGCTGAGATGATTGGCCTCTACCAGATAAGACAAGATAGTAGCAATCAAAATTATGCTAGAAGTAGTAACTTTCTGCATGTCTAGAGAATCATTAACTTTTAATCAGGAACTTTCAACGGACAAGTTGGGCACACAATGGCAAAAATCAGGAAATCACACAAGACTGATTTGCATTAACATTAAATTTAACCTTTAAGCTGGCTGGACATTTATGATTTTTTTTTTTCTTCTCCAACTTCTCTCACTTTTCGCCTTTTTCCATAGTTGGGCCTCTAAACAGCTTCGCTGTTTTCAGATCAATTTTAATATGCCTTCCCTTTGCCTCACTGATATTATCTTTTAACTATCTAGTAATCAGTTTACCATTTCTTCAATGCTTAACTTCACTCTTCAATGATTGGTGTACCTGTTGTTTATTCCTCCCAATTTAAAAAAAAAATCCATTATATTACTAGTTTGTCTTTCAGCTTTCAATTTTGAAAGGTTCTAACCAAAATGTGAATTGGACCTTTCTCTCCACAAATGCTGATTATCTGTGTAATTCAAGCATTTTCTTTTTTGTATCGGATTTTCAGCATTTACTGTTTTCTTTTTATTGTTACCTTGCTAAGAATCACTGGCACCTGCCGTTGTAAGATCAGAATCCTGAGATAGCAAATTGTGAACTTACATATGAGCGTCCTCGAAAAAGATTCCGGCAAATGAAGAGTTGAAGCGAATGAGTGCAAAGAATGCTGCCTTTATAGAATGAGTTCTGGTGTCCTTGTATGAGGCTCTGTACTGTCTAGTTAAAACAGTTTTACTCTAAGCTATTCGGAATGTGCTATGATATGACCCTGCGGAAACCTCAGGTAGAAATGTAAATGGCCATTCTGCTCTTTAAGCTCACTTCATCACTTAGGTACACAAGGCCTGCCCAACTCATTTTCATTCATAAAATCAAAAAACTACTGCGGATGCTGGAAATCCAAAACAAAAACAAAAACAGAACTTCAGTTCTGTTGAAGGATCATGAGGACTCGAAACGTCAACTCATTTCTTCTCCGCCGATGCTGCCGGACCTGCTGAGTTTTTCCAGGTAATTCTGTTTTCATTTTCAACCATCTCCTTCTTGTTGAAGGAGCTGCAAATGATATTATGGTTGGCATTGTGATTATTGCCACAGTATTCTGTCAAGATCCACAATATAGTAATTTATTTTACTCATTTTTCTAAACCTTTGCTACTTCCTCAATGAAGCTTTAAATTTTGCCAGGTTAAACATTTATCTTCTTTATGAGGTCTGGCTCCCAAGTCAAGTCACGTGTAGTACATAGTACATGGGTATATTCAGGACCTGGTCTGCATAATATTTTCAATGTTGTTCCATTGTTTCATTATTTTCTTTAATCCCGTTTTAATTTAAAGAAAAGCAAAGACATATTTTTAATACTTTAAAAACATTATTCCAGATTTTAAATCATTCATAAGTCTCTTGATACAGATACTGAATGCCCTAATTGTGAGTTTAAGACAAGGTTACTGAACAATGCACAATGTTCCTCATGCTAAGCACATGTGCAGCACATTTTTATTCTTCTCTAACTTATATTAATCATTTCAAGCATTCAGAAGAGAAAAGCACATCAGAAGGACATCAATGATTCCAGATAAAATACCTCAGAAATGTTTTTGAAGGTATTAATAATTTATGGACTAAATCACCTGAGAGAGAGAGTTCATAATCGGTAAGATGCTCAGAATGAACTGGAGAGAATCAAAAAACAAAAAAAATTGAAGGTGGGAACCAGATTACAGGGAGCAGAAGGACCTTACAGGTGTTAGTGAGCCAAGAAGCAGAATAAAACATCTTGGAGGCAAACTTTGTGCTGCCTACTAATTTAAATGAGAGTGGTGTGAAGCCTGTTGAGTGGCTGATGTCTCAGCAAGGAGTCCATGTTTATGGGAGGCAGGCACCGTTTAAAGCTAGCCTACACTACTTAAAGGCAAACTGCACGAGGTGAATTCTGACCACAGCAGGTACTGGAGATGGCTAATGAAGAGTATAGAGAAACATAGAAACATAGAAACTAGGAGCAGGAGTAGGCCATTCGGCCCTTCGAGCCTGCTCCTCCATTCATTATGATCATGGGCTGATCATCCAACTCAATAGCCTGCTCCCGCTTCCTTCCCATATCCTTTGATCCCTTTCACCCCAAGAGCTATATCTAACTCCTTCTTGAAAGCATACAATGTTATGGCCGCAACTACTTTCTGTGGTAGCGAATTCCACAGGCTCACCACTCTCTGGGTGAAGAAATTTCTCCTCATCTCAGTCCTAAGTGGTCTACCCCGTATCCTCAGACTGTGATCCCTGGTTCTAGACTTCCCCACCATTGGGCACATCCTTCCAGCATCTACCCTCTCTAGTCCTGTTAGAATTTTATAGGTTTCTATGAGATCCCCCCTCATTCTTCTGAACTCCAGCGAATGTAATCCTAACCGAGTCAATCTCTCCTCATATGTCAGTCCCGCCATCCCAGGAATCAGTCTGGTAAACCTTCACTGCACTCCCTCTATAGTAAGTACATCCTTCCTCAGATAAGGAGACCAAAACTGCACACAATATTCCAGGTGTGGTCTCACCAAGGCCCTGTATAATTGCAGCAAGTTATCCCTGCTCCTGTACTTGAATCCTCTCGCTAAGAAAGCCAACATACCATTTGCCTTCTTTACCGCCTGCTGCACCTGCATGCTTACCTTCAGCGACTGGTGTACGAGGACACCCAGGTCTCATTGCACATTCCCCTCTCTCAATTTATAGCCATTCAGATAATAATCTGCCTTCCTGTTTTTGCTACCAAAGTGGATAACCTCACTTTTATCCACATTATATTGTATCTGCCATGCATTTGCCCACTCACTCAACTTGTCCAAATCACATCGAAACATCTCTGCATCCTCCTCACAGCTCACCCTCCCACCCAGCTTTGTCATCTGCAAATTTGGAGATATTACATTTAGTTCCCTCATCTAAATCATTAATGTATATTGTGAATAGCTGGGGTCCAGCACCAATCCTATGGTACCCCACTCATCACTGCTTGCCATTCGGAAAAAGACCCGTTTATTCCTACTCTTTGTTTCCTGTCTGCCAACCAGTTTTCTACCCATCTCAATACATTACCCCCAATCCCATGCACAAGAACATAAGAACTAGGAGCAGGAGTAGGCAATTCAGCCCCTCGAGCCTGCCCTGCCATTCATTACAATCATGGCTGATCTCATTTCAGCCTCAACTCCAATTTCTCACCCTCTCCCCATAGCCTTTCAACCCATTACTAATAAATTCATATGCAGATTAAAGTCACCCATAATTACAGATGTTCCTTTATTACATGCATCTCTAATTTCCTGTTTAATGCCATTCCCAACATCACCACTACAGTTTGGGGGTCTGTATACAACCCCCACTAATGTTTTTTGCCCCTTAGTGTTTCTCAGCTCTAACCATGCAGATTCCACATCGGAGCGAATGTCTTTCCTCACTATTGCGTTAATTTCCTCTTTAACCAGCAATGCAACTCCACCGCCTTTTCCTTTTAGTCTGTCCTTCCTAAATACTGAATACCCCTGGATGTTTTGTTCACATTCCTGGACACCCTGTAGCCATGTCTCCATAATCCCAACTATATCATACCTGTTTACATCTATTTGCGCAGTTAATTCATCCACTTTATTGCGAATGCTCCTCGCATTAAGGGACAAAGCCAAACATTACTTGTTCCGTTCCCACTATTTTTCACTGAGGCCCTGTTTGATTCTTGCCCATCACTTTTCTTACTCCCCTTTCTGTCTTTTGCTCCTGTCCTTGATTCCCCCTCCTCTGACTCCTTGCATAGGTTCCCATCCCCCTGCTATTTTAGTTTAAACCCTCCCCAACCACTCTAGCAAATATTCCCCCTGGGACATCAGTCCCGGTCCTGCCCAGGTGTAACCTGTCCAGTTTGTACTGGTCCCACCTCCCCCAGGACCGGTCCCAATGTCCCAGGAATCTGAAACCCTCCCCTTCACACCATCTCTTCAGCCACATATTCATCCGATATATCCTGCTATTCCTACTTTGACTAGCACGTGGCACTGGTAGTAATCCTGAAATCACTACCTTTGAGGTCCTACTTTTCAACTTACTTCCTAACTCCCTATATTCTGCTTTTTGGACCTCATCCCTTTTTTTACCTATGTGGTTTGTACCAATGTGTACCATGACCACTGGCTGTTCACCCTTCCCCTTCAGAATGTCCTGTAGCTGCTCTGAGATGTCCTTGACCCTAGGACCAGGGAGGCAACATACCATCCTGGAGTCTCGTTTGCGGCCACAGAAATGCCTATCTATTCCCCTTACAATTGAATCCCCTATAACTATTGCATTCCCATACTTTTACTCCTCCCCTGCGCAGCAGAGCCAACCATGGTGCAACAAATTTGGCTGTTGCTGCTTTCCCCTGAGACGCCATTCCCCCCAACAGTATCCAAAGCGGTATACCTGTTTTGCAGGGGAATAGCCACAGGAGATTCCTGCACTGCCTGCCTAGTCCTCTTGCTCTTCGTGGTGGTCACCCATTCCCTTCCTGCCTGTGGACTCTTAGCCTGCGGTGTGACCACCTCTCTATACGTGCTATCCACGATACTCTCCACCTCGCGGTTGCTCCACAGTGTCCCCAGCCGCCGCTCCAGCTCCAAAACCCGGGCTTTCAGGAGCTGCAGCTAGAGACACTTCCCACACCCATGCTGGCCCCGGGCACTGGAAATGTTCCCGGCTTCCCACATAAAGCAGGAGGAGCACACCATGGCTTTGAGCTCTCCTGCCATGACATACCCCTTTAAAATAAATTAAACCTTTTGGAAGATACTTAATCTCAAATAATATCAATTACTCTTGGGCTTTACTTCCCTGCTCCTCATTGTTACAGAATATAGCCCTTAAAAATGATGAACCACAAAATAAGAACTTAAAAACTATAAGCGATAAAAGCAGTAAATACTTACCTGGCCGTACTCATGGTACTCAAAGGATCACCTCGTTCCCTTCTCACCAAACTCCTTCAGTCACCAAACTCCAACTTAAGCACTCTACTGCAGCCCAAAGCAGCACTGCAGTGCAGACAAAGATGGCCTGTTTTTGTACTCTCTGAATCGAGCCTCTGAAAACCTGTTTAAGCCAGTTATCTAATTAACTAGTTGTAGCTGCAAGCAGAGTCTGTAGAAACCCTGTTTTAAAGCTGGCCTAAAACTCACCTTCTTCCAACCTAAACAGCAACTTTTAGTTAATTACTAAATTAAAGAAAGACTAGGCTTTAGGTAGAAATTAACCCTTAAATTCCCTCAGTCACCAAACTCCAACTTAAGCATTCTACTGCAGCCCAAAGCAGCACTCCACGAGCAGAAAGGGGAGTAAAAAATTATACAAAAGGCCAGAGTGCATATTCTAAATTCTCTGGTGCAGCGCTAGAGATTTTAATGCAGGAGGTGAGCAGGAGGATAAAAGTCCTCTTCCCTCAGGGGGTCAGGAGGCCTCCCCTGGAAACTGTAAAGGCAGTGGGAGCAGAGAGCCATGACAGACAATGCCAGCAGGCTAGGTCAGAGGAGCTGGATGCAGTGCTGCAAAAAGGTTCAATGACATGATGAAAGATCAAGGTCAGTAAATGCATCTGCACAAGCTACATCCTTACAAATAACCCAATGGTCTTAAAACTGGCTGAATCCACCACACCCCCCCTTCACCCACCTACCAACAGTCTCTATAACGCACAACTCATACCTTACATTCATAGCCTCACCTCACCCTCACACAATTATCACTGCTGCAATCTTCACACCAGCATCTCAGAGCTTCCACACAACTGCTAGTTAATCAACTAAGACAGGTACAGCACCAAAACAGAGCGCACCACACTCACAGGCAACATCCCTCCCCTCTTGCTGGACAAGGTGGCGCATAATCAGAGGTAGCAGCATCTAAGCCACAGGGGCAGGAACAATGACATGTCCTCACCGCCATGGAGGCATTGATGCTGGCCATCATTGATGGAGCCCACAACTGAGGTTGTGGTCAGCAGCAGGACTGAAATCATAGAGAATGATTGGTACATTCCTAGCTAATGCACCTTCTCACATCACACTTGCATTTCACCCCAGAATCTCTTCTAAATTATAAACCTTTATTCTTTGTTCCTTTGTCCTTTCAGATACCCATGAACTACCACCAGGTGCTGATGAGAGAGCATGAAGTTCAAGAGGAAGAAGTGACTGATCAAGAAGAAACACCAGGCGGGATTTTCTGCACTTGCTGGTCATGAGCTTGGAGGCAGGAAGAGCGTGCATTTAGGTGGGATTGTAGCATACCCGAACCCTGCTGCCTTCCTGTCTCCGTCTGAATTAAGTTCTGGGTGGGTAGGCCCATGGAGCGACCTTCCTGTCCCGCCGCCAATTGAGGACCTTAGTGGCCAAATAAGGACCGCTTAAAGGCCTCATCCTCCCACCACTGGGATTTAACTAGCTTCCTGTCTAACCTAGCCTGTTGCTATGTGGTGTGCAAGACATCTGCCCCCCTGCGGGCAGCTTGTCAGTGCTTGTTGGTCCCTCTCTCCCTATGTGATGAAATCCTGTCATGGAGTTCTTTCTGCTTGTAGCAGTTTGGTATATTTTTAGCAGGGAATAAAGATGGCCACTGATTCATGTGACCCCGTATTAGTGTCGAGTCATGGTCCAAATAAAGGTATTTGATAATCCCATTAGGCAGTTGGATTCTTTCTCCCACCTGTGGTTTAAGGACACTGAAACCTTTTGTTTCTTGAAGACACATTCACAGCTTTACAATGAAGGTGTCAGTGGAATTCTGCTGATCCCCTGACTGACAAACATTGAGTAAATATCAGAAAGAGTGAGTCTTTGTCCTCTTGAAAGATGAAGACAGTCTGATCCACAAATCTGGCTACTCTTGGTGCCATCTTGATATTTAGTCTGTTTTTAAAATGTAGTTTTTTTAAAAGTACGGTTTTCACAATTTACAATACTGTCACGACACACTGTCGTGACACTGACCGTGATGCAGCATCTGATGGTCACTATCGCAACTTCCATTGCAGCACAAGCCAGAAACTACATAATGTTTGAGTGCTGCAAAAGAAGCTCAAACTGAACTCATGAGATCCATACTAGCTGCCGTGCAAGATCAGACTGCTGCCATCCAGATTGCAGCTCTCAATGCAAAAAGGCCCAGACAGCAGTCAAGGCCAGTGACTCCATGAAACATAAAGCTGCTCTCCTCTCCCAAGATGACAGTCGCGCTCCCACAACTGTTGTTTTGTCAGTTCTCTCGCTGCCTCTCAGCCAGCCAGTAAGACCACTGCTGCCCTACCAAGGGAATAGAGTCCGAAGCTGAGCTTTTAAGGACCAAAGCTGTTTGAGGTTGTCCTGCAATTAGCAGCCTTCAGCCAGCTATGCTGCAACCATTGGGGTAGCACTGCATAGGAGCACTGGGATAGGCAATGTCATCCGCAAGACAGGCGCTAAGGAAATGCACACGAGTAATTAATTTACTTTCAAGTGGAATGTTAAAGGTAAAACAGAATTACCTGGAAAAACTCAGCAGGTCTGGCAGCATCGGTGGAGAAGAAAAGAGTCGACGTTTTGAGTCCACATGACCCTTCAGCAGCAGACCCTTCTGTTGAAGGGTCATGTGGACTCGAAACATCGACTCTTTTCTTCTCCACCGATGCTGCCAGACCTGCTGAGTTTTTCCAGGTAAATCTGTTTTTGTTTTGGATTTCCAGCATCCGCAGTAGCTTTTAGCTTTTTGTTTTTATATAGGAATGTTAAAGGTGTTGGATAGAGTTGGTTTGCAATGTCTGCCTTGTGGTGGCTTTTATTTCAGTATTGTGACCAGGAGGATGCTGTGTGATGGTCCACACAAGAGGGATGGTAAGGTGCGGTACTGTTGTGCAATGAGGATTTGGAGCTGTGTTGGGTGAAACCAGTCCAATGAGACAATCACAATGGCCCAACCAAAAAGAAGATGTGCTGACTGTCCCCTCCTTTCCACCTCCTGCTCCTCCTGATTCAACAGCTATGCCCTCATGACGGCCAGGTTGTGGAGGATACAGCAGACAACCAGAAAATCAGGACGCACACTGTGGTGGGTACTGGAGGGCCCCTCCACAATGGTCCAGCCAGCGGAATCAATGCTCCAGTACCCGTGGTCTGCTTTTTGTTGTTTCACATGGCAGCTTGGTCCTTGCTGTATGGATGCTGGTTATGTGTGTCTTCTTATGACCAAATCCAGAAGGGTGAATAAATCCCTTCTTTTCCACCCCTGAGATTGGTTATAACAGTGTTTGAACTTTTTAAAAGTTGTGATTTTTCAATTCAGCATGTACCTGACCATATATAACGCTATTTGAAGAAATAAGCCAGCCAGATCTCTTGAGTTAACAAGTAGTTAGTTTTATTGTTTAGAAACTCACTCAGGTAAAAGCATAGACTTCTATGAAAGGTAAAAATACATCCTGAATTCCACCATACACACACATGCACACACATAAACAGAACAAGTTACAGGGTTGAGGAGGTGGAATTGATAAGAGTTAAAGTCCTGAAGAAGAGAAAAAGAAGTATACGTTGTGATGTTCCTTTGGTGGTCTTGCAGTCAATGTAAGCTAGTTGACTTTCTGGAGACAGCCTATTTTAAACTGTAATCCATCTTTTTCCAAAGTAGATGCTATGACACTTTATGTTCCCTTTGAATAAAATTCTCTATCTCTATAATGTATTCCAAAAACGTAATAGAGAGGGTCCGAATTTGAGAATAGCAGGGAGAAAGAGATGATGTTACATTCTTCAATCTTCTTCTGGATGTTACCGGGACCTTCTACAGACTCCTCTTTTGCTGTAACATACAAACAAGCTTACAATCATAGCTTTTCACATGTGGGTTTTGGACCATGTAACAACCGGCTATTGGTGCACAATGGACGGCAATCTATATTAACGAAGGAGTTTCGGTTTCCCATTGCCAAATTAGCTAGGAGGTCCTTAGCACCTTCCTTGCGTAATGAATTTGTTAGTCTTTCTTTGTTCCTGGCAGTTAGTTTCTGGAGTCAGCAAGTCTATTGTCCTTATGCTTTGTAGAGAGTTCAGATAATGGTAGGTGTGAAGTCCAACAGGCAAACTGCCTAGCCATGTCCTCTGGTAATCCATGTTCAAAGGCTTCTAGAAACTTGGCAAATTTGTAGATCAGGTGATTTCTGCAGCCATTTTAAAACACACAGTTTCTTTGCAGTTTGTTATAGAGTTGATCTTCAGACAACTTTTCTTAGTGGAAACATTTGGGTTTTTTTACAGGACAGCAGTAGCAACTACACGCGTTCATCGAACTCCATAACTAAAGAAGTGCTCCCTCTGCAGAGGTTCCCCACGCTGCTAACACATTGGTTTACACAGGTCATGTGATCTTACGACACCAGATTATTCTTAAAGCTACAGTCCAATATTTCCCAAAACTATCATTGCGACACAGTTCTAGCTGTTTCTTTTCCTTTTTAAAAACAATCCAAGGCATTACACCAGCCAGCGCAACTAACAATTAATATTCCACATTGCACATGACACATCGTCATGCCCAGTGTGGATTGTGAAGTGGAATCATGAGCCAGGTGCAAAGTGGATCATCCTGGTTGCCCAGCTGCCACCCTTTTGTATGACATGGTGGCTGAAAGACCAAGGGAACAATGGACTAGCGCAGAATGAAACCATCATGACTGCTGTCAGGATAGCAAGCATTCACCAGCATGATGTGATGAGCATGATCGCACACCAACTGAACATTCAGTCAGTGGTAAGCTCTGCAGTTGCAGAACATCTCATCATTGAATTGCGGTACTCACAAAGCCATATACGTGCAGTCAATCCCACCCTGCACCATGACGTCAGTGATCCTGGCCAAACCTTGTGAACACTCCACCTGCTTCTCTCTGTTGAGAGAGAGCACAATACCCTTCCCTCTACTGGCAGTGGATAGCTAACTGGGAAATGTTAGATAGTCAACTGCTCTAGCCCAACATAATGAAATACAGGGCTGTGGCCACATTTATCCTGGTCTCTTATGGTATGCTGCCACCATATATATTGAGGGTCTTGATGTAGATCGCAAGCGATCTTTCTCTACGGTTCTGCCGAAGGGCCACGGAGGCTCAAAACGTTAACTGATTTCTTCTCCGCCGATGCTGCCAGACCTGCTGAGTTTTTCCAGGTAATTCTGTTTTTGTTTTCTCTACGCTATCTATGTTAAGCAAGATATTGAGACTGACTGGGGTTCTGATTGGACACAATTACTTGAGGTTTATTTCTAGCAAAAACTATATACAGCTCTGCACAGGCCTTGATCTAGCCTGGATGCTAACAGTTACACAGGCTGATTACTTGACTACATGCCTGTCTTATAAGGTATACATAAAGTCTTACTGGTGCAGAGTCACAGACAGTTGTGAACATCTGCAGAAGAGATCAC
Source organism: Cetorhinus maximus (assembly GCF_964194155.1). Classification (NCBI taxonomy): domain Eukaryota; kingdom Metazoa; phylum Chordata; class Chondrichthyes; order Lamniformes; family Cetorhinidae; genus Cetorhinus; species Cetorhinus maximus. The sequence goes on along the minus strand of NC_135883.1, from coordinate 14,872,127 downwards.
AGGCAATAGCGAACTGTTAACATGGAGGCTGTACCTTTTATCCTCCAGCCTTATACATAGTAATGTCATAGTGATGTCACTATGCAGCTTCTTAAAGGTACATGTTATTGTCTGCATTGGCATGCATACAGTATCACAACAACCCCCTTTCCCCGTTTGATAAAAATAAAAACTTTGTGAGAACATACATAACAGTGAATATCAGGCGTAACAAGATTGAGTCACGGTATAGAGTATTTACACATGAGGTTAACATTTTAGCGGGCGTATGATGTGACTGTATCTTATTCTCGTATAGCTTTCAGGGTGTTATGTTGTGGTCTGTGGTTGTACATTCTTGGTTTGTGTTTCTTGGTTGTTCGTTGTGGGACCATCTTGTCTTACAGTGTTGGTACTTGTGTGGTCCTCTGCAACTGAAGTAACACCGTCTGTGTCTGAATCATCATCAGTGTGATCCCTCTGTGGTTCAGCATGTGTCTTGCAAATGTGCCGATGGTTCCTTCCGAGGATCTGTCCATTTCACATCTCGACTTCGAATGACTGTGGCTGTGTGCACTGTTGCAGTACCTTTCCTTATACCCATGTCTTTGTGTGGTGATCCGGTATGCGCGCACATTGACCTAACTTTAACTGAGTTAACGGTTTTGCTCTCTGCTCGTGCTGCTGGGACATTCTCTCTCTCCATTCTAACAGAATATCATGAGCTTCCGTCTGGATTGGGAGTAGATGGGACAGGAGGGGTACGGACTGGCCTCCCAAACATCAAATTGGCGGGTGAGGGTGGATCATCTCCGTGTGGTGTGGCACAAACAGTGAGCATGGCGATTCGGAAATCTTGCTTGATTGCCTTACACCGTAGAATTGTTGCTTTGACCATCCTGGTCCATTCTGCTAAGCCGTTGGACTGAGGGTCGTGTAGGGAAGATGTGATGTGTTTCACACCCCATTTTGTGCACATGTCCTGGAAGAGTCGACTGTTGTCTGAGATGATGGTTTCGGGCACACCAAAGATGCTGAAAACGACTGTAAATTTGGTCATGTCCTTGATCTGGCAAACGAAAGGAAATTTGGTCAAATAGTTAGTTACCAAGATGTAATCTTCGCTGCCCAGCTGGAATAAATCAGTAGCTATTTTCGACCACAGGGCAGGGGGGGAATTTCATGTGGTAACATTGGTTCTCTGCTCTGCTGTGGTTAGTGCATCTGGCAGGTATGGCATGTCTGTGACAATTTGTCAATGTCCTTGTTAATAGCTGGCTAACAGACCGATTCTCTGGCAATGTAGATGACTTAACATGGTTTGATGCATTGCCTGAGGTATGAGGACCTGCTTGCCTTTGAAGATGATGCTTCTGGAGATGCCCATTTCACCTCTGTAGTGCCAAAATGATCAAATACTTTTGTTAACAACCTTGATGTGATTGGGCCAACCTGTGACAATAACTTGCTTCAGCTGTTGAAGCTGTGGGTTTTCTCGGGTGGCCTGTTATATCATTTCGGCTTGACCTTGCCCAAATGGACCAAGTTGATGTGCAAATTGTCTTCCACCTTGTATTCCATATTGTTGACTTGGAGATCTAGAGGCACGTCTTTGTGGTTGGTTGGGTTGGGTAACCGACTCAGGTGTTATGGGTTACCTGTGTGTCTCTTGTGAAGTCAGTGCCTCCTTCAGTGCTTTCCTGCGTGATGGTAGTGGCCACTGCCACTTGTGGATAGTAACCATGTGCATGTCACTTCACGCTGGTAGGCCAATGATTGCTGGACCACTGGTTTCCATAATCTCCAGTGTCCACCTGGATCTTCCGTATTGGCATTGTATTGTGATGGTGCCAATGGATGTCAGACCCAGTTGTAGGCGGTAAGCCTGTCAGATGTTGACTCGACTATGCCGTGCCATTCTCCCGTGTATGTGGTGTTGAGAATGTGCAATAGTAAGATGCTGGCACTTGCACCGGTATCGATTTTCGCACGCGTGGTACACTGTCCATAGTGTTGTGGGTACTTAACGTTTACAGTGGCAAATGCTTCAGTTCATCTGACTCTGTCCACGTGATGAATGAGGTTGACAATATGTACAGTTTGGCTTGGATCTGTACACTGTGGTGTATTGGGGGTGTCTTGCATTTCATTGACATGTTTACATTTTGCGGGACGAGCCCTGGAACTGTCATTACTGTCAATTTCTGTGGAGCCGTTCTTTGTTATAAATTTTGTACTTTGGGCGTGTCTGATTTGTTGTGCTTGCAACACATTTTTTCCCAATGCCCTTTAGTGAAGCATATTTTGCACATGTTGAAAAATGCTGGACATTGCCCGCGTTAGTGTGTAAGGCCACACCACATGCAGGGATTGGGTTTCTTTGATGTTTTGGTTACCGCGGCAATGGTAGATTTGTGACTGAGGGCTTGGAGGTGCTGTTCGACAGCCACTATTGCCTCAAATTTTCTACCTTTGTCCAATAGTACATGTTTTGAGTAACTTTTGGCTTTCTCTTGTAGTGCTTTCCAGAAAGACTTGATGGGCGTTGAAGCGATGACAAGCTCCATCAATTTCTCCACAAGGTCATCGGCATTGAAGTCGCATTTGGCTCCTTTGCGCCAGCGCTTGTTTATAAATTGATCGATGCTTTCACTTGGCAGTTGTCAGTGTGACATGAACTCTAGCCTGTGAATTCTAAAGTTAACTTGGACCTTTAGTTGATTTTCAATGAGGATTTGAAGATGTTATCGGGGTCTTTTTGGTCTTCATCAGATAGACCCGATGAGTTTACACGCATCAGCCCCTTGTTGCGAAGAGCAATTGGTAACTTAGCAGCCTTTTTCTCTTGTTCCTGTACCAGCTGGTCCACAAACTGTAAGCGCATCTTCTGTCTAAAGAGCTGAAATTCTGCAAGGAGATCTCCTGCATGCCAATTCACAGTCAAAGTCTCTATTTACCATTGTGATGTTCTTGGTTATTGGCTGAACTGGGTGCCACACAAATGTAGTGCCAAGTGCTGTGTCTCTTAGGATAAGAATTTTTACTTGCTGTCTGTCTGTGTTCCCTGTGCTGTTGGAGAACAGATGCTGCAATAATGTGTGGGCTCATAACAGTGTGTTGCTAAGGCAAGAAGCTTGCGTTGTCTTTTGCTCTATATCTGAAAAATAGCACTTTAGATGCTTGGCTTCTTCCAGTCTGGCTTGAAAAAAGGAGAAAGAATTTCAAATTGCAGATCTTTAGATTGCCAAGATTGTGCCTGGCTTGTTGTTTCTGTTGCAGTATTGAAACTGTGCTGTTTTATTCTGCTGGGTTGCTACCACGCCTCGGTTGTTAGGGCGGGAAAGCTGGTTTTGGCGCCAAAACTGAAAAAAAAACACAGAATGACGGAACCGACCGATAGTTATGCTGAGCTCTGCCGCGAGCCATTGGAACATGCCTCTCCCGGCCCTCTCAGCCTGGGGGACGTTTGTTTGTTTTTTCGAAGGCTCCAGCCTTCACTGCTAGGGTGAATGGCTTAGGAATATTGATCGCGACATTCAGATAAAACGAAGCCTGCTGCCCAAATCGCTGAGCTTGTCAAATCACTCGCTTCTGAACTCGGACGTCTGTTGGAACTAGCCTCTGTGCCTAACGTCGGATGCCAAGTTCTTATGATTAATGAACTGGACCTTTTTTGTTCTCAAACCAAAGCAACTGGGCTGAGGTTCCCTGTGAGTGACTTCCATTAAAGTGCTGTACTTACAGACTGTCCTTCCCTTGAAGAGTCTGGATTGGAGCTGGGTATTTGGAATCACTGCCCTTGGTGTTGCTGCTTAAGTAGTCTCCTGGCTCGTGATCTGGTATCTTCAGAAATCATCTGCACTGCTGCGAGATCTTTAGAAGCGACTACTGCTGCCAACCATGTCGTGGTCTCTTACGATCTGCTGCTACCATATATGTTGAGGGTCTCGATATGGGTCTCAAGGGATCTGTCTCTATGCTATCTATGTTAAGCAAGATATTGAGACTGACGAGGAATCTGGTTGAACACAATTACATAAAAGTTTATTACTAGCAACAGCTGTATACAGCTCTGTATAGGCCTTGGTCTAGCCTGGGTCCTAACAGTTACATAGGATGATTACTTGACTATATGCCTGACTCATAAGGTATACATGAAGATTTACTGATACAGAGTCACAGACAGTGAACATCTGCAGCAGAGATACAGACAATAGTGAACAGTCAATATAGAGGCTGTACCTTTTATCCTCTAGCCTTACACACGGTGATGTCAAAGTGATGTCGCTATGCAGCTTCTTAAAGGTACATGTCACTGTCTGCATTGGCATGCAGACAGTATCACAACAACATTCACAGCCATTAGCAGTGTCATCCTTGTCTTCTCGAACTGTGGTATAAGGGGTTAATTCTAACTGTGCAATATGTTAGTTAGATACTGTGTACATCATCACAGGGTGTGATGCAACATCACATGATTTGCTTTCTCTCGCAGCCATCACAGTAAGACTTTTCTCAATAAAGCTCCCGTTTTCCATACCTCAGCAGACTCTGTAAATATTCTGCATTAGTCAAACAATATCAAGAATATTACAGCTACAAGAGGTGACAGAGTTCTGTAAGCTTCTCCTTTGTGAATTGAAGCCAATGCACACACTGCTCCTGGCTTAGATGGAGACAAGAGCAGTGTGCTCGGAAGAATGTCGGTAGATAGAACCTCCTGCTGAGAGGCCTGTGCCTCCTCCACCTCCCTCTGCCAGCAGCTTGCCCTCCGGTTTGCTGACTCTGCTCCATCTCCCTCACATGCTGCAGCCCAGGGTGGGGGCTGTTATAATGACACCCAAAAATGGGGCAAGTGGGTTGACCAGAATGCTTAAAGTCACAGCCAAGGCCTTTTCCACGTGCAGCACGATTCACTGGCAATCTCACCAGCTATGAGCAACACCACTAAACACCCAACACTTGCACAAAATCAACCTGAGCCACTAGAAATTAATAAGCAACTAACCTGAATTGTTGATGATTTCTTGGAACAGCGTTGCTGGTGGGTCCTTCTCTCTCCATAATGCATGTTCAGCTGTGCATGTTTAAGAAGGGGTGTTAGGTGAAGTGCCAAGATTGAAAAGTGCAGGCATTAAATCAGCATAGCATGCTAACTGGCATCACGATCTGTGTGCTTAGCTTATTTCTGGCATACACACCTAATGCCCACACTAGGCTCTCATCAAAGTCGTGTTCAGTGCAGGCCATGGTGGAACTGTATCTGCCCAGATGCTATTTTGGTACCAACGTGACACTTGTAGAGCTGAATATGAAGACCAGTTTTGAGGCGCTTAGATATACCTGGGAGTCGGGGAGGTGGCAGACCTGTGATGAAGCAACCCAGGGCAGGAGAGTATAAATCGGGACCGAGGCTTGAGGCCTACACTTACCTGGGAGTCGGAGAGGCGGCAGACCTGCAAGGAAGCAACCAGAGTTGGAGAGTATAAATCAGGACAGAGGCTTGAAGTCTACACCACTTACCTGGGAGTCGGAGGGACATACCCGTCAGCTGCTTGAAACCGGCCTGCGCTGAATTCGAAAGGAGAGTTGGTAAAAACAAATAGTGACATCACAAGAAAATCATAAATTCATTGGTTGATAAGAAACACCTGCTAGGGACTGTCTTTAAATTGCTGTAAATTAGAAAAGCGCATAAAAAAGTAGCTATACTTGGATTTAAGTGAGAAGCGCCAGGAATGCGGGAAAGTCAGGGCCAGTATAATAAAGTAAAATAAATAAACATAATAAATAAATGGTACATTGCCTCCCTGGTGCCAGGGTCAAGGATGTCACCGAGCAGCTGCAGGACTCTCTTCTGGAAGAGGGTGATCAACCAGAGGTCGTGGTTCATGTTGGTACCAATGACTTAGGCAGGAAGGGGGATATGGTCCTGCGATCAGAATATAGAGAACTTAGGTCGCAAATTAGCAAGCAGGATCTCAAATGTAGTCATCTCCGAATTACTCCCAGTGCCATGTGTAAGTGGGTACAGAATTAGGAGGATAAAGCAGATGAAGGCATGGCTGGAAAGATGGTGCAGGAGGGAGGGCTTTAGATTCCTGGGGCACTGGGACTGGCTCTAAGGAAGGTGGCATCTGTACAAGATGGTCAGGTTGCACCTGAACAGAGCTGGGACTGAGTTCCTTGTGGGGTGTTTTGCTAGTGATGTTGGGAGGGCTTTAAACTAACTTTACAGGGGTGTGAAGTCAGGGAGAATATTAGAGAGGAGCACTTGGGTGCACAAAATATTGGGAAAGACAGATTGCACTAGTATAGAGAATAGTAAGTTAATAGGTGGAGTCGGAATAAGGGAGAAAGTCACAAAGTCTAAATCAGAGTTACTATGCATGTACTGATTGCACAGTAGTAAATAAGATTGGGGAGTTACAAGCACAGATTTCCACATGGAAATATGATGTTGTGGTGATTACAGAGATCTGGCTCAAGGAAGCAGGACTGGGTGTCAAATATTTCTGAGTACAAGGTGTTCAAAAGAGATAGGAAAGGAAGGAAAGGAGATCGGGTGGCAGCATTAGTTAAGGAGAGCATTGCAGTGCTGGAGAAAGAGGATGCCCCAGAAGGTTCAAGGACAAAATCAATTCGGGTAGAGCTAAGGAACAAAAAGGGTGTAATTACATTGTTCAGCGTAGTCTATAGACTGTCAACTAGTGGGAAGGATGTTGAGGAATAAATCTGCAGGGAAAGTACAGAAAGATACAGACATTATAGAGTAGCTATAATGGGGGACTTTAATTACCCGAATGTAGACTGGGACGGTGATAGTGTAAAGGGAGAGAGGGGCAAGTTCCTAGATTGTGTTCGGGAGGATTTTCTACAGCAGTATGTGTCCAGTCCAACAAGAAAGGACGCACTGCTGGACCTGATTCTTGGAAATGAGGTGGGCCAAATAGACCAACTGTCGGTGGGGGAACATTTAGGAGACAGTAATCATTGTATCATAAGGTTTAGGATGATGATAGAAAAGGACAATATGCAATCCAGAGTAAGAATAATTAACTGAGGGAGACCCAACTTCAACGGGGCAAGAACAGAGCTGGGCCAGACAGGTTGGCAAGAAAAACTGTAGCTGAACAATGGGCTACCTTCAGGGAAGAAGTGGTTCGTGCACAGTCAAGGTATATTCCCTCAAAAGGGAAAGGGAGGGAAAGCAAATCCAGAGCTTCCAGGATGAAAAAAGAGATAGAAATTAAGATAAAGAAGAAAAAGTGGGCTTATGACAGGTAGAAAATACAATTGAGAATCAAGCTGAATATAGAAGGTTCACTGGGAAGGTGAAAGAGAAAATAAGAAAAGCAAAGAGGGGTTATGAGAAAAGATTGGAAACCAACATAAAGAGGAACCCCAAAGTCTTCCATCAGCACACAAATAGTAAGAGGATGGTAAAAGGAGGAGTAAGGCCAATTAGGGACTGAAAAAGCGAACTTACACATGGAGGCAGGGGACATGGCTGAGGTGTTAAATGAATACTTTGTATCTGTCTTTACCAAGAAAGCAGATGCTACTGAGGCCATGGTGACAGAGAAGGAAATTCTGTCACCAGAAGGGTTCAAAATTGATAAAGAGGAGGGTTGGATAAACTGTCGGTACTTAAAGTTGACAAGGCACCGGGACCAGGTGAGATGCATCCAAGGGAGTAAGAGTGGAAATTGCAGAGGCACTGGCCAGAATCTTTCAGTCTTCCCGAGACTCAGGGGAGGTGCCAGAGGACTGGAGGATTGCAAACATTACGCCCTTGTTCAAAAAAGGTTGTAAGGATAAGCTCAACAATTACAGACCAGTCAGTTTAGCTTCAGTGATGGGGAAGCTTCTTGAAACAACTATTCAGGATAGAATTAATAGTCACATGGGAAAATGTAGGTTGATTAGGAAGAGCCAGCATGGATTTCTAAAGGGGAAATTGTGTTTAACTAACTTGCTAAAGTTTTTTGAAGAGGTAACAGAGAGGGTTGATGAAAGTAATTCTGTTGACGTGGCATACGTGGACTTTCAAAAGGCAATCGATACAAAGCCACACAACAGACCGATGAGAAAATTTATAGCTCATGGAATAAAAGAGACAATAGCAACATAGATAGAAAATTGGCTGAGTAATAGAAAACAAAGGGTAATGGTTAATAGGTATTTTTTGGGCTGGGGGAAGGTTTGTAGTGGAGTTCCCCAGGGGTTGGTATTGGGACGCTTGCTTTTCCTGATACATATTAATGATCTAGATCTTGGTGTGCAGGGGACAATTTCAGAGTTTTCAGACGATATGGAGCTTGGAAGCTTTGTAAACTGTGAAGAGGACATAGACAAGTTGGTGGAGTGGGCAGATAGGTGGCAGATGAAGTTCAGTACGGGGAAATGTGAGGTGATGCATTTCGGTAGGAAAAACATGGAGAGACAATATAAAATAAGGGGTACAATTCTTAGGGGGGTGCAGGAGCAGAGGGACCTTGGTGTATGTGTGCATAGATCATAGAAGGCATAGAGTACAAAAGCAGGAAGATTAAGCTGAGCTTTTATAAGGCACTAGTTAGAGCTCAGCTGGAGTATGGTGTACAGTTCTGGGTGCAAGGCTATAGGAAAGATGTAATCGCATTGGAGAAGGTGCAAAAGAGGTTTACAAGAGTGGTTCCAGGGATGAGAAACTTCAGTTATGAAGATACATTGGCGAGGTTGGTCCTGTTCTCCTTGGAGAGGAGAAAGCTAAGAGGAGATTTGATAGAGGTGTTCAAAATCATGAGGGGGCTGGATAGAGTAGATAGGGAGAAACTGTTCTGTCTCATAAAAGGATCGAGAATGAGAGGGCACAGATTTAAAGTGATTTGCAAAAGAAACAAATGTGATGTGAGAAAAAACTTTTTCACACAGTGAGTGGTTCGGGTCTGGAATGCATGGCCTGCAAGTGTGGTGGAGGCAGATTCAATCGAGGCATTCAAGAAGACATTAGATGATTATTTGAATAGGAACAATGTGCAAGGGTATGGGGAAAAGGCAGGAGAGTGGCACTAAGTCATAATGCTCATTCGGAGAGCCGGGGCAGACACAATGTGCCAAATGGCCGCCTTCTGGGCAGTAACATTCTGTGATTCTGTGATTAGGTTTTAAATAAATGCCTCCAAAATATAACCCAGAGATTGTGATTATAAAGAAGGAACCACTTAGGCCAAATGATCTTTTATTATTCCTATTATTATTAAATTACACATCCCGTTCCAAGGAATGGTAAAAACTAAAGCAAGGAAATCTTTTCACAAAGATGAAGGCAGCAACAATATATCATTGCTCATATGAGCATAGATGTAATTACTGGGGCCAAAGTGTCATGGTGGACGTGCAGTGTGAGGAAGCATATAGGGTCCTTGCTTCCTGTGCTGAATTGGTCTGAGGCTCATAATAGATCCAAGATACCCAGAAGGGTAAAACAGTTTGGGCCAGTACTCTTATTTCCCAGTGTTGCTGGTATTCCATTTTAAGGTCTATAAGACCAGTTTGGACCAGTATTCTTATTTCCCAGTTTTCACTGTTTCTTCCTTCTGGGTATTTACTGTTCTCCAATACAAGACTCAGTAAGACATGAAAAAACCCGTCCCATAGATAACTGGAGCACTGAGCCTACAGCACGATCTTGTTGCAATAGACATTGGAGGGGAGGCACCAATAAATAATTTAAATTAAATCACCCTCCTTGCTGGAAAATCTTGTTGTGTCCGCATAGGCAGCCAGCAGCACTTGAGTAGCAGCTGAATCCCAAAAGGTGAGTGCCTGTTTATCTTTCTGTGCTTAGAGTACTGCAAAATAATGAGCTGACTTAGGAGGAACTTGGGACAAGTTGAGCTCATATATATGCCAACAGTAGAGCTGCTGGACCCAGCATTGTACAGGGCCCATTGTATCTCTGGCAGAGATAAGGAAATCTGTGAGTATGCAGCTGCAAAAGGCTTCCTGTGAGGAGGATGAAAATAATTTGGGTGGGACCATCAGATGGATTACCATGGCACCAAAAACATGAAACATTCCAGCTGAAGGTGAGGAGGTGGTTTAAGTGGAAAATCCAACATGAATAAAATGGTAATAATCGACTAAGTAATGAGAAGGGATGGACCCAGCCTTTGGCAGTGCAGATCAGGAGCCCCAGATGTTTTGTTATCTTCCAAATGCTAAGGGACATTTTGTAAAGACGGAAAAGACTACGGAGAGAGAGAGAGAGAGAGAGAGAGAGAGAAAGAGAGAAACAGCTCATATTGACATGGGAACCAACAATATAGGAAAGCAAAAGATGACAAAGAAGTTTTGGAGATTAAAATCAGTTTCAGGAGCAGAACTTTAAGAGTGGTAATCTCACCAGCCACATGCTAAAATAGGGAAGGATAGGAAGTTAATAGAGGTCATCATATGCGTAAAGAGGCAGAGTTAAGAAGAAAATTTCTATTTTTAAGAGAATTTTCACCTCAAAAGTTTATGTAATGCAATACTCAGAGTGTGGGGGAAGAAATTGGGAGAATTAGAAGTACTTAGACAATTTAAGGAGTGCAGCGGACATCCCTTCCTGATGTTCCCGAGCTTGCCTTTGCAGCTCTAGCAACTGAGTATGACCGAGTCCAGATGTTCGTCATCTGATTAGGACTCAGCAGATTTCTGGCCTCCAGCAGTCCTCCAAGTGTCGGACACCAGGGAAGTCCCTGCCTCCACCTGCTGTGGATCAGACAGTGAGATGTGCTCACCAGACTGTGATCCCGAGGCTATTCTAAAGCTTGGTCATACGAACATATGAATTAGGAGCAGGAGTAGGCCACTCAGCCCCTCGAGCCTGCTCTGGCATTCAATAAGATCATGGCTGATCTGAATGTAACTTCAACCCCATATTCCTGCCTACCCCTGATAACCTTTCACCCCCTTGTTAGTCAAGAATCTAACTGGCTCTGCCTTAAAAATATTCAAAGACTCTGCTTCCACCGCCTTTCGAGGAAGAGAGTTCCAAAGACTCACAAACCTCTGAGAAAAAAAAATTCTCCTCATCTCTGTCTTAAATGAGCAACCCCTTATTTTTAAACAGTGACCCCGAGTTCTAGATTCTCCCACAAGAGGAAACATCCTCTTCACATCCACCCTGTCAAAACCCCTCAGAATCTTAAAGGTTTCAATTAAATTGCCTCTTACTCTTCTAAGTTCCAGTGGATACAAGACCAACCTGTCCAGCCTTTCTTCATAAGACAACCTGCCCATTAATCTAGTAAACCTTCTCTAAACTGTTTCTAATGCATTTACATCTTTCTTTAAATAAGGAGACCAGTACTGTACTTAATACCCCAGATGTGGTCTCAACAATGCCCTGTACAACTGAAGCATAACCTTCCTACCTTTGTAATCAACTCCCCTCACAATAAATTATAACATTCTATTAGCTTTCCTAAGTGCCTGCTGTACCTGTATACTAAGTTTTGTGATTCATGCACTAGGACACTGAGATTCCTCTAAATCTCAGAGCTCCTCAATCTCTCACCATTTAGATTATAAGCTTCTTTTTTATTCTTCCTGCCAAAATGGACAATTTCACATTTGCCCACATTATACTCCATCTGCCAGATCTTTGCCCACTCACTTAACCTATCATTTTGCAGCCTCCTACTGTCCTCTTCACAATTTACTTTCCTCCGAATCTTTGTGTCGTCAGCAAATTTAGCCACCATTCCTTTGGTCCCTTCATCCAAATCATTTGTATAAATTGTAAGAAGTTGAGGTCCCAGAACTGATCCCTGTGGCACACCACTCGTCACACCCTGCCAACCAGAAAAAGACCCATTTATGCCAACTCTCTGCTTCCTGTTGGCTAGCCAATCTTCTATCCATGCCAATAAGTTACCCCCTATGCCATGAGTTTTTATTTTCTGCAATAAACTTTGATGTGGCACGTTATCAAATGCCTTCTGGAAATATAAGTACAGTACATCCACCGGTTCCCCTTTATGCACTGCACATGTGACTCCTTCAAAGACCTCCAATAAATTAGTTAAACATGAGTTCCCTTTTACAAAACCATGTTGACTTGCCTGGTTGCCTAGAATTTTTCTAAGTGCCCTACTATAACATCTTTAATAATAGCTTCTAACATTTTCCCTATGACAGATGTTAGGCTAACTGGCCAATAGTTTCCTGCTTTCTGTCTCTCTCCCTTTTTGAATAACGGAGTTATATTTGCCATTTTCCAATATAATGGAACCTTCCCCAAATCTAGGGAATTTTGGAAAATTAAAACCAGTGCATCAACTATCTCACTAGTCAATTCTTTCCAGACCTTAGGGTGAAGTTCATCCGGACCTGGGGATTGGTCAGCCCACAGCACCTACAATTTGCTCAATACCACTTCCCAGGTGATTGTAATTTTCCCAAGTTTCTCCCTCCCTTCCATTTCCTGATTTACAGCTTTTTCTGGGATATTACTTGTGTCCTCTATCGTGAAGACTGAAACAAAATACCTGTTTAATTCATCCGCCATCTCCCTACTTTCCATTATCAATTCCCCATTATCAATTCCTCTCTAGGATCAACGCTCACTTTGTTAACTCTTTTCTTATTTAAATATCTATGGAAACTCTTACTATCCGTCTTTATATTACCAGCTAGCTTTCTGTCATACCCTAATTTTTCCATCCTTATTAACCTTTTTGTCATCTTTTGCAGTTTATATTCTTCCCAATCTTCTGGCCTGCCACCCGTTATGCGTAATTATATGCTTTTTCCTTAAGTTTGATACTGTCCTTAACTTTTTAGTTAATCACGGATGGTGGACCCTCCCCTTGGGATTTTTTCTTTCTCATTGGAATGTATCTATTCTGTGTGTTCTGAAATATCCCTTTAAATATCTGTCACTGAACTTCTATTGACATATCCCTTAGCCTCATTTGCGAGTTCATTTTAGCTAACTCTGCTTTCATGCCCTCATAATTGCCCTTATTTAAGTTTAAAATACTAGTCATGAACGCACTTGTTTCTCCCTCAAAACGAATGTAAAATTCAATCATATTATGATTGCTGCTACCTTGGGGTGCCTTCACTAGGAGGTTATCAATTAATCCTATCTCGCTGCTCAATACCATGTCTAGTATAGCCTGCTCTCTGGTTGGCTCCAGAACATGCTGTTCTAAGAAACTATCCTGAAAGCATTCTATGCACTCCACATCTATCTTTACCCACACACCAAGGTGTGTGTCTCTGCACTGGTGGAGGGTGTGGGTAAACGCTGTGAGGGATCTTCAATAAGGGTTTCAGCAGATTCCTCTTCTGAGGTGCTTTCGGGGCTTGAGTCGAGTACCTGGGTTGTGGACTCCCTCAACTGTTCCCAGATGTGTCTGCAAAAACAAGCAGAGATAATTAGTGCATTGCAGTGGTCTGTGAAGCAGGACACATCACTTACGGCATTGTTGTCTGATGGATGTTGCACTGCTGGATCCTCACTTGGCAGAGCACTGCCAACCTCACCGTCAGCACAGGACCGGTCCAGATCCTCAGCAGCCGGCTGGATGGCTCTATTTTCAAAGTTTGAGAGGATCTTGATTTCAGGCATTCCTCCACAGTCAGCCTCCTCTCTCTCTTGTTGTGAGCCAGCTTGTCCTGCATGAATGCAGATGGAGGGAGTGTAAGCTGGATGCCTGCCGGGCCAGATGATAAGTATGCCTGGCATGTGTGAGTGGTGAGTAGTCCCACGGACTGGATGAGGACAATGAAGGTGAGTGTGAGAGAGTGAATGGTGATGTCCCTTGAACTGGCAGTGAGTGTGGATGTGTGATGGGCTTGTGAGTGTGTGAATTGAGAGAGATGAGATGAGTGATTTACCCTGGCAGAAGGGAGGAGATCATTCATCCTCTTTCGGCACTGGGTGGCTGTCCTCTTTTGCAGGGCGTTGGCACTGACCACCACAGCCAAAGCCTCCCAAGCTGATTGGTGATGTTGCTGCCCCTCCTGTGGCCAGAGCAGGGGTAAAGCACCTTACTGGCCTCCATGGCATCCAAAAGGTGGTCCAGGGTTGTGTCACTGAATCAGGGGGGCTGCAGTCCTCTCGCCTTTTGGGGCCATGTCTTCTGTACAGCAGTCCTGGACTGGAAGTACTGCGAGGTGTGCGCACAGCTGCACTTTAAATATGGCGCCTGGAGTGAGGAAGCTGCGAGGTGACAGTGTGGCGGGTGAAGCAGAAGCCATCCAAAAGCGAAACATTGTTTTTCCCAAGAATGCATGATTAGTGAGGCGGGTTTGGGACGATACGGCGTAAAAAGCCGCCATTGCGGCCAACAGATAAATCATTCTTTTTCCGGCCCAACACCGCACTGTCTGGGATGATTCCGCCCAATGTTTTGAGTCCATATGACTTTTCTTCAGAATTGACGAGAAGTAGAAATGTGGTGGGTTTCATGCTGTTAACAAGGGAGGGGTGGAGCACAATAGAAGGTCATGGGTAGGTTGGAGGTCAGGAGGGATAAAATGACAAAGGTGTCATGGAAACAAGACAAAGAGAGTGGTAATGATATTGTTAAAGGCCAAAGCAGGTGTTCAAAGTTACATAAAGGTCAGATAGCAAAATGTTTTAATAGCAGAACAAGGGTCAGCACTCTCTGAATATAAAACATGAGAACATATATGGACTGGCACTTGGGGGAGGGAGAGGCGTGGGGGTGGAAAAAATCAAAATGGAGGACAGAGTTCATGGACTGAAGTTGTTAAACTCAATGTTAAGTCCGGAAGGCTGTAAAGTGCCTAATCGGAAGACGAGGTGCTATTCCTCCAGCTTGTGTTGGGCTTCACTGGAACATTGTAGCAGGCAGAGGACAGAAATGTGAGCGTGAGAGCAAGATAATGAATGGGAATGGTAAGTGACAGGAAGTCCAGGGTCACGCTTGCAGACGGAGCAAAAGTGAATGAAGATCAGACTGTTGGCCACTCTCCAAATGTTCCCGTCCCACTTGCAAATGTGCCTGCTGCTGGTGGGACAACAAAATCTTGCCCTATGATTGTAAAAGAAGCTGATTGAGAATCAAGTCACCTTTAAAAGAGAGCTGAAATAATGTTTGTTGAGGTTCCAGTGATATTCACCGCATCACGTGATTTTTTTTATCCTCAGGTGGCACAGGGAGAGGAACTTAACCGTAGATTTTACAAAAGCATTCTACTGGGAGGGAGCCTTGTCCACCAGCCATGCATCTTAAGATTATGGGCACAATGCATATGATGTTCAGACCATTGTTATAAACCCCCTTTTTATATAAAAAACAATTTCATTTATTGAGGGGCTGAAACCCCAGGATAAGTTTAAAAGACTGGCAACAGCATTCTAAGTGCCCTAAACAGCAGCTCTTAAGGTGGCCAAACATTTATATAACTTCACCTTGCAAAATTACAAAACCATCAGAAAGGAGCAAGGCTCAGGAAGTAGCACACCAGAGACAATTAACTTAAACAGCTACAAATGCCGCCTCCTCACCAAACCATTCACAGGCATGAAGACCATAGAGTGGAATTGTTCCCAAATTTGCACAAAGGGATGGGAGAAAAGTCCGTTTACCCGCCAGCCACAATAGCGGGTTTTCACACCGAATCATCCCATTCCCGCCTCATTAATTATGCAGCCACAGTAAACACGTCGTCTCATTGGTGGGCGAACTCCAATTTGCCCGCCACGCCATTACCTCGCCACTTCCTCATGCAGGGCACCATACTTAAACTGCAGCCGCGCGCACACTTCTCAATGCTTGCAGCCCAGGACTGCTCCAGTGAAGACATGGCTCAAAAATCCAAGAAATGTGCAGCCCCTTGATTCAGCGATGTATCCCTGGTATGCCTTCTGAACACCGTGGTGGCCCGCCATGATGTGGTCTACCCCTGCTCTGGCTGCAGGAGGCTCATCAGTCTCACCACTTATTATTCTTATCTATCTTATCGCTCTAAACTCACCACTCACAAGCCCATCACACATTCACTGGCGTCTCACTCACTGCCAGCTCAAGGGACATCACCACTCACTCTCTCACACACACACCCTCACATCTCCATCTGGCCTCATCTCCTCTGGAGACTGCCTTCTCAACCCTCACCATCTTGAAGCCACTTGCACAGATCAACATGTGCCCCCCAACACACACCCTGGAATAACCCCCCCCTTCCCCAGCACAGCCCTCAGCCTGCAGCCTCTTCCCTTACCTGGGGTCACTTCTCCCCCTTCCCCAAGCAGGCCCTAGCCCTGCAGCCATTGAAAAGCCACCCCCGCCTTACGGCTGCAGAAGGCATCCCAGGGATATGTCGCTGAATCGAGGAGGCTGCACTCTTCTTGGCTTTTGGGGCCATGTCTTCACTGGAGCAGTCCTGGGCTGCATGCATTGAGAAGTGTGCACGAGGCTGCAGTTTAAACATGGTGCCCTGCATGAGGAAGTGGTGAGGTAATGGCATAGCGGGCAAATCAGAGGCCACCTTCCAGCAAGACAGCGTGTTTCCTGTGGCTGCATAATTAACGAGGCCCCTAAAAGCGAAGTGATACGACACCTGGCGCTGATGACGGCTAGTGCTGCCTGAAGCAAGTAGGCAAACAAACCTCAAGTCCAAAGCGAAATGCAGGTCGCCAGGTGCACATCGCTTATGTATCGTTGTGAAACAAGTCGGTGTGCAATATGTCTGGATGATCCACCGTGGGGGGCTGATTCCAACAAGCAGGGCTTAGAATAAGGTGCTAGAATATTGAAGTTAGGTTTCCGACATGTAGCAGCGGGAAACGTGGCCTGGCATTGATGGGTGGAGCGGACAATTGCAAACTGCTTTCACAATACCATGAAACTGGTTTTTGGCTTTCTTGCCATATTGTCCTCCCCCTGCCTACCATAACGCCCGACGCCAACAGGGCCAGAAAATTCTGGCCATATTCTGTTATTCATGTGGGTGTGGACCAAGCTGTTAGACTCAATCACTTTGGACGATAGACTGAGAAGGGGAATCCACCAGTCATGTAATTTAATCGCTTTAAACAATGGAACTGGAATGACGATTCAGCAGCTCGCTTTGACTATATTAGGTAACTGGTCAGTTTGTGAATGGAGATCATGTGATAAGCAAGCTAACCCTGTGTGTTTAAAGAGACTGCTTTTCCAGGGTCCGGGAGACAAACCAGAAAGAGTTGGTAACAGCGAGGAGGAAACTCACTGTCCCTCTTCTCTCTCCAGCCATTCTCCAAGCTTGTGCACTGCCTGTTTCTGACAAGTTAAACACCCCAGGCAGCATCTTCAACATAAACTAAGCAGCTGCTGACTTCAAAAGTCAGATCATCCGTCAAGTCTTTAAATCATCTCTACTGAGAATCCAGATAAATCACTGAACACTGAAATCATCCAACTCATCAACCTTCAGGATCCATATGTGATTGCTGTTCTTTTTGGACACTCTTAAACACTTTAACTTACCGTGTTTCCTTGTACTCTACTTCTGTGTGTGTATGAATCTCTTGAATGCATGTGTCAGCGTGAGTTGAAATTTTTTTTTTATATATTGGATGTTAAGTAAAATAAATTCTATTCTCTTTTCTTTTAAACCTTACAAGAAAACCTGTCTATGTGTGCCTTTTAGTCACAGCACTTAAACAGTTAAACAGTCACTGAATTAGTAAGCGCATTCTTTAAAAAAATACCTGTTGTAGTCAACTGAGAGGTGGAAAGAGGGGGGACCCATCCTACCACTCCTCACCTGGCCATAACACCACACATTTTAATGGTTAAAAATGGTAGCAATAAGCAAACAAAGGTGGACATTCATAAAATTATTTCTGTGGTGTTCCATAAGCTACAGAGAGGAAGTGATTGAGTAGCAACAATTAGATTATAAGCATTTTCTCGCTCAGGACTGCCTTAAATTCTACACGTGTGAGTCTAACTACTAAATCTCAGAAGACTATTTGGTTTTGAAGAAGATAGGAGGCAATGGGGGCATCAGAACCAAGTCTGATCCTGCCCTTAACAATAAAGCATGCGTGTGCACTCTCAACAAAGATCACAATTTTCCATTCCTTAGAGAAAATTGTGGAATGTTGTTGCAAAAATCTCAGCAGAGATTGCTCAACCTAACACAGACCAGACATTGAGCCTGGAATCTTACCAGTCTGTATGATTTGCTGAATAGCTGAGCAATCCAACTGTTTTGTAAAGGTGTTAATAAACACACCATTAGCTGACTTAACTAGGCACTTTTATTGAGGCTTGTAGAAATGTCAAAGTTTTCTCAAGTCTTGCTGAACAGTTATTAATTTCATAAGAATGTCTTTCAGTTTTGTCCTCACCATCCAAATTGGAAACAAATGCTTTACAACATGTATTCCTCTTCAGATTTTAAGACCTTGATTATATCTTTCAATGTTTTCTTCATGAAAAAGTTCAGCTCCAAAAGTGTTTCTTTGTAATGTAGAGTCTCCAGTCCCAGGATCATCCTTTTTTGCTCTTTTCTGAACACCCTTGGGGGTGAAATTCAACTTCGGCATGAGCACAAAGCAAATAGTAGCTGATTAGCTGCCAGTTATACACCTTGAAGAAGAGGCAGTGTTTAGAACAGGAGGAGTAGCCAATTAGCTGCCAGTTATACACCTTGAAGGAGAGGCAGTGTTTAGAACAGGAGGATGATCCACTAGCAGTGCACCTCGGCTGAATTTAAATTTCGCTGCCTTTGACTCATCAGTTATGTTTTTTTGAAGGGAGGGTGCCCAATACTACACACTTCTTTTAATGTGATCTCAGCAATGATCTACCAAGGGTTAAAATAATTTGCCTTGACTTCTAGCCAAAAATTCCAGTAATGCATCATTGTAGCAGAGTATTCTTGTTGATAACAACAGCAAACTTTCATTTATAGGTTTAAGGTAGCAAACACAAAGGGCTGAATTTTCTGGCTGACGCGCGGGTGGCGGAGCCCGCACGCCTGCGCTTAAAATGTCACGCGCTGATGTCGCGCGAGCGTCCCGACATCAGCGCGCGGTATCGCGATATTTAGGTTGGCGGGCGCGCTATACAGCGCAGCGCACGCCCGCCATTAAGTAAAGGTCTTGTTAAGGCCCTTAACTCGGCAATTGACACCGATTTTGAGGAGCCCGTGTGATCTTCAGCTCGGCGCACGGGCCCAACGGGCAGGCGGGTAAGTGATTTTTTAACAAACCTCATTCACCAGCGGGATGAGGTTTCATGCCGGCTTTAAAAAAGTTTAATTAAGTTTTTGTGCATTTTATTAACATGTCCCATCTCGTGTGACACTGTCACATGAGGGGGACATGTTAATGATTTATTTGTTTTTCCATTTTTCAACTTTGAAAACCTTTCAGCGATCTCCCTGAGGCTGCACTTAGCCACAGGGAGATGTGCGCTTTATCGTGTGCATGCGCGAAAAGGCACACTCTCACATTTGGGGAATCCCCCCCCACCTGCACAGGGAGCGCATAGCGCTTCCCGTCGGTTGTCACGCTGGGCGGGCCTTAATTGGCCCGCCCACTTAAAATGGCGGCGAGGCCCGTTTCGGTGGCGGTGATTGGCTGCCTGCCCGCCGCCGAGTCGGTTGGGCCCGCCCACCCATCAAGGGCAAAATTCAGCCCAGAAAGTGCTTCATAAAGGAGAAAAAAGGAAGGGGATAGTTGCAGATATAGGTTTTGAGAGAGTGTGTGAAGCTGAGCATAGAGAAGACAAGTTGCAGGGTTTAAGGGAAAGGTTGCCAAAGAGTAAGGACCTAGAAAACTTACATCACCAGTGGTAGAATAGGGAAATGAGGATGTACAAGAGCTCAGAATTGGAGGAACAAAGGGCTTAGTTTGCACATAAAAGTGGAACAGGTTGCACTTAAATGAAGATGAGGATTTTGGAAATTATGTGTAAAGGGATGGGGAGCTAATATAGACTGAAGAGGATTAGGGTGATCAACAACTGGGACAAGACAGGGGGCAGAATTTTACAGCCCGTCTTGCCAGCAGGATTTTCTTGTCCTGCCGAAGTCAATGGACTTTTGTCCCCGGTATGACAGGGCCGTAAAATTCCACACAGGGTGTGGGCAGTGGAGTTCTGGAGACTATTGAGAAAGAATTTGAGAAATCAAGAATAGAGGCGATTGATGTTTCAACTGTAGACATGACCTAAGACAGAAAGAGGTACTGCGGCTGTGCAAGTAACAGCCTCGATGGTGGCTAGCATATAGGATTTGACGCTTATCTCTGGATGAAAGTACTGGGGTTAACACAATCTGATCCAATGCAAGTGACTAGTTGAGCAGGGGATAAGATTCGTGGCAAAGAAACAGAAAATTTGATGCAGTCCAAATACAATGGCTTTGGGCTTCATTGTATTTAATTGGAGGAAATTTTGCCTCATGTATAACTTGATGCTACCAGTCTGACAACACCAAGATAGCGTTGGAGTCAAGAGAGGTGGCAGAGAGGTAGAGCTGGGTGTCATCGTGCAGATGGAAAGTGCCCCTAGCTATGGATTAGCTTCACAATAACCAGATACTCTTAGTGACTAGCCAGTAATCACATGCAAATCTTAATAATCTTTGCCAATAAGTGTTCCTTCATAATCTGCACAATTCATGTTTGTATCCACAATTTAAAAATCTATAATCATTATTCACAGAACAAAGCAGGACTCTGCTTTGAAATAAAGATAGTTTTAGTTACCAATATGTTTTAAGGTTACATCACAGAATGTAAATGTTGCCATAAAAAGAAATTATTTAGAAATTCCAGCTCTGACCAAGTAGATTTTTCCAGAGATGGAACTCCATCAGTGGCTTCTTCCTTTCTCTTTTTGAATATATGTTTTTCTTTCAGTCTGTCTTTTTCTTGATCAATGTTCTCCTCTTAGGATCAGTATTTAAACATAGTGATAAATTATATTGCCAGTTGTTAGCCTATACAGGGCATATCCTAACTAAGTAATTAGTTCATTTCATCAAAACACTCTTCGACAATTATGAGCTGAGGTGGGTTATACTTTACGTTTGTTTCTTGGTTATAGGATAATCCTCAGGATGATTTATAGGTTTTCAATTGAAAAAAAAGTTACCTTTATTGACTTACAATAGAATGCACACTTTAACCGAATTTACAATGCAATGTTTGTCACACAAATGCATAACTCTCTGATGCAGTGGCATTATACTACAAAGAATATATTGCCTGGTCTGAAGAGGCCACTAAAAAAAGAACTGTTGGATTTGCGTAATTATGGTAACGGAAATGCTAGTGGGTCACTCACATTACTCTTAGTAATGGTTACTCAATTAAACCCATAAGTGGCTGCATTGGAGCCAAGTTGTGGTCGCTATGTCAAATTCAGTTATCTTAACTACCAGTTCACCTCCAAACCACACAATCTTGTGGGGTGGGGGTGGGGGTGGGGTTTAAAATTTGCCCCTTAGTTTCTGCCTGATTTTAGTTATTTTAATTGATTCAAGCCTTACTCTGCTGCTGTATGCAGAATGGAGCACCCTGTATTGGCTGATAACCTTTATACACTTCTGCGATCCAAAAAAAAAACCCTACAAAAAGTAAATTGATCATTTGCCACTTTTATGGCTCCTGGTCATTTACAGAAGTAGTTTGGAATTAAATAATTTCGGTGGAGGAGAGCAGGTTTCCTTCTAAACTGCTGTCCTAATTTCAAACCACCTTTCAGTAAATATTTGTTAGACCCTTTCCATCTGTCTTGGACAAAATACGTTCTTCTGTCAATAAAACCTACTATGGACTTGTAAAAGCATTCCAAGCATTATGCAATTATCCACTGAATGACAAACAGAATTTTTAAACTGCTGCCATTAAGTTGCCAGAGGACAATTTTCTTTCTGCCACTTGATGTCTTTAAATCATACAGCTTTCATTAGACAAAAGCCATGACTGACAGTGAACGTGGTGGAGATAAAAGACTTACTGATGCTGACACCACATGGCAGGAGCTTTGACATTCCATTGTCTAGTTAACAAAACATTTGAGTACAATCCATCAAAGTACAGGAAAACACTGTTAACAAAGTCAGTGCCACTTAAATGTTTCAATAAGATTTTTTTTTAACAAAAACAATCAGTGAAAATATCTTATTTTTACAAAAATTAATGTCATTTAAGGTCTCTATTCTTGTACAAAGTGCAAAGAAAAGTGTAACGCTATATGTTAAGGAAAAGTAATGATGACGATCATTACAGTTCTTCTTTCAATCTGTGGTGCTATAGCATGAATTTTATTAGTTAAAATGACTTTCATCATTTCAGAATCAAATTGTCTTTCTTCACCTCAATAAGGTTTTAATGAATTATTTGATCATTAATGAATTATTTTTACTTATTCTTCTTCATTCCTTACTCACCGTGTGACAATCTCTACTGACGACATCATTGTAGGTCTCCAACAAAGCCACTCAGTATTTAGCTACCATCTGTACATAAGATCTGTGTGGGGTGACTTGTCCTCTATTTTCTGACTCCTTGTGGTGAAATGCAAACACAAATCTATGTTCCACTATTCCTTGCCACAGTATGTTGTGGTGCACTATTCTGCCAACATTTAATAGAAACAATAGGGCTTCAAATAGTCATTTGGCAGTACAGAACTTGAGTATTGCTGAAAAAAAGAGACATGTCAAAGCTTCTCATCTTGCACTCATTAGGACACTTTGCAAAAATACTAATATTATATTGGTAATCTTGTGAAGTGTCCTGATGAGTGCAAGATGAAAAGCTTTGACATATCTCTTTTTTCAGCGATAGGACTTCAATAGGCAGTGGCCTAGATTTTATTCACAATCAAATTGTTTTTGCGATATTTCTACCAGCAGCGTATTTTCCCGTACTCTTCATTGTAGAAGAATGCTGCTACCACCGTCGTTTACTTGCTGCGAAAGCTAGAAGTAATTGAGCCCATCAAAATCCAAAATCCATGGACCTACTACAGCTTCATTGCATAAGCTACGAAGTTCAGCAAAGAGGAAACAAAGCCTGGCATCAATATCACATAATATCATAAACATGTTCTTCCTCCATTGTTACTGCGACACAAGCTTTTTGAGCAGAGGATGCTTTAGGTCTTCCAGAGGGGCTTTAAAACAATCTAAAATTATAAGGCTGCCAATTTCTGGAAAGCAACATTATCTTACCTCAGGGAACTTTATGTGATACACTACCCACAACATAAGCTGACAGAAGACAGACATAGTGATGATATTGTGCCAATAATTTTGGTCAAAAACTCAACAAGGGTATACAGCAGTTGAGATTGGCACTGAAATTCTGGTGAGGGAGGAGGTTTCCCTAATCTCTTATCATAACTTCATCAGGAGGAACCCCCAAGAGAAATAACATAAATTATTGAAAATGGTCATTTTCACCATTTCTGCGGGGGTTTCTGTTTTGTTTTAGTTTTGGGGTCGCTTTGCTCACAAACCGGTTGCACGCTTATCTGTCAGCAGGCGAGTCGATTACAATATACTGCAGACACAGACCAACATGAAATGAAGCACATACTATTTATTTACACAAACAACAGAGCACTAACATGATGTGTGCCTCTCCAGCCAGACGCTACTCTAGACTAACATTAGCATGGTAGCCCGCGCTACGCAGCTATTGGGTCTTAGTCACGTGGTTAATCTGCTCACAGTCTCTTAAAGGTGTATTACACCTCAGATTACCACATCCCTCCCCTTTACTTGAAAATGCATTTTACAATATATTAACTATTTACAAAAATGAACTATTTACAAATTCAGTCCCTCAGGAGGCTTTAACAATCATGTCAATCGTTGTAGTTCTATGACTTTGGGTGGTTTATCTGAGGCCTCCCCCTCAGGAGTTATCTGTCCACTAGACTCCCCAGTAGGAATCTGCAGATTCGCCTCTTCAGCTCTCTCAGGCTCAATGGGTTCTGCAGGTACTTCCAAAACCAGACTCCAAAGGGAACATTTTCACATTCTTTCGGGCCTCATCACGTGCACTCCTTGTCCCCCCCACCCCCAGTTCTCCTAGTTCAACAATATGAAAGGCAACTGTCAGGAAGTTTCTGAGAATTAGGACGTTGGGCAAGGCTAAATGCAACAAAAAACGATCAGCCTCCTGTTGTGTAAAGAAAAAAAAAAATCGGGGCCTTGTTAGGAATTTGATTTCCTCTTCCTACGTGTCTTCCTTTGATGGGTTTTCTCCTTGGCAGCGCTGATTTTCATCTCGGCTTCTTCTTCAACTCCCCTATTGACCAGACTAGGCTCAGTGGTTGAGTCTTCCAGCATTTCCTCATCTGTCGGCTCCTTTGAAGACTCAGGGGTCTCTATTTTTAAGGCTTCCTGGCTTCCATGTAGCTGGTTCTTCAGTTTTTCCATATCTTTTTTATATTTTTTAGTTGTTTCCTGGAGAATTAAGTATTGTTGGGCTTTCTCGGCTAATTGGTTCTTCATCTTGGCCAGAGACATACGGAATTCTTTCCGTCCTCCCTCATATCTTTTTGGTGGTACACATTGGGATCTGAGGGAATCTTGCAATATGCGAAAGTCCTTCAGCAGGTTTTATTTTTCTTTTTGGAGTTCACTGACTTCAAGTCGAACTCTGTCCTGAA
Source organism: Cetorhinus maximus (assembly GCF_964194155.1). Lineage (NCBI taxonomy): Eukaryota > Metazoa > Chordata > Chondrichthyes > Lamniformes > Cetorhinidae > Cetorhinus > Cetorhinus maximus. The sequence continues at coordinate 14,847,510 of NC_135883.1, read as the reverse complement.
ACATCAGCTCTTCGCGTCCGTTTTTTTTTGAGTCTTTGCATGCTCCTTTTTCCAAACAGCAACATTTCCTGCTTCTGATTGAGATCGCAGTAATCTCTCAAACTTGTTCTCTCTTAACCAGTTTCTTCCGAGGAGACTCGGTCCTCTGCCCGCTTTCACCAGGACGGGCAGACTTGCAGGCTGGCTTTCGGACTGTACAGGAACTTTGCATATACCTTTCACTTGTATATTTTCGCCAGTATATGTCTTTAGTCTGGCATCTGAGTTTTCCAGCTTTAGTGAGTGGCCTCATTCATTCAGATACTTAAATGTGTGTTCTCCTATGACTGTTGTGGATGCACCTGTATCCACCTCCATTCGAAGGGGTTTTTCTGTTGACTTCTACTGTCATGTAGATTGGCTCTGTTTTCCCCATTTTTAAATCGTGTAGAGAGTAAATATCTGACTCTGTTTCTTCCGGCTCCTCCATTGTATAAATTTCACGATTTCTGCCTTTTTGTTTGAATGACCTCAACCTTTCTTTACAATATCGCATAATGTGCCCACTGCGATGACAGTGGAAGCACTCGGTTTTTTCAAATTGCCATTCATTTGTAGGCTGTCTGGCTCCGATTCTGCTATTACGAATGTGGTTTTTATCCATTAAGACAGTGCTTTTTGCTGGTCTGCTAATGGTGGATGTTTCCCGCCTTTCCGCGGAGCCCAGCGCTTCGGCTCCATTTCTAGACGGTGCCTCCCTCCTGCCGTGAAGAACGGCGCCATTTTGTGCTCCATTGATTTCTTCCAAGTCCCTGACCACGCTTTCCATTGTGAGCACCAACTCCAGGGCTTTGCTGAAACCCAAACTTGTCTCAGACAGCAACGTTTTTTTGAATGGCGTCCTCGTTAATCCCACGCACTAATTGGTCTCTTAACATGTCATTAATCAACATCCCGGACTCTCAGTGCTCTGTCAATTGTTTTAAGGCTGCTACATAGCAAGCGACTGTCTCTCCAGGGGCGCGACACCTCGAATTCATTTTAAAACGTTGGGTTGTTACCGAGGGTTTCGGTTGGAAATGGTCTTTCGCTAGATTCACCAACTCATCAAAGCTCTTAGAATCTGGGGCATTGGGTGCCGATAGACTACGAATCAGGCCGTACGTTTTACTGCCACATGTCGACAAGAGGATCGCTCACCTCTTCTCCTCCCCCTATATGTCATTGGCCAAAAAGAAAAACGCAAGGCGTTCAATATAATGTGACCAGTCATCGGTGGTCAGATCAAACGGTTCGATGCAGCCAGATAATTGGAGGGCGATGGTTTCGACGACTATGGTGAGGGTTTACAACTATAACGTACTTATACTTCAGTTCAGCTAAGTTTTTGCGGCTTTCCTTGGTGTCATCGACTGGTGGTGTTTTGCCTCATCGCCAGTTGTTTTGTTTTAACTAGGTGTCGCTTTGCTTGCCTCCTGGTTGCACGCTTATCTGTCAGCAGGCAAGTCGATTACAATATACAGCAGACACAGAGGCCAGTCTTAAACGAAGCACATACTATTTATTTACACAAACAACAGAGCATCAACATGTCTGCTTCTCCAGCCAGACCCTACTCTAGACTAACATTTACATGGTAGCCCGCGCTGCACAGCTATTGGGTCCTGCAGTCACATGGTCAATCTACTCACAGTCTCTTAAAGGTGTATTACACCACAGATTACCACAGTGTCCTACAGCGGTTTGTCAATCTGGAAAACCCCTGGCAATTTCTAGGCTGAAGATTTTGTATTATAATACAAATATTTGTATAATCCAATACAGGATTGCTCGATTCTTTATCTTCTTTCTGCACCAATGCCACCTTGCATTATTTAATCACAGACATAATGGGCAGGATTTTACCGTCAGCAAGCAGGGGCCAATTGAGGCCATTGACAGGATCAATTAAGCAATTAAAGGACCTGCCCGCCCAACCTTAAGGTTGGCGGGCAGGCCAGGAGCCCTGGCAGCAACCGGAAAAAACATGAAACTTCATCCACCGGCGGGGTGAGGTTTCCTGTAGGGTTTTTAAAATTTTAATAAACTTGTTATGGAAATTGTGAACATGTCCCAACTCATGTGACATTGTCACATGAGGGGACATGTAAGGGAATGTTTTTTTTCCTATTTTTAATATTGTTGAAAGTAGACCCGATCTCCCTGAGGCTGCACTTAGCCTCAGGGAGATGAGTGCGCTCTTCCGTGCACATGCGCGAAAGAGCGCACTCTCGATTTTAGGGATTTCCCCGCCCGCACAGGGAGCGCATAGCGCTTCCCTGTGAACGTCACGCTGGATGGGCCTTAATTGGCCCGCTCACGTGAAATGGCGCCGCGCTTCCAATTGGGGGCGCCGATCGGAAGCGGGCCCACACGCGCCAGCCCATCAACTTTCCCCCCCACTGGGGGAAAATTCTGCCCAATAATTTTTTTTTTTAAATGCTAAAATATCTGGCTTATAATGTACAGAGATATAATGAAAGCATTATCCATCAAGGATATTCTCCTGTGCTGGCAGATATGTTTTTACTGAGCTACAATCACACAGGACTAGCTTTATGTTTAATGTCAAATTGTTTAACCTTCCTTTGATGTGACCTCGATAACATCTAATCAAAGCAACATCACACAGGGGAGCCAAAATGATTAAGTCACTTGACATTTGAATCATTTAACAAATGTTACTGCAGCTTGTTAAAGGACTGTTACTGAGTTATTTAATTAAGGTAATATATTTTATACGGTGTGCATCTGCATATCATGGAAATGGCATTAATTGAGCAAAAGGCAACTAGAATACATTTTCCTATCACTGATAAGGACTTAAAATGATACTCTCTATTAGGCCACCTTTTGTAATTAAACAATTACAAAGAATTCTGATCAACCTCAAGATTTTTCTTTATTTTAGTCTATTTGTGCTGGTTTCTTGAACATTTCTGCTTAAATAATGGATAATTAAGGATGGAATTATGGGTATAAACCAAGAGTTGTTACTGGAGTAGAAATTCGATCAAGCCCTTTTTCCAGGCCCAGGCTTATTGCTTTGTGAGCGTATAGAGAAGCCAGAGGCCAGTTGGAACTTGCACACGGATCTCATCAACATAACAGGGGCGATGTGCTGGTGTCTGTGGCACCTCCACTGGCAGCTTTCCCCACAACACTCAAGAAGTTTGACACCATCCAGAACAAAGCAGCCCACTTGATTGGCACCAAATCCACCACCTTAAACATTCACTCCCTCCACCACTGATGCACAGCGGCAACAGTGTGTACCATCTACAAGATGCACTGCAGAAACTCACCAAGGTTCCTTCAACAGCATCTTCCAAACCCGCAACCTCTACCACCTAAAAGGACAAGGGCAGCAGATGCATGGGAACACCACGACCTGCAAGCTCCCCTCCAAACCACACACCATCCTGACTTGGAAATATATAGCTTTTTCTTCACTGTCACTGGGACAAAATCCTAGAACTCCCTAACAGCACTGTGGGTGTACCTACACCACATGGACTGCAGTAGTTCAAGAGGGCAGCTCACCACCACCTTCTCAAGGGCAATTAGGGATGGGCGATAAATGCGGGCCTAGTCAGTGACGTCCACATCCCATGAATGAATAAAAATAAATAAATTTCAAACAACCAGCAGCAGCTCTCAGGTAAGTTTGGAAAAGAGTTGGTATCAGGCAAATTGAGGTGTGGCAGGAAGGTGAGATGGCCTGGGGTCAGAGAAGACTGCCTGCTCCTCCTGTCTTCTCGCAAAAATTAATTTTCAACAAAAAACCTGATACTTATCATGTATTACCAGTGGCAGGGCCTGAAGGATCCTGAGTGGATCAGGCTCCATTCAGCAACAGAAAATTTTACAAAGGTGTCCTTAATCAAGTGTTAGGCCCCTCATTAACATATTCAAAGTCCTTAACACCTGTTTGAGAAGTCTGGCTTAGGTGCCTAGAAAAATGGTTCACGTGCACTTAGCAGTGGGACCAATGATGGTGCAGATTGAGCGCAGACAATCCCATTGCTAAATTGGCATTCTTGGCAGCCATGTTGTATAAAATGAAAGAATTGCATTTATATAGTGCTTTTCATGACCACCAGAAGTACTTTACAGCCCATGAGCTACTTGATGAAGTGTAGGAAATGTGGCAGCTAATTTGCAGTCAGCAAGCTCCCACATCAGCAATGTGGTAATGGCCAGGTAATCTGTTTTTTGTGACGTTGATTCAGGGATAAGTATTGACCTTGATTTTGAAGGAGTTTTGCCTGAATACTTATGGAGCTGGTTTCAAGAAGGACACAAGGGTTTGTTTGATGATCCTCCCATTGAATCCAGTGGACATGGCAGATGCATTGCTGATGGAATTTCTCAAGCGCTCTTATGTGTTGCTGATACAGTCCAGGGCTCACTGCAATGTAGCGGTTTAGTGACAACAGCTGACCTGTACACTAGGATTTTCATTGACTTGCGGAGGACTTCATTGTCAAACGCTCACTGCCATAGTTTATAGAAGGCTGGTACAGTTGATCTGGTGTTGGATCTCCTCATCAATGGCAGCCTTTTGAGAGAGTTGGCTGCCAAGGAAGGGAAGTGCTCAACAGATTCCAGAGTCACCCCTTTAACGTAGCTGGGAGGTGGAATGTTTGGCGGACCAGGTATAGGTTGATATATGAGCTTTGTTTTGGCAACATTCAAGGACAAGGCCGAGTTTCTTGTATGCAGAATTGAAGAGATCGAGAGTGGCTTGCATATCTGGTGCAGAGTGGGCAATGACACTGCAGTCATCTGCAAACTGTAGATCATGTATACTTATTGAGGTCCAGATGGTTGAAAAACATCTTTCCCACTAGATCCTTTTTTCTCAACTCTCAAATGGCCAGTGTTCCAAGGGAGGACAAAGAAAATGCTTCAAAGACACCCTGAAGCTCTCCTTGAAGCATGGCGACATTGACATTAGTAACTGGGAGGACATTGCTACCAATTGTCCAAAATGGCGATAACTTGTACATCAAGCTGCATCCTTCGCACCCCAATGTCTTAATAGGATGCAGAGTGGCAGCAGAGAAGGATTGAAAAGGAAGCAAATCCTGCACCCTGGATCCCACTATTTCATGGGACATCTTGCCCCATGTGCCTGAAGGTCTGCAGGTTGAGAATTGGCCTGTTCAGTCACATGAAGATCCATGTCAGCAACTCAGGACACTGAGTAGACCTCATCCTCAAATTGAGGGACAGGCAACGAAATATTGGCCAGGACACTGTGGGGATAACGCCCCTGCTATTTTTCAAAATAGTGTCATACAATCATTTACATACACCCAAGCCTGAGTGAGGAGAGGGGCCTCGGTTTAGTGTCTCATCCAAAGATGGTACCTCCAAAAGTGTAGCACGCCCTCACAGTACTGGAGTGTCAGCATTGATTTATGAGCTCAAGTCCTTGGAATGAGAATTGAACCCGGGACCTTGTGATTCAGAGGTAAGTGTGCTACCAACTGAGCCAGGGCTGACACTTATGGTCAAAAAAAAAAGTGCATATAATGTTTATCAATTTCCACTTCACTGAGTCTGGCACCATGTGGGATAGTCATTGTGATATGGATAGGGAGATCCTTAACATTTCAAAATGTCTCTGGTATTGTAAAATATGGCTGGTTATATTAAATTATGTCTACTGAAAAAGGCAGATGTGCTGAAATATACTTGCATTCATCAGTTGATATTCATGGCCTTTGAGGGCTCAGCTGTGAGGTAAGGCATTATCGATATTCAAATATCTTTTGGTTGCAAAGCAAGTAGAAACCAGTTAATGCAGACCTTGCTTTGAAAAACATCAATTTAATGTAAATGGGTTGGTAACACATACAAATGGAGTTAAGTGCCTGACAACCGTCATTTTAATTTGAAAAGGTTTGTTCAACTGTGGAAGATATATTTTGATCTTCTATATTCCACATTCAGCATAATTCAGTCAGTGTTTTCCTAACTACTAAATCCGCTGGAACCCATTGAGATGGAGTTAAAGGAGTTTAAACTGAATAGCTGCTGAAAATGGATACAGGGATTGCGATTCATGATTACCCTGCGCCCATTCAATGTAATGCAGGCAGCGTGCCAACTTTCTGCAGCGTACTCATTATAATGATTTCAGTGTGTGGCCAGCGCTGTTCATTGGCTGTATGCATCAGCAGGGTACCCGATACCATTACTTCCTAACACTATTTCAAGCTAGCCTGAACTATTTAAAACTAGCCAGCACCTCTTAGAGGGAAGGTGCATTAGGTTGCTGGGGGTTCTGAGATCACTGTGAACAGTGCTGTGCCACAATCGATAATGGCTGACCATGAGAGACAGCATGCATCAAGATTTTCAGGCCCTCCACTGGAGGTCTTGTTGGAGGAAGTGGAAAGGAGAAATGATGTTCTCTGTCCACAGGAGAACACGAAGTCATCAAGGCACACAATGATATAGCAGCAGGAGCATGCAGTGGCAGAGGTCAATGCCAGAGGTTTAACTCCAAGGACCTTGAATCAATGCAGGAAGAAGTTTAATGACCTCACACAAGTGGGTGAAGTCAGAGAATGTATCATCAAATGCCATCTCCTACCAAGTACATCTCTAGCTTCAGACACTGCTCAGTTCACCACACACCCATCACTCCCCTACTAAATATCTCTATGAATCAGAGCTCATATCCAACATTCATATTCCTCACATCACTTATAGAAAATAGAAGTTACAGCACAGAAGGTTGCCATTCAGCCCATTGTCTCATTAAAAAATTGCTGCAAACATCGCACCCAAATTCCACACCTCATGCACATTACCAGATATTCAACCATAATAACTACATCAGCCAAACAGACTGCGCGGCACTCACTGACACACTTCCCTGTCTCTTGCAGGACAGGATAGTGCACAACTGAAGGAAACAGGAACTATGGGGGAAGAGATGGAACTGCATGTTCTAATGCCCCAGGGAGGAGATGTTGTTGGCCATAGTTGAAGGGCCATTTGCTGGCCATTGCCTGATGTATAAATACTAATGGCAATGGTTACCTTCACAGTCACTGGTAATGCAGTCCTCACATTGCTCTGAGGTTGCAGCAGTTAGTAGATTTCAGTGAGAATGTTCTCTGAATACCCAGGGTGAATATAGGCTCTTGCTAAAAGCCCATCTCCCCTTCCTCCTCCCTCTTCTAGCAGCATGTCCAGTTTGTTCATTGTCCCCATTATGTTCAATGGCTCAGCTAGTTGTTGTCTCTCCTATATGTGCTTCACCGGTGTGTCCACCAGTGCCCACCATCCTCTTGTTGCTCCTACTGCTGCTGCAGTGGAGCTGCCAGTGCCTGGTCCTCCACTGCCACCCCACCCATGCTGCTCCACCTCTGCACAGGGATCAACAAAGACAGGGTTTATCAGTCCTATGCCAGTTGGTCTCTCCTCCTCTTGTGAGCCACCCCTAGAGTCAACCTCCTCATGCTACTCCCCTCTCAATATGCGTCAATGTCCCTTTCTATCCCTTGCAGACAGCCCACTACCCTAAACAGCTCCCACTCTTGGAGGTCCCTGCATTGGCTGGCAATGGCCTCTGCAACCCACTCTTCCCCTTCTAGCCAACGAGTAACCTCCCAATGGCTGACTTTCAGAGGTGGCACTGAGGCCTTGCCTCATTGCCGTCAGTTGTAGTCAGTCGGGGACCTGAAGGCCCCTGGTCCCCGTGCACCATTCGTTAAATCCAAATCACATTCAGGTCAATGCAAATTCATCTTAATTATCTTGTCAATGAACTTAATTGAAGTCCTGCCATATCATAGTGACAACATAATTCTATGTCTTTCCCGCCGCTTGTAAAATGCAGAACCGATGTCACAGGCAAACGCGTCCCCTCCTGATTTTTCAGCAGCCCCTCACCTACTCTCCCATTCCAGCAGCCCCCATTAAATTAAACTCATTAACTCTGTTTTCACTCCACAGATGTTACTGACCTGCTAAGTATTTGTAGCCATTTTCTATTTTTTCTTTATTCATTCATAGGATGTGGACATCCTTAGCAAGGCCAGCATTTATTGACCATCCCTAAATGCCCTTGAGAAGGTGGTGATGAGCCAACTTCTAGAACCGCTGCTAAAGGTACTCTTACAGGGCTGTGAGAGGGAGTTCCAGGATTTCCAATCAGGGTGGTTTGTGACTTGAAGTGGAACTTGCAAGTGGTGACGTTCCCACGTTCCTGCTGTCCTTATCCTTCTTAGTGATAGTTTTTGATAGCTGCAGTTTTGGAAGGTGCAGTAGAAGAAACCTTGGTACATTACAGCAGTGTATCTTGCAGATGGTATGCACTGCAGGCATGTTCCACCAGTGGTAGTCTGGTGGATGAGGTTTCAAGCCATTGAGTGTTGTTGGGACTGTACTTACACAGACAAGTGGAGAGTATTTCATTGTACTCCTGACTTCGCCTTGGCGGACATCATTTGGGGAGTAAGGAAGGGAGATTCTTGGTACAGAATTCCCAACTTCTGGCATGCTCCCGTAGCCACAGTATTTATACGGCTAGCCCAGTTCAGTTTCTAGTCAATGGTGATCCTCAGAATGTTGATGGTGGAAGATTCAGCAATGGTATTGATGTTGAATGTCAAGGGCAACTCTTTCTTGTTGGAGATGGTAATTGTTTGGCACTTGTGTGGTGAGAATGTTACTTGCCACTTATCAGCCCAAGCCTGAATGCTGTCCATGTCTCTCTGCATGCGAGCGTGGACTGCTTCAGTATCTGAGGAGTCGCAAATGATGCTGAACATTGTGCAACCATCAGTGAATATTCCCACTTCTGATCTTGTGATGGCTGGAAGTTCATTGATGAAGCAACCGAAAAAAATTGAGCCTAGGACACTACCCTGAGGACCTCGTGCCACAATGTCTTGGGGATGAGATGTTTGGCCTCCAACAACCACAACCATCTTCCTTTATGCTAGGTATGACTCCAGCCAGTGGAGCATTTACTCGTTGATTTCCATTCACTTTTAGTAAATCAAATACTACCTCGATTTCAAGGGCAGTCACTCTAAATTTGCCTCTGGAATTCTGCTCTTTTGTCCATCTTTGGACCAAGGCTGTAATAAGGGCTGGAATTTTAAGTGGAGGAAGTCCTGCCTCCAAGAACTGCTGGCCAATCAATGGCCAGCAGCTCTCCAGCCCCAGCAGTGCCACCAGGAGCAGTGCAGGCCACTGCTGGTACTGCAGCCAGTCCACACTGAAGATCATCATTGGAGCTGGATACCAAGGTAAGGAGGGGATTTCACTTGGTCCCATCAGGCAGATGCAGATGGAATGCAGGGGGCTGCGATCAGGAGGGTGGGGGAGGAACAAGTGTGGTGGCCTGTACCATTGGCGGGATCTCCACTTGGCACAGGGTGTCCGAAGAGAAGGGAGCCACCCCGAGCCTGCAACAAAGCTTCACCACTTCAATTGGTCCAATGGCGGGCATGCTACCCGACATCTACCCCGCTGCTCATAAAATTCCAACAGAGGCTGTTAGGTGACAGGCACAGCATTTCCCACCCCCTGCACCTGTCAGCTTGCTCCCATTGGAGCATGTAAAACTCTAGCTGAGGTCTGGAGCTGAGAGGTCCTGGCTGGATACAAACTGAAAATCGGTAAGCAGGTTATTGGTAAGTAAATGCCGCTTGATGACATTATTATCACTTTACTGATGATCGAGGGTTGACAATTGGAGTGGTAATTGGCTGGATTCAATTTGTCCTGCTTTGTGTCCTGCATCGCAAACCAATTTTTAAAAAGTTATTTCACAGGCTGTGAGTGTCACTGGCTTCACCAGCTTTTATAGCCCATCCCTAATTGCCCTTGAGAAGGTGGTGGTGAGCTGCCTTCTTGGATCGCTGCAGTCCATGTGGTGCAGGAACATCCACAGTGTTGTTAGGGAGGGAGTTTCAGGATTTTGACCCAGTGACAATGAAGGAACAGCGATATATTTCCATGTCAGGATGGTGAGTGGTTGTGGGGGAAGTTTACAGTTACTGGTGTTCGCATGTGTCTGTTGCCCTTGTCCTTCTAGGCACATACAAACAAGGAGCAGGAGTAGGCCATTCAGCCCCTCAAGCCTGCTCCGACATTTAATAGGATCATGACTGATTTGATAGTAACCTTAAATCTGCATCCCGCCTACCCACGATAAACTATCACCCCCTTGCTTACCATGAATCTAACCACCTCTGCCTTAAAAATATTCAAAGACTCTGCTTCCACCGCCTTTTCAGAAAGAGAGATCCAAAGACTCACGACCTTCTGAGAGAAAAATTTTCATCTCATCTCCGTTTTAAATGGGTTTATTTTTAAACAGTGACCCCTAGTTCTAGATTCTCTCACAAGAGGAAACACCCTCTCCACATCCACCCTGTCAAGACCCCTCAGGTTCTTATATGTTTCAGTCAAGTTGCCTCTTACACTTCTAAACTGCAGCAGATACAAGCCTAGTCTGTCCAACCTTTCCTCGTAAGACAACCCACCCATTTATGGCATTAGTCTGGTAAACCTTCTCTGAACTGCTTCCAACGCATTTATATCCTTCCTTAAATAAGGTGACCAATACTGTAAACAGTACTCGAGATGAGGTCTCACTAGTGCTCTGTATAACTGAAGCATAACCTCCCTACTTTTGTATTTAATTCCCCTCACAATAAATGATAACATTCTATTAGCTTTCTTAATTGCTTGCTATACTTGCAAATTAGCCTTTTGTGATTCATGCACTAAGACATCCGGATCTAGATGCATCTGGATGCAGAGGGATCTCTCTGCATCTCAGAGCTCTGCAATCTCTCACCATTTCGATAATATGCTCCTCTTCTGTTTATCCTGCCAAAATGGACAATGGTAGTAAGGTCACGGGTTTGGAAGGTGCTGTCAAAGAATCCTTGGTGAGTTGCTGCATCTTGTAGATAGTAAACATTGCTGCTACTTTGCAAACAATGGTGAAGGGATTGAATGTTTAAGGTGGTGGATACTGTCCCAGTCAAGCGGGCTGCTTTGTCCTGGATGGTGTTGGGCTTCTTGAGTGTTGTGGGAGTTGCACTCACCCAGGCAAGTGGGGAGTATTCCACTACACGCCTGACTTGTGCCTTGTAAATGGTGGACAGGCTTTGCGGAGACAGGAGGTGAGTTACTCGCCACAGAAGTTTCCACTTTATTGAGAGAATACAGTGTTGTAGCTGCACTGGAACAGCTTGGTTAGAGCAAGACTCGTTCTGGAGTACATGTCTTCAGCAATATAGCCAAGATGGGGTCGGATCCCATAGCCTTTGCTGTATCCAGTCCACTCAGTCATTTCTTGATATCTTGTGGAGTGAAAAAAATTGGCTGAAGACTGGTATCTGTGACAGTCGGAGCATCAGGAGGAAGACAAGATGAATCATCCATTTGGCACTTCAGGTTGAAGACATTTGCAAATGTGTCTGCCTTGTCTCTGGCATCATTGATGTGAATGTTCATAGAACCTCCTCCTCTCTAACATTGTTGAATTGTCCACCACCATTCATGATTACATGTGGCAGGACTGCAGAGCTTTGATTTGATCTGTTGGTTGCGTGATCACTTAACTCTGTTTATAACATTCTGCTTCTGCTGCTTATCATGCATGTCATTGTGTGTTATAGCTTTCTGTTTGCCCCTGGGCAAGTAAATTCACACTCTACTACATAGGGAGTCACAGGAATAGTCTTTAGCAATGTGTTCAAGAGAAATATTTGGTGATGCCCTAAAACTGGAACAGTTATTAACTTAATTTGCACTGTATGAAATATATTAATTCAATGCCTTTAAATCCTTTATATCCTTGTCACACTTACGTTTCCCTGAAGCAAATTAGACATAGCATTTTTTGCGATGCCGGCAGAGACCAATAACTTTTGAAAAGATATTTGAGTTCCCAGTGACCAACTGAAAGGAATTGCACAGCAAGATTTCATGGGCTGAATCTTCGGCTTGGCGAGCAGGGGGCGGGGCCCACTCGCCGAGGTGTAAAATGACACAGGGTGACGTCGGGTGTGCATCCCACCATCCCCGTGCATCATTTAGATTTTCAGTTGCGGCTGCGCGCCCGCCAAACTGTCAATGGCCTGTTAAGGCCATTACTGATCTAATTAAACCTATTGAGAAAGCTGCCCATCCAACCTTAAGGTTTCATGAAGGGCTTATAAATGAAATAATTTTTTTCATTAAAGTTCATTGACATGTCCCAGCTCATGTGACACTGTAGATGAGGGAACATGTCTTAAATTTTTTTCAATTAAAACTTTAAAACTTAAAACTTAGCTCCCAGCCCGCCCACGCCTGCCCCCGCACAACCCTCCCACAATAGGGGGAAAATTCTACCCCATGTTTTAAGACTTTTACTGCAACAAACTAAAAGCAACCTTGGCTAAATATTACTTAGTAGGCAACTAATACTCTATAAACTACCAAAAATTTAACCCTTATTCATTTTATAATGTGACTGATAACTTCATGCCGCATATATATATACATTAGAGCACACTCTGGACAGGATTACAGTCTTTATAGAAAACAGTCCACAGTCACTCCCAACTTCCACTGGGTTCACATCTCCCCACTTTGCCAATTCATGACATCAAATGACCATCAAAAGGCACTTCCCTCGGTTTTTGGAGAATTACCAAACTGACTACCTGCAGGAAGGTCCACTCTGGCAATTTCTCCTCCAGGCCCCGCTGGGACAAATCTTCCAGAGTCTTCAGAGTGCCACAGGATGCTTCTCTTCAACTAGAGATGGTCCTCTCTCCTGCATTCTGCCAGTTGCTTGCAGGGTGCTCACAGCCTTTTCCACTCTGCTGACCATATCAGCTGCAGCCTTCTGTCTCTGTGAGACCTTTCTTTCTTTTCTGTCCAAAAACTTTGGGCAGAATCTTCTGCTCGGCGAACAGGGGCGGAGCCCACTCACCAACGCATAAAATGGCACGTGCTGACATCAGGCATGCGTCCCGAGGTCATTTAGATTTTCAGGTCGGTGGGCGCGCAGCCGATTAAGGCCATTTAAAAACTAATTGAACTCATTAATGGACTTGCCCGTCCAACCTTAAGGTTGGCGGGCAGGCCGGGAGCCCTGGTGGGCTTCAGAAAAAAACATGAAACCTCATCCACCGGCAGGATGAGGTTTCATGAGTGATTTAAAAATCTCGGAATATCTCAAAATAGAAGTTATGGACATGTCCCAACTCATGTGACAGTGTCACTTGAGGGGACAAGGCAGCAAATTTTTTTTCTCATGTTTATTTGAAGTTTCAAATCTGAGCCAATCTCCCTGAGGCAAAGTGCTGCCTCAGGGAGATCTGTGCGCTCTTTCGCGCACTCCCGGCTGAGGGAATCCCCCCCACCCGCAAAGGGAGCGCATAGCGCTTCCTGGCGGACGTCACACTGGGCCCGCCAACTTAAAATGGCCGCCCGCCCCCAACCAAGGGCGCCAATCGGCAACCCGCCTGCCCAGGCCCGCTCCCGCACTGCGCCACCCCCCCCCCCACCCCACCCCCCGCCAATGGGGGGGAAAATGTTGCCCTTTGAGACTGAAAGTCTGTCCACAGCTAGCACAGCTGCTTCTGCCTTTGTCTTCATTGTGAACATTTGCATCTTGCTTCCAGCAAGTCTCAACTGGGTCCCCCTGTCCCCAAGGTAACCAAGCTACCCAGGCCTGTTGTCAGGCAGGATTCAAAGCAGATCACATGACCCTCTTCAGTCCTCCATTTTACCTTGAATTTTTCTAAAAATCCCAAAACATAAACATCTTAAAACTTTGCATTCATTAAACATTAAATCTAAGTATTGGATCAGCAGTGTTCTGGAGTTAACTGTGCATTATGTGGAGCCACCACAATGCCTAGGGCCTCTGTGTGTTATTAAGTCAGAATTGTCACTGCATGACATTGTTATACTTATCTACCAGTGTTAGCTGACCTTCTCATGCAAATTTGGAGATGTGCCATATATAAGAGTATTGCTTACCATGATCATGTGAATTCTGGCATCATACCCTGAATGTTGTGGCTTGTTCCACAGCTACCATCTTTGCGTCTGCTCACATATGCACATGAAATGCACATGCTTGGTTTGTCTGGCACATGTATCAGTGATACTTTAACATAAGTTGAAGGCAGATACCCAAAACACATGAGACAAATCAAACACTTTGACCCAACATGCCAGCTCTCACCAGTAAGTGAGTAGAATGGGACATCAGTATCTCCTGTACACTAGTTTCCCGATATTCAATAAATCAACATTAAAATGCTGAAACTAAAGGATGTTAACCTGAGTTGTAATTATTTGTAATGATCATTTTATTTAAGCGTTACCGCTGTCATAGTATTTTCCTTTTGATGATCTAATGTTTATATACCTACTTCAATGATCTCTTCAGCTTCTACCATACACATTCCTTATGATCCTTTTTTTTTAATGAATAACATATCACAAGGGAACAAGGTTAGTTACTGAAGTGAAAGTAAACCCCTCACAGTGGCTTTGGCCATTGGCCAGCTCCTTCTAAGCTGAAGTTCAGCATGGGGTCGACAACAGCTGGCATTAAACGACTTGCAGGTGGCCCGATGAGTAGTGGATCACAGAGGAATGTCCTGTCTCTCCTCCCTTAGCTGAAAGCAAAGAGTTACCTTTTTTTCTAATGCTAGTGGCTGAAAATCAGCAGGAAATATCTGACAGTTTTAATTAAGAACTCTCAATAGCCAAGAGCTCCTTGATGAGAGGCACTTTCAGACTTTCAAATTAACATTGGTATTTTTAGGTTGTGCTTTGCACTGCTTTGAGCACCAACAGGCAGCGCTACTAGAAAATATACAGCAATTATTATCTTGCTAAAGTTAACTATTGTCGTTTTGCTACTCTTTATCTTCTTTCTTTTTTTATTCTTTCACAGGATGGATGGTTGGTTAGGCAAGAATTTGATGCCCATCTGTAGTTGCCCTTTCAAAGGTGATGGGAGCCATCTTCTTGAACCGCTGCAGTCCAGGTGGTGTAGGTAAACCCACAGTGCTGTTAGGGAGGGAGTTCCAGGACAGTAAAGGAACGGTGATATCACTCCGAGCCAGGATGGTATGTGGTTTGGAGGGAAATTTGCAGGAATTCCTCTCGCCATGTGTCATGTTCCTTCCTTAACTAAGGGGAATGTCTGTCCTCAGGCCTCTTTGAATGTTGCTCTTCAACTGGCTCCTACTGGGTGTTCACTTACTGAACAATTTAACCTTCCTCCAATTGGGGAACCAACTTACATCTAGATCGTGTGGTGAGTTATATCTAGTGTAGTTACAATTGTGTTTAAAAACATTCCATTATTCCAAATATTTCAATCACGAATCTCTGATCAAATTCTGTGTTTATACGTCAACAAGGAAGTAAGAATATATGCAGAATTATTAGCAACCTAGATGAATGACAAATAAGTTGTTATAAATTGTTAGATTAAAATTGAGATGGCGAAATGGTGAAAAATTAGGAAATCCAAAATATTTTAGCTCTCATTCAAAATATTCATTATCGGCAGGTTTATCTATTTCCATATCAAACTAAGGGTCATTTTCAATTTGGGCAACAGTGGAAAATGGACAATTTGGTATCAGTTGCTAGTTATACACCTCTTCCAATTTGCCGTTCCATTGTTGTCGCTAGGTTATGTTGATTGTTTTAAAGCATAGGCAGTTTTATTGTTGTGAATGGTAGGGGTATCCTGTGACTGAAGGGGTTGGTTTATGAGAATCTGGGTCTGAGAGCAAAACTTGGAATGCCAATACTACATTTGACACCTACACGCAATTAACAACCGCAATAGACACCCTTTTGTAAAGTGTTATCTATCCACCTTATCTGACTGAATTGGCACATAAAGGATTGCTCATTGCTCATGAAACCATCTACAGCAACGTTATATGATAAAACATACTGATTTGCCAAGAAAATAGAAGAATTGAGAGAATTGCAGAATGCAGTTGGCTGTACAGAATGTGAATTTGGCACCTTAAGCTCTCAGGCATTGCGCAGGAGCAGAAACAGGAGCAAGGCCATAATAATTACCCACAAAGTCCGTCTTGTACTGCAGTCAATATCTCTCAGGACCTCTTGAGAAGGATATATGATAATAACTTTATTTGCATTACTATATGTTTGAGTCGATATTTTTGAGGACACCGATCTAATACTATGCATTTCTGTTGATGCCTTTCTAACAGCAGAGAGATCAACAGAAAGACATTCACTGTTCCACAACAAAAACAGGAAATGCTGGAAAATACCTCAGCAGGTATAGCAGCAACTGCAGAGAGAGAAAGAGTTAGCATTTAGAGTCCATATGGCTTCTTCAGAGCTGAAGAGAAGTAGAAATGTGATGGGTTTTATGATGTTGAAGAGAGGGGCTGGAGCAGGTGGAGCAAAATAGAAGGTTGGGGATAGGTTAGAGCTCAGGAGAGATTAAATGACAAAGGTGCCATGGACACAAGATGAAGTGGCAATGATAGTGTTAAAGACTAAGGCACAAGGTTCAAGACTAAGGTTCATAGTGGCACAAAGGTCAGAAAGCAGAATGTATTCATAGCAGAACAAAGGTCAGCACTTTCTGAAAGCAAAATAAGAAAACAAGTTACAGACTGGCTCTTTGGAGGGATTGGCGGGGTGGGGGGGTGGGGCGGGGGGAGGTGGAAAAAATCAAAATGGAGGACAGAGTTCATGGTCTGAAATTGTTGAACTCAAGTTGTTAATCCAGAAGGCTGTAAAGTGCCTAACCGGAAGAAGAGGTGCTGTTCCTCCAGTTTGCGATGAGCACCAACATATCCTTGACCTTCTACTTTGCTCCACTCCGTCTCTTCAACAGCATAAAACCCATCACATTTCTACCTCTCTTCAGCTCCGAAGAAGAGTCATACGGACTCAAAACTTCAATTCTGTTCCTCTCTCCACAGATGCTGCCAGACCTGCTGAGTTTTTCCAGCAATTTCTGCTTTTATTTCAGATTTCCAGCATCTGCAGTATTTTGTTTTTATTCACTGTTCCATTCCTCTTCCGACCCTGCAATAAGGCTGCTGAAATCTAACTGTTGTTTTCTCCCAATCCTTGGTTCAGTTGAAAAATGTGTTCATATTCCGTCTTTAGTGTTGCCGTGAAACAGTTTCCAATTTGCTGAAGCGCTGAAGTTGATGTATAAACACAGAATTAGATTCTTCAGCAACAAAATGAAACCTCTAATCGAATGGCTAAGGATTTCACACCAGTATTGTTGCCTTTGCACAGTGTGAATGTAGTCTACAGGCATTCAGGACCTGAATGAAATGGTGTAAAAAGGGCATCATTATAACATCAGAAATGTGGATGGAGCTTAAAACCAGCTTTGGAATTGTGGGCTGAAATCAGCTCTCCACAATTCACATTGTTAGGTCCCTTCATGCAATATAATTGTAAATAGTCTGGGTCTGAAAAGCTTCAATAGGATAGCTGAGATTAAAGTTTGGAGAGCAATGATTAATGATTAATGGTAGGCAGTTATCACAGTACTGGAGCTGCTAAGGTCCCTCAGCTGATCAGAGTATGTTGGCAATTCCTTCTGTTAGTTCACAATTCTCTCTTAATATAAGTTTGCTTTTTGTTTATTCAATATCTTATTTCAGAGACAGAAACACCAGGAAATAAAATCGTGTGGGGATTTGAGGTTTCATTGCACTTATTGAAGAATTCAATTTAACAAATTTTAGATTGGCTGATTTCCATTCAGTCTAGATATCGTTGACTATCAACATTCAATCTATTTACGGTGACAGTGACACTGGTAATATTTCTGTTAGAAATCTTTTACAAATTTTATAATGCCAAATAAATTGTAAGAGTAGATTGAAACTGTTATCTGACATATTGGCCCTGATATTTAAGGGGAGGGGAGGAGAGTGCAGGGAAGACGAAGTGGCTAAAGAAACCAGCAAGACTGGCAATGTGGAGGTCCTGCCAAATTTAGCGTGCTATTGTAAAGAATTGAGAGGGTATGGTGTTAGGAGGGAGGTCGCTGAGCATGGCAGGGACTGGAGAGAGAGGCTGCCACCAGCAGAAGGAAGGCTAGTGCTTCCTTGAGGGGCTGGGGAAGAATTCCTGCTCCTCTTGGCCCACAACGAGTGCTGTAAAAAAAAAACTTATCTTGTGCACCAGCAGCACCTGCCTCCCTTTCACTTCCAGGTTTTCTGAGGCTTGGCAAATTTGCACGGCGACTTTTAAATTTAATTCAGGCTACCAATTGCATTGTAGAAGCATAATTTAAATGTAATGAGGTGTCTCACCCCTCCAAGACAGGGCTCTCACACAGAATGGAAAAATGGCAGCAGGCTCGAATACATTAGGCTGGGGAAATATTTCCCATTTTTAGGGTTTAACCTCCCTCCCACCCCCATCCCCCCTCCCCCGGCACCTCCCCAATGCTGACCTCCTCCTACCTAATTGTTGAGGGGTTAACATCAAAGCCATTTTAACTTATGATTTTTGGCTTTGGCTGGTGGGCACAACATCTTTTTCAACCTGTTTCTAACCACTGTGGCTAAGTCTTATTTGGCAGTGCTTTAGGGATGGTACAATGCCAAACCAATCTAAACGGATAACAAGGAACAGTTAAAGAAAAACAAAATACTTTCTCTGTTATCCTTGTGTTTGCTTGGCAGCATTCTATAGGCAGTCTGACTGCTGTTGATGATTTTATTGATGTCCAACAAATAGGGTTCGACTTCCCAATTTTTGTTTAAAGCCTGATTTATTTGTGCCAGGACAGTAGGGGGAGCACTTCCTGCAGATGTGTGGAGGCAGTGTCAGTCACAGTGAGACATGCTTTTAAGTGCACCTGGTGTCTTAACTCATTTTATCATTTTCAACTAGACAAGACATCCTAAATTAAGTTGTGAGATGCAAACTGAAGGGTATTAGTGAGTAAATTAAGCTAGAATCATGTTAGGATTGACTGATCTCCCAAAATATTCTGTTCGTTTGCCAGTCATTATTATTAAAATTCTCATCAGAAGTGAATCGGTATTGTTTTTTCAATTTGACTTTTTGCAGATGCTATCAGAAAGACTTTGAGAGGATCAAAATGCATGGGCTTACCCCATCTTGCATTATTTATTAATGTCCACTATTTTCTACAAATGTACCTATTCCTCAGTCGCTGGGGTCTCCTGGAAAGCCCCAGTTAACCCTTTATAATTCTTGTACCTGCAACAAGGGCATTTTATTCACCACAATAGTAAAAAATTCATCAGCCAATGGGGGGTGGGGCTTGCGACACTGACCCTGGGATTAAGAGCCCCATTAACTATCAAACCAGCTAGCCAGGCCGTGCAGGAACTGGGATTTGCCATAACACTGATGCTCCTGCTGCTGACTGGAAAGGTGTCAGGATCAGCCGCATATGTCATGGCGGCTGGAGTGCGGGCTGAATGCTCACGCACAACTGATCCTGAAGCCTTTCTGGTTGGAGGTGGGAATTACAGTGATAATATTGAATGTTACAGGTAATGTAAACTCAGATTGCTACTTCAAAGTAAACCAAGAAACTAGGACGAGTGAATGTAAATGGGGAAAAATATAAAATCTAGAAGCCATCAGGAAGAAGTGAGAAATTTTGGAATCATCCACCATGCAAAGTGGTAGAGGCAATGACACTGGAGTCACTCAAAATGTTAATTAGATTCCATGGGAGAGTTGATGTACTAGAAGGATGAGGGTTGATGATTCACACTGTTTTTCTAATCCTTGATTTTGTTTCTTTGGCTGAGTGCAGTATACCACATGGTAGAACACAATTTAAACAACGCTGTAACTCCTGCCACTGACCAGAAAGGCGTCAGGATCAGTTGCTCATGAACACTCAGCCCGCACTGGGGTTTAGTTGCTGTTTCATTTCTTCTAGCTGTCGCTAAGATTTCTTCTGGCTGTTGCAATGATTCTACAATTGTTTTTTTTTTCTCTATAGTTGGATCAAGTTGCAAAAATCGCAGGGAGTGACATAGCAGGTGTTGAAGGACTTTTTACTGACTTCAAAGTTTCAACACAAACCAGTTGCTCTCGGACACGTTTGCACTACTAGGCATTCTCACTGGAATACAACATGACTTGGAGAATGAAGAGAGGTCATGCAGAGCAGGACAAGCTGCTGGAAGAGGGAGAAGGAGGAGGAGAAGGAATCTCAGCTGGAGGCCATATCCACCCAGGACCTCAACGATGAACAAAAAGTGTCAAATATCTGTGCATCAGTAGGGGCGTCCTCACTAAAATCTGCACCTGTTGCAGCCACAAATGCACCCTCAGAGCAGGCCAAGCATGGCATTGGCAATGGCTGTGAAGACGACCAAGGGTCTGCTCCTTTAGATGAGAGCTGGAGATATTTTCAACATCTCAGTTTGCCGCCCACTGTTGCATAAGGAGGTCAAGGGGGGGGTGGGTTGGGCACTGAGTCTCTCTACTCAAAGAGAGCTATCTACCTTTCATTCTCTCTTGCCAGTGACAAGTAGGCAGAGTGAACAAAGGCTTCTGTGGGATTGTAGACTTCCCTACGGGTGCCACTGGCAGCATGCATACCTTGCAGAGACCATTCGTCAACTCTGCCTTACACTTCAGCCAAAAGGGATTCCACTTCTTCGTTGTCTAGTTGGTGTGTGACCATAGGAAAAGAATCATGCAGCTCATGCCCAGTATCCTGACAGCAGTCATGTAGCCTTCATTCTGTTGGTATGTGCTGTGTCAGCTGAATTTGAGCCTCCACAACACAACAAACCAAAGGGTGGCTGCCAGGTAACAAGGGCTACCCACGAATGACATGGCTGATGAATCTGATACTTAACCCACACATGTGAGCGCAGCATGCATACAACAAAAGCCATTCTCCCACACAGAATACAATACCGTAGACCAATATTGTGCTGAAACAATGGGCTAAATGTTAGTCCCAGGGTTCTGGTCCTGATCCCGACGGCAGGCTAAATTCTGGGTCAGGACGCTTGAGGTAGCCATGGCAGGATCCTGGAGGAGATTTTCAAGGAGCCAGCCATTTAAGGGGCCACCTCCATGATCACTGTCCATTTAAGGGCTTCGCAGGAGGGAGGGCCAATGGTAGTGCCTGAGACTCTGGATGGTCACTGAGTAGAGAGACTGAAAAATCCAGACGGCATATGAAGTGTGTCCTCAACTGGCATTTTAATTGGCCTAACTGGCTACCCAGTGTTGGCGGCACATTCGCCAACAGTGAGAAATTGCCAGCACCCCCCACCTCAAAACACACCTCGGACTCAGTATGAAAATTTTGTTCAATCCCTTTCACTGTCTGGACCGCTTGCCCGATGTCATCTCACGCAATTTTATGCCCAACCAGGTTGGGCACACGCCCGCCCGTGGGGCGTGAAATTCTGCCCCATGTAAATAAAAAGCTGGCTGCATTGGTCTATACTTGCTGAGTGGCACAAACAATAAACATGAAACTGAATGTTCTTACCAGTGTCAACGAAGATCGGAGCCAGAAGTCACATCTCTCAGTCACGCTTCTGAAGGGTGCGGCCATACATTTCTATCAGAGGGAAGTCAGCTGCTCATTAGTATTTACAGTATCGATTATAGTCTACTAGGGGGTGTGGACGACATGGACACTCAAGCATTCGATTTCCATCCATCGCTGTCTTTGAGAATGCTGTGCTGAGTAATGAGAAGCGGCAATCCATCTGATTTAGGCCCACGGTGAGATGAAGGCTGGGATATTTCTGCAAATTCTCAATGAATTCTCAGCGGTAACCTCACAGGTCAGGATTACATGTGCCTTTGAGCTAAGATTGCATTTGTGGGAGCTGACATAGAAAATGCCTTTGTCCTTCTAGGTGTTACAGGCTGTGGGCTGACAAGGAACATCAGTGAGTTGCTGCACTGACCATTGCGGATGTGTCACAAGTCCCATAGTAGCGCCAGGTTAAACTGAAAGTAGGTGAGCAGTTTGCCTATCATACAGGCACCTTTATTCGAGTTGCAGCATTTTTATTGGTCCAGCAGTCATATCTGCACGTGCTGAGTCTCACCTCAGGAACACTCTTGACATAGAGGCCAGGCTATGGTTAGGTACTAGTTGACTTTGGTCTCTGTGTCTTTGACAGCTTCCAACATACACTTACAGGCCCCTCTGTCACAGGGCATCCCAAGATCATTCCCTCATGCCGGGTGAATCCAGGCTTCAGATGGTACAGAATTCAGCCATTAAGATACCAGACAGTCTCAAGGGCACTCTCTGACTTTCTCTCTTGTTGGTGAATGGGCATCTCTGGGAAGATATGAGGCACCTATGATCTTAAGGATCTTAAGTTATGTCACAACAACTTGCAAGCCATTTTCTGCTGAAGGTGCAGTTACATCCTCAATGCTGCTTAGAAGAACCGCTCCTGTATTAGGTCCTCCCTGGTGACTATGGCTTCATGTGCTGAGCCTGCACTAGGTACCCAGGTAAGGCTCACATCATTTCCCCCATTGTCAACCTCCTCGGTTACATCTTCATCAGAAGCAAAGGGCTCCTCCTCCTCCTCCACCTCTTCCTCTGATGAGTACAACTCCAACAACACTCAAGAAGCTTGATGCCATCCCGCTTGATTGGCACCCCATCCACCATATTAAACATACATTCCCTCCACCACCGACGCACGGTAGCAGCAGTGCGTACCATCTACAAGATGCATTGCAGCAACTCATCAAGGCTCCTTCGACAGCACCTTCCAAATCCATGATTCCTACCATCGGGAAAGGCATGGACAACAGGCACATGGGAACGCCACAACCTGGAAGTTCCCATACAAGTCAGTCACCATCCTGACTTGGAAATATATCGCCATTCCTTTACTCACGCTGGGTCGAAATCCTGGAACTCCCTCTCTAACAGCACTGTGGGTGTACCTACACCACATGGACTGCAGTGGTTCATGAAGGCAGCTCACCACCAACTTCTCAAGGGCAATTATGGATGGACAATAAATGCTGGCCCAGCCAGCAACGTTCACATACCATGAAAGAATATTGTAATAATAAGCAGTCTCCAACAGCAGGCTCTGGATCCTGCATGTGTATGCTTCTTTGCTGCGCCATATTATGCAGCATACAGCAGGCCACCACTATCCATGACACCCTTGCAGTATTGCAGTGCTCCTCCCAAGCGGTCAAGGCATTGGAAATGCATTTTTAAAAAGCTAATAGCCTGCTCATGAGTGCCCTGTTAAAGATGACTGGCATTATAACACAGTTGTGGCCTCTGTTTGGTGCAATGGGGTAAGCAGCCACTTAGTCAATGGGTAACCTTTGTGCCCCAGTAGCCAGCCATGGACCTGGGGTTAGGCTTGAAAAGTTTCAGCAGGTTTGACTCCCTTAATTTGAGTCATGGCAGCTTCGAGGGAATCGTACACAGGCATGGAGGAAAACCTTATTGTGGTCACACACAAGCTGCACATCATTGGAATAAAATGACTTTCTATTCATGTATCTGTGCTCCTCCGCTGATGGTGCTTTGATGGTGATGTGGATGCAATCTGTCACACCTTGCCCTCATGGAAGGCCAGTTATTGACATGAAACCCATTGCTCTTTGGGTCTGTGACTCCACACCTGCAGGGAAATTAACATCATCCCCAACCCTAGCAAAAAGAGCATCAGTGACTGATGTTATGCACCGGTGGGCAGCCGACAGGTGAGATGCCGCAGAGGTCTGCAGCAGAGCCTGGAAAGAATATGGTTGCATAAAAGTTGAGGGCCATGGTAACGTTGATTGCATTTGGCAGGGGATGGGCATCAGATGTTCAAGGCATGGGGTCAGCCTCTACCATGGCACAGATGGCTCTAACCATATCCCAACACATTCGAAGCCTTTGCCCACACTGCCTTTCGGTCATGTCGATGAAGCTGAGCTGCTCCAGTAGACCTTCCATCAAGATAATATCTCACCCTCCTCCTTTTTGCTGCTCTCGCTGGGAGCTCTGCCACCTCATGCCTGGGTGCCCTGACCCTAGCCGCACACTGCTGCCACCACCTTGCCTCTGTATGCTGTATGTGGGGGGACGCTGCGCCCATTTCCTTAACCTTCCTTCCTGGACAACACACTCCTCACCCAGCGAGACTGGCAGTCTGCAAAGTTGCCAACTTGGCTGACAGTGCACTGAATGATGAGGAGGCCCCCACATGGATGCGGCCTTCCTCTTTGCCAACACCCCCCCCTTTCCCTGAGGTCAAACAGCAGCCTCAATCTCAGAGGTAAGTACAGCTTTTAAGCTTCTGTTTACACAGCTCTTATGTAAGGCTTGCAGACCATTAACTCAGACCTTCAGAGCTATTCACGTCTCCAAATACCACACACTGCAAGTTGAGGATCTTTAGGGAGTGAAAATCGCAACTTCCTGTTCTCTGCAATGTGTCTAAATGGCCCAGCTGATTCGTAACTGCTGCACGTGCCCTTTGCACCCCACCCCCTTTCACACAGCTGCAAAAACTGGAAAACCTGGGAATGGGAGTGGGACTTCCAGGTCCAGATGGCCACCCACCATTTCTTCATCTCAACCGAGTCTCCCCAACTCCATGAAAATTCAGCCCATCAACAGTCCCACACCTTACCTTCCCTCTGTCATTAGCCATCACAGCATCCGCTAGGCCACAATGCAATAAATAGAAGCCAACACAAAGTAAACGTTCCAAATGTAATTTATAAATGAAATCACGCTGCACTTTTAACAAAAGACAATTTACTCACACTTGTCCATTCGCTTAGTTACTGTCTTCACCTAGCCTAGGGCTCCTATGTGAGTTACCCCAGTGGTTGCAGCAAGGCTGGTGGAAGGCTGCTGACTTTCAGTGGGGGGCGACTCTGTTTGGCCTTGGAGAATGACCTCGAGCAGCTCTTAGCCTAGGGTCCTGGCTGGTCACTGCACCACCTTGGCATGGGTGGCAGCGGTATGGCTGAGAGTTGACAGCAAGGGCCCTGGCAGACTGTCAGGGCTGGGATCATGAACTATGTCATCCTAAGAGAGGGACAGCAGGCTCATATTCCAAGGAGCCACTGCCACTGACCCAGGGCAATGCCTCAACAATCCTAGTAATCTGCTGGAGGACAAATTGCTGGACTGTCATGAAACCTGAAAACCCCTTTGAAAACTGTAATCTGCAGCAATAATGGCCGCAGTCTGAGCTTGCGTGACCTCAGTCTGAGCTTGCGTGACCTCAGTCTGAGCTTCCACTGCCCTAGTGGCTGCAACAGCAGCTGTAACATCAACCGTCAGACACTGCATCATGGCTGGTTCATAAGTGTGTGAATAGGGTTGGCCACCATTTCCATGTTGGAAAGAATGAGCTCCAGGTTCTGCACAAAACCCTGTGCCAAGTTGGTGCTAGAGTCTGTCTTGGACCTTGAAACTTTCCATAGGCTTTCTAGCAGGCGTTCCAAAACGTTTTGTCATAAATGGCCATCAGCATTTGTCTGTAGGCTGCCCCATTGAAATCCCTATTTGAGTCCTCTGCAGTGGAACTTGTGTGTGCCTCCAATGAGTTGACACCCTCACTATCCTTGCACTCTGCCCTGGCTGCAGCCCACTTGTGTCCGGTGTTTCGCCACGTGCTGGTCCCACCTCTAACCTGTCTTCTGAGATACATGAAATGTCAGTATGCGGGCTGTGTATACAAGTGCCTGTGCTGTGTCTTCGTCATCACTCTCTTTTAATGTTCCTCCACTGCCTGGTCAGGATGGACCTCAATCTGGGCCACCTGGAAGGAAAAAAGAAAGAATATGGCTGTGGTGTGGGAGGGAAAGGAAAGTAAGTGGTGCATGCTTACATCATCTGTGGCTTGTCAATCAAAAGGAAGTGTGGAATGAGGGGGAAGTGGGAAGTGAAAAGAAACATTAAGTTTGAGGATACCATCATTTTCGATGGTTTCAGCTCCTGCAATGGGCATCCTGGTTAGCTCTTGCTGCCTCTGATTATGCACTCCCCTGTCCTGCAAAAGGGAGGCAAATGTGTCAGTGAGTTTGGTGCAATACCTTTGGCTGATGTGGCTGTCATGCTTAAACAGCCGGCACCATATGAAGCCTGTGGGATGTGGCTATGAAGCCTGCAGCAATGCTACAATGTCAGAGGATAGGGTGAAGCATATGAATCTTAGACCAGAGACCTGATTGATAGATTGTTGGTAGGTGAGCAGTGGGACCAGAACAGGCCCTCAGGCTACTGGTGCAGCTGGTAAGATATGGCATTTGAAGATACATTCACTGACTTTGGCCACTTGTGGGAGTTAAATGTACTTCTTGCTGTACTGTATCCAGGCCATCAGGGCTTGATTCCTGTCATTGACCTCCACAGCTATCTGCTCCCTTGGCCTTTTGATCATGTGTCTGAAGAGTACTCTTCACCCCTGTGGGTATAGGGCATTTCCCTTACTTTCTACGTCCTTCATCAAGACCTCCAGTGCAGCATCCCAAATCCTTGGAGCCCACTCTTTTCCCTGCTGTGCTATTCCTCACTCTTTCCAAGGTTGAATTCTCTTCAACTACAACTCCCAGTGCCTGCTCCAGTCAAAGTGCACCTCCCTTTTAGGAGGTGCAGGCTAGATTTAAATGGTGCTATCCGCTCATGATCTTGGCCCCCTGCTGATGTGTCCAGCCAATAACCAGCATGGTTAACAGTGGCTGGAAGCAGACAGAACTCAAATAAGCAGGCAGCGTGAAGTTGGTATGATGGCTGCATTACAGTCATTAAGCGTGGATTGATCACGCATCACGATCCCTGCACCCATTTTCGGGAACTATCCAATTTAACCCCCAGCACGTGTACACAGCACAGGGTGACGGCCAACAATCGTTCTAATGTATTTGGCTTATAATGATTGCCAGTTACATCTGGAAGATAGCGGGAATCCCCAAAACTTTTACTGGCTACAATAAAACGAAGAACATGACCAATATTTACATAGATGCTAGTCAGATGCTTCTGATGCCCTTAGCTTGGTTTCTTCCAGAAGCGATTCCTTCCTAAGGCATAGGTGAAGATTAAAAGTCAAAAATTATCTTAAGCAATTTTTTCTAAGAAAGAAATCTGTTATTGCACCAATACTTTTGACAGATAAATATTGCTAGCTCCAATGCAGCTATTGTGACCACTGGGAAACACATCAGGCAGAATTTTCCGTTTGTCGGACGGGCCTGACCCAATTGCTGGCCAATTAAGGCCCGCCCAGTGTGACGTCTGCAGGGAAGCGCTATGCCCTCCCTGTGCGGTGGGGGGGAATCCCTAAAATCGAGATTGCGCTCTTTTGCGCATGTGCATGAAAGAGCGCACTCATCTCCCTGAGGCTAAGTGCAGCCTCAGGGAGATCGCTTCAACTTTTACAAATATTAAAAATAGAGAAAAGAAAAATCCCTTACATGTCCCCTCATGTGACAATGTCACATGAGCTGGGACATGTTCATAATTTACAGAACAACTTTATTACAATTTTTAAAACCCTACATGAAACCTCATCCCGCCGCTGGATGAGGTTTCATGTTTTCTCTATTGCCCACCAGGGCTCCTGGCCTGCCCAGCAACCTTAAGGTTGGATGGGCAGGTCCTTTAACTGGTTAATTGATCCTGTCAACGGCCTCAGTTGGCCATTGACAGGTCGGTGGGCCCGCAGCTGATTTTGTTGCACCCCCGCCTTCTTGAAAAATTAAATGGGGCGGGATGACGTCGGGGGTTCCGCCCCAATGTCATCCCGTGTCATTTTACGTGTCAGCGAGCGGGCCCCGCCCCCCTGCTCACCAATGGCAAAATTCTGCTCATCATGTTTAACACTTTTCTGTACAACATTGTAACCTTGATCTGCTGCTGGCACCATAACCTACTATTAGATAAATGCCAGTTTGTAATATGCCATATGTAAAAAAAAGTATGCAGTTATAAGCTTAAATTCTTTGCTGAAATTTTTGTTTTTGTCTGAGACTGACAGACTTCAGCTGATTGATAAAAGCCATCTCACAGCATTAACGATCCCTTCCTTATTCAGGTATACATTATAGTCACATGGGTTGCTGCAGTTTGTGTTTTATGGTCTATTTTGACAGAATGTGTGGTCATGCATTGTATTTCACTTTTAAAATGAAACAGTTTTAAGCAGGATGCAACAGAATATGTACAGAACTGATTTATGCATTGCTGATTCGAACAACATATTATCAATTTCTCAATGGTGAAGAGCAATGCAACTCAGAATTTAGGTTTTGTAATAGTTTTAATGATTAATCTGACACTGAGTTAGCAGACTTTTATTTAAGAGTTATAAGAGGATTTATGGGTTAGCTAGCTCACTCCAATAACATCTGCTAGAATGAATAATCTGGCTACTGGCAAGTTGCAGAGCCCCCAGCAGAACAAGCGTGGTTATTATTTGGTCCGGACTTGGCTTACTGTGCGCAGTTCTGGTCTCCATATTACACAAAGGATAGAGAAGCACTGGGGAAAGTGTACTGCAAGGATGCTGCCGGAATAGGGAGGTCTGAACTATCAGGAAAGACCGATCAGGTTGAAGTTCTTTTCCGTAGAAAAGAGAAGGTTGAGGGTTGACCTAGAGAGGCTTTTAAAATCATCCAGGGGTTTGAAAAGGTCGATGTAAGGAAGATGTTTCCATTTGTGGGGAGTCCAAAACTAGGGGCCATAAATATAACATAGGGCAGGATTTTGCCTGCGGTGGGGGCACTCAGGGGGGGCGCTCGGGAAGCCTACCGCTGCCCGCAATCAGCTCCGCACCGCGATTTTACGCTGGCGGGCCAATTAAGGCCCGCCCAGTGTGGAACGTGAGCAGCAGCGCTCAGCACTGCCTGTGTGGGCGGCGGGGAGGATGGCGAGTGGGCCTAGCACGATCTTCATGCATGCACGCGAAATAGGGCTTCAATCTACCCTGAGGCACTGTTTAAAAAAAAAATAAAGGAAATAAAATTGTCATAAAACATGTCCCCACATGTGACTCTGTCACATGAGCTGGGACATGTTTTTAATTCAAGTGTGAAATTTTTATTCTATTTTTATTAGCTTTAGGAAACCTCACCCTGCCCGTCGATGAGGCTTCCTAAAAAGGCCGCTTGGCCTTTTCGCCTGCCCGCCAACCATTAGGTTAGATGGGCAGGGTAAATTTCAATTTAATTAGCTTCTTAATGGCCTTAATTGGCCTTTTAATTGTCAGCAGGAGCCCGGCCGACTCCGGCGCGCGCCCGGCGAACAAAATATTGCGAGATTGCGCGATGACATCGGGACGTTCGCCCAACGTCATCGCGCTTCATATTACACTCGGGTGTGTTGGGCGCGCGCCTGCACACCGAGCGTAATATTCTGCCCATAGTCACCAATAAATTCCAATAAGGAATTCTGAATAAATCTTTACCCAGAGAACAACTGGAACTTAGAATTTGCCACCACATGGAGCGGGTAAGGTGAACAGCATAGCTGCATTCAAAGTGAAGCTAGATAAGTACATAATGGAGAAAGGAATAAAAAAATAAGATTAGACAAACTCTGGCAATGGGAGGCTCATGTGGAGCACAAACTCTGACCTAGATCAGTTGGCTGAATGGTCTGTTTCTGTGCTGCAAATTCTGTACAATATTCATTTTAGTTTCGAAAGCTTTGCAACAGCATTTCATTCAATAAGGTCTTTAATCAGTGAGAAATATTTTTTTCTGTAATTTAGTAATGACATATCACTATTACATCAACAAAACTGATTGCATTGTCATAGGGTGAAGCCCTTTTAACGTTGACATTTTTAAAATTTTATAATTTATGAATTTCTCTCCGTCAAATGGTCATGAGTAGAGCTATTCATTGATATCACAGTGTCCACATCCATTCACAACTCTTCCTATAATTAAACAGTTTATGCTAGCCTACAACAAGGCCTGGACAACATCAAGACGTGGACAGATAACATGTACACCTCACATTTATGTGGCAATGATTATGCCAAACAAGGGAGAACCCAACCACCTCTGGCATTCAATAGTACCACCATTACAAAGACACCCACCATCGACATGCTAGGGGGTCATCACTGACTTGAAGTCGTACGGGACCAGCCATATCAACATTGTAACTACAAAAGAAAGGCAGACAGAGTACTCTGCACTGAGTCACTCACCTCCTGACACCTCAAAGCCTCTAGAACATAAGAACTAGGAGCAGGAGTAGGCAATTCAGCCCCTCGAGCTTGCCCTGCCATTCATTATGATCATGGCTGATTTCATTTTGGCCTCAACTCCAATTTCCCGCCCTCTCCCCATAACCTTTCAACCCGTTACTAATTAAAAATCTGTCTATCTCCTCCTTAAATTTATTCAGTGTCCCGGCATCCACTGCACTCTGAGGTAGTGAATTCCACAGATTCACGATCCTTTGAGAAAAGTAATTCCTCCTCATCTCTGATTTAAATCTACCACCCCTTAGCCGAAAACTATGGCCTCTTGTTCTAGAATGCCCCAGAAGGGGAAACATCTGCTCCATGTCTACTTTGTCTATCCCTTTTAGCATCTTATATACCTCAATTAGATCTCCTCTCATCCTTCTAAACTCTAGCGAGTATAGACCTAAACTGCTCAATCTCATCTCATAAGACAAGGCCCGCATCTCTGGAATCAATCTAGTGAACCTCCTCTGAACCGCCTCCAGTGCAACTACATCCTTCCTCAAGTAAGGGGACCAAAACTGTACACAGTACTCCGGGTGTGGTCTCACCAATGCCTTGTATAGTTGCAACAACACTTCCCTATTTTTATACTCTATTCCTTTGGCAATAAGTACCAAAATTCTATTTGCCTTCCTTATTACCTGCTGTACCTGCATACTAGCTTTCAGCGATTCATGCACGAGGACACCCAGATCCCTCTGCACTGAAGCATTCTGAAGTTTCTCTCCATTTAAATAATAAGTCACCTTTTTATTCTTCCGACCAAAATGGATAACCTCATACTTATCCAGGTTAAACTCCATCTGCCAAATTTTGGCCCATTCACCTAATCTGTCCATATCCATTTGTAAATTTCTTATTTCTTCCTTGTAACTTACTTTCCCAACTCTATGCCACCAACAAGGCGCAAGTCAGAAGTGTAAAGGAATACTCACCATTTGCAACAACACTCACCACACCATCCTGGCCTGAGCAGTTTGTTTGATTAATGCCACTGCCAATGGTATGAATATCTACCCTCAATACCACTGCAAGCCACAGGATGCACTGCAACAACTCTCCAAAGTATTTCAAGAGCACCTTCCTCATCAATGACCTCTATTACCAAGAGACACAATGTGAAAGGAGTACCATTACCTTTAAGTCATGCACCAAATGTGACCATATATTGGCATTCCTTTGTTGTCAAGGAATTTTCTGGAATTCACGACTGAACACCATTGCCACAATTACTACAGTGGTTTAAAGAGAAGCCCACCACACTTTCGACTATCCAAATCATGCAAGACAAGCATAATAAAAAACGCGGCAATACAAAATGTGATAAGTAAATCGAAGTGGTTACTTGCCTTGAAAATTTCAGTCTATCCCTCTCCTATTCTTACTATTATTCTGTAACACAACCTACTTTTTCTCTCTGTTTTTCACTTTGATCTTTTTAAACGCTTCAACAAGCTTTTAGAAACATTGGAAAATGCACTATGAGAACTAAGGCATTGAATTACTCAAATTAAATTATAGAATTACATAACTCTTGGTGCTACAGGTGTGAGTGAGTCATCCCATCATGTCACAGATGGTTCATCTTCCATCACTGTCCACTATCCCAATATCCAACTATTTTATGGATATCCTTGGAGCAAACAGTGAACTCACCAAACATAACCTGAGGTACAATGTGTCTTGTGCCTCTAATTGATCCAATCAGTATTATGTTCAACAACAAGTGTGCCATCTCAGTACAGAAATGGTTCTTGCAAAATGTTGTATTTCTGAAAGTGAAAATAAAAAGTATATTCATTTTAGAAGTAAGATTTATGTGTGGAAGAATGGAAATGGACTTTGCAGTATTGGGCAATCACTGAAAATGAACCATGTGTAACAGTGTGATTCACCTATGAATTCTGCAGGCTGATAACTTATCATTCACTATTGTTCTTCCCAATGTGCAATGTCCAATGATTCCAATTAATTCTTTGACGTATTTAAAAGGTTAAAGACATACAGCTAATATAACAAATAGAATATTATGTTGCTTGTTAAAATTATCAAAGACAACGAAAGAAGAACAATGTAATCTAGCTAAATTTAATAGTTCTATCAATCAGCATAGCATGAGTTTCCATGAACATCATCTGGCTTTACCATAGTCTTAGAAACACCTGTTATACCACACCACAGGACTATTTACGCTCTATTAACACCCTTGGCTTCTGTTTCTTTTATGTTGTATTTTATGAAGGACATTTTGATCTACTGCCTTTTTGAAAACTGTATTGTGAAGGGTCCACATTCTCCAACAAAGCTGCACTGTTTTATAGAATCTGGCAAGCTATGCACGCTAGACAGAGCAGAACTTTTTAAAATTTTGACGCAGCAGGTGTTTTACTATGTGCACTGCATAGAGGGATGCTATCATTTTGGAGAACAGCAAGACCTCCACGGGTGGTCAGGAAAGAATGTGGCCTTTCAAATGGCTCCCACCGAGTTAGAAGCCCTTTCTGAGCCCTCTTTAGTTATTGCAATCATTGTTCAAACTTTCTTTCGCTTTCCTCAGATGTTCTGCATCCTTCCCTTGATTTCTTCCAATGGAGCAAGCAGTATTAAAAAGTCACAGGCATCTATCCAGACACCTGTGTTACTAACAACCGGCTTCAGTCTTTTCCTGTTGTAATTAAAGCACGGCTCATTTGTTAATTTGGTAAAATTACTATAATTATGATGTAAATAATAAATGTATTAGAATTGTTGGAAGCTGACAGCGACTTTTAAAAATAGCTCAGCAACATCTTCCTTTCTGAAATTATATACAGATAAATTATGAGTCAGCAGACCAGAGTAGAAATGTATTTTTCTTTTTCTTACAGGGCAGAAGGGGAAAATAGTTTACTTACATGAAAGCTGACTCCTTCTGGACCATTCCAGTATATAAATCCCTTTAGTTGCACAACACCTATCAGCAAAATGTTTCATAACAATGTGCGTGCTATCAGAAAGAGGAATGTGATTAACAAAATAAAATAGCTGTTGATTTATTTGGCTGCAATAAGCTTTGAAATAAGAAAAAAATGGATTAAATGTGAATATCAAAAATTGAATCCACAGAAATTGGCGTCACAATTTAAACAGTTACTAAATTTAAGAAAAAGCATTGCAAGGTTTCCTTTCAATGCATCATAGTGTGCCAGTACTTTTTTTTATATAAAACATGTTTCACATCTTAAATTACATAAAGTTTCCTAATTAAAGAGTAACAAATGAAACACAATACTGATTTGTTTAAATACAACCCATAAGGCTATTATTGAATACAGCAGTTGCTTGGAACTCTGCATGTGCGTCCAATAACTTTTCTGGCTGCTCTTGTGAACAAGATACATTATAAAATATGATGTTAAATTGTGCACGCATCGACAGATGCAAAAAGCAAGAACTGAAACCAAGCACCTGAGCACTGGAAACTGCGGCTAGCTTAATAACTCTTACACATTTTGCAAACTGATATATTTTACAGATGGCAGAGTAACTACAGGAAGTACTAATTATGAGAAAAACCTTTGCTTATTCAAAACACCTTTCTCCAAAGCCAAGTGCGAATTTTTTTATCTGCCGTTGTGGGCAAGCAAGATGTTTTTCCAGAATCACAAAATATCCATTTGCATTTCATACCAACATTTTCTTCTGTTCCAGAATTACGATTTCATATTAATATTTCTTTTGGTGCCAGTTATAAGTAGGTCATTGCAGGGTGAATCATAAGATGTATTACAATTCCTGCTGTATTGTAAAAAAAAATTGTACGTTTCTGCAAAATTATAACTTACTGATCTCTGCACTCACAAATCTAACTCCCATAATCCAGTAGGATTCAGGTTGGCCACAGGAATTGTATTATTCTTACACGTTAATAGAGCTGAAATCTCTGTTCTTGACACATTTTCTGCATATGACCACAATTAAAAATGGAAAATAATTACATTGCATCCTGATTAATGCAGACTTTTGCAAAGATTATTGTGTTTGTGATAAACTCCTGTAAGCGGACAATCACAGATTCAGAGGCGCTATACATCGACAATAATAAATTACTTCCAATTAAAGTCAAACAGGCAAAAAAAAAAAAATTATGTCGTTATTGCGTCAATTTGTAAAAATGCAATGGGCTTATTTCAAAAATAATGGGGGCCAATCCAGATGTTGTACACTTGCCTGCTTTGATTTTGAGGGTCGTGCATGAACTCCAACCATCTTCTTTTTATGGTCGTGGCAAGATCCAAATTAAAAAGGGAAAAATGACAAATTCGGTCCCATTTCTCGACATAAAGACAGAATGCTTTTTTTTCCCCGTTCATGGGAAAATCGCTGGTGAGGCCAACATTTGTTGTCCATCCCTAATTTCCCTTGAGAAGGTAGTGGTGAGCCGCTTTTTTTTTTGGGGGGGCGGTTGTGGCAGTCCAAAATTGAGCAACTTCACCACAAACAAAGATCTCCATATTTCTGAATTTTTGTAATGCTGCTATTGATACTTGTTGGTTGTTCACTTCAACTTATGGTGGTGAGAGCGGCTGCTATTCATTCCGTTTTTTTTCTATCCCTGCTGCTCTTCAAGTGGTTTCAATAGAATTTTGGTCAAGTTCAAAGAGGCTAAAAAGGGGTCCAGTGATGAAAAAAAAATACATGCACCAGATGGTAATGTCTGTCTGTAGTGCTTTCTTTGGGCTCCTTTTTTAACCACTTCAAGAGGAGCAATAGATAGCATCACTCCCATCAATTATGCTTCAAAGCCAGCCAGAACATAGGTGGGAGGGCAAATTGCAGGTGTACTGCCACTGTTGCCATAATCTTGCTATGTTGTTCCCCATCCTGTGGGGTGAAACGCCTATGCATTATAAATTAGGAGGCGTCACCAAAGGGAGCAAAGGGCTGTTCAGAGCTACATTCCTGGGAAACTGCTGCAGAACCAAGGATCAGAGAGCAATTTCATGAAGCTGATCAAAGTTCAAGGCAACATCCTATAAAAGCAAATCTCATCTTCCTTTCCAGGCTTTTACTGGGCATTTCGTTCATGTGATGTGGGTATAGCTGGCTAGGCCAGCATTTATTGCCCATCCCTAATTGCTGTGGAGAAGATGGTCAAGAGCCTCATTCTTGAACCCCCTGCAGTCCATCTGGTGTAGGAACACCCACCGTGCTGTTGAGAACGGAATTCCAGGGGCAGAATTTTATACATGGCTTGTGGGCTCGGCGGGGGGTGGTGGGGGGGTGGGGGCTGGGGGGAGGGCGGGAAGCCGACCACCACCCACGATCGGCAGCACACCGCGATTTCATGTCGGCGGGCAAATTCAGGCCCACCCAGCATGAAAGGCAGCTGGGGAATCTGCGAGAAGGTGGGGGTGGGAGCAGGGGCAGGGGCATGATGTCCGCAGGGTCCGCTGGCAACACAGAGGCAGATTCAAACCCGGCCCAGGCAGCCCATGGAAGGCTGCCACAGAAGGATGCTGACATCTCCATGGATCCCGGCTCTGGTTGGACACGGCAGGCGGGAGGGCAGGTCGGCAGGGCAGTCGGCCCCCTTGTTTCTCAGACAAGCGCCTCACAGCCCTCCTGGGGGAGGTGGCAGCCAGGAGAGAAACCCTTGTCCCCAGAGAAGGGATGAGGGGGCCCCCCCCCCACCTCACCAAAAAGGCCTGGGAGGAGGTGGCATCATGGGTCAGCAGCCATGATGTGGTGAGGCGCACATGGGCGCTGTGCCGGAGGTGCTTTAATGAATGATCTCCTGCGATCAGGAAGGGTGAGTACCATGTTGGCATGGGTCACTTTGCAGAACAGTGAAGAATTGGCCATCCCCACACCCACCTCCCCCAGACCTCAGAGGTGTTAGGGTGTGACTGGCAAATGTCAATGAGGCAGGAACTGGCCAAGGGGGTGAGCCCTGGCTGCTTGGACTCAGTGCCTAGTGGCTCCAGGGTCACGAATCAGCTGAGCCCTGCGAGGTGTTCCTCAGGCAGGGTTGGCCAGGCTGCAATGGCAATGCAGGTAGAGAGTGGACTCATCAATGCTCCTCTATCCTTCCAGGAAAAGACATCCCATAACAATGCAGAGAGGTTGCAGACTGGCGGGGGACCCCCACACCTCCTCATCCTCACTCGTTATGAGCAGGAGGCCCTGGAGCTGGAGAGGCACCACGCACCTCGGTGCCAGACGAAGGTAAGAGTGCAGTGCACTGAGGCGAGAATGTAGGATATTGCAACCATTCTAGTGTCATCTCTATACTGATGTGAACCTCAAACCTAGAGTCCCCATTGATAATCAAAAGACGAGGGCGCCACAAGAGGCATATCTCTGTCTCACCAGGGTGCCTGGCATGCGCAGTGACAGTGTCATGACTTAAACTAATGACATATCTTTCTTGTCCCTATTTGGCTCATCAGCAGGCCCACCCCTGACCTCAGAGGACCACCATGCTTAGCACGCATCTGCGTCACAACCTCTCTGTCAAGCAGGCACCAGAGCAGCCTCCTCGGTGGGCATAAAATCATTGTCTAGTATCTCGATGCACATTGGTGAGGGCACTTCACACTCGCTTGAGGTGCAGGTAGAGGCAGAGAGTGCCCAGGGCGCCGGCAGTCGGAGGACTGCTGGGGATCAGGAACATGCTCAGTCGGTGGCTGATGATGTGTCTCTGGAGTCGTCCCTGAGGCAGCAGATGCTGGAAGTCCAGCAGAGTGTGCGGGAGGATCTGGCAGAGATACATGAGGGAATGCGTACCATGGTGTCCATTGTGGAGGAGTCCCTGCGGAGCATGACCACTGCGTTGACCCTCATGGCTGAGCACAATGCCTCCTCCATGGAGAAAGTGGCGACTCTCATGGAGAGACCACTCCAGTGATTCAATCAGGAGTCCCTGGGATTGTGCTGGGACCTGCAAGCCCTCACACCGGCCTCAGCTGGTCAGTGCCAGTGTGGGAGATGCATTGGGCACCCAGTATCCCAGCTCGGTGCCCGTCCATCAATAGTGAGCAGGGAGGTCCAATGCGACCTCACGTTGGCACACAAGTTTCCTGTTGTCTCTGCGGGCTCCTCTCAGGGCACTCTGGGTGACTGCAGCAGCTCTTCCGCCCCTCTACCAGTGACAGTGGCATCTGATGAGGCTGCAGCGACTGGGGAGATGCCAGCTGTGGCACTGGCCGCTCCCTCCCAGGCGGAGCCAGCACAGGCTCCACAGGCCAGAGGACAACCGCCAAGGTCATCAAGGCCAACAGGACAGCAGAGTGAGCAGGCTGGCTCCAATGCCGGTGCCAGTGAGGGGGGAGCACCTATAAGTAGCACCCACAAACGTAAATGTAAAGCACCTTAAGCACAAGATGGTCTTATCACGGGTGATATTTTGTTCCCCCATTTTTCTTTACATTTCTTTCATGGTGTGATTACAAACACCGGTTAATGTGCATTTCAGCTCTGTTTCACATTCACAATTGAATGAGATGTTATTTTGTGCTATTGGCCTCTGTATGCTTCACTTGTTCTGTAGGTGCAAGGAAGGCCATTATGTAATGATGGACATGTATCTCCTGAAACTTTATTGCACAGGCACAGACTGTGTGTTGTTGGTCAAGGAACTGGTCCTGTCAGGTATCGAGCATGGAGCCTGTGGCCCTGGCATGTGGTGGTAGTTCTTAGTTGGTAGGCTAGCTGAAGGAGCATTGGATCAAAGCTTGCCAGGTGTCCCTGCCTCCCTGGAGTTTACCCAGGTCAGCGTCCATGCCCTCAACGTTCTCCTCAGCATGCCCATCTTCAGACTCACGACTGGACTCATCATCTGTTGCCTGTGCAGTTGCGTCAAGATCCTCTTCCTCCAGTGGGTCCCTCTTGCCAGTGTCAGATTGTGTCACAGGGCAGCATACAACCACTATCAGTGACACATGATCTGGGGGGTATTGCAGTGCGCCCCCTGAATGGACCAGGTATCGGAAGCGCATCTTGAGAAGGCCGATGGTTCTTGCTACCACAGCCCTTGTGGAGCCGTGGCTCCTATTGTAGCGCTGCTCAGCCTCTGTTCTTGGATTGCGGAGAGCGTCATGAACCACCTTCTGAGGGGATAGCCCTTGTTACCCAGCAGCCATCCATCCAGCCGGGCTGGAGCACTGAAGAGCCTCAGCACCTGGGAGTGCCTCAGGATGAAAGCGTCATGGGAGCTGCCTGGGTACCTTGCACAGACTTGTAGAATCAGCATCCTGTGATCACACACTATCTGCACGTTCATGGAGTGGAAGCCCTTCCTGTTGATGAAGGCACCCGGCTCACCCGCTGGCGCCTTGATGGCCACATGTGTACAGTCTATTGCACCCTTGATGCAGGGGAAGCCAGCAATGGCCGCAAAGCCTCTGGCTCACTCAGACTGGCTGGCCTCGTCCGTGGGGAAATGAATGAAAGTCAATGCACTGCTGTACAGAGCCTTTGTCACCCGTTTGACGCAACTGTGGACAGCTGATTGGGAGACTCCACACAGATCCCCCACTGACCCCTGGAAAGAGCCGAAGGCATAGAAGTTGAGGGCTACTGTGACCTTCAGAGCCACTGGCATGGGATGTCCACCCACACAGTCAGAGCTGATCTCTGGCCCGATCCTCTGACAGTTGGAGATCACTGTCTCCCTTGAGAGGCGGAGCCTCCTTTGGCACTGCACCTCGGACATATTGAGGTAGCTGCATCACCACCTGTAAACCCTGGCAGCAGGATAGTGGCATCTTCTGTGGCCCCTTCCACCTTGGACTTCCTGTTGGCCCTGCGCCCCTTGTGCCTGCGCCTCTCCTCCCACAGGTCCCTCCCCTGGAAGCTGCATAGGGACACCTGGCCTCCTCTCCCTTCTGCTCCTCTCTTCCTCCTCAGAGGAG
Organism: Cetorhinus maximus; assembly: GCF_964194155.1. Taxonomy (NCBI): domain Eukaryota; kingdom Metazoa; phylum Chordata; class Chondrichthyes; order Lamniformes; family Cetorhinidae; genus Cetorhinus; species Cetorhinus maximus. The sequence continues at coordinate 14,808,341 of NC_135883.1, read as the reverse complement.
GTGCCTCCAGCAGAGGCCACAATCCCCATTACCAGGGTTATGGAAGGCTGTCTGATACCTGGGAGGGGCCACATAGTCTGAATCCTCCAGGGGCCTGGAAGACAACAATGAGTCCTGAACAGAAACTGAGAAATGCTCAGAATGCTGCTCTGAAGCGAAATGAAGCTTTCCAGTTTACAGAAACAACCAGCAAGTTATATCCAAAACTCCCCACTACTCGCATTGACAATGCCTCTGACCCTTCTAATCCCGCCTGTGGATGAGCTTTGGCTCATTGTGGCCTGCCCATTTTTCCCGTGCAACAGCTGAAAAATCTCACAGGCTGCGTAAATTCTGAGGCAATTGATGTGTCAAAGGCCTTAACTGGCCTCTAAATTAATGGTGGGCGCATCTCCATCCCCATCGCGCACCCACCTAGCGAAATATCGCAAGAGTATGCGTTGATGTCGGCACACTCAGCCATTGTCATCGTGCATTAGTTCACGCTCGAGCAGGCCGGGCACGTGCCCGCCCGCCAAACAAAAAATTCTGTCCCAGGATTTTGACCCAGCGACAGTGAAGGTACGGCGATATATTTCCAAGTCAGAATGGTAAGTGTCTTGGAGGGGAACATCCAGGTGGTGGTGCTCCCATATATCTGCTGCCCCTTGTCCTACTAGGTGGTAGAGGCCGTGGGCTTGGAATGTGCTGTCAAAGGAGCCTTGGTGAGTTGCTGTAGCGCATCTTGTACATGGCGCACACTGCTGCCACTGTGCATCAGTGGTGGTGGGTGTGAATGTTTATTTTGAGGTTGATGGGGTGCCATTCAAGTGGGCTGCTTTGTCCTGAATGGTGTCAAGCTTCTTGAGTGTTATTGAAGCTGCACTCATCCAGGCAAGTGGAGAGCATTCCATCACACTCCTGACTTGTGCCTTGCACGTGGTGCACAGGCTTCGGGGAGTCAGGAGGTGAGTTACTTGCCTCAGGATTCCCAGCCTCTGACCTGCTCTTGTAGCCACAGTATTTATATGGCTAGTCCAGTTCCGTTTCTGGTCAATGGTAACACCCAGGATGTTGATAGTGGGGTATTCAGCGATGGTAATGCCACTGAATGTCAAGGGGAGATGGTTAGATTCTCTTTTGTTGGAGATGGTCATTGCCTGACACTTGTGTGGCATGAATTTTACTTGCCACTTGTCAGCCCAAATCTGGATATTGTCCAGGTCTTGCTGCATTTGGACATGGACTGCTTCAGTATCTGAGGAGTCCAAATGGTGCTGAACACTGTGTAATCATCAGTGAACATCCCCACTTCTGACCTTATGATGGAAAGAAGGTCATTGATGAGGCAGCTGAAGATGGTTGGGCCGAGGACACTACCCTGAGGAACTCCTGCAGTGATGTCCTGGAACTGAGATGACTGACCTCAAACAACCCACAGCCATCTTCCTTTGTCCTAGGTATGACTCCAACCAGTGAAGAGTTTTCCCCATGGTTCTTATTGACTCCAGTATTGCTCGGGCTCCTTGATGCCACACTCTGTGGCTAAAAGTGTTCTTGTTATTAAAATGATTTTGTGTATTTGTTTTTCTATAAAAGAGGCAACTGAAGTATCAGCAGTCAAATCTCAGATATTGCATTCAGTTACTTGAACAAGTACTTTGTCTTTATGCTTAAAGGAAAGGTGATCTGGAGGCTAGTTTCCATCACTTCATCAAGAAGAACTGAAGTTTTCAGTTACTGAATAATGGAGCAGAAAAGATCAGCAGAATTACATACATGGAATATATGACACAGAGACAGGCCATATGGTCCAACCACCCATTTATGCTCTACTACAACCTCCTCCCATCTTTTCTCATCTAAATCTTCCATCATAACTCTCTATTTCTTTCTCCCTCATATGCTTGTCATAAATGCATCTATACTATTTGTTTCAACAATTGTGATGCAAATTTCACACTCCCATCATTCTCTGGGAAAAGAAGTTTCTTCTGAATTTGGGTTTCTTGGACACTGTCCTAGCGGCCTCCAGTTATGTTAATGGCCTTGAGTTACGTGCTTCCCCACAAGAAGAAACATCCTCTCTGCATCCACCCCATCAAAACTTTTAATAATTTTAAAGAACTCTATTTGGTGAACACTCAGCCTTCTTTTTTTTCAAGAGGAGTGAGATTCAACCTGTCAACCCTTTCCGATACACCTACACATTTCTGGTATCACCTTTGTAAATCTTCTCTGCATCCTCTCCAGTGCCTCTATATCCTTTTTATAACATGGCAACTAGAACATCACATAGTACTCCAAGTGTGGTCTAACCGAGGTTTAACACTAGTTCAGTATAACTTCCCTACTTTTCAATTCTATCCTTCTGTAAATAAAGCCAAGGGCAGAATTTTCCGTGCCCGCTGGCATTGGGCGTGCTCGGCGGGTGCGGGCAGACAATATGGCGAGAAGGCCAGAAATTGGTTTCACGACATCATGAAACCGGTTTGTAAACGTCCACTCAGCCATCAGACGTCGGGAGCCTCATTATAATACGCCTGCATATCATTATAAGACCAGCCTGTCAGAATCGTGCCCCCCACTCCCCACCCCCCCAACCACAGTTGGATCTTCTGCCCACGCCAGCACGATTGCACGCTGGTGGAGAATACGTCTTGACAAGTGTGACGTGCAGAAGTCGGGGCGTTCCACCGGGGCCTTGCTCACATTGCAGATATCCAAGGAGCAGAAGATGCTGGAGCCCCACAGCAAGGGCACACTGGAGGAATGTCCATGGCATTCTGGGTGGATGCTCATGGGCATGTTTCTGCTGCGAAGCAGCTCATGGAAGTTGGAATGTCACCGTTGATGCTCACAATGGATGATGGTCGAGGAGGCCGGGGGTGGGGGGAAGGTCCAGCTCTGTTTAGGAGAGGAAGATGTACCAGGGGTTGGGAGAGGAAGGTCTAGGATCGACTGGCAGAGGAAGAGGTGTCTGGATGGGGTGAGGTTGTGAGGGGGTGGAATGAAGGGGTCAGGATAGGGTGAGGTTGGGAGGGGGGAACGAAGGTGTCAGGATGGGCTGAGGTTGGGAGAGGGAGAATTAAGGTCATCAGGATGGGGTGAGGTTGGGAGGGGGGAATGATGGGGTCAGGATGGGCTGAGGTTGGGAGAGGGGGAATTAAGGTCATCAGGATGGGTTGAGGTTGGGAGGGGGGAATGAAGGGGTCAGGATGGGGTGAGGTTGGGAGGGGGGAATGAAGGGTTCAGGATGGGGTGAAGTTGGGAGGGGGGAATGAAGGGTTCAGGATGGGGTGAGGTTGGGAGGATGGGGATGAAGGTGTTGAGTGGGGGGGAAGGAGTATGGGGGAGGAGGGGCTAACAGGGGAGAAGACAGTAGCTGGGGAAGTAGGTGCAAGAGGGATGGAAGGTATAAGGGAAGGGGTCAGAGGGGGGAAGGAGTGCGGAGAGGGGAGAGAGTCTGAGGAGGAGGAAGGAATGCGAAGAGGGGAGGGAGTAAAGCTGGAAGAAGAAGTAAGGATGGAGGATGGAGTCGGGGAGGGGGAAGGACTAAGCGAGGGTAGAGTTCAAGGTGGGGAAGGACCAAGGAGGAGGGAGTCCGGTGGGGGGAAGTAATTCCAAGGGGGATAGGGGTTCCAATGGGGGAAAAGGATTCCTGGGAGAAGGAATCCAGAGGGGGAATGTGGTTCTGGGGTGGGGGGGGAGCGGTTTCAAGGGGGAAGGATCCAGAGGGAAGGATGTCCAGGTGGAAGTGCAAAGGAGGGCCCTGTTGAGTTCATGACTGCCTCCTGGGGAGCAAACTGAGGGTGGGCGTGGAGAGAGGGAATGGTGGGAATGACTAAGGGCAGAGTGAGGTGGGAGGGTGGGAGGGTGAGGGTTTGACAGTAGCAGTAGAAGGAACGGCGAGGGTAGTTGGTGGGGACTCGAGGCAGACACGGACCCTGGGGGTGGGAAGGAGGAGGTCGGTGAGGTGAATGTGAATGAGGGTGGGATTTTCGGAAAGGAAGGGAATGTGCACATTCACCTGGACATCCCTGAAGGAAAATGGTTGTGGCTGAGAGGTCACGGAGGGGAGGTGGAAGGTGATGCTGGAGGGGTCACCTGTGATAGGGGAAAGGAAATTGGTGACTGGAGGAGGGGAAAAGACGGGGGAACGAACGAAAAACCGAATCAAGACCACGCTGCCTAAATCGAAAGTGAAATGAGAAAGTGGGAGAGATCAGGTGCTTCATGGGAGTGTGGTCAGTGGGTCGGTGGAGATACAGGTCAGCTCAGATGGACAACTGAAAGTGAACCCCAGCAGGCAGCATTGAAAATGCTCAGGGCATTGAGATGAGTGTGATACAGGAAGGATCCGCATGCGTGTGGGAGAGTGGTTGCACGAGGCTCCGAAAGGCCCAGCCACACACACACACACTTCTCCCTCCAGAATCAGGGGCTCACAGGCAAAGGGGACTCGGAGGGAGAGGACACCTCTGAGCTTCCTGAGTGGATGACCAAGGGGTGTCTAACTGCTGCTCCTTCTCCCTTTGGGTGGCCCGGGACCCCAGCCTGACTCCTTGAGGGGAAGGAGCAGCTGGAGGGACGTTGGCTGTCTAGTAGTGTGAAACTGCTGGCATGTCAGCCTCTGGCCTTGACTCCTCAGCCCAATGAAAATTCAGCCCATGGTGTTTTGTTTGCCATGGTTTATTTACATTATTTGCCTTTATACCTTACCATGGTAATCTTATCTTTCAGCTCCATCTGTGCATCTGACTGAGTAGATGTTTTTAAATATTAGGATTGTTACTGCAGGGTGCTAGTGCAGTTAGTTTCTCTCGTTTTTACAAGCTGTAGAGGCCAATTGCACAAAAACGCTTCGAATTATTGATGAACAAAGTTTTTGCTGAACACCAGCCAGTCTTATTTCAATGTTTAGGTTAAAACATTTTTGAATGATCTGCAAGTGTTACATAAATCTATTCACTGTGTCTTTTTTTTAAAAATGGCGGCGTTACTACCACAATGAGACAATGCAGCCTTGCCCCAAATTACTAATAGCACAGATTGGCAATACAGTAATTTTACTGCCAACATCTTTAAAAATAACTGTTTTAAATTATATCTACCCTTTCTTACACTCATTCATGCTGCATGGTAAAAGCAGGTTGCTATTTGCTCCCTACCTATCCCGCTCTTTTGTGCCAAATGATGCTGCATGCTCTCATCCCTTTTCAGGCTGACCCTCTATGTATGATATACTGACAAATAAGATAGTTTCATTAATGGACTTGTCACTCAACTGAAGATGTCCTAATAATCCCTTTATTTCACAGTGGCAGCCTCAAGTCTGTCGGCAGTTTCTTTAAACGGGGGGATGGCGAATTCTCCGAAGGATTGGAGAACCAATTTAAGACACAGTTTTCCCTGGTTCTTCTGGGGGCCGCAGGATTACCACCAGCAAACCTAAACAGATGCCAGTGGTCGAACTGATTCTGTTTAAGGACAATCTGATCATTGATCCTGACAATCCAGGGTTGCTTTGCAAAACTGGGCTGAGCATTTACAGTTGCTTGTCTGTTTCCACTGCTGCATTGGAATATAACATATAATGCAAACGGGCAGATTGAAAAGCACCAGCATAAAATGGCTTGATTTAAAGTCAAGAATCCTCCAAGGAAAAAGCTGGTAAATGTACATATGTGAACAGCACTGCTCCTTTAATATCATTACTGTGAAATTTGTAGGTGATGACAAAAGGGCTGCACTGCACATGTCCAAAAAAGCAAAGCTTCCAGTGTCAAAAAACTTATATAAAACTTACAAAAAACTTACTTGAAGCTTATTGTCATCATTCCTTGTTTGATTATTGCTGCCTCAAAATTGTGGGAGGAAGTTGGACTTTTGTGAATGTTACGGTAAAAAAGGATGTCATAGATTTACTGGATAGGATAAATAGAGTTAGACAATAACAGTGCTCAAAGTAACAGTCTGAATGGGGTGCATCCGAGGTTGTCTCCGAAATTAAGGTTGGTAATAATGGAGGCTCCGATCACAATCTTCCAATCCTCCTTTAATATGGAAGAGGTAACCACATGTTAGCGAGCCCATAAAAGAGCAAACCTAACACTAGGGGTGGTATCGTCCCAGGTTTGCACTAAGTAGGGTTGCGGGCAGGTAAAACCATATTTTACCCACTGGCTAGCAATGGCAGCTTCTCACGCTGTGTCGTCCCAAACCCGCCGCATTAATTATGCATTCCCAGGAGACACGCAGTTTCCATGGCAGGCAGGCTTTCATTCACCCGGCACGCCATCACCTCGCCACTTCATCACACTGGGCGCCATATTTAAAGTGCAGCCATATGCACGCCTCTCAGTGCTTCCAGCCCATGACTGCTATGCAGAAGACAGGATGGCCCTGTAAGGCAAGAAGACTACAGCCCCCCAGTGACGCCTCTCTCGAGCCCCTTTTTGCACTTGGCGGAGGCCCACTGTGAGGTCCTCTACCCCCGCTCTGGACGCAGGATGGGCAGCTGCATCACCAATCCAGCATGGGAGGCGGTGGCAGCGGTGGTCAGCGCCAATTCCCTACAAATAGGACAGCCACCAAGTACTGCTACAGGATGAATGGTCTCATCCCTTCCGCCAGGGTAACTCACTCTTCTCATCACTCTCAACTCACACACTCACAAACCCATCACACATCCACAGGGATCTCACACCTCAAGGGGCAACACCACAAACTCTTGCACATTGCGGGGTGGGGAGATGGTGGCATAGTCACTGGACTAGTATTCCAGAGACTGAGTGTAATGATCCGGGGATCCAGGTTTGAATCCCACCGTGGTAGATGATGAAATTTGAGTTCAATAAAAGTCTGGAATTTAAAAGTCTGATAATTACCATTGCTGATTGTTGTAAAAACCCATCTGGTTCACTTGCATCTTTAAATCAAACAAAAAACACACCCTCACATCTCTATCAGCTCACATCCTCACCCCATCCATGGCTCTGCTCACCACACAAACATTCCACACGGTGCCATGTGTCCTGTTCGCACTCACGGTGTCTGTTTTCATGCAGGAGAAGCTGGCTCACAATAGCAGGGAGAGGTCCCAGACCGGGGGGGTGGAGTGGCCCTCAGTAGACCCCTCGCTCATTTTGAGGAGGGTGCTATCGAGTTGACTGGTGAGGATGTGGACAGTGCCGGCAGTAACAGTGAAGTCGGCGGCAATCATCTTCGTGAGGCTCCTGCGCCACATCATCCAGTGTCAAGAGGGCTGCTTCGGGGATTGACAGCTACAATTAGGTAAATTATAAGTATGTATTGAAGACAACTTATCAGACGCCTTCTGGAATTTTCCATTTTGCAGATGGGCCTCATTGAAGCTGAAGGCCTGTTGAAGGATGGAAGCGGCCTGTTGCTGGCAGACTCAGGTCCAATGATGCCTCGTTTAATTCTCCTACTCCCTTCCCCCCACCCTTTAGCTACGTTTACCAGAGGGCTGCAGATGTAGGCCATCTTGTGGATGGGGGTCTTCCTACACAATGGTGGCCTGGCAGCTGTGGCCACTTTTTATCTTTAAAATTTTAAGATGTCTTCAGAGGGTGCCCTTTTGTTGTCCTACCTACATCGGTAGCACCCACCTCTCCTAGTGGAGTTGCCGGCCGCCCACCCAAGAAAGCCTCGAATACTCAAATTAGCTCTCTCAGCTTTGGAATGGGCTCCCGCAGGCAGCCTCTTAACTGGCCGCCTCCTTGAAAATCTCCCTTGCAGTCCCGCTGCTGGCATATTCAGGTTCCCGACCCACGCTTAATCCCAAAGGTAGAATTGGGACCTGGGAACAGAAGTCCAGCTCCATAAGACAGTTTTAAAAAATATATATTTTAATCCAGCATTGTAATTATTGTAAGGGATGTTTTCCTTACAAATGCACAAAGAAACCTTTTAAGACTGCAATCCACAGATTTTAGGCTATTAAGGGATATTGAGCATAAAGGGGAAAATGGGTTTGGGATTCAGGTCTGCCATGACATCACTGAACGGGAGAACAGGTTGAATAGCCTTATCCTGTTCTTCTGTAAAAGTGTATAATGTCAACTGAAAATCCAGAAAAATAAATACCTTTATTACATGTTAAACACAAAATGTCACAGTTGCAGTGTTTCATTGCTCTCTATAAAGATAGGAGCGCAGTTTGACTTCTTTAGCTCTTGTTCTGGTAACTGTTTTCATTATGTAGGAAAGTGAAAAGGAAATATAGATTTAAAAGAAAAATAAATCGACGTACCTACACATCAATCTGAGAAAGAATGTGTGAACCAACCTCTGGTGAGAAGCAATTTCACTCCGTGGTTGCTTAAAGGAGAACTGTGTTCATGGGAAATACAATTAGTTCAGTCTTGTTTTGCGAGACAACCAGGAAAGTTACTTGTCATTTTTGTCGCAATGACAATATATCTAAGGTGATGAGGTGGCACATTTCAACATGCATTTTGGATTAGAAAAGAAATAAGAAATAACTTGATAAACCTTTCCTGTCGACACTGCCCTTTTAAATTGTTATCTGCAATAAAAAAAGAACTTACATTGGATAATAAGTAACAATTCAAGCCTGCCTTTCTACAAACATTGTGAGTTTATTATTTTAATCACTTTTCACAAAGTAATGGGTCTGTTTCAAAGCCTTCTGATCAGTGTTCCATAGGTTGAAAAATCACCAAACCAAATACAGAACAGGAAGGAAAACATGAGCAGACAGTACAGTGCTGAAAAGTAGAAAAAGAGTTCTGTGTTTCACCAGTTATCAAAACAGAATGTTCCAAAAACCCGCTGCTGTTTTATTTTATTAAAAATAAAGATCTAATGAAGATGACCGTGCAAATGACACAACCATCTCTGTGAGCTTCCCCAGAATGTGTTGCTGAACCTGAAAACTTTGATTCTGTGCCACAGAAACAGTGGCCAATACAGCGATAAGGTTTCCTGACAGGTCTAACGTAGATTAATTAATTTAAGTTATAAATTCAGGAAGCCCAATGATCAATTAGTCCGTAATAACGCTAACACCTGTCTGTAGCCCCATGGTCCGAACCTATGCTCGCAAAAACTGGATGAAACTGGTTTGCATCTCATAATTCTCTCACTACAATTCCTTCATGCAATGTGTTTTGCTTAGGTTATTAAGAAATGAGGTAAAAATAACTAATCAGAAACAAAACAGATGGTCAACACATGCCTTGAAATGACTTCTCCTGTAGTGCTCACCATGGTAAACATTTTTTCTCTTCCTCCACATTCCACTCATGTTGTGCAGCTGTTGAGACTTTGTCCACCCATTGAAAGTCTCCCCTAAACATCATGTTCTTTGTAAACAGAATAGTATGATATACTCTTTTAACTAAATGTTATGGGCAACAGTAGCGAAAGCAAACATCAGTCCACTGGTAAACTCGAGACCCATTTACACAAAAATGCTTGACTAGTGCTCATGGGAATTGCATTCTTTTCATAAGTGATGCTGCTAATTTTTTTGTGTGACTGTGCGTGTTGCTTTTAAACAGACACGCACTTTTGATATGTGGTCTCTGGTCAAATATTAGGTAACCCTTGCACGGAGCTTGGTTGCTCTTCCAGAATGTTTCAAGTTTGGATCTAAGGTTTGTCTCTCGCTTAAACTCACTTTTGACAGCTGGTGAGCTTTGACAGCCCTCAGTCAGACTGCTCAAGTACGAAGGAGAAATCAGGCTTTCTATCTTGGCAGAAGCAGGCAGTCATTGATATCATCAAGCTTTCCTCACACAAAACCACGTCTGTTGCTAACTAATTCATAGAAGAACAGCTTTCAGCCCAGATTCAATAGTTTTATTCAGGGTGAGGGACACATAGTGGAGAGTGACTTCCAAGCAGAACAGAAAAGGGGAACATATAAAGACCTAAGACCCTTGTTTTCTGTTAACCTTCTGAGCACCACTGTACAGCATAGCAAATGACATCCTTAAATGACAGTATTCAGCAATGAACTAAACAGTCATATATTTGGCTTTTGCAGCAACAAATTCAATATTAACTAACTTTATCCCTTAAATAGTCAAAACACATGCCCATTTATTGCATTACACCTTTCAAAGGTCTCACATAGTAATTCAAAGTATGGATTCAGGGTTTGAGACCTCCAAAATGTCACATGGCCTAGGCTAAAAAAAAATAACTGTTTCAAATAACAGTTTATTTGTTAAGAGTCTAATAATATTTTGATTGACTAAATCTGGTTGAATCAAAGCTACCAAAAAGGTAACCAACTGAAACTGGGCAATTATATCCATCAACCTTTTCAAACCCGCTGTTAAACCAGCAAGGACCATAAAACTAACTGATCGAGTTGCTTAAGTCGTTTTCACACTGTTTTTCTTCTTCACTCATGTCAGTAGATTAAACTAGAAATTAACATTTATAATATAACACAATCTAATACATGAAACTAAAATAAAGAAAATTGCTGAACTATAAAGTTGGTTATTCAACGTGAGGAATATCAGTCAGATCTTCCTCGCCCACACCCAACTTTTTGGATTGGAGACTGGTGCCTGAGGTGAAAATTCCACACTGTTATGTTTCAGTTATAGTAACTCAATGATGGCTCAAGTATCTGACTGATTAAATATGCACTTTTAAACAACAGTTCAATTTGATTAAGGAAATGACCAAAAGCTGCCAAACAGAATGAATAACCAGCACAAAATTGAGCAATCAAATTCTTCAATTTCCATAGCACTGCTAATCGCAAACCAGCAAACGATATCTAATGGGCCTATAAAACTGCTTGCAGAAAACTTGCTATCACTTCTCGACCATTTATATTGCTTTCCAAGCCACTGATCATACACCTAAAAATTAAGTTTCTAACATAATAAAACATAAAACAATTATCAGATAAATCTTACAAACACATCATTAAATTTTACAGTAATTCTTAGGAATTGAATTGCTCTCTACTCAGGCTTATGTGTATCTTATGGGATCAGGAGCTGGTGTTGGTTGTGTTTATCTGCTCAACTAATGATGGGCGGAATCGTCCCAGTTTTTCACTAAGTGCAGTAGTGGGTGGGAAAAACGACCTTTTACTCGCTGGCCGCAATGGTGGTTTTTCACGCCGTCTCGTTCCAAACCCGCCGCAATAATTATGCATTTGTGGGATACACGCTGTTTCGATGGCGGGCTCCGATTCGCCTGCCACGCCGTCACCTCGCCACGACATCACGCCAGGCGCCAGATTTAAAGTACAGCCGCGCTCAGAGCTTCCAGCCCAGGACTGCAGCAAAGAAGACATGGCCCTGAAAGGCAAGAAGACTGCAGCCCTCAAGCATCTTTTGTATGCTGTGGATGCACGCTGTGATGTACAGGAGGGGTAGCTACATTACCAATCTGGCTTGGTAGGCGTTGGCAGTAGTGATCAATGCCAATGCTGCACAGAAGAGGTTGGCCATCCAATGCAGATAGAAGATGAATGATCTCATCCGTGCAGCCAGGGTAAGGCAACCATCTCACCACTTTAAACTCACACACTCAAGCCCATCACACATTCACTGGCATCTCACTCACTGCCAGCTCAAGGGATATCACCACTCATTCTCACACACGCATCCTCACATGTCCACCTGACCTCATCTTCTCTGGAGACTGCCTCTTCAGGCATCACCATCTTGAGGCCACTTGCACAGATCAACATGTGTCCCTGACACACACACTTTGGAATACCATCCTTCCCCAGTACAGCCCTCGCCCTGCAGCCTCTTCCCTTCCTGAGGCCACTTCCCCCCCTTTGCCGAGCAAGACCTTGCCCTTCAGCCGGTGAAAAGCCACTCACATATGGCAGATCTGGTAAGTAGAGACCTACCCATGAGCTCCCCTAAAAGTCATGTGGTGCTGCCTATGAAGCCTGGCACTGATGACTGCGAGTGCTGCCCGAAGCAAGATAGGCAAACAAACCTTGAAGCCCTGAGCGAAGTGCAGCTCGCCAAGTGCATGGCTTACAGATACTTTTGTAAAGCACGTCGGTGCGTTTCCCCACCGATGTGGGCAGACAATCCAGTGGGGTGGGGGTGTCCAGTGGGGTTGGGGGGGGTGATGAGTCCGTCGGGTTGGCATTATAATGATATGCTGATGTATTCCAATGAGGTCCCTGATGTCCAATGGTGGGGACGATTGCAAACTGGTTTCACGACGTCGGGAAACCGATTTTCAGCCTTCTTGCCATATTGTCTGCTCACGCCACCGAGCACACCTGACACCGGTGGGCACGGAAAATCCTGGCCGATGTTTCTTCACCTCATGTTCGACCTATGGGCCAGGATTTCCCAGTCGGCGAGCAGGGGGGTGGGGGCCCGCTCGCCAACGTGTAAAATGACGCAGGATGACATTGGGCAGAACTCCCGACCTCACCCCGTCCCATTTCAATTTTCGGGTCGGTGGAGGCTCAGCTGAATCAGCTGTGCGCCCGCCAACCTGTCAATGGCCAATTGAGGCCTTTGACAAAGTAATTAATGTAATTAGTGGACCTGCCCGTCCAATTAACATTATCGGGCAGGCCAGGTGCCCTGGCGGGCATTGGAAAAAGCATGAAACCTCATCCATGGGCAGGACGAGGTTTCATATATTCTTATAAATTTTTAATAAAAGTGAAACTGAAAGTGATGGACTTGTCCCAAATCATGTGACAGTGTCACATGAGGGGACATGTCAGGGAAATTTCTTTTTAGTTTTTAATATTTTTTACTGTTGATCCGATCTCCCTGAGGCCGCACTTAGCCTCAGGGAGATGAGTGAGCTTTTTCATGCGCATGTGCGAAAGAGCGCACTCTCGGCTCAGGGAATCCCCCCTCACCCGCACAGGGAGCGCACAGCGCTTCCTTGCGGACGTGATGCTGGGCGGGCCTTAATTGGCCTACCCATGTAAAATGGCGGCACGACCCCAATTGGGGGCGCTGATCGGAGGCGCACCTCCACGCACCCGCTCGTGAGCTTCCCATCCGACAGGGGGAAAATTCTGCCCATGATTGCAGCCTGGGACAATGAGCTGGCATTGTTACGCCTGTCAAAACTTTACACTGACAAAATATTACTCTGGTACCATAATTATGAAGGAAAATTTGGAGTCTAGTTTCATTTATTTACCAATAAATTCCAAAAATATTATCCACTGAAATAAATAATGTCCGTACCTTAGAAAAGTGAATGTTTAGCCTATTTTAATCTATTAACATGTAAGTTTTAAAATACATATGTAGGTGATAAATAGATTCATATGTATTAATGAAAAATTAAAATTGTTAGGGAATGTTAGTTGAGAATTTTTAGACAATAACTGATGAAGATTTTGGAATTTTTTTTTCTGATTTCATTGAATAAATCACATTTATTTTTATTGCTATGATAAGTTGTTTCTCTGCTTAAAGGTGATGGTCACAGGAAATGAAATATTGACATTCACATAACTACTTATTTCAGAAGAAATCTTACTGCTTTTCAGCTACAATCCTGGACTTACTGCCTTACATATACCTTGACCCTATATTGATTCTAAGCAAAGTTTCAGGTTTTTAATGCTAGGGCCATCATTTGCAGTGAGCACCTATTGGAAACTGTGGGCCCTTATACCTTATTTTTCTGACCATATACTGAATTCCCTATCCGGTGCTAACTGTGAGCACTAGGGAGAATGAAGAATTGAATGAAGGGAAAGCCAGTGATCACAATGAACATACATGAGAGACATACCGAGTGGATGAGGTTGACCGAATGAGAGGGCAACAAAGTCAGAGGGAAATAGATAATGAATTAAAGGAAAGCAAAGGGGAGAGAGGCATTTAAAGTTAAAGAGAAGAGAGAGACATTTATTTTCTAGTTTTGTTCAGCGAGTATGCCTCATGAGATCAACGTTACATAAAAACATATTGTGCCTTTCTTAGCTTATTGTTCCTTTCATTAAAAACACCACCGTTTCTGACTCAATGGGGAGAATTTTCTCCCCGTCGGGGGATTGGACGGAAACGGGCGCGGGCGTGCACGTAGCCAATCACCGTCCACGATCGGCTGCACGCTGCCATTTTACATGGGCGGGCCAATTAAGGCCCGACCAGCATGATGCACACCGGGAAGCGCTGTGCGCTCCCTATGCGGGCAGGTGGGGGAGGAGGGAGAGTCAGGGCCTACGCTCTTTCGTGCACAGACATCTTCCTGAGGCACGGAGCTGTCTCAGGGAGATTAGTTTGATTTTTGAAAATTTTAGTAAAAGAAAAAAAAAATTTAAGACATGTCCCCTCATGTGACAGTGTCACATGAGCTGGGACATGTCAATTAATTTTTATTAAAAATTTTTATTAAACTTCAAAAACCTTCATAAAACCTCATCCCGTGGATGAGGTTTCATGATAAATGCGAAGGCTGCCTGGGCTCTTCGCTTGCCCGCCAACCTTAAGGTTGGACGGCCAGCTCAGTTAATTAGTTTAACTGATATTTAAATGGCCTTAATAGGCCTTTTACGGTTCGGCGGGCGGGCAGCTGACTTGGTGCGCGCCCGCCGAACTCAAGACCTGAATGACGCACAGTGACGTCAGGATGCACGCCCTGGTAACCCATTCTAATTCTTTGAATTGCAGAATGGTAAAGCATGAGACAGCTTCATTTCTACTTAGAGAATTTCCTGATATTTATGGACAAATTCAAAAATTAAATCCTTAAAATCAACGTTACAATGTGGTTTCTATTAAAGTTAATGCTATTGCTATTAATTTAAGTTTTAAAATACATATGTAGGGGATAAATTGATTAATATGCATTAATTAAAATTAAAAATGATAGTCAAGGAAAATATTTTATTAAAAATTCATTTTAGGTGCCTGCTGTAGTGTATTGAGAATTGCATTATGCACTTTGTCCACTTAAGTCTACCATACACATGTACTAGCTGTGGGAGTTTGGAGGAAGGATAAAAGGAATCCATTGTTTTAACAACATGTTCAGCAGACCAGTTCCCGAATGCTTTTTATGTTTTTTTATTCATTCATGGGATGTGGGTGTCACTGGCTGGGCCAGCATTTATTGCCCATCCCCTAATTGCCCTTGAGAAGGTGGTGGTGAGCTGCCTTCTTGAACCACTGCAGTCCATGTGGTGTAGGTACACCCACAGTGCTGTTAGAAAGGGAGTTCCAGGATTTTGACCCAGCGACAGTGAAGGAACAGCGATATATTTCCAAGTCAGGATGGTAAGTGTCTTGGAAGCGAACTTCCAGGTGGTGCTGTTCCCATCTATCTGCTACCCTTGTCCTTCCAGATGGTAGCAGTTGTGGGTTTGGAAGGTGCTGTCTAAGGAGCCTTGGTGAGTTCCTGCAGTGCATTTTGTAGATGATAAACACTGCTGCCACTGTGCGTTGGTGGTGGAGGGAGTGAATGTTTGTGGATGGGGTGCCATTGAAG
Source organism: Cetorhinus maximus (assembly GCF_964194155.1). NCBI lineage: Eukaryota > Metazoa > Chordata > Chondrichthyes > Lamniformes > Cetorhinidae > Cetorhinus > Cetorhinus maximus. The sequence goes on along the minus strand of NC_135883.1, from coordinate 14,792,900 downwards.
CAGGCTGCCTTGTCCTGGATGGTGTTGAGCTTTTTGAGTGTTGTTGGAGCTGCACTCATCGAGGCAAGTATTCCATCAAACTCCTGACTTGTGCCTTATAGATGTGGACAGGCTTTGGGGAGTCAGGAGGTGAGTTACTCATCGCACGATTCCTAGCCTCTGACATGCTCTAATAGCCACAGTATTTATATGGATGGTCCAGTTCAGTTTCTGGTCAATGGCAATCCCAAGGATGTCGATAGTGGGCAATTCAGTGATGTAAATGCCATTGAATTTCAAGGGGCAATGGCGAGATTCGCTCTTGTTGGAGATGGTCATTGCCTGGCACTTTTGTGGCACAAATGTTACTTGCCACTTGTCAGCCCAAGCCTAGATATTATACAGGTCTTGCTGCATTTGGACATGGACTGCTTCAGTACCTGAGGAATCGCAAATGGTGCTGACCATTGTTCACCATCAGTGAACATCCCCACTTCTGACCTTATGATGGAAGGAAGGTCATTGATAAAGCAGCTGAAGATGGTTGGGCCTAGGACACTACCCTGAGGAACTCCTGCAGTGATATCCTGGAGCTGAGATGACTGACCTCCAACAACCACAACCATCTTCCTTTGTGCTAGGTATGAATCCAACCAGTGGACATTCCCATTGACTCCAGATTTCCTAGGGCTCCTTGATGGCACACTCAGTCAAATGCTGCCTTGATGTCAAGGGCAGTCACTCTCATCTCACCTCTAGAGTTCAGCTGTTTTGCCCATGTTTGGACTAAGGCTCTAATGAGGTCTGGAGCTGAGTGCCCCTGGCAGAACCAAAACTGAGCATCAGTGAGCAGGTTATTTCTAAGCAAGTGCTGCTTGAAAGCACAGTTGATGACCCCTTCAATCACTTTACTGATTATCGAGAATAGACTGATGGGGTGGTAATTGGCTGGGTTGGATTTGTCCTGCTTTTTGTGGACAGGACATACCTGGGCAATTTGCCACATTGCTGGGTAGATGTCAATGTTGTAACTGTCCTGGAACAACTTGGCTAGGGGCGTAGCAAGTTTTGGAGCACACGTCTTCAGTACTATTGCTGGAATATTGTCAGGGCCTATAGCCTTTGCAGTGTCCAGTGCCTTCAGCCATTTCTTGATATCACTTGGAGTGAAACAAATTGGCTGAAGACTGGCATCTGTGATGCTGGGGTCCTCCAGAGGAGGCTGAGATGGATCATCCACTCAGCACTACTGGCTGAAGATTGTAGCAAATGCTTCAGCTTTATCTTTTGCACTGATGTGCTGGGCTGCTCCATCATTGAGGATGGGGATATTTGTGGAGCCTTCTCCTCCAGTGAGTTGTTTAATTGACCACCACCATTCAACGACTGGATGTGGCAGGACTGCAAAGTTTAGATCTGATCTTTTGGTTGTGGGATTGCTTAGCTCTGTCTATCATTTTCTACTTATACTGTTTGGCAGGCAAGTAGTCCTGAGTTGTATCTTCATCAGGTTGACACCTCATTTTTAGGTATGCCTGGTGCTTCTCCTGGCATGCCCTCCTACACTCTTCATTGAACCAGGGTTGATTGTCTGGCTTGATGGTAATGGTAGATTGGGGCATATGCCAGACTATGAGGTTACAGATTGTGTTCGAGTACAATTCTGCTGCTGCTGATGGCCCACAGCACCACATGGTTGCCCAGCCTTGAGTTGCTAGATCTGTTTGAAACCTATTCCATTTAGCACGGTGGTTGTGTCACACATCATGATGGAAGGTATTCTCATTGTGAAGACAGGACTTCATTTCCACAAGGACTATGCGTTGGTCACTCCCACTGATACTGTCATGGACAGATGCATCTGCGGCAGGCAGGTTGGTGAGGATGAGGTCAAGTATGTTTTTCCCTCTTGTTGGTTCTCTCACCACCTGCTCCAGACCCAGTCTAACAGCTATGTCCTTTAGCACTTGACCAGCTCAGTCAGTAGTGGTGCTACCAAGCCACTCTTGGTGATGGACTTTGTAGTCCCCCACCCAGAGTACATTCTGCGCCCTTGCCAACCTCAATGCTTCCTCTGAGTGATGTTCAACATTGAGGAGCACTGACTCACCAGCTTGGGGGAGGCAAGTGCGTGGTATTCAGCAGGAGGTTTCCTTGCCCATGTTTGACCTGATGCCATAAGACTTCACGGGGTCCGGAGTCAATGTTGAGGACGCCCAGGTCAATTCCCTCCCGACTGTATACCACTGTGCTGCCACCTCTGCTGGGCCTGTCCTGCTGGTGGGACAGGACATACCAAGGATATGGTGGTGTTTGGGACATTATCTGTAAAGTATGATTCCGTTGGTATGACTATGTCAGGCTGTTGCTTGACTAGTCTGTGAAACAGCTCTCCCAAGTTGGCAGAAGTCCCGGATCTTAGTAACGACTTTGCAGGGTCGACAGGCTGTGTTTGCCGTTGTCATTTCAGAGCCTAAGTTGATGCTGAGTGAGTCCATCCAGTTTCCTTCCTTATAGACATTGTAGCTGAGGGCATATTTAAAAGTCAACCACATTGCTATGGCTCTGGAGTCACATGTAGGCCAGACCTGGTAAGGACGGCAGATTTCCTTCCCTGAAGGGTATTGGTATGAGCAATACGAAGGCCTGCACAGTGTACACACACACTGATCTCACCAAAATAACTATGCAAATGGAAAAATAATCTTGGATCATTACAGAAAAGTTTTTTATTTGAGCCCAGTATGACCCAGTATCCTTGATCATGCCCATTCGCTGCATTCCTGACCAAGATGGCATTGCCTATGCCCAATCTACCACCTTTTGATGTGTATTCAGAGCCATCATATCTACTCCCACATTGGCAAATGTGGCTGCGAAGGTGCAATGGCAGGTTTTGCAATCACAGATAACAAGGGAAAAAGACCTTACTCCTTACTTGCAGAAGTGAAGTATTGGAAGATATGACAGAAGCTTATGCCTGTGCAAGTCAAAAATGACTATGGGCAGAATCTTCCGTTCTGGAGTCCAAGTCCAGTGGCGGGTGGGAAAATCTGCACAATTCCCGCTGGGCGCCAGGATGGCTAAATATGCGTCACATGCAGGGGAGAGATGGTGGCATAGTGGTAACATTACTGGACAACTAAATAAGGACTAAGGACTAAATAATGGACTACTAAATAAGGGCCGTGCGCGGAGACAGGTGGCTATGCTGGAGTGAGATGGAGACCGAGTGAATAGCAAAGTAGTTTCCCATCGTAAATTCTGGTAAGTTTTTTTCAGGTTTAACTATAGATGAAGGATCATGAACTAACATGAGTAAATTAGGCTAGCTTGTTAAGTATAAGAACTGCCTGGAGTGGCAGTTAATCACCTGAAAGCAGTTGTTTCAAGTGGTGTGAAGTACTACAGCAAGAAGCTAAACTAGTTAGTGACTCATCAAAGGGTCTATAAAAGAGACAGGCTTTACAAATTGCATGGTAAGTAAGAGGTGGGAGAGGAGACAGGCAACTATGCTGGAGTGAGACGGAGGTCGAGTGAATTAGGTTCACGTGGGAATTCACTGCACGGGGGAAAGAGGTGTGGTGTACATAGCAATTATTCTAAGTTGGGAAAAGGAGCAGCTGAGCAGAAATGGACCTGGATGTAAACCTCACCTTTGGAGCTGAGCTTGGGAAAAAAAAAATCAAACAGTGACATCATAGGAAAACTGTAAGTTCATTGGTTGGTAAGAAAATGTTGTTAGTGAGTGTCTTGAAATAGCTGCAAATTAGAAAAGTGCATTATTTTTTAAAGAAGTAGCTACTTGGATTTGAGTAAGAAACATTAAGAATAAAGGGAAGTCAGGGCCAATAACATAAAGTAATATAAATAAACCAAAGTAAAATAATGTTAATGCAAGGGAAGTAAAGTTAAGACATGGCAGGGTAGCTCGGTTGTGTGGAATTCATGTCCTGTAATATGTGGGAAGCCATGGACACTACTGGTGATTTAGACGACCACATGTGCAGGAAGTGCTGCCAGCTGCAAAAACTTGGGCTCCAGGTTTTGGAGCTCGAGCTGCAGCTGGAGTCACTATGGCACATCCACGAGGCTGAGAGCTACGTGAATAGCATGTTCAGAGAGGTGGTCACACTGCAGGTTAGCAGCATAGAGGCATAAAGGCCAGGCAGTCCAAGAGAACTAGGCAGGTAGTGCAGGAGTCCCCTGGGGTCCTGCTTGCTAATTGGATTTCCATTTTGGATACTGATGAGAGCACTGGTTCCTCAGAAGAGCGCAGTCAGAGCCAAGTTTGTTGCAGCATAAGAGGCTCAGCTGTACAGGAGGGGAGGAGGAAGAAATGAAGAGCAGTAGCGATAGGGGATTCGTTAGTTAGGGAAACAGACAGGCCGTAGACGTGACTCCAGGATGGTATGTTGCCTCCCTGGTGCCAGGGTCAAGTATCTCACCGAGTGGCTGCAGGATATTCTTCTGGCTGGAAAGATGGTGCAGGAGGGAAGACTTTAGAATCCTGGGACACTGGGACTGGCTCTGGGGAAGAAGGTATCTGTGCAAGCTGGACAGTTTGTACCTGAGCAGAGCTGATACTGAGTTCCTTGCTAGTGCTGTTGGTGGCGGGGTGGGGGGCACCTTAAACTAACTCAGCAGAAGTGTGGGAACCAGGAGAGAATATTAGAGTAATACCACGGTGCACAAAATACTTGGAGAGACAGATAGCACTGGAATATAGAATAGTAAGTAAATAGATGGAGTAAGGGAGAAAGTCAGGAAGTCTAAATCTGGGTTACTGTGCATGTATGTGACTACACAGAGTATAGCAAATAAGATTGGGGAGTTACAGGCACAGATTGCCACGCAGAATTATGATTTTGTGATGACAGCAGAGACCTAGCTCAAGGAAGGGCAGGCCTTGGTGTTAAATATTCCTGGGTACAAGTGTTGACGAAAGATAGGCAGGATGAAAAGGTGGAGGGGTGGCAGTATTGGTTAAGGAGAGCATTGCAGTGCTGGAGAAAGAGGATGTCCCAGAGGGTTCAAAGGCAGAATCAATGTGACTAGAGCTAAGGAACAAAAAGGGTGCAATTACATTGCTCGGTGTAGTCTATAGGCCACCAACTGGTGGGAAGGATGTAGAGGAACAAATCTGCAGGGAAACTGCAGAGAGGTGTAAACATTATGGAGTAGTTATAATGGGGGACTTTACCTGAATATAAACTGGGATAGTGGTAGTGTAAAGGGCAGAGAAGGGCAAGAGTTCCTAGATTGTGTTCAGGAGAATTTTCTACAGCAGCATGTGTCCAATCCAATGAGAAAGGAATACAGAAGGTTCAGAGCAGAGGGATTGTGAGAAAAGACGGGTAGCCAACATAAAGGGGAATCCCAAAATCTTCTATAGGCATATAAATGGTAAGAGGAGGAGAAGGACTGATTAGGGACCAAAAAGGGGACTTGCATATGGAGGCAGGTGGCATGGCTGAGGTGTTAAATGAATACTCTGCACCTGTCTTTACCAAGGACACAGATGCTACCCAGGCCATGAAGATGTATATATCTTGATGTGCAGGGGGCAGTTTCAAAGCTTGCAGATGATATAAAACTTGGAAGCATTGTAAACTCTGAGGAGGACAGTGTAGAACTTGAAAAGGACATAGACAAGATAGGTGGCAGATGAAGTTCAATGCAGAGAAGATTGAGGTGATTCATTTTGGTAGGAAGAACACGGAGAGACAATACAAAATAAGGGGTACAACTCTAAAGGGTGTGCAGGAGCAGAGGGACCTGGGTGTATATGTGCATAACTCATTAAACGTAGCAGGACAGGTGGAGAGAGCAGTTAATAAAGCATACAGCATCCTAGGATTTATTAATAGCAGCATAGAGAATAAGAGCAAGGAGTTATACTTATCCTGCATAGAGCACTAGTTAGACTCTAGCTGGAGTACTGTGTACAGTTCTGGGCGCCATGCTTTAGGAAGGGTGTAAAGACCTGGAGAGAGTGCAGAAGAGGTTTACAAAAATGGTTCCAGGGATGAGAAGTAATGAAGATGGATTGGAGAAGTTGGGACTGTTCTTCTTGGAGAGGTGGAGGCTAAGAGGAGACTTGATAGAGGTGCTTAAAATCATGAGGCGGCTGGACAGTCGATAGGGAGAAACTGTTCTCGCTTGGAAAAGGGTTGAGAACGAGAGGGCACAGATTTAAAGTGATTTGCTAAAGAAGCAAAGGCAATGTGACAAAAAAAACTTTCTCACACAGCAAGTGGTTCGTGTCTGGAATGCACTGCCTGGAAGTGTGGTGGAGGCAGGTTCAACTGAGGCATTCACGAGGGCATTAGATGTTTCTTTTTCAATAATCCGTGTGCAGGGTTACGGGGAAAAGGCAGGAGAATGGCACTGATTCATAGTGCTCATTCGGAGAGCAGGTGCAGACACGATGGGCCAAATGGCTTCCTTCTGCACTGTAACAATTCTGTGATTCTGTGATCTTCTGCTATTCATCCCATTAATTATGTATCTGCAAGAAGCACAGTGAATCTCGTGGCGGGGTGAGCAGTAAGTCACCCGCCCTGTCGTTATCTCATGGGGTCGAAGGTCTTGGTGGCAAATTTAAATGGCGCCTGGGCAGGCAGTCATTCACTCACTGCAGGCCGGGAGCTCTGCATTACTCCTTCAAAGTCCTTGCGGCTGCAGCTCGTGCTGGAGGAGCTCACAAATGTGAGCAACCACATCCCAGTACACGAGGGCATATCCGGCATTGCCTTTCACTCTTTTCTAGATAAGAGCACTGCCTGCAATACACCCATGGTCAGGCCAATGCTCACTGTTGCAGTGGGCCCTGCTCACCAGTATCTTGACCTTCTCAAGGTCCTGCCACCTCTTGCCTGCTGCCCAGGCCCTTGCTCCTCCTGGCCCTGTGCCAAACTGCAATGGGCCCTCCTTCTCCATATCTGGCCAAGAGCCATGTGCAAAAAGCCTCCCTCTGACACTATTCCACTTGCCTCCACTACCCTCAAGATGCTATAGAGAGAGACCATTGCCTTGGCAGGGTAGAAAGACTAACCACCCTTGTCAGCCATGATCATTCATGCTGGAGGATTAAGGTTTGGAGTCGTGAGTTGGCTGCTGTCCAGCAGCCATGCCCCTGGTGGTATCCACCTCCTTCCATCCATCCCTGCCTCTGAATGCAGCAGATGGCACAGGATGAATGGAAGCTCCACATCTTGCTGGGGTCTTGATGTTATAAGACCCATGAATTGGGAGCAAACCTGCTGCCCTGTGGGCCTCACCATAGAGAGGAGAACACAACTGAGCTTGGTTAATATCCAGCTGCCTCAAAATTATTAGGGTGTCCCTTTAGTCGGCACATGTGCTGACCTTGAACTTCACCCACTTGAAAAGATCCTCTTCCCAATTCGAGGGATCTCACTTACTGACTAACTGCGTGGTCAAGGCCAGATTTGAAATTGGTGTGCATCAACTTTCAAACTCGCCCCACCACCTTCTACCTTCCCTCTGTCACCCACCAACTTTCCTCCATCACCCTTGACCTACCCAATATCACCATTCCTCTCCCCTTAGTTACCTTGGACCCTATCTCAACCCACATGCCTTCATTCCCCTCGGAGCTAAAACCCATTACCATGACCCTGCCCCCTCCCATTATCCGAGCCACCTATCTAGTCCCCCACCATGACACCCCTACCATAAGAGCTTCACCTATAAAACTCTCACCCTGGACCTACCATTCTGCTGTATCCCACTCCCTCCTCTGACTGTGACCCTTCCCTCCCAGCAGTACCCTGAGTCCGTCCCAGGATTCTACCATCATAACCAACGACCCATCCCTCTAAGACACTCTCCCTCCTCTTCCCCCAATCCCCTGCCCCCACTTCCCCACTTAGCTTGCCTCCCATGTCCAGCTTTGGCTATCGGCACTCTATAGGAGTGAAGTTACACGAGGTCCCAAGAAGGCAAAAGCAGCATCTACATTGATAAGGTCCCAGGAAGTTCAGAAGCAAAATTGCCCATCCCTTCTTGCTTAGAGGGCATTTTAAGAGTCAACCACATTGCTGTAGGTCTGGAGTCACATGTAGGCCATACCAGGTAAGGTCAGCAGATTTCCTTCCCTAAAGGACATCAGTGAATCAGGCAGGTTTTTACGACAATCAGCAACGGTTTCATAGTCATCATCATCAGACTTTAATTCCATATTTTTTTTTATTGAGCTCAAATTCCACCATCTGCCATGGTGGGATTCAAACCCAGGTCCCCAGAGCATTACCCTGGGTCTGTGGTATACTAGTCCAATGACAATACCACTATGCCACCACCTCCTGTTACAATACTCTCCACTCACATCACACTTTTTCAAAGCAAGAGGCTCAACTTTGGAGTTAATTCAGCAACCGAGATATTTCAGCTTATGATTCTGTCTGCACCTGAAGGGCTTGAAGGCATGCTGAACATTAATGATGACATTCTCATCTACGGCAGCGCTGAAAATGAACTTGAGATTCATCGACATGCACGCCTACAACATCTTAGAGAATGTAACCTCACCTTGAACAAGGGCAAGTACCTGCTCAATGAAAGAAGGATTGAATTCTCCGGTCATGTTATCAGCGGTAAAGGAGTATCAACTGATCCACAGAAAGTTGAAGCCACTGCAAATGCAGCAGATCCTACAAATGCGTAGGGAGTCTGGAGTATGCTAAGGTTCATCACATGCTATAATCGATTCATTCTTGACCTTGCTGCATTACCTCTATGCAAACTGACTAAAGAAACCACGTAGAGGTGGACCAAATCACACTAACTAGCTGTACACCAGGTCAAAAAACAATTGTCAGCAAGTTTCACAAGTTCCTCTTTCAACCCTGAGAAAACCATTCAGCTAGTCATGGATACAAGCCCTTAGGTGCAGTTCTCATGCAGAAAGACAAGGAAACTCTTTCAAGTTACCAACAGTCACAGATTGCAACTCTTTTTGAGTACAATCACAGTTCTTGGTTTCCGGGAGTGGGACATGAACCCACAACCCTCTGATTCAAAGGCGAGGGTGCTATGAACTGAGCCACAGCTGACACCTCAGAAAGACAAGGAAGGCGACCTATCAATCATTGCCAAGACAATCAGATCGCTAACACCTGTACAGCAATGTTATTCGCAGAGAGAGAAGTCTCTCAATCACATGGGGTATCTTACACTTTCATCTCAATTGTATGGAATCAGGTGAAGTGATAACCAATTATAAACTGCTAGTAAGTTTGTTCAACAATCCATGTAGAAAACCACCTACTCAAAAAGAGCATTGGATACTCAAGCTACAAGAGTACGATTCCATGTTGAGTATCAGCCAGGCAAGCTCAACCCAATCTTTCACAATATCCTCTGCAGACGGTCAGTCCTATTAATCATGAAGAGAAGGTTGCTGAACAACATCTCAATAACGTAAGCCTAAATGCAGTGTTAAAGTCACTAAAACTAGTTAATATCAAAGTGGCAACAAAACAAGATGACGCATTGCAACTATGTATGGCAGCTATGACATCACCAAACTGGAAAGGTATGATTGAGAGAACATCCACAAATAAAATTGATCACAATTACAAGGTGTTCACAATGTTCGAAATCATCTCACCGTTGCAACCACATCAAACTTTGTGTTACGTGGCATCTGTATTGTCATTCCACAACCACTGAACCAATGTGTTGTTGATATAGCAGCAGGGAGTTGTCAAAACCAAACAATTCCTTCAGGAAAAGGTATGGCTCCCAGGAATTGACTGCATATAGAGCAAAATTAGTGTTTGCCATGACAGGTAACCACAATTTCAAATCGAGTCCTCATCACTCTTCTTCAGAGCTAAAGAGAAGTAAAAATGCAATGGAATTTATACTGTTTAAGAGGGGGTGGAGCAGGTGAAACTGAATAGAAGGCCAATGATAGGTGGAGGCAAAGGAGAGATTGCCAGAGATGTCATGGACAAAGGGGTGTTAATGATAGTGATACTGGCTAAAGGGGAGGTGCTGATGGTGGCATTAATGTCAGAAAGTAAAATGTGATAGTAGCAGGACAAGGGTAAGCACTCTGGAGAGAGCAACATGAACAAGTGACAGATGGTCCTTGTGGGGGTGGAGTGGGGTGGGGAAAAAATTGAAAATAGGGTAAAAGGTGGGAATACAACAATGAATAAAAATGAAAATAAATAAAAATAAAAATAAGTGGATAAAAAATAAAAATGAAAAATAGAAATTAAGAAATGAGAATGAATATTGAAAAAAAGGGGATAAAAAGGGGGTGAGGAGGAGGAGAGAGTTCATGATCTGAAGTTGTTGAACTCAATGCTAAGTCCGAAAGGCTGTAAAGTGCCAAAACGGCAGATGAGGTGCTGTTCCTCCAGTTTGCGTTCACTGGACCATTGCAGCAGGCCAAGGGCGGACATGTGGGAATGAGAGCAGGATGGGGTGTTGAAATGGCAAGTGACAGGGAGGTCTGGGTCATGCTTGTGGACAGACCGAAGGTGTTCCTCAAAGCAGTCACCCAGTCTGCATTTGGTCTCTCCAGTGTAGAGGAGACTGCGTTGGGAGCAGCGAATGCAATAGACCAAATTGAAGGAGGTGCAAGTGAAGCACTGCTTCACCTGAAAGGAGCATTTAGGCCCTTGAACGGTGAGGAGGGAGAAGGTAAAGGGACAGTTGTTGCATCTTCTGCCATTGCATGGGAAGGTGCTGTGGGAGGGTGATGATGTGTTGGGGGTGATGGAGGAGTGGACCATGGTGTCCCGAAGGGAACAGTCCATATGGAGTGCCAACAGGTGGGGTGAAGGGAAAATGTGTTTGGTGGTGGCATCATGCTGGAGTTGGCGGAAATGGCGGAGGATGATCCTTTGAATGCGGAGGCTAGTGGGGCGAAAAGTGAGGACAAGGGGAACCCTATCATGTTTCTGGGAGGGAGAAGAAGGTGCGAGGGCAGAAGTGCGGGAGATGGGTGGGACATGGTTGAGGGCCCTGTCAACCACCGTGGGTGGGAAACCTCGGTTAAGGAAGAAGGAAGACATTTCAGAAGCACTGTTTTGGAAAGTGTCATCATCGGACCAGATGCAACAGAGGTGAACTGAGAGAATGAGATGGAGTCCTTACAGGAAGCAGGGTGTGAGGAGCTGTAGTCGAGGTAGCTGTGGGAGTCGGTGGGCTTATAGTGAATATTGGTGGACAGTCTATCACCAGAAATTGAGACAGAGAGGTCAAAGAATGGAAGGGAAGTGTCAGAGATGGACCATGTGAAGGTGATGGAGAGGTAGAAATTGGAAGCAAAATTGATTAAATGTTTCCAGGTCCAGAGGAGAGCATGAAACGGCACCGAAACAGTCATCAATGTACCAAAAAAAGAGTTGTGGAAAGTGGGCCTGATTAGAACTGGAGCAAGGATATACAGTATAAATTTCATTACATTTTTACTTCTCTTTAGCTCTGAAGAAGAGTCATAAGGACTCGAAACGTTAACTCTGTTTTTTTTCTCTCCACAGATGCTGTCAGACTTGCTGAGTTTTTCCAGCATTTTCTGTTTTTGTTTCAGATTTCCAGCATCTGCAGTATTTTGCTTTTATCACAATTTCAAATCTTTGTGTTCCTCTCAAGATGTCTGAACTACCTCCGGGGCCATAGATTAAAGTCAGCATTGGTTTTGCAAACTTGCCCATTGGTTGTCACTGATCATTACAGCAGATTGCCAGTCATAGAAATAGTTACATCTACCTCAATGAAAGCAGTCATCCCCAAGCTTGACTAGATTTTTACTTTGCTTGGAGCCCTCAAAATGTGAGAAGCGGCAATGGATCACCATTGAGTGATGAGTTCAGTAAATTTGCAAATTACCTGGGCTTCAATCATCAAAATTTCACACGCTATTGGCCAAGAGCTATTAGAGAAGTTGGAAGATTTAAGTGTACCTTGAAAAAAGTGATATGTACAGCTACAGCTGAGAGCAAGCCTTGGAAGCAGTTGAAACACTTCCTTCACAATTACAGAGCGACTCCTCACTCAACTACTGGAAAGCCTCCAACTATACTCATTGTTGCATATCCTATGCACACACGCCTTCCTGAGCTATCCGCGGAGATAATGATCAACATGTACATGAAGAATGGAAGAATCGAATGAAAGTAAATGCAAAGTGAAACATGAAATTTAAAGCTACGCCACTAAAGCCATGAGATAAAAGTGCAAGTGAAATGTGATGGTCATTTTAGAAAGCAAATCCCCTATGACATCCAACCATTTTCCGTGACCAACACAGAAGGATTAAAGATCACTGCTAAGCATGGTTCACAAATCATCACACAAAACATGTCATTTTATAAAGCACTGAAAACACCAATCGTAAGCTCTGAATCCAATTCAACATTGATATCTCTGATGAAGAACATGGGTTAAATGATCCACCCCTGATGTCAGATGATATCATGAGTGAAAATGTCCACCATAATTAAATGATTATGTTACTGCGAGAAATTGATTTTTAAAAAATAGTTTGGGGGTGTATTGTGTTATTTGGTGGAAAAGGCTGTGTGTGTATGTATATGTTTTAATTAAGCTGGGCAGAGGTTAATAGGAGACAGATTGTCTGGGGGGTTTAAAACATAAAAAGGATAGAGGTGTTAGGTTGAGGTACAAGTAAATGGGTTTGATCTATCATTTGCATTTTTAGATAAGTTGAGAGTTTGTTTGAATATCAAAGGGGAGTCAGAGGTATCAAGAAACATGTTTGTATCTTGCAGGAGTTCCATAGGTAAATAGAAGGGAGGATATTGTATTTTATTGAGCTGAAAGCAAAGACAAGATGGAGACATGTAAGATTCTATATCTGGAAGGGTTTGAGTTTCAAAGAGGTGTGAAAATAATGGAACCTGAGATGAAAGGAGAAAATGGTATTTTAGAGTTATTGTCGTGCTGTTGTGAGATAGCTGTTTGAGCTGTTGAGGTAGCAGTGGGAGCTGCTTGAACTGTTGAGTTGGAAGCTGTTAGCTTTGGGCTTAGAGGAGATACAGTGTGAAACAACCACCCAGTCAAGCCAGGAAAGTATTGGGCTACAAAAAGCAGTTTTATTCTGAAATTTGGTTTTCCACAGCAGAGTGGAAGAGAATTACAGGTCATGTAGTATGCCTTTATTGAAGCTACGGCAGTTTGCCTTGGGTAATGTTACTGGATTTTGTATAGATAAATATCTATAGAGGGGTGTTGCCTGGAAGGTGTTTACTTGTGGGTCTGACCAAGTGGAGAGTCTTTTTGGGGGATTGTTTGTAAGACAAACCTTAATTATGCAACTGTAACCTTTTGTGCTTAAGTGTTCATTTTTTCTAGTTAATAAAACTTTTTACTTCTAATTTTTAAAATCCAAAAAGTGTTACTGGACCTCTTACCGCTGAGATCTGTACGTCTTCTTCTTGGTTTCAGAATTTAAAAGGGTATGGCCCGTAAACCAAGTTTCCCTCTGGGATTTGGTCTGTGCAGCAGTTAACACCGGCTGTGATCATAACAGTTACAAAGTGAATTATTTTCAGTGGTTGAACAATCTTTCATCTCTTTGTACATGACAGTGTGCTTTATTAAATTAGTACAAAAATTAGAATATGTAATAGTGTTAATGGTGAAGCTGAATGTTGAAATTAAGTTTAACTTAATGGTTTAGGCTTTTGGAAACAAACCATTGATACATGCTATGCCTCTCATTTACTAAGAAGGGGGAATGTAGTGTATTGAGAATTGCATTGTGTACTTTATCCACTTAAGGCTACCATACACATGTACCAGTAGAGGGAGTCTGGAAAGAGAAAAAAAAGAATCTATGGTTTTAACAGCACATGCATCAGACCTGCTTCTGAAAGCTTCTTACTAAATCTTATTGTTCTCTCCCATGAACTTCACACCTAAGGTACCTATCACCCCTCTGGGTGGTGTGTGATAGGCTTTGTATTAAAGGTGCTTTTAACAATGAATGCATTCCATCTGTGATTCTGTTCCATCTGGTCCCTGGGTTCCAACAAATGACTCAGAATACCTTAAACTTTTTTATTTGTAATATTTTCCCCGGTAAATGAAATTTCTAGCATCCAAAGTAAGAGTTTAAACAAAACAAAGCTGTTTTTAAATCAATAGATTACAATAACATGATTAAATATGTCCACTGAATTGTCTATTGTGTCTTCGTTACAAATTTTACTTGAAAGCCTTAGCCCCACATAAAAGCTTAGGTTTTGCATTAATATTTTTGCCCAGAATTATGATTCAGTGAGCTGAAATTCTATTGAATTGTCTGGACATGTGCAGTGCACCTAATTTCTCAGGATGCATGGGTACCATAGAGTTCAATTGGAGTATTTTTCTTCAGCATCTAGCATGTTGATTCAGTAGCTTTCTTTCATGCATTTTGAAAAATAAGAATGTAAGGTTTCTTTGGTTTTTGTTTGAAGTTATATAAGCTACAAAATGTATGTTAAACTGAGATGTTGGGAAGAGAGGGAAAAGAGCGTGAATGTGTATTTGTGTGTCAGCATGTGAGAGGTAGGGAGAGGGAGACAGAGAGATGGGGAGCTACCCTGGCAGAACCTATTTAATCTCATCATTTCAGTACTAAGGCAGGACATTCTGCAAGAATTGACTGGTAAATTGCTGTTCTGTGACATCTAAATTAACACATATTAGTATCGGTAGTCCTTGTCATTGCTTTTGTATTTTACATTTAATTCTCTAACAAATGATGTAAACAGCAATCTAGATTGTAACTCATAATAATGGAGGAAAATCTCTTCCAGCAAGTTTATAAGCACAATGGTCCTCACAATCTCACATTCAGGGTATAAATTTAATTACCTTTTTTCACCTTTCCATGGCAATGTCATTAGGCAACCCTGTGTCGTAACCCTAAGTCAGGTCCTGGACTACATTGAGAATTCTTATTGGGCTTTGTCAACGAGTCAGAACTTCTGTTGACCCCTTACATGTCCACTGACACCAAGGAAATGGAAGTCGAATCAAAGACTCCCTAAGCTGTGAGTTCCAGCTCCTCAGTTCTGGTGAGGAAGGTTAGTCATGCTTCCTAACCTACTGCTGCCAATAAGTTCATTTTGAGCAGCACAGTCAAGGTTGGTGGAAGGCTGCTAATATGCAGTGGATGAAGGTGATGATGTACCTGTGGATGTTGTATCATGAAATGACTGGGGCTGTATCCCTGGATAGCTGATTGCTTTGCCAGCTGCTACCTCCACAATTTCCTCTTCACCTATAATGGTTGTTTCACCAAATGGTCCATCCTTAAACTCACTATTTGAATGTTTCCTAGTGCTAGTATCTGTGATATTGTCAGCACCAGCTGGAGTGTGAGATTCAAATAGCAGTAAAGTCTTTTATTCCTGGTTCCCATTAGCAAATAGCTTATTATCTTAGAAAAACTCTAGCCAGGA
Source organism: Cetorhinus maximus (assembly GCF_964194155.1). Taxonomy (NCBI): domain Eukaryota; kingdom Metazoa; phylum Chordata; class Chondrichthyes; order Lamniformes; family Cetorhinidae; genus Cetorhinus; species Cetorhinus maximus. The sequence continues at coordinate 14,777,463 of NC_135883.1, read as the reverse complement.
TTTTACTTGCATAAGAACATAAGACCATAAGAAATAGGAGCAGGAGTAGCTATATGGCATCTCAAGCTTCCTCTGTCATGCAATAAGATCATGGCTGATTTGGTTGTGGCCTCAACTCCACTTTCCTGCCAGGCACTCCTATAATCGTTGACTTCCTTGTAGATCAAAAATCTTTCTAACTCAGCCTTGAATATATTCAATGACCCAGCCTCCACTGCTCTCTGGGATAGAGAATTGCAAAGATTAGCAACCCTCTGAGAGAAGAAATTCCTCCTCATCTTCATCTTAAATTGGAGATCACTTGTTTTGAACTGTGCTCCCTTGTTCTAGATTCCTGCAGGAGGAGAAACATCCTCTTGGCATCTACCCTGCCAAGTCCCCTCAGTATCTTATATGTTTCAATAAGATCACCTCTCATTCTTCTAAACGCCAAGAGTAGAGTCCCAACGTGTTTTATCTTTCCGACCAATGAGCCCCAAGTGCGGGTAATCTGTGTGGCAGGGCTTCCTGACATGAGTCCTGATCGAGCATGTAGTACCTGAAGATCTCGCTGTAATAAAGTTTATCTGTTTCTTGTTGAAACTTGTCCACTTCGTCACGTCATTACATTTGACAATGAAGGTAAAATAGCTGCACCTCGCCTTATTAATGCGAGTACATCAAATCTTAAGACTAAAGGAAAAGACTACTCACCAGTCATGCCACCCTTCGGCAGAATTGATCCTTATGATGCAACTATGACTGGAGCCAGTATGTAGAGCGCCTTGGTTTTTATTTCATAGCAAACAGAATTACCACAGGGATAAAAGCAGAAAGCCATCCTTTTGTGTGTATGTGGTAGCAAGACATACAATCTCAGCTGCAGTCTGACGGAACTCAAACACGCCCAATTCTAAGTCCTTTAATGAATAAGTGCACCTTATGAAAGCGCATTTCCAGGTGAAGCCATCTGTAATAAGGCAGCATTTTAAGTCTAATTCCAGAGTTAAGGCCCTGGGATAGTTCATCACAGCCTATGTGGTGAAGCTGAAGCAGTTGACAGAACACTGACTTCGGGGACATATTAAATTTGATGCTGCGGGACCAATTAGTTTGTGAAGTTCAGGATGACGCCATTCAGCGGGGTTTACTTGCAGAGGTCAACATCGACATGAAGCGCACCCTGGAAATATCCCTTGCCAGGGAAAGTGCTGGGAGAGACTCGCAGGCTTTACTACATGTACAACATGGCACTGTTCACTGTTCTACCACCAGGCGTAGTGCCAAAACCAGAGACACAGCATTGAAGCGAGGGGCAATGTCCACTGTTAAAAACATGAAAAGGCCTAGTAGATACACTTCAACAGCAATTCCAAGGTTAACTTGTTATGGATGTAGGGGTGACCACAGAGCTGATAGCTGCAGATTTAAGGAGGCAGAATGTCATTACTGCCATAAGAAAGGTCACGTAGTAAGGCAATGCAGGGTGAAGTCGAAACAGCCCATAAAGCAGCAAAACAACATGATCGAATTTAAAAATACAGCAGAACCTGAAGCTGCTGACACCGACAGCTATTCCCTGTAGAACGTCACCGCTGTAAAAACTGAACCTATTACTGTCACAATCCAAGTTATAGAGAAGCCACTAATAATGAAGGTAGATACAGGAGCCTCAAGCACAGCGGGGGGAGAGCACACATTTAAATACCTAAATGAAGGTACCCAGCCACTAAATCTGGAGCGGACAACTGCTGAGTTGAAGACTTACACTGGAGAATCCATACAGGTAAAGGGCATCGTCACAGTCTTATAGGCAACAGGCAGCCCAGCTTCCAGTGATCACGGTGACAGGAAAAAGACCGAGGCTGGGATCTTCTGGCCCCCACTGCAGGCGAGGTGGCGCCCCAGCCAGAAGTCCATGACTTCCGGCGGGATCGGACAATCCCGACGGCGGGCGGGTGCGGAAAATCCCGCCGCTAGTCTTCTGGGCTGAGACTGGTTACAGAAAATCAAGCTTAACTGGTCTGAAATATTTCACCTGAAAAGGAAGAGTTGCTGAACTGCTAAGGAGTACAACAGTGTATTTCGTGATGAATTAGGGAGGTTTAAAGGGTTGCAAGCAAAAGTCTATGTGGATCCTCAGGCGATACCGCTTCTCTTTAAGGGCAGACCTGTGCCTTATGCATTATGAAGGAGAAGATGGATGCAGAACTGTGCCGGTTAGAAAAGCTGGGCATCATCCAACCTGTCCAATTCTCAGAATGTGCAGCGCCCATAATTCCAGTGGTTAAGCCTGACCAAGCCATATACATTTGTGGGGACTATAAATTGAATGTAAACAAGGCAGCCAAACTAGATAAGTACCCCATTCCAAGGATAGATGATTTATATGCAAATCTAGCTGGAGGCAAATACTATACAAAATTGGATATGAGCCATGCCTACAAACAATTAGAGCTGGATAGAACATCTAGAGAATACATGGCTATTAACACACACAAGGGTCTTTATCAGTACACTCGCCTACCGTCTGGAGTGTTATCTGCACGCACAATCTTCCAAAGGACAATGCAGAGTCTTTTGCAAGGACTTCCCTGAGTGGTAGTATACCTAGGTGATGTTCTGGTCACAGGGTCAACTGAGTCCAAACACTTGGCCAACCTGGAGGAGGTGCTAAGAAGGTTCATGGTAGCTGGCGTGCGGTTAAAGAAAGTAAAATGTACATTTTAAGTGGCAGAAGTTACTTACCTGGGTCACAGGCTGGATGCCATGGGTTTGCATCTGGTAAAAGAGAAAGAGTTTGGGCAATAAAAGATGCACCCTCAACATCCAATGTAACCAAACTCAAATCCTTCCTAGGTATAATCAGCTACTATAGCTGCTTCTTGCCAAGCTTACCAACTCTATTGGCACCATTGCACTTGTTGTTAAAAAAGAATAACCGTTGGTCATGGAATTCACAACAGGAAGAAGCCTTTGTGAAAGTAAAGAAACTTGCCCTCATCCTGTTTGTTGGTACACTACGACCCATCGAAAGAATTGTTCTTAACATGTGATGCTTCTCTTTTTGGTGTAGGAGATGTGTGTTATCACATAGAATGGAAAATGGATCAGAAGGCCTATCGCGAACCCTCTCCATAGCTGAGAAGGGTTATTCCCAGCTAGAAAAGGAAGCTTTATCGGTGGTATTCGGAGTGAAGAAATTCCACCAGTGTCTGCATGGATGAAATTTCACCATTGTGTCGGAACATAAGCAATGAATGGATTTATTCAGTGATTTATTCCGCCAATAGCCTCAGCAAGAATACAATGTTGGGCTTTGATATTATCTGTGTATGAGTATATCTTTATGTACTATCCTGGCTTACATATTGCAAATGTGGCCACACTCGGTCATCTCCCATTACCAGATAGCATTGTACATCCTCCAGTGCCACAAGAAGTTGTGCTTGTGCTGAATTTATTGGATTCTTTACCTGTGTGTGTGAAGCAAATTAGAAATTGGACGAATAGAGATCCAATTTTGTCAAAAGTCAGAGACCTTGTATTGCAAGGGTAGTCAAGTTTACCAATGTCTGAAGAGATAAGACCATTCCATGCCCAGAAAAACAGAGCTAAGTTGTCAAGATGGAGTCTTGTTGTGAGGGTCAAGAGTTATCGTCCCTTCGCAAGGAAGAGAACCATTCTTGACAGAGATACACAGTGCGCATCCAGGCATATCGAAGATGAAGATGCTTGTGCGAAGCTACCTCTGGTTGCCAGGCATGGACAGTGACATTGAAAGCGTGGTCAAGCACTGTCTCCAATGTCAGCCACAACAGAAGTTGCCCATTTCATCTCCACTGCCTCCGTGGGAGTGGCCCGGTTGACCCTGAGTCAGACGACATGTTGATTATGTAGGGCCATTCTTTGGTACCATGTTTTTGTTGATCATTGATGCAGATGTGTACAAAGTCAAATCACCAACAACGAGCACAGTGAAGGACTGACACCCCCAACACCCGGGGCTGCAAAGATCAGCTGCATCTATTTGTCCATCCTCCAGGACTGGTAATCTGTCAACGGTCGTATACTTTTTCTGTCTAATTAATTAGTACATCATATCTAAACTGTTGCTTCATAATCAACTTAGTAAACCATCACAAAATTACTTATGACTAACCAACTGCCTTTTTAGGTATCTGTGGGCCCGAATCCAAAAAATCTTACAATTGGTGTCAGAAATGGGAAGCACAGTAGTCGAGATTGGCTTGGAATTTGAGAAGTAACAGTCTTAGATTGTAGATAAACGGGTGGGTAGTTGTTAAGTGAAACCAGGCATTACAATGGCATTGGCATATGCTAAAGAGCGATTGGTAGAGGGTCTGACTGTGAAAATGGGCATATCAGGAGCAAGAGAAGCACTGAGGCTGCCAGAGGAATATGACAGAGATTACGAGTCTGTTTTTGATAAGCTTTATAAAGACGTTCAGGAAGGTAGGGTTAGATTAAAAGCAGTCTGAAGTAGGCTGGCTTACGGTGCCCATGTGTGTGCATTACAGCTGAATAAAAAGAATAAGGAGTCAAGGGAACAGGTTAACAAGCTGCTTACACACTCAGTTATGGCACAAAAAGGAGGCATGTGTTGAGGCACGTTACAAAAAGAAGCAGATAGAGCAAATACTGGAATAAAACACTGAGTTACGGGCAGAGAATGCCTGGTTGAAAGGAGAACTAGACAATATGAGGGGTGCTTTGAGAGAACTAGATAGGGGGAGGTCCTTTGCCTCACCTGAAGCAGATAACACCCTTTGTCTAGCTGAAATCAAACAGCTCCAGACGCAGATCAATCAACAACAAGCAGTTGTGGCTGCTGTCTCTACGTCCAGGACAGGCGACTCTGGACTTCGCTGGAATAAGATTGTTGAAAGCCTGCCCTCCTCCATTTTGTTTTCCCTGTCTAGCGAGGCAAAGCCAGTGTGCATAGTCACGCAGGCCAGGGCAAAGACGGTGACAGAGGAGGATGACAAAGGACGCTCTGGCACATCTAGGGAGGAGGTCACAACCACACACAGGCCCCTGGGCCCTGGGGAGGCTAGGGCCCTAAGGGAAGAGCTGGGGATTACAATGGATATGAATTCTGACCTTCTCCTGATGCCAGTGGGGAATTTATAAAGCCTCATACCCATAGTTGGAGAATAAGGATTTTAAACAGATCCTCCTGGCTGCATGCTCCCTAGATTTAAAAAGAGAGGTAAACCGGGATATTATGGCAAAGGGTTCGCTCAAGGAGCTAGAGGGTGACCTGTGAAGGGCCCGAGGGGAGGAGAACATTGATTTTCATGAGGTCCTAGTCAATATCAAACAGACCCCCACCGAAAGCCCGAGTGTATTTGCAGGCAGACTTCATGGCCATTACTGGAAGACCCGTTCGGAGGAGGGAAGTGATTCGGAGGAGGAGGGAACATACTATAACTCCCCGAGTTTCAAGAGTCTTTTCCTGAAAGGGCTCCAGCCATTGGTCTGTGGCACTTTGGGGGTTTATAACAGTAAGACAGCAGATTGGCATGTGTTAATCCTCTATGCTAACACAGTCTGTGAACAAGTCCGTAATAACATTCCCCGAACACCCACAAAAGCTAAGATAGCAGCTGTCGAGGGCCCTTTCCCAACCAAAGATCTGGGTACCCTAAGAACTCCATGCACAGGAGAGGAATTCAAGTCCGATGTTTCCATTGCAATCGCATGGGGCATTATGCCCGTGATTGCCATAGTAAGCGTACGGGGGCAGGGGCAGACAAGAACGATGAGCTCTGCTTCTCTCAGCCTCCTCCTCCGGAGCAGACGAGTCCTGACCCACTCGAAAAGTGTCTAGAGAGAGTGGAGGCTGCATTAGAGGCCGTGAGAATTAGATATGGGACACGGCAGGTGGCTGCAGTGATGTCTCAGCAGTCCAAATCAGTGCCCCAGCCTCCGATGTGACTCAGGGGGAGGTGGTTTCCCCTCTCCGATACGATGGCCACGGGAGACTGGTAGTCCATACTGTTGATAGTGGAGGCCATCGGCATTTAATGCTAGTCGACTCCGGCTCCTCCGCCATCATTATCCATGACCCCCGCCCAGACCCCACGAAGGGCCCACTGCACAATTTAACAGGGTTTGACAATTCATTTCAGACGTCAATACAAAGCTCCCACCCGTAGAACTAAACATGGATGTGATCCAAGCCACAGCTCTGTCCTCAGTTTATATGGGTATGCATGGTGGCCAGGGCCTATTGGGTAGCAACATGCTCAAGAGTTACAGAGCGGTAATTGATTATGCCAATAATTGTATCTGGTGGAACTTTAAGAACAGACCCCCCTCCCCCCAACTTCGATGTCCAGTGTGCGTTCGGTATTCGCGATTAAGAAAGCTGAGGAGTACCAGCCAGTCACCTCGAAGGACCCCGAGGTCCAAGCCATTCTTGAGTCAGTCCCAGGCATGTTTGCCACTAGCAAGCACAATTGTGGAAGCATGGCTGGACCCGAGGAAATTAATGGGCCGATACATGCTCCCGTGAAACTGTACTCCTACCCAGTTGACAGTGTGCCATATATCCAATATACTATTGAGTCATTATTAAAACAGGGTGTTGTCCACAAAGGCACTTTCACCACAAACTCCCCAATTTGGCCAGTTAAAAAACCGGATGGCAGTTGGCATCTGACAATCGATTATCGGAAATTGAACTCAATCACCCCAGTTTGCGCCAGGTAGTGTGAGAAACCCCTACCCTACTCTCCAAGATTCCCGGCAGTAGCACAGTTTTTTCTATTCTGGACATTCCGAATGGTTTTTGGAGTATCCCAGTAAAACAAACGGACCAGTTTATGTTTGCCTTCACCTTTGAAGACCAGGGGGCTATACTTGGACATGCTTGCCACAAGGGTTTCACAACGCCCCTATCATTTTCCATAAGCATGTGGCTGGAGAGTTGAAAGGCTCCTCATGACCTTCCTGCCTACTTCAATACATTGATGACCTCCTCCTCGCTACTAAAGACCGCCCCCAACATTTAACCATCTTGAAGGAATTGCTGCAGTTACTAAATGGGGCCAGACTCAAAGTCCATTTGCGTAAAGCACAGCTGGTACAGGACCACTTCCTGGGAATACAAGTCGGTTCATCTGCTATCAGTCCTGATCAACACAAGATTGAGACTATCCAACGCCTGCCCCTACCCACCTCAAAAACTTCCTTCCTCGGACTGGCGTGTATCAACAGGCTTTCATTCCTTGATTCGCAGGAACCACGGCGCCACTTTATGCATTGCTAATGGTTACGATGACCAGGCCTGGTCTAAGTGGACTGAAGAATGCACCAAAGCAGTCACACAACTGAAAAAAGCTGTTGTCCAGTCGACATGTCTCATAACCCCAAACCCAAACAAGGCCTTTCACATGGAGGCAGGGGCTATGGAGATAGCTTGGTGGTTGTTCTTTGCCGGAAGAATCAGGGGAGACTTCTTCGAGCTCCATTTCCCTCCTGGATCCTGAAAGAGGCTGAACTGGCTCACTCTGCCTGTGAGAGATACTTGCTGGCTACATTCTGGGCAGTCAAACATTTCACCTACATCACAGGCTTCAACAAGGTGATACTTCACAGCCCACGTACTCCCCTCAATCTACTGCTTCGACCTGGGGACTCACTCATGTTATCAGCCCGACTGAATCAACGGATATTGGAATTGACCCAGGGTGATTCGGAAGTGACTCCGAAACGACCTACCTTATTGCCACAGCGACTCATGTATGATGGGCTGGTGCACGAGCGTCCATTACTCCTATTGGACTTCCACACCCCCTTGGTCCCATTGACAAGGCGTGGGGCATCTTCACTGATGGATCATCATTCCACCAGACTGGCAAACCGTACACCGGCTTCGCCATCGTCATGCCAAATGAGACTATTCAGTAGAGATGTACCCTTCATTCTGCCCAATACGCCAAGGTGGCTGTGCTGGTGACTGACATTCAGGTTACTAATTTCCAAAGTGTTAACATTTGGTCCGATAGTGTGTATGCTATCAACACCCTGCTTTCTTTACCACTGGATGTGCTGAATACTTTTTGTACAATTGATGGCAAACCCTTATTACACGTCAGTTTGTCCCGGGTTCTCAGTGTAGCGTTGAGGGGCTGCACGGGGCCTGTTTATGTGGGCAAAGTGAGGGCCCATTCCTGCTCCATAGAACCCCTCACCAAAGACAACTTCATAGCTGACCAGGCGGAAAAGGAAGCTGCCATTAAAGCTCCCATGTGGATTAAAACCCCCGGAGCCTGTCCCACTACCTTTAGCAGCAATCAGTCCAGTTAGTGACCTCGCTTCCTTGCAGGCCAAATATGATCCATTCCCAAATATGATCCACACTTGGCACAAGGAGGGGCAGACCCTGCCAGCCTCGACACCTTAGGCTCAACTCACGTCCATCTATCAGGTGGACTCCGGCATGTCACCCCCCCCATCCTCATGTATGATGGTTTCCCTGGGTCCTCAGTTGCTTGCATTCCCCCCGAGCCTGGAAGATGAATTGTTCGAATTGTTACAGACCCACCCCACCGGAGGGCACTATTTAGAAAAGGTCACTCTGGAGAAGTTCTCTACCATGGCCTGTACCCAGGCTGTGAAACAGGCTTTGGGGCCAAGACTCAGAGGTGTCTTCGCTGCCTGCAGCATAACACAAGCAATAATGCTAACCAGGCGTCATTACAGAGACCGCCCTCACCAGATGGGCTTCGGACACATGTCCAGTTAGATTTTATTGGGCCCTTTTGCCACAGCTCCCTCAGTCTATACACATTGTCTGGTCTAAATAGACAGATTCACCAAATGGGTAGAGGCCTTCCCCTGTAAAAAGAACACAGCCCTCACCGCAGCAAAGCTAATACTGTGTGAGCGATCTGCAGGTCAGGATTACCACTTCAGGTTAACAGCGACCAAGACCCATACTTCACTGGAAAGGTTTTTTCAGAACTCCAGCGCTTCATGAAAATTGACCATAATCTACATGTAGCACATCATCCACAGTCATCAGGGGCAGTGGAGAGAGGTAACCGAACCCTCAAAACAATGCTGAAAAAGCTTTGTGAGAATTACCCTACACAATGGGTTGACGTTACCCATGTGCCTGATGGCCATAAGAGCAACCCCACATAACACCACGGGTATCTCCCCCTATCAAGCCATGACGGGTCGGTTAATGAGGACACCCGCCCACCTACTCATTCCCCCAATGACCCCTCTTCTCCAGGGGATAGTTAACCAGAAATGGCTGGAGTCCATGGGAGAGCATATCAAAAAAACGAATGAGCTTGTGACCCAACCTATTGGGAAAAGTTAACAACTCGTAAAAAAATTTCAACACCGGGGTTAGGACATTCGAGTACCAAGTGGGAGAACTAGTTATGGTCTCAAACTATTTAAAGAAAGAACATGATTTTGAACCCTGATGGGTGGGACCCTATCCAATAATTGGCAGAGCAAGTCCTGCAGCATAACTGGTCCAAATTTCAAACAAAACTGAGACAAAGAGACACAAGTGGTTCCATATTAATCAGTTAAAAATTGCAAAAGAGTAAATATTGCACAATTTCTGTTCCCAGATCAACTGGAAGACGTCTCTGTCCAGATTCATACCAGGACTGCTCTGTCCAGATTCATACCAGGACGTCTCTGTCCAGATTCATACCAGGACTGCTCTGTCCAGATTCATACCAGGACGTTTCTGTCCAGATTCATACCAGGACTGCTGATACTTTCTAACACCATTCAGACAATGAGTATCATCATCACTGTGAGGCAGGAATCAGTTACACTGCACAGGAACACAGCCGCACAAAACCCTCAGGTTGAGGAAGCTAGCCCTATGTTTGGTAGTGGCCCAAAGCTTGACATTAACAGTTCTAATAGCTTTAGTTTGTTATCTACGATGCGTAATTAACAGATTAGGGAGCCGCACTTGTACTTTAGAAATAACTATATTAGCTGGGTAATAGTTGTGAGAAGTCAATAGGGATATTTCCTTCTCAAAGGGGGGAGCTCTAAGAAATTGGAGTCTTTGATAAGCGGGTATTTTCTGCATTTTGTGGGATTAGTTAAGCAACGTGATTTTCTTTCTGGAGAAAGGATTCCTAAATGCTTTGGCCTCTAAACAGTCCTATTTTAGGCTGTCATGTTGACATGCCTCATTTGTTAGACGGTGCCCTGTGCACCCCTATTCTCCCAAGTGTTTAGGAAGATCAAGTTATGACCCTCAGCATGTTGTAAACTAAAACTGACCTCGAGCAGGATGACAAACAGGGTAAGGGTGACAACCAACCTGTCTGTCTGGGTACCTGCCCCGTATCTATTGGTCTGAAGGTTTGAGACAGGGGACACTGGGTAAGCTACCATCCCTCAGAGTTAGGGTTTATCAATGGGTGCATAACCAGAAGGAAAAATTAGTTTTGACCAGTACTCTTATTTGCCAGTTTTCACTGGTGTTCCATTTTAAGTATACAAGACCAGTTTGGACCAGTATTCTTATTTCCCAGTTTTTACTGTTTTTTGTTCTGGGTAGGAGGAAGGAAAGATGAACTACTGCCTGGGAGAAGACCAAGAGCCTCCAGATACCTCAGACAAACGGAGGGACAGGCAAACAGGGAAAGAGAGGAAGACTGCCGTCTGCAACCAGTGAAGGACTGTCACCCCTGCCACCTGGGGCTGCAGAGATCAGCTGCATCTCTTTGTCCATCTTCTGGCACCAGTAAACTGTCACGGGTCATATACTTTTTCTGTCTAATTAATTAACTCGTCACATCAAAATGGTTCTCCTTAATCAACTTAACAAACCATCATAAAATTACTTTTGACTAATTGACTGCCTGTGTAGGTATCTGTGGGCCCGAATAGAAACATTTCCGAGTGGATTGCTCGGTCATTTCAGTGGGCAGTTAAGAATCAACAGGCTGGATTTTACGTGACAACGCCGGGTGCGTTTTCAGCCAGAGGGGTGGGGCATGTTAAACAGGGCGGGTGCCAACCCCACCACCTTCCTGCCCACCTCCAAGCTCACCCCCATAATATGGGGGGTGGGTGGGCTGGTGCCTAAATCGATAACCTGCCCTCCATACTTAAATAAATAGTCAAAGGTCAATTGAGCTTGTCCACAAGCCAATTGGCCCTGACATTAACAAGCCAATTGATAATATCCTGCCCACACCATAACACGGCGGGAGTGGGCAGGATGTTTTTTTTTCAAAAGCTTTTTAAAAGGCCAGGTAGGAAATGGGGTGTAATATCTTCAGTGGATGCCCTTTGTGCATCAGGGAGCAGCGACCCACCCCACCCAAGACAATACCCCTCCCTTTTTCTCTACCCGCCTGCTCTGTAAAACCCACCACCCTCGCCCTAAACTGCCCAAACCCTCCCCGCTCAACACCCCAGGCTTACCTTGCTCTGGGAACTTGGGTCTTCTTCCAGTCTCGGCAGTACCCACTGATGCGCTCTTGGTGCTGCCGGCAATCCAATTGGGTGAGGGACAGAAGTCCCACACTGCACCAGTTTAGCCCACCCACAGTGCGGTATGGCTGTGGGGTAGGCTGGCAAGTGGGGCAAGTCGGCTTCACGCTGACTTTGTTTCCGGGGTAGTATGTTGCCCAATCACATTGCTGTGGGTCTGGAGTAACATGTAGACCAGACCAGGTAAGAATGGCCAATTTCCTTCTCTAAAGGGCATTAATGAACCAGGTGGGCATTTTTTTTTAAAGATAATCAGTGATAGTTTTATAGTCACCAATGAATTCCAGAATTATTAATTGAATTGAAATTCCACCAGCTGTTATTGGTGGGATTTGAACTCACGTCCCAAGAGTATTAGCCTGGGCCACCAGATTACTAGTTCAGTGACATTACCAGTACGCCAACATCTCCCCTAACCTCTGAACCAACCAGTGTAACATCTCCTGAGTAAGTATCCAGGTAAGTCCCGCATATCTGGCCCAGGTCTCTGACGCTCAGATTAGTATCAGAAACTTTTGTGAGGTATCCCAGGCAGCTGAAATGAGCCCATTGGAAGCTTAAACTTCCCGGGCAATTTCAGTGCTTGTGTGTCCGTTAGGACTTCCACAGGGTCCTGACACATATCTCCCAATTTAAGTTCCAATTTCAAAGATACGGATATCAGAAGATTCGGGACAAAATGATTGTCTCCAAATTTTGTACGTTACCTACATGAGGGTGCAGCAGCTTAGACGTTTGACTTAGCCCATGTAAACCATTCCTCATTAGCGAAATAATGGGCTGGATTTTCACAGGCTGACCGTGGCCCCAAAAACAGTCCAGAAGGACAGATGCAAACCTGGCTGCTTGGGGAGCCCTGGCTGGATTTTCTGTCCATCTTACAGCTAATGAGCTGCTGCTGAGGCAACTGTCTCTTTAAGGGATAAGATCCCGCATCCAGGAGTTGCCAGCCAATCAGAAAGCCTGTAGCTCTTCAGTCTCAGCAACGCCACTAGGAATGTGGTTGGTGAGGGCAACGGTGTTGTTGCTGCATCGGTGGCCATGGCTGTCGAGGTGGGGGGGGTCCTCCGTGGGCCTTATAGTGCCTGATCAGGAGGTCCCCACCCCACTCCCCCAGGCCTAGAAGGGGGCGCAGGTGTTCACCAGGTAACCTCCCCATGTGGCAGAGGGCCCAACCAGTGCTGGTAAAATGACAGCTGCAGAAGCAAGATGCCTTTGGTTGGCCACTTAAGCGGCACAATTGGCCTCTGGGCAGGAAAGCCCTCCATCTTCCCCACCCCGGCAAGATGCCACGACAGTGTGAAGGTGACGGAATGCCACCCCACCCCACTGACTTCCCTCCCAATTTCTTGGCACCCCCTCATCTCCTATCCAACTCCTCCAGGCCCCATTAAATTCAGGCCAATGCTTGCACAGGTGACTATATGTACTTTGGCAGTCCTCAAAGTTTCTTTCATATTTGATCCCAAATCCTGGAAGATTATTCACTCTTTCTGATAGATCCTGCTGAGCCTTTGACCCTTAACTTTGACAAGTTGATGACTTTCTACTCCGTACATTTGCACGTACAAATTATGAACAGGAGCAGGGAATTCGGCCCCCTCGACCCTGCTCTGCTATTCAATAATACCGTGGCTGATCTGATTGTGGCCTCAACGCCATCTTCCTTCCCCCTAAAGTGGTCGCCACCCTTTGCTGCAGGTTTTGCAGCAGACCTTTCAGTGAAGTGGAGAGGCTTTCACAATTTCTGCTTCGAGGCAGTTCTAGCAGCTTTTCTCAGCTAATCTCTGTCCTTCTTCCGAGAGCCACGACAAAACATCTCTCCTTGTTTAATCGGGAGCAATGTCAATCGCTGGCCTGAATGTTTCCCGCGTCGGGCGGGCTCGGCGGGAGCGGGCGGGGATGGTCAGGAACTCGACCGCCGCCCGCGATCAGATCCGCGCCGCCATTTTACACAGGCGGGCCAAGTAAGGCCCATCCGGCATAATGTGCGACTCCGGCATCAGCGAGAAGGGACGGGCAGGAGCGGGAGCTCAATGTCTGCCGGGTCCAATAGCGACCCGGCAGCCTACCCAAAAACGGCGCAGGCGGCCGAGCGAAGGCTGCCATGGACTCGAAGTACCATTGCCATGCAGAACGGGGCAGGCGGGAGGGCAGGTCGGCGGGGCAGTCGGCCCCGTGGTTTTCCGACGAAGGTCTCGCTTCCCTCCTGGAGGAGACAGCAGCACGCCAAGATGTCCTTGTCCCAAGGGACAGGAGAAGGAGGCCCCCCCCCCACCCGCCTAACCAAACATGCCTGGGAGGAGGTGGCATCCAGGGTCAGCTCCATGATGTGGTGAGGCCGCAAGCCCTTCAATGATCTCCTGCGATCGGGAAAGGTGAGTGCCATGTTGGATTGGGTCACTTAGCACAGCAGCTGGTGCATCCCCCCCACCACCCCCCGCCCCTCCACCACCCCGCCCCAGACCTCAGAGTTCTTAGAGTGTGGGTGGCAAATGTCAATGAGGCAGCATCTGGTCAAGGGGGTGAGCCCTGGCTGCTTGGACTGAGTGTCTTGCAGCTCCAGGGTCACGAATCGGCTGAGCCCTGCGAGGTTTTCCTTAGGTGGGGTTGGCCAGGCTGTAATGGGGCTGCAGGTATAGGGTGGACTGATCAATGCTCCTCTGTCCTTTCAGGAGAAGACAGCCCAGAACAATGCCGAGAGGTTGCGGACTGGTGGAGGAGTGCCCCACCTTCTAATCCTGTCCAGATACGGGCAGGAGGCCCTGGAGCTGGAGAGGTGCCATGCGCCCAGGTCAACCGGCCGCAGTGAGGTTGGGGTGACACAGGGAGGTAAGAGTGCAGCGCACTGAGGTCAGAATGTCTGTAACAGCAGCCATTCCACAGTTGTCTATATCTTGATGTGAGCATCACAAGAAGCCCGTCGGGGTCAGGAGCCTGAAGGACCACTGCTCACCCCAGAAGACACAGAGGATATAAACGCACCAGTGTCACACCCTCTCAGCCAGGCAGGCACCAACTCAGATACCAGCACCTCAGTGGGCATTAGACTGCCGGCTAGTATCACGGTGCACAGCGGTGAGGCCACTTCACACTCGCTTGAGGTGCAGGCGGAGGCAGAGAGTGCCCAGGGCACCGGCAGTCAGAGGAATGCTGGGGGCCAGGAACATGCTCAGTCGGTGGCAGATGATGTACCTCTGGAGTTGTCCCTGAGGCAGCGGATGCTGGAAGTCCAGCAGGGTGTGCGGGAGGATCTGGCGGAGATACATGAGGGAATGGGTGCCATGGTCTTCGTGATGGAGGAGTCCATGAGCAATGCAATGACCCTCATGGCCGAGCACACTGCCTCCTCCATGGAGAGAGTGGTGACTCTCATGGAGAGGCTGCTCCAGGAGAACAATCAGGGCTTCCTGGGGATGCGCTCGGACCTGCAAACCCTCACACTGGCAATGACCTCAGGTGGTCACTGTCAGTATGGGAGATGGATTGGGCACCCAGTATCTCAGCTAGGTGACCATCCATCAATGGTGTGCAGGGAGGTCCAAAGCGACCTGACGTTGGCGCACGAGCTGCTTGTCATCTCTGCGGGCTCCTCTCAGGGCGCTCCAGATGAGGGCAGAAGCTCCTCCGCCCCTCTGTCAGTGACTGTGGCATCGGGTGAGGCAGCGATGACTGAGGAGATGCCAGCTGTGGCACTGGCCACTCCCTCCCTGGCAGGGCCAACACAGGCTCCACTGGCCAGAGAACGACCGTCAAAGTCATCAAGGCCAATAGGACAGCAGAGTGAGCAGGCTGTCCCCAATGCTGGTGCCAGTGAGGGGGTAACACCTAGATGTAGCACCGGCAAACATAAAGCACCTTACACACAACACGGGCTTGTCACTGGTGATTTTTTTTTGCCCCACTTTTAAGTTATTTATAAGTAGGTGTGATGGAGAACATCTTTCCATTTAATTGATTTATGTATGTCAGACACCACAATAGTAAACGTGTTTGTATTCAACAAGCCTCTGGGTGCTTCATTAGTTCTGCAGGTGCAGGGTAACCCATGATGTTATGAGTGACTTGTTTGTCATTGAGCTTTATTGAAATGACACATAGTGCTTGTTGTTCACCAAGAAAATGTTCCTGTCAGGTATCGAGTATGGAGCCTGCAGCCCTGGCCTGTGGTGGTGGTTCATCTTTGGTGGTCTAGCTGAAGGAGCGTTGGATCAAAGCCTCCAGGGTGTTCCTGACTCCCTGGAGGTTGCCCAGGTCAGCGTCTATCCCCTCAGCGTTCTCCTGACCGTGCTCGTCCTCGGACTCACTACTGGACTCATCGTCTGCTCCCAGAGCAGCTGCGTCAACATCTTTTTCCTCCACTGCATCCCCCCTTTCCAGCGCCAGATTGTGGAGAGCGCAGCATGCAACCACTATCAGCAACACACACTCTGGGGGGTATTGCACTGTGCCCCCTGAATGATCCAAGCATCGGAAGTGGATCTTGAGAAGGCCGATGGTTCTTTCTACCATCGCCCTTGTGGAGGCGTGGCTCCTATTGTACGGCTGCTCAGCTTCTGTTGTTGGAGAGGCGTCATAAGCCATCTTCTGAGGGAATGGCCCTTGACGCCCAGCAGCCATCCATCTAGCCGGGCTGGAGCACTGAAGAGCCCCGGCACCTGGGAGTGTCTGAGGATGTAGGCGTCATGGGAGCTGCCTGGGTACCTTGCACAGACTTGTAGAATCAGCATCCTGTGATCACACACTATCTGCACGTTCATGGAGTGGAAGCCCTTCCTGTTGACGATGGCACCGGACTCAGCTGCTGGCGCCTTGATGGCCACATGTGTACAGTCTATAGCACCCTGGATGCAGGGGCATACAGCAATCACTGCAAAGCCTCTGGCACTCTGTGTTGCTGGTCTCATCCATGCGGTAGTGAATGAAAATCAATGCACACCTGAACAGAGCGTCTGACACCAGCTTGACGCAACTGTGGATAGTTGATTGGGAGACTCCACAAAGATCATCCACCAACCCCTAGAAAGAGCCAGAGGCATCGAAGTTGAGGGCTACTGTGACCTTCAGAGCCACTGATATGGGGTGTCCACCCACACAGTTGGAGTTGAGCTCAGGGCCGATCATCTGAAAGATGGAGGTCACTGTCTCCCTTAAGAGGAATTGCACCTCTGGCATATTGAGGTAGATGCATCGCCGCCTGTAAACCCTGGCAGCAGGATAGTGGCATCTTCTGCAGCCCCTTCCGCCTTGGACTTCCTGTTGGCCCTGCCCCCCTTGTGTCTGCGCCTCTCCTCCCACAGGTCGCTCCCCTGGAGGCTGAATAAGGATACCTGGCCTCCTCCCCCTTCTGGCCCTCTCTTCCTCCTCAGAGGAGGTGCCTCCAGCAGAGACCACAATCCCCATTCCCAGGGTAAGGGAAGGCCGACTGATACCTGGAAGGCCTTGAGTGTTATGGCTCCACTGGAGTCCTGAACTGAAGCCTCTTATTTCTGTGAAAGCAGCTCTGAAGCGAAATGAAGTCATCCTGTTCACATAAGCAAGTAGCAGTAAGTAATAAACTAAAGTACTGACAGCTCGCATTAGCAAGCCCACTCACCGCTCTCATCCCGCCCGTGGATGAGGTTCTTGAAAATGTGGCCTACCCGCCTGCCCCTTGCGCCCATGCGACATCCTGAAAATCGCACAGGCTGTGAAAAATCAAATACAATTGGTGCCGCAAGGGCCTTGACTGCCCCGTTAATTCATGGCGGGCGCACTTCCGTCCTCATAGCGCGCCTGCCTACCGAAATATCGCGACGGTGCGCGGTGACGTTGGGACGCACGCCCGATGTCATCGCGCTTCATTTTACATTCCGGCCTGTAGAGTCCCCCACCCTGCACGCCGAGTTTAAAATTCTGGCCATTAAGTTTTGCTACCTCACTGGACTTCTTCCTCCCACTGCCTCTCCCCTCAGTCAATCATGCTGCTGACCAGGCTCTCTGTACCTTACCTTCACATGCAGGAAGCACATTTAACTGAGGACATGGGCTAGTATTGTAAAAATGCAGTGATGCCATCTCTGATTGCTATTGCTGACTTGGCCATGCCCTAGATTGGCACATTCACCTCTGGCAATATCACAGTGAGTTGGGCTTATAAATAACACACCCATATAATAATAAACCCAAAAAATCCTGCAGTTCAAGATCAAGCAGCTAACTTCCTCAGAGCCAAAACCTCTTCGCCCTGATGTAAAATTGACAGTTAAATTGCAGTTTTATTGAGCTTGACTCCACAATTTTCCCTTTGAACGGGAGTGTGCTACTGAAATTCTTAATGCACGGCAATAAATAAGGTGCCTAACCCAACTTTAAAACAAATTAGTTTCTATCCCCACCTTAACAGTAGCCCAAGTGAAATTTAAAGATGTTTTTGTTGCAAGAAGGCTTTTCCATGACAATGATGTATAATGTCAAGGAATCTGGATTCTAAAAGATCAAAAGTCAACTGACACATTCCACGCAATAATAAGTCTCTGAAAACAGCAAAGAGCAGCTTTACTTTTTGATTTGTGGTTCAGGCAGATTTATGAATATTGCTACATGGGTTATATTAATGGCTGCTGAAGCCCTTTTTTCTCGGAAGGAGGAAAAGCAGCTACTGTTGACACACGGGGAGCTGATTTAATATCTTCTCACCCAGTGAGAATAACGCGTGGCGGGGGTAAAGATCAGATTGAGTCCATTGCCACCCAGCGACATCTTCCCACACCAGCTTTGAAGTTGGCCCAAGCTCCCAAGAGATAATGTCATTGTTGCCGCAAAATAATTCTAACAGTCTGGCCTGGTGTTAAAGTCCTTGTGAGATGCATGAGAATGATCAGAAAGGGCCAAGACACAAATTTAATTGTTCAGAGAGGCAGGGGGAAAACTTCAGGACTCTTTTGCCCTGGTCCTGTCCCCTTGTTCCCACACCAACATCTGTTTGGGAGCCATCACCCTGGCCACTGCTTATCTGATGCCGGGATCTGCCCCTCACTGCCTTTAGGTCCCAAGCAGCTGCCAGCTTCTGCCTCATTTCCTGCTCCCAGCCTCCCCCTGGATACTGGATCTGACCAGCTACAGTGAGGACTCTGGGAAGATTTCTGTAAATAAGACCCAGCATTGAGATCAACTGGGCCTCACATACATCGTGCCTGCCCTGCACTCCTCCCACTTTAAAATCAGGGCCTCTGGATCTAGGCACCCACATGACAAATGGCCATTTGCATGAAGTGCAAGTGGATATTGGCATATGTGGAATTGTATCCCAGCATGAGTCGGCACCTTCAAGAAAGGTTGTTTGCGGGGGGAGTGGGGGTTGGCAGGGAGAGCTTAGAAAATGATGTAAAGAAGAAGCGAAAATTAACGATTCAGTCTATCCAACCATTCTTTGGATCTTGAACAAGATTATGTCACTGGCGGTCTAAGAGAACAGACCTCATTATTTACCACTCTTCTTGCAATCTCCACTGGGGAGTCTACCCAAGGTATTGTTTTCCTTTTAAAAAGCATAAAGGATATATATCAGAAAAAGTAATGATACTGAGCATGTGGCTCTCTTTCAAGGGCAAAAGTCTATTACCTCATGCGCACTGGCTTTGCCTCGGTAGCTATAGGTATTGCATTAGTCTGAATGTTTGGAATTTTTTCAAATTCAAGCACCCCTTCACCCCCACCAATTCCTACAACCCATTCCACCATCCCTCACATGAGGCATTCAAAAGTCAGCCAATAGGAAATACAGTTTTACTCTCACCGCTAATCACCAGAGGTCATGCCTCTCATCACGTCCTCAGGTTTAAATTGTAATTTAAAGCGAAACAGACCTTGTGGCTACAGTTGTAGATAACAGGCACCAAACATTTGACTGGATAAAAGAAAAACAGTGGAATAATTGCCTTGCCGCTTTCTGTAGTAAATAATCAGATATTTACCCCCTGTTCCAACTTTACACCTGAGCTTTTACAATCCAATCACTCAGTCAGCACTATTGTAAATATAACTGCTTCAAGTTTTCAAATATAAGTTCTCTGTGAACTTGCATACCAATTCTTGTGGTAGCCTTTCACTGGAAACATGTTGGAAGCATTGCTAACAAAGTACTTTAGTGGCATAGCATCTACCCATAATGGAAGAATGTTTCTTTTAAACTTTATATAATTTGGTTGCATGTAATCTACTGAGATTAAATCTCTTCCTGGTTGCTTAAATTAATGATGTTTTACTAGTAAAAAGCCTGACCTTTGGTCTGTTGAACATTATTTCCATTTTTTGTGCGCTGAGTATCATGTATTTTCTCTTGGCTTCCTTCCATCCTTTACACCTGCATGTTAGTCCAAAAATATACACCAACCATTCAAGAAATGGCATAGGTTGACCAAAATGGGGTTTGGGTGGGGTGAGGCTTGGGTTTGAGTAGAGGGAAAACTGAGCCTTCTTCTCCCGCTTTGAGGTATATTTTGTTATGATATCTAACAGATAGCTTTCCGATTAAATCTGGAGTCAGGCAGGGCTGTCCTCTCTCGCCTGTCCTTTTCGTGTGCTGCATAGAACCCTTTGCCGAGTCCATCAGGAAGGATCCGGGCATAAGAGGAGTGACGATCCCAGGCAGTGGAGGCACTCAGGTAAAAGCCTCCCTGTACATGGACGACGTCGCCGTCTTCTGCTCGGATCCGCTGTCGGTGCGCAGACTGATGCACGTCTGCGACCAGTTCGAACTGGCCTCGGGAGCCAAGGTAAATCGTGGGAAGAGCGAGGCCATGTTCTTTGGGAACTGGGCTGACCGATCCTTTGTCCCCTTCACTGTCAGGGCTGACGGCCTGAAGGTGCTGGGGATATGGTTCGGAGGGACCGGGGCATGCGTTAGAAACTGGAAGGAGCGAGTGGCTATGGTGAAAAGGAAACTGGGCATGTGGGAGCGACGCTCCCTCTCCATTGCGGGTAAGAACCTGGTCATCAGGTGTGAGGTACTCTCGCTGTTGCTGTACGTGGCGCAGGTCTGGCCCATTCCACGCTCCTGCGCGATGGCGATCACTCGAGCCATCTTCCGCTTTATCTGGAGGTCGAAAATGGATCGTGTCTGCAGGGACGCGATGTACAAGCCTCTAGATAAAGGGGGAAAAAACGTGCCCAACATCGCCCTCATACTGATGGCCACCTTTGTGTGTGGCTGCATCAAGCGGTGCGTAGACCCTCAGTACGCAAACACCAAGTGTCACTACGTGCTGAGGTTCTACCTGTCCCCGGTGTTGCGAAGGATGGGTCTGGCCACGCTGCCGCGGAACGCTCCAAGTAGTTGGACCGTGCCGTACCACCTGTCCCTGGTGGAAAAATTTATGCAGAAAAACACCTTTGACCACAAGTCCATCAGGCAGTGGTCAGCACGTAACGTCCTAGAGGCCCTGAGGGATAAGGAGAGGGTGGACCCTGTGGGATGGTTCCCCGAGCAGACTGTCAAAGTCATTTGGCAGAATGCCTCATCGCCAGAACTTTCCAACAAGCACCAAGACGTAGCTTGGCTGGTGGTGAGAAAGGCCCTCCCCGTCAGATCCTTCCTACACGCCAGGAGTCTCACCCCCTCTGCACGATGCCCTCGAGGTGGCTGTGGTGGGGAAGAGACCGTTGTTCACCTCCTTGTGGATTGTGCCTTTGCAAAGAAAGTCTGGAGAGAGATGCAGTGGTTGCTGTCGAGGTTCATCCCGAGCAGTTCTGTGACACAGGACTCTGTGCTCTACGGGCTATTCCCAGGGACACACACCGAGACAAACATCGACTGCAGCTGGAGGATCATCAACTCGGTGAAAGAGGCGCTTTGGTCTGCCCGAAACTTGTTGGTCTTCCAGCACAAAGAGTTGTCCCCGACCGATTGCTGCGGACTGGCACAATCCAAAGTCCAGGACTACGTGCTGAGGGACGCACTAAAGCTTGGGGCAGCTGCCGCAAAGGCGCAATGGGGAAGGGTCGCTGTCTAAGACCTTTCTACCACAGCGCACCGAGAGACTGGGAACTGTTTAGAGCCCCTCGGGCTGTACAGATCAAAATGAAAGGCTGTAAATGATTGTAATATTGTTTGTACTGATGCACCTGGTGATACATTTTGTAAAAGTTTAACCTGGATTGTACCCTTGTAATGTTGTTTTTGAAATGGTTTTGAATGTGATTGAAGATTTTTTATGAATAAAGTATATTTTTACAAAAAAAAAAAAAAAAAATCTAGAGAGACCAATAGCTTTTAAAAAGACATTTGAGCTTCCGGTTAATAGCTGAAAGGATGACATGGCAAGATTTCGCCTTTTAAGACTTCAAACACTATCTTTGCAGGCAACTTATACTTTAAACCATAAAATAGATCATTCCCCTTTTTCTTTTAGCACACCTGAAAACACACTTCACAGATATACTTTACACTGTCCTTCAAGTAGACATTCTATTCTCCCGGAACCAGTCCAAGGTGATTCTTAGCTCTTGAGGGTTTACTCCTGTTCCTTTCCTTTCTTAGCCTGGAAAGTTTTAATCTCAGAACTGTCTTTCATAGTGAGGATTTTTTCCCCCAAAGATTCTTCCTCTAGCGCAAGCGAGGTGAATCTTCCAGCCTCGTTCTATCTCCTCATGAAATCAGTCATTTCAATCTGAGCACGAGCTCCCACCCACATCCCTGCACGGTGAACTACAGCATTTTACTGCCTATAGCTGTTCTCCCTCTCCCATCTCCTGGCAGGCAATGTGAGTTTTCAGGGATATCTTATACCCTTCCCCTCTCAAAGTCCATTTCCATGGTAACATGAATCACACGGACCTTGTATCCATGTAGAAATGCTGTTGAGCTATCCTTGAATCCCCAACTCTCTTTTATCTTGAAAGTGAATGGACAGTTTAAAGCATAACTGTTTACAACTCAACATTCTCAACTCTTTTCTGGAACTTTGGAGACTCACAGTCTTTACTGTTAGCACACAGGCTGCTGCCATTGTCTCCAAGTTTAAACACCTTGTTCCTTCCCAGCACAACAATCTGGGCCCCATTTAATCTCAAACTATCAAACCACCCAAGCTTGCTGACAGACAGACTTCAGAACAGAATATGTGACTCCTAAATTT
The DNA here is from genome assembly GCF_964194155.1 of Cetorhinus maximus. Lineage (NCBI taxonomy): Eukaryota > Metazoa > Chordata > Chondrichthyes > Lamniformes > Cetorhinidae > Cetorhinus > Cetorhinus maximus. The sequence goes on along the minus strand of NC_135883.1, from coordinate 14,754,847 downwards.
AACCTTATATTAAAGACACAACCCTAAAACATAACAATCTTATAAATCTCTTAATTGTAAGTTTGAAGAGACTGAATGACCATTCTGCATTTGAAGACTTGTCATGACAATAAAGAGAGCCTTTCCATCATGATGAAAATCCAGGCCCTGATATTCAATGAAGGCGGAACTTTCTTCATTACTCTAATTTATAAATTATTGTTCCAGAGCATAGGAGATGCCCTCAGTGAGAAGAACATGGAACATGTGTTCTTAACCCAAAAGCGTTCCATTATCAATTGACATTTTTAAAATAATGTTCTGGACCAATTTATACAGAAAGAAAATATGAAACTTTTGTATTAACCTTTAATAGTAGCTCTGGAAGGCATTGACCTCTGCTTTAAAAGTACCTTCTCCTGACCCCCATAGGCCAAACTTGTTCAGCCAAAACTTCACAGCTCCTACAGGAAAGATTCTTACGAAGGTACTCCACTGCATGACTGTAAGCACCTCCTATCCCATCATAAAATTAAATTAGATTGTTTTCCTTGTTAATGTAAAGAGATTTTTTTCCCCCTATTTAGCTCATCATATATGATCTTATACTTCTCAATCAAGAGCAATCTCAGGTTTCTGCCAATAAGATCATTTTTAACTTGGAGCATATTTTCGGCAGGCAGGGACCTAAATTTCAGAACCAGGGCGGAATCATCCCAGATTTGCACTAAGCAGAATGAAGACTCCCCACTTACCCCATTTAGCCTGTTCCAATACCAGCCCTACCTCTCTCCCACTGGCGAAACTTACCTGAGGGCTGCTGCCAGCAACCTGATGTTGATATCGTCACTTGAGCAAGCTGCCTGATGAGGTGCACCGGTAACTTGTACCAAATACATTGAGGAGGCCTGAGGAGCGTTTTCCATTAATCCTCGGGCTTCTTGATCTTGGTGTATGTTGGTCAAGTGCCAAGTCTTTGTCGTAAAACAGGCTCAAACTAATTTTTTGACTAAAAGCTTAATCACAAACATACCTGTGCCATCTTACAATCTTTCCAAATTCACTCATAGTATAAAATCAACAATTCTGGCCCCAGATACATCCATTAACAGACATCACAACTCTAGCCAGATGTGAAAATGCATTCATAATTACTTGTATGTTCAACAGGCTTAAAGCAACAAATCACACTTCCACACCTTCCATATTCTTATATTAACACCCACCTCACACCTCTTTGCAGTAGTACCATAGCTCTGGTCTCAAGAGCAGAGTAGTGATGAAAAAAAAGAGAAAGAATAACATTAACACAAGAGAGTAATAGGGAATGTAACCAAGAGACAGGAGCAATTCATGAACTAATCTGACTTCCAGCTCAGAGGCCTAAAGCCTGCGAACAGATGGTCCAACATTCTTGCTGCACTGAGAGGATAAACATGGACAAGTACAAATGCTGATGAGAGATAACATGTGATTATCTCAATAAGGACATATATAAAAAACATTAACTTCCATGTCCCAAATTACCACTGAGTAACTGCATGATAGATCTATTTGTGCCAAGTAAAAAAGTCATAGCATGAATTGAACTTCAATATCTCCAATGCTTCTAAAAGGAGTTCTTGGAATGTGCACATTATTGGCATCAATTGTCCATTTTAATTGCACTGCAAGGATGATGATGGGCTGTACTCTTGAATTGCTCCAGCATTTATGGTGTTGCTGCTCCCACAATGACGTTTGACACGGAATTCTTGGACAATTACTTGGCAAAGATGGGGAAACAACACTTATGCTCAAGCCAAGATGGTATGTTACTTGGAGGTGTTACTTGTTCCCAGGATATTGCTGCTCTTGAGGATAGAAGTCACAGGGGAGGGAGGGGCTGTTGAAGTAACCATGGTGAGTTATGCCAGTGCATCCTGTGGATCAGACATTACTGCAGCCATGCAAACTTTAGCTCCATTCCCAGAGCCTCATTCTGTTCCCATATCCCTTTATTCCCCTATCTACAATGTATCCAAATAACTTAAATATTGGTATGAGCCCCAATTTTAACTTGGTGCATGAATGAGGCAGAGAGGCAGATGAAATTTTATCTCTCAGGCCTTATCTGCATGTTCCCAGATAGTTTCTGGCTGATGGGTGGAAATGCAATATTGGGACAGGACATTTCCACCATCAGGGACAATAAGAATGATCCTTGCGCTCAATCATGGAAAGATGATTTCAAAATGGCCTTTTGATGGGAGGGAACTACCCGGGGCCAGTGTATACAAGTGGGATACCTACTTGTGCATATATAAAGATACACTTATTCACACTACTGGTGGTGGATTTTATATTAGGAGCTATACATTTGTAATATCTCACTTCGTGAATAAATCTAAAACTAAGTACATACAAACAAACATACAAATTAGGAGCAGGAGTAGGTCACTCGGCCCTTTGAGCCTGCTCCGCCATTTAATAAGATCATGGCTCATATGATTGTAATCACAACTCCACATTCTCGCCTATCCCCGATAACCTTTCTCCCATTTGCTTATCAAGAATCTATCTACCTCTGCCTTAAAAATATTTGAAGACTTTGCTTCCACCACCTTTTGAGGAAGAGAGTTCCAAAGACTCACGACATTCTGAAAGAAAAAAATTCTCGTTGTCTGTCTTAAGTGGGTGACATCTTATTTTCAAACAGTGACCCCTAGTTCTAGATTCTCCCACAAGAGGGAACATCCTTTTCATGTCCACCCTGTCAAGACCCCTCAGAGCTTTTCTGTTTCAGCCAAGTCACCTCTTCTAAACTCCAGTGGATACAAGTCTAACCTGTCCAGCATTTCCTCATAAGGCAACCTGTCCATTCCACGTATTAATCTAGCAAACCTTCTCTGAACTACTTTCAACTCATTTACTTCCTTCCTTAAATAAGGAGCCCAAACTGTACACAGTACTTCAGATGTGTAAAGATTGACTTCTGATCTCCTCCTTCACCAAACTGGCTGTCAGAGTTTAACAAAGGTAACTAAAAAGATTTACATTTTTGGGCCTCTTCTGGCCCTGACTCATCTTCTTGCTAGGTTAACCTGCCAGGAAACTCATAATTGGTTCCCCGCTCAAGCCAATGGTTTAAAAAGCAGTTGGGGGTCTCGCGATTTCATCACAGCCCTATCTGATAAATAAATAAAGATCCCATTGGTTTCCAGCAGTCACCCTTCTCACCTGAAAAACAGTTTAAATTGTAGTTTGCGGCTTTGACGTGTGACATTGGCAGTGAGTCCCTCAGGTAAATTTTGTCCTATCATCTAATTTCTGTCAGCTGGGCAGGATTGAAGTCGTCCATGTGATATTTGTAATCATAAAGTCTGGCAATGAATTCCATAGCCTCGCAATGCTCTATGTAAAAATATTTGTCCTGCTCACTGCCCTAAACCTCTTACATTTAATGTTACATCTATGTTCACTCGACTCATTCCTGGGAAGAAGGGGTATCTTATGAGAAAAGGTTGGACAGGTTGGGCCTGTAACCATTGGAGTTTAGGAGAATGAAAGGTAATCCCTCTGATACATATAAAATCCTGAGGGGATGTGACAGGGTGGATGCCAAGAGGACGTTTCCCCTTGTCAGAGAGACGAGAACTGGGGGCGCAGTTTAAAAATAAGGGGTCTTCCATTTAAGATAGAGATGAGGAGAATTTTTTTCTCTTAGTGGGTCATTAGTACGTGGAATTCTCTTCCCCAGGGAGCAGTGGAGGGAGGGTCATTGAATGTTTTTAAGGCTGAGTTAGATAGATTCTTGATTAACAAGGGAGTCAAAGGTTATGCCACAATCAGATCAGCCATGGGGCAGAATTTTGCCTTTGGCGAGCAGGGGGTGGGGCCTGCTCACCGACGCATAAAATGACTTGGGATGATGTCGGGCGGAACCCCCGACATCATCCCGGCCCATTTAAATTTTCAGGAAGGCGGGGGCGCAGCAAAATCAGCTGCGGGCCCGCCGACCTGTCAATGGCCATTGACAGGATCATTTAAACAATTAAAGGACCTGCCCATCCAACCTTAAGGTTGTTGGGCAGGCCAGGAGCCCCGGTGGCAAATAGAAAAAACATGAAATCATCCACCAGCGGAATGAAGTTTCATGTAGGTTTTAAAAAGTTTAATAAAGTTATAATGTAAATTATGAACATGCCCCATCTCATGTGACATTGTCACATGAGGGGGACATGTTAGGGAATTTTTCTTTTTCTATTTTTAATCTTTTTCAAAGTGTAAACGATCTCCCTGAGACTGCACTTAGCCTCAGAGAGATGTGCGCTCTATCGTGCTCTAGTGTGAAAGAGTGCACTCTCGTTTTTGAGGAATCACCCCACCTGCACAGGAAGCGCATAGTGCTTCCCGATGGACGTCACGCTGGGCGGACCTTAATTGGCCCACCCAAAAATGGCGGCGGGGCCCGCTTCTCCAATGGGGATCAGCTCCCCGCCCGCCGGAGATTGGGTCGGGCCGCCCGCCCGACAGGCAGAAAATTCTGCCCATGATCTTATCAAATGGCGGAGCAGGGTCAAGGGGCCAAATGGCCTACTCCTGCTCCTAATTTGTATGTTCAAATCTTCGTATGTACGTCCCCTCATTCTAAACCTCTCAATTATTGGAAACAGATAGTTTCTATCTTGTCTAAACCACACAGTTAGGGTCATACTTGCGAAACTGAACTCCCAAACCCTTCTGCTCCTCAACATCACACAGCCTTCCCTGGTTCAAAGTATAATTATTCCTTTCTTGATCAAAATATATCACCTTACAATTGACATTAAATTCCATCTGCCACTTTCGCACCCGCCCCCCCACCCAACTCTGCGAATTGCACCCCCCCCCCAACCCCCGCTATTTCACCATCTTATCAAGATACCCTTGCAACTTTATTTGGTAATAATTTGAATCGGGGAAGGCTGGATGATGTGCAAGAGCAGAAGGATTTGGGGATTCAGTTTCACAGAGTAGGATCTTAACGGCATTAAACCCGTTAAAAAAACGAATACCTTGCTGAGCTTTATGGCAAAAGGTACAGAACCTAAAAGTCAAGATGGAATATTGAATCAGCTTTGTTTGATTCTCCAGATTGCCACTTATTTTAGTATCGTTTGTAAATTTGGAAATCGCTCCCTCTATCTCTTTATCCAAATCTTTCATATATGCAATGCCCAAAAATGAGCCCAAAAGAGAACCCTGTCGGATACTGCTACTTGTAGCTGGTTTGAAAAACAGACTTTAACTCTTATTCTATTACTACTACTACTTTATAAGTAGTTTTATTTTAATTTGATTTGCGGCCCCTTCCCTAATTATTTATCCCATAATCTTCTCAAATATTCTCCTCTGTGGTACTTAATCAAGGCTTTCTGGAAATCCATGTAGTGGACATCATGCACAATGCATTTCCTCCCTCTCCTGCACTAGGGAGCACTTTCAGCGGAGTTACATTTCCCAAACAGCGAATCCCTGAAGGGAAGCATGGGTCAGAGAAGCAATCTTCTATCGACTGAGCCACAACAACATACAACATGGCGACAGCAGGTGAAGGACCCTGAAATTCCCGAGAATAAAAAGTGAAAAAAAATCTGTAGTCTGACCTGGGGAAAAAAAAGTCGCCAAAATAGAGACTTTGATGAAATAGTTGGAAATCGCCAGAAAATCTCCATAACAGATATGAAGGCTGAGAGGCAGAGTAGAAATCAACTGTGCAGCTCAAGAAGGACTTCACCATAGCACTTGGATGTTCTTTGAAAATCCTGATCAAAAAGCAGAGTCAAAGAACCTAGCGACGATCGAGAAAGGGTGAGCAAACTTTGAAAAAGACATTGAACAAGGCACAGTAACCGGGCAGCACTGGGAGACACTTCATTTTTAAATGTGCGGCTTCAAACACGCCACAGCCTGGGTCCAGAGTCGGCACCATGACACATGGCAACCACAAGAAAAACGAAAAAATTGGCTACGGTATTCAATTCTCCAGTGACAGCAAAGTAACTAACCGGCCTTAACAATTTTTCCTGAGATTCAGAGAAAGTTTGAAATGACTCAGTTACCGCAGTGGGTATCTAAAAAAGCCCCAATCAGCACTGGAAAACTCGATTACTGCAGCCCGATTTTCAAAATTTAAAGCAAGCCTCTCCTGAATTGAAAACAGCGATGGATTCAAAATTTATTTTTCCAGAACGATTGGGCAGATGAAAGGGCCGGACCAGACACAGAATTGTGCGCTATGGAGGAGGAGGTTGTTAAGGTACAGAATTTTATCAGCGTTAAGTAAATCAGAGGCTGACCAAATGAACACATTTTTGTTTTCAGTTGGTTCCATTGCTGATGATGTGATAGCCATACAGGGCATTCATGAATCATCTGACAAATTTGACGAGGTCATAAAATCCCTTGACAGCTACTTTAACTTACAGAGTAACAACATTTTGGAAAGAGCAAAGTTTAACAGAAGGGTCCAAAAGCCTGGAGAACCGTGGACACCTTCATCAATGATTTGTGCCAGTTGGCTGAAGGGCTGTGAATATGGTGATCTTAAGTCTGAGCTGATTTGAGACCGCATGGTAGTTGGGGTAACTGACGACACTCTTTCTGACCGCTTCAATCCAAAGAAGATTTAACTTTGGAGAAGGCATTATATAGATTGTCAGACAATCTGGGGCCATCAGCAAAATAGAGGGGTATGGTACATGGTACAGAACACCGCCAATGATGGTACAGCTCATTAAACAACAAAATGTGAAAGACACTTCAGGTCAAAGAAGACTGTATGGAATTAAAACTCAAGATGATGTAAACCATGCCAGTGTTGTGATACCAAAACGCCTCAAGGCACAAGCAGTGTCCTTCAAGTATGCTTCCGCTGTGAAAGGCTGGGAGACTTGGACAAGGTGCAGTTCAAAAACCTCTGAACATATAGAGGGTCACCAGTGAATCATAACACAAAAATCCATCAACGAAATAGAAGAGTCACAGCAAAATGAAGAGCAACAATGCTTTCTAGGTGGGATTAATAATCCCAGATATACCTCCTGGAATGCTGGCACATTACTAATTTTAAATTAGATACAGGGGCAAGTGTGACAGTCCTATCTGATAGAGAACCGTGGCTGGTTAAACAATCCCTGCAGCCACCTACAACACAGTTGTATGGACCAAGAGGAATCAAGCTTCAGGTTAAAGGTACTGCAAGCAGTGCTCCAATATAAGAACAAACAGATATGGGAAACGTTATGTGTGCTTCACAACCAAGAATTCTCTCTTCTGAACAGGAAAGCCAATGCCAACATAAACCTCGTCCAAAAGATTGAAGAGATTAACCAGCAAGGATCTGGTTCTGATTTTAAAAAGGATTTTCCAAAACTATTCACTGGGATGGGGCAACTGAAGGCTGAATACAGCGTAACACTGAGAAAAGATGCCAGACCTGTGTGCCTGTTTATTCCAAGGAAAATACCTCATCCACTTATGAAGCAAGTAACTGCAACTTGATGAGGTGACCAACATGGGAGTCATCTCCCCATCATTCAGCCAATGGAATGGTGCTCCAGGATGGTCCCAGTTCCAAAACCAAACAGGCCCATTAAAATCTGTGCCAACCTGACACAATTCAAAAAGGCTTTGGCAAGGGAATTTCACTCAATGTCCTCGGTGGATGACAGCTTGACCAAACTCTCTAAGAGTACAGTGTTCTTGAAACTTGATGCCAACAATGGCTTCTGGCAGTTACTGTTAGATGAAAAATCCAAGATGCTGACAACTTTTATCACCCCATTTGGCAGATTTTGGCTTCAATTGTTTGCCCTTCAGCATTACCTCAGCACCTGAGACTTTTCAGCGCACAAACTCAGCTATCTTACAAGGCCTAAAAGGAGTCATCTGCCACATGGATGTTGTCTTTGTCCAAAGAATGACTGTTGAAGAATACGACATGAGACTCAAGGCTGTCTTGAACTACACACAGGGAACAGGATTAACACTGAAAGATAAGTGTGAATTCTCTAAGACCACCATTCAATTTTTAGGTTATATTGTGACCAACAAAGGCATCACGGAGGACCCACATAAAACGAAGACAATCAGTGAATTTCCAACCCTGTCATCCAATCCAGATCTCGAAAGATTCCTGGGCATGGTAAACCAGATCGTGAATTTTTTGCTGAACCTGGCACGAGTCCCAAACCCCTTGCAACACCGACTCAGAAAGGCCCAAGCATGGTGTTGGGATGCACATCTGGAACGAGCATTCCATCAGCTCAAAGACATGCAGCTCTCACCAAATATCCTGTCTCACCCATTCCCGCCAACCATAATCACAGCGGATGCCTTATCAACAGGACTAGGGGCAGTCCTAATCCAAGAGCAGCTGGATGGATGCTGCTGACCAGTATATTACACGTATTGAGCACTATCAGGTACAGAAATGAGGTATGCAGTTCTAGAAAAAGAGGCCCTCGCAGTAACATGCCAGTAATGTGCCTCGCCAGAACGCCCCCAGAATTCAGAGATCCTGCTTGCACTTTGCTTACAAGACATTGTACATCCAGGGAAGGCATCAAACTACTGCGGATACACTGTCCAGGGCCACAGTCAACCATCCCGCGATGTCAATCTTGTCGATGAGGTCGAGTCCTATCCCCAGTTTGTGACAACACAGCTGCCAGCAAGTTCTAAGAAACTACAACATATACGCCAAGAGCAGACGCAAGGCAAAGAGTGTATCCACCTCTGTCAATACTGCATATGGATGGCCACAGCAGCCTCCCAGTGGCACTGTCATGAAAATATACTTCGAACAACAGAAACTCTTCACCATAATTGATGATCTGCTGGTGTATGGTGAGTGGTTGGTCATTCTCGTCTCCTTCCAACTGGAGATTCTGCAACGAGTCCACCAAGGCTACTTGGGCATCGCAAAGTGCAGAGCACGTCCCCAGTCTGCAGTGTGGTTGCCGGGAATATCAACGGCGATTGAAGAGGTGATTTTAAACTGCCAAATCAGCCCAGAGGGAGCCCTTCACCCTCATATAGTTCCTTACCAGACCATGGAATGTTTGGGAATGGATCAATTTATGCACAACGGCAAATCCTTTCTCTTCATTGTCGACTACTTCTCTAAGTGGATTGAGGTGAGGCATTTACACACAATAACCACAGAGTCAGTCATTAGGTCTCTTAAAGACACCTTTGCGATACATGGCATTCTAGACCAGGCTGTGTCCAAGAACAGCCCTCAATTCACCAATGACTACTCATTTTGCTGAAAGCTCCAGATTTCAACACTTCACCAGCTCCCCGAGGTATCCACAATCTAATGGGGAGGTGGAAAGGGGCACCGCACTGTAAAAACTTTCTTGAAGAAAAATTATGACTTGCCAATGGCACTTTTGACATTTCGGTCCACTCCACTGCGATGTGGATTGGCACCATGAGAGCTACTAATCAGCAGAAAACTTTGTACTCAGCTTCCCATGCTTCCCAAGAAGTTAATCCCAGGGTTAGCAGTCCAGGACTTTCAGAAGGTTCTGAACCAAGAGCAGTCTTACAGAAAGTAACAAGCTTCCAATTACAATTGGAAGTACCGTACCAGAAACCTGCCCAAGTTAGAAGACAGAGACAAGGTGTAGATCAGAGACCTTAGTAGAGAAGGCATCATTGTCCTAAGGGATGAAGATCAACAACGGTCTTACTTGATACTTACCCCAAAATGGGCACAATAAGAAGGAACAGTAGAAGACTTATCCACATTCCTCAAGGAGAACTTCTATCATACATTTGGGCGAACCAGATGGGGAAACTCAAACAAACGAAACACCAAATACTGTAGCTTCTACTTAAAAACAGCCAAGTCAGGACAAAGAGATCCAAGTTGAGACTATCAATCCTCCAAGTTTCAAAAGAACACAGTCAGGGGGAGTCATGAAACCTCCAGACTGTTTAAACCAGTGATGTCAGAGACCTGCGGGGAGAAGGGGTAGCATGTAAATATATTTGAATAAAGAGTTGAGAGGAGGTGTAGTATTACGGTGTTCAGGGCTGAAAAGAATACTGTGGGACTGGGGAAACAGTACCGCCCACATTATGATGTAAAGTGGGTCACATGACTAGTAGTAGTCTGGTAGCAGTCTGAATGGAGATAGCTCAGGGCTTGGACTGAAGAAGCCTCTTGTCTTGTATACCTGTACATAGTTATGTTCTACAAGAAATAGTTACTGTTCAGACTCTGTGCCCCTGAACTTCTTCCTTAGACAATCACAACAACGTACAACAAAATCCAGCCCATAATCTCTGCTGCTGCCTGAATGTTTCCATTTCCTTTGCTGCTCAATTTCTCAGCTGTGCTTTTATTGTTTCAATTGCTCTATATATCCAAACTGCAGCATTTAATAATGCATCTTGCTCTTGACGCAGATTTTCTCTGAAGTTATTGTTTAGCTCATCAAAAGTTATTCTGTTTTTTCTTAGTCTTACTGCAAATCCTTAATGCAGTTACACTTACTGCAGGTACCAATCAATAGCTTCTCCCATTCTTTCCGCGTGCAAAAATGTTTAATAAGTCACATGGCATCGATATTAACCTCCTGTGATGGGTGGAACGGGGTCCGGGTGTAGGATTAAAAATTTTAAATCAGGAACTGTAACCTCAACCCACTGTATACACACCTGCTGCTAATTTTCTGCCATTTTGGCATCTATGTCCCATCTTGGAGAGGAGAGACATTGCATTAAAATATTTAAATCAGGCTCCCACAGAGACCTCCAGAGCCAGATGTAAACTTAACAGTTGCCAGCTGGGTTTCCCAGGGTTCGGAGAACCTGGCAACTGCAGCCAGCTGCTGAAACTAAGTGCTTTTTATAGCATTGCTTGTCAACCAGGAGGACCAAGAATGCTTGCCTTCTGCTCCTCAACCCCACCTTCTGCTGATCGTGGCCTCTGGTTGCTGCCTCAATTCTGCAACTCCTGCACCCCCCCCACCCGCCTCACACCACTGATCCACCATTCAGGGCTTCCTGCTCCGCAACATGCCAAATCCTCTCAACTTCAATCTGCATTCTTTCCCTACCACCCATTGTCCAGGCTGACACCCTCGCCGCCCCAACCCATTCAACCCACAATCTTTCCCATATGCTGAAAACCATCTAAAATAGTCCCCGACTGCGTTCTCCTGTCACTTACTTGACCGCCTGGCAGCTGACCACCTCTCTGGCCAGCTGGCTGGCAAGAAATGGGATAAAAATTGATAGAGGTCTGCCTTTAAATTCAGCAGGTCATCCACAACCCCATTTTTACGCATTTCCCTTCTCCTTCACTCTCTCCCTCCCGCATCCCCACAAATAGCGGGACCATGTTCTTTAGGGTTGCAACATTTCTCCTCTTATCTCATTATTAAAAGTGTCAAATTCTCTCCTTCCTCAAAATTCTTCCCAGGACATGAACAAAAATGGATGCTTTCATCTTCTCACACTTTCCCTTCTGTCCTTGCAGGTGCCAAAAACAATTCAAGCTGTTGTTTAAACCATTTCCAATTTCCTGTAAAACGTGCAGTTATTTCAAATCTAAGTAGCGCTTGCAACATTTCTTTTTCTCTCTCTTATTTTTGTAAGACAAGGCTCTTTTATTACTTTCTGTGATTCCTCACTCTTTCTTCATTCATTCATGTCTTTGATCCCATTTTGAATGTCAGTTAATGTTCTTGCTTTTAACTTGTTTCACGGCTCTTTGTTATCCAAAATGAAGCACTTTTTCAAACAATGTCAAATACATCTGTTCGCAGCCTCTGTGGACAAATTTCAGGGTCAATACTCTGTCCAGACCAGACTGCCATCTGTCAGTTATTAACAATTGAAATGCTAGATTATGATTGCTATTGAATTGTTTTTAACGTAAATTGATAAGTAAGACTGGTAATTGTCTTATTGGCAAAAAAGGAAAATTGTAATCTAAACATTATTATCAACTTATAATTTTCATTAGCTGCCTATTCATTATTAATGGTGGACTACTTCTAGAATGGCACTTTTCAGCCATAGATTAATGGTAGCACTCTTACCTCTGAGTAAGAGGGTTAAGGTTTTTCAGGTGACAGTGACTGGCCTTGAACCAAAGCAGCACTTAGCCAAGTGCGGCACCAAGGAGCCCTGGCAAAATTTATTTCAAAATGGGAATCAGGGAAAAAACTCACCACTGGTTGGAGTCAAAACTGGCACAATGGAAGACGGCTATGGTTGATGGAGGCCAATCGCCTCCGTCCCAGGACATCAATTCAGGAGTTCCACAGCGTAGTGTTCTAGGCCCAACTATCTTCAGCTGCTTCATCAAAGACCTTCCCTCCATCACAATGCCAGAAGGAAATCAACAAGCCTCCTTTGACAGCACCTTCCAAATCCACGACCACTACCATCTAGAAGGACCAGGGCAGCAGACACATGGGAACCCCACCACCTGGAAGCTCCCCTCCAAAGCACTCACCACACTGACTTGGCCGTTCCTTCACTGCCACTGGGTCAAAATCCTAGGACTCCCTCTCTAACAGCAGTATGTGTACCTACACCACATGGACTGCAGCGGTTCAAGAAGGCAGCACACCACCACCTTCTGAAGGGAAGCTAGGAATGGGCAAGAAATGCTGGCCCAGCCAGCGATGTCCACATCCCATGAATGAATTTTAAAAAGTGGGGATGTCCACTGATGATTTCACAACATTTAGTGCCATTTGCAACTCTTCAGATACTGAAGCAATCTGTGTCCATTTGCAGCAAGAGCTGGACAACATTCAGGCTTGGGCTGATAAATGGCAAGTAACATGTGCACCATGAAAGTGCCAGGCAATGGCCATCTCCAGCAAGAGAAAGTCTAACCATTTCTCCTTGACATTCAATGGCATTACAATCGTTAATCCCTCACAATCAGCATCCTGGGGTTACCATTGACCAGAAACTGAACTGGACCAGTCATATAAATACTGCAGCTGCAAGATCAGGTCAGAGGCTGGAAAGACTGTACATCGTTTACAAGGCATAAATCAGGAGTGTGATGGAATACTCTCACTTGCCTGGATGAGTGCGGCTCCAACAACAATCAAGCAGGAAGGCATTATCTAGGACAAAGCCAGCTGTTTGACCGGAACTCCAACCACCAACTTAAACATTCACTTCCTTCATCACTGGTGTACAGTGGTAGCAGTGTTATCATTTACAAGATGCACTACAGCAACTCACCAAGTATCCTGCAGCAGCAGCTTCCAAACCAACAGCCTCTACTACCTAGAAGTAGAAGGGCTGCAGATGCATGGAAACACCACCAAGTTTCCCTCCAAGCCACACACCATCCAGACTTGGAACTATATCGCCATTCCTTCACTGTGGCTGGGTCAAAATCCTGGAACTCCCTTCCTGACTGCTCTTTTGGTGTACCTGCACCAGATGGACCTGCAGCAGTTCAAGAAGACGGCTCACCATCGCCTTCTCAAGGGCAATTAGGGGTGGACAACAATGTCAACGCTTCCCATGTTCTATGAATGAAAAAAAAAGCTTTAGGACATCATGAGCTTATGGAAGTGCTACATAAATGCAAGGCTTTCCTTTTTTTTTACTTTGTAAGAGCATCTGTTGGCCTTGGGCAATATCATTCTTTCAGTTTGCACAAAAGTGAACACTTGAAAAAGTAAATAAGCTCTATAAATGCTCATTCTATATCATTGCAATGTATGTGTATGCAGGGAACCGTCTAACGACAATGTTTGAGCCTTTTTGACAACTAATGAACAACATTTTGGTTGCTGCTTGACCTGAAGGTCTTCCTGCACCGTATAGACTTCTCTAGCTAGGTGCATTCTTTTATTGCGCTGGGAACCTGAAAAGGGGAAAATACACTTAAACTTCCAAGTTAATGTTTTTCCTTCTTTGCTATCTCCACCACTGTCACAGTTAAGACATTTTTTTGATTATATATCATCTCAATTATGCACTTTCAATCTCCAAACAAAATCTTCTAATTTCCTTTTGCAATTGTTTCAGGTCACTGATTCTTTCCACTCAGTAATAGATTTGAATAATGGTAATAGCCTGAATAATTTGTGGCATAGCTTACAGCCAGTAATGAATTAAAGTGCTGTAAGTGTGAATTCCTAGTTTTCAAACTTAATGAGAAACTCTGCCCAACTATTGCTCGAACATGTATTTTAACAGCCACAAGGTAGATATCACACACGCTGCTTCTTTCTATGTTGCAAGTGTTTTATATTATTCGATTGTAGCATCTTTATTTTTCATTTGCTAACATCTGGTTTTGTTCTTCTTTCTATATTCTGGGCCAGGTTTTCTGAAATTTGGTTTTCAATGGAAATCTAATTGTTTGATACTTCGTTCAAATCAACAACATATTCAGCTAAGGTCTAACAGATTTGTGTAATTTATGGAGACATGAAAACAATGAGAACCAGTCAGAAAACGAACACAAATGCCATTCATGAAAATCAACTTTTTATATTTTTTAATTATGCATACCACTTTTTAATATATTTTTGTGGCCAAACAGCATGAAACAATTGGCAAAAGCACCATGGGAGCAGGCAATGAACCAGAGAACTTTGCAGAAGAGACAGCCCTCACTCTTTTTTCAGCTTTTTCCCATGTTACATGGGATCACCACAATGCTGGTTGATTCCCCCTTCTACATTCATCATCATTACTTTTGGATTTAGCAGGTGGTTTTACAGCCGGTTACCCTTCCTGGCATGAACCCTCTACATTTATCCAGGATGGGGACTGGCACAAATACATACTGCCTTGTTTGCAACAGTGGCTGGGTTCCTACATGGCCAACAAACCCTGGCATGGGACTTGAACCCAGAGTATTCTAGCTCAGTCAGCAGGGTGGGCTAGAAACCCCCTGAGCCACAAGACCCTTTTCCAGAATAGATGGATATCATGGTACAAGTCAGTTGGTTCAGTTATGACAGACGAAGTGATTGAAATAGGTGAAATGTAAAAAAAAATGTAGAATCTCAGAACTCTATTCCTGTAGAAATCAATGAATTTCTTCTTTATCTCTCAGGGTACAGGGGTTTATTCATGATGTTTGCAGTCACAAGTTCAAAATTGCAGCTTGGCATTAGAGAATGAAGCTTCTCCGTTTTAACTGCTCCCAGTCCTTTCCGGATGACATGGCAGTTAATAATCCCCCAGAGGAACTTAAACTATTCCAGTCCCATGGTAAATATGCATCTTGGAAGTGACAAGGTGACAATTCAGGGCATGTGAGCCTCACAGCCTTTAACAATATCTGCAAGTAACTGACAGATCTCTCAGCTTACTCCTTCCAATGAATCACGTGCCATGAATTACGACCAAAGGTAGATATTTTTTGCACAAGGTCTCACAAACAGCAATGAGATGAGTGGCGCAGTTGATATGTTTTAACAGTGTTTGTTGAGGGAGGAATGCTGATGTGAATACCAAAAAAAAGCCTTGCTCTGCTTTGAAAAATGTCACCCCAACAGGCAACAGAGCCCACTTAGCATCTCACCCAAAGGGCAACACCTCTGTCAATGCAACACTTTCTCAACTACATTGAAATGTCAGGCTGAATGATGTCACCAACTATTCTGAGGGGATTTCAACCCACTGTCTTCTGACTCAAAACACTTCCAACTAAGCCACTCTTATGTAAAGAATGTTGCATATAACTGCAAATTAAGAAACATTTGCAGTTATATAGCACCTTTCACAACACAGGATGTCCCAAAGTGCTTTACAGTCAATGAAGTACTTTTGAAGTGTAGTCACTGTTGGAGGAAACACAGCAAGCAATTTGCACACAGCAAGCTCCCACAAACAACAAAGTGAAAATGACCAGATAATCTATTTTTGTGACGTTGATTAAGGAATAAGTATTGGCCAGGACACCAGAGATAACTCCCTCTTCAGAATAGTGCCACGGGATTTTTTATGTTCACCTGAGAAAACTGATGGAGCATCAGTTCAACAACTCATCCAGAAGACAGCATCTTTGACAACACAACACTCCCTCAGTATGACACTGGATGCTAACCTTGATGTTTGTGCTCAAATTCTAGAGTAGGACAATGAACCCGCAACAGCTGACTCAGAAGCAAGAATGCTGCCAACTGAGCCACAGCTGAACACAAGGAAATAACAGGACAGAATGCTGCTTTAAACACACTTTTACATAAATAAAAACAATTTCTCAACACTAAATATTAACAAGGTTACCTTTTTCATCATTCCAAAGAAGGGGAAGCACTTTGAACGGCGCTGGAATAGCACAGCAAAATTACTTTAAGCAAATTATACTTATAGCCTACTGGATCATGTTGCCTATTTTCAGAAAGGCCATGTATGAAGTCCTCAGGGTAGGGGAAAAAAAATCAATGTGTCACACCTGTGCTTGTCCAAGAGTAAGGTAAGTCCAAGGTAAGTCATTTGGTGGTGTATATTCTCTCATCCAATTCATGGACATAGGCATACTGACAGCTATGAGCCAAGGTCGCCTTCAATTACTTAAATTTTGCTAGAACCCTCTGATGTTTTCAACTATAGAAAGTTAATCTACTGTGGGAATGAAGTAAATTCATTGCCTAAACAAGGAAAAAAACTTTAACGCTGGATCTGTACATTAATATACAAGTTTACTTCAGAACCAATTTAAGAGTATAGGCTTAAGTTGACAACTACCCTACTAGTACAAAAAATAACTACATCGGTGAGCATGTGCACTAACTGCTCTGGTTCCACATAAACAACCGCATTAAACATACATGTACACAAACACAATGAATAGGAATGAAATTTCAGTTACTAAGTCATGAAAAAAACAGACAGCCCTTTATACTTGTGTTTTCTAATAGATTACACCCATGATAAAATGTTGAAAAAAATCTTCTGTTATGGAACAAACAGAATACATCAGCCTTTCTGTTCCTTTTTGTAGAATCATAGAAAAATACAGAAGGCATTTTGGTCCATCATACCTCTGCTAGCTCTTTGAAAGATCTATCAAATTAATCCTGCTCCCTTGTCCTTTCTCCATGGCTTTGCATTTTTTCCCTTTCAAGCATTTATCCAATTCCTTTTTTGAAAGTTGCAGTTGAATATAATTCAGCCATACTTTCAGGCAGTGTATTCCAGGACATAACAACTCTGCATAAAGAAAATTCTCCTCATCTTGCCTTTGGTTCTTTTGATGATTGCCTTACATATGTGTCCCCTGGTTACAGATCCTTCTGCTATTGGAAACTTTTTCTGCTTACTTATTCTATCAAAACCCTTCATGATTTTGAAAATGCCCCTTAAATTTCCACCAAGCCTTCTCTGCTGTGAGGAGAACAACCATAGTTTCTCTAGTATCGCCATTTAACTAAAGTCCTGCATCCCCAGTATCATTCCAGCAAACCTCCTCTGCCCCTTGTCTAAGGCCTTGAGGTCCTTGGGGTCCAAAATTAGACACAATGCTCCACCTGGGACCTAACTCCACAACAGTCATCCAAACAGTAGTTAAATGAGGGAGAGCACCTAAGGAGAATGGTGTCCTGTTGATTAAATCTTTGATCAATGCAATAAACTGTTTTGAGGAGCATATCTGTGACTTCCGTTGGAACATAGGAACATAATGATTTTAGGATCAAATGAAGACATTTATGGGATCATGAGCATCAAATTGACAAGTTGCTGCAAACTAGATGATTACTCTAGGAAATCATTTCTCAGGACCCAAGAGTATTCAGTGGGAAAGGTGGAGGGATTCTTCCATCAATAACTGAAGAAATGAAAGATCAGTCTAACCTCTCCAAACCCCTTATTGGCCAAGTCTCAGTTAATCCCAGTCAGATGTATAATATGTGACAAATTCCACAGCACTTATACTGTAACAAGATAGATAAAGATAAAACCAGCTCTGTGAAAACATTTATCCTGTGTTTTGCCCATTCTTTTAAAGCTAAGTCTCTATGATGTCTGCAAGCCTCCAAAGTTCATTAACATTCAGTGAGATGGTTTATGTCTTCAACTTCTAAAGTATTAACGTGTTAATTAAGCCAAATGCCCTCATTTAGATGATGTGAACAACCCCTATGTGTGAATCTTTCTAACTGAAAACATTAAACCATTAATATGTATTCCATGTAATTCAAAGTCAAATTTAAACCTGTGGTTGTGGCACAGGGAGAAAGAGACTAAACAATGAAATCTTGGGAATGAGGGTCACCCAGAATCAAGCAGAACCAAAAATAAGCACTGACATGTAAAGTGACAGTTATTACGTTCACATTATGTTGTCAGGAGCAGCATGTAGTTTTAATTCCATTGGAATAAGAATCAGTTTCTACAATAGGCGGCCAATCCACTCTGCCAGTGTATCACTAAGGGCAGTCATTTCTTCCCTCTTGAGAGGGAAATGGTTGGTTCCTCCCAGTGCTTTGTCCATCAAAATATGCTATACCCTTTCTCTTGCTATCAACATTTCCACTTGAATGGGTGTATCTGGACGGGTCGCTGTCTAAGACCTCTCAGCCATAGTGCACCGAGGGGCTGTGAATTGTATAGAACCCCTTGGGCTGTATGACTCACATTGAATATATACAGTGAATATCACATGTGCTATAATTGTACTGAAGCACCACAGAGTGCAACATGACTAATGTAGATAATTTGAATAGCATTGCACTTTCTATTATGACCATTTGAAATGTCTGTAATGTTCCTTTGATTGTATTGAAGCACCTCAGAGTGCAACATGATCTATTTAGAAAGCTCGAATATCGTTGCACTTTCTGTGATGGTCATTTTGGAAATGTTTCGTAATGTTCTTTCAGCTGTTTTATGGATCAAGTATATTTTTGCTAAAAAAGAATCTGGACTGGAATAAGCAAATTGCCATCACTGAGTCATTGAGGTTACAACTACAGTTGTTAGTGGACTGTTCTTGATCTGCTATGAATGCTACATCACAAGGGCTTCAAAGAGATTACGTTGTAAGGGTGACTTGAAGTATCTGAGCTATGACAAAAAGCATGCAACAGTGAAAATTCACTAATTTGTATCCAATTCATTCCATTACTAATCAGTTCCCAGCAGCTCTTTTCCTCCTTCCTGATCTTGCACCATCTTCTCCATTGTGCATTCTGAGAAGTTTAAGAGCTTGCTCCTCATGCATGCTACAAGCACCTGATTATAACTCTTCCTGATGCCATTTCTTTGCTGTCGGCAAAGGCACCCTTTTGCACTTCATGGCGAATACTTTTGAAAAAGGCTTCTGATTGACTCAGTATTTATTGTTAACTTGGTATCTGTAGATATTTTAGATAAGAATGCTTTTGAATGCTATGCAGCAATCATAGAATCATAAACTCTTATAGTGCATATGGAAGCCATTCAGCCATTGTGCCTATGTCAGCTCTTTGAAATAGTCATCCAATTCATCCTCACTCCCTGCATTTTTTTCCACTTCAAGGATTTATCCAATTCTCTTTTGAAAGTTATTATTGAATTTGTTTCCACGCTTCTTTCAGACAATGCTTTTGAAGTGTTGTTGTCGTTGCACTCTTCCAAGTGAACGTTGAGTATTCTATCACACTTTTGAACATTCTGGATAGTGGATAGGCTTTGAGAGGGTAGGAAATGATCCACATGTTGCAAAGTATCCAGCTTTTATCTTTCTCTTTTAACCATGTTATTGATATGGCTGTTATAGGTAGCATTTGGTAAGTGATGACTCCCAAGATGCTGATGGTGATGCTGTTGGAGGTCATGGGGAGATAACTGAGCTTTCTCGTGTTCATGATATTCATCACCAGACACTTACATGACATGATGATTTCTGCTATTTGGCAGCCAAGGTTGGATGTTACCCAGGTCCTTCTGTAGGCTGGCATGGGCGGCTCCATTATTGGAAGAGCTGTTGTGAAGTTAATAAACCATTCCTAGCACTGAGTTGCCATTTGTTGAAAGGTTAAGGTGCCAGATTCCTCCATATTGCCTGCAATGCCTGCTTATGAGCTGTAAAACACCCTATTGTACCTTGACCTTATGTTTGCCAAAAACACCCCCATAATTTCATCAAATAATTTGAGGGCTCTTACCACAGCAGATATCCCCAAATCTGCTTCTCCTTCCGTTGCAAATCAATTTCTGTGTTTTCTTTTGCTCCAAATCAAGTGCATTTGGCCCTTCAAGCTGTTGCAGCCTTCACAATACTAAATGCGAATAGCATTCTCTCCTTTCCCAGAGTGACAAACTAATCAGAAGGGGGAATCCAATTGCAAGCCTGCTCTGTGAAGCCAATGAGGCCTCCTGCAGCAAAATGCTGTGGGTTCCAAGTGGTAGCATGTTGGAGAGGAAGTGCCATCCCACAGTGAAGCTACTAATCAGAGGGAAATCCAGCTGCAGGCCTGTACTTGTACAAAGCTTACACTGTTCTGGAGATGTCTTGCTGGTTAACTTCTGTAAATAAACCTAGTTTGTTAATTAGGAATTTCAGATCAGTCCATGTGCAGTCTGTTAATATTATTTCCACAGTGGCTTTGAGGGAAATGAAATGCAGTGCCCATTAATGGTCTTCTGTGAGTCCTCAAGTGTTCAACTTTTCTGTCAAAATGCAGATTTTGGCGAGGAACTTTATATCTGCATAGTGGAATTGTGGTGAGACCATCGTAGAAAAAATAGCTAATTTGTATAGGTTAAATTTACATCACACTAGTAGCAGCATATAGTCAAAAATATTATTGGCAGAAGGGTTGAGAACCAGAGGACAATGTTTTAAGGTGAATGGGAAAAGAACTGAAGGTAACAGGAGAGAAAGCCTTTTTACACAGTGAGAGGTTAGGATCTGGAATGCACTGCCCGAGAGTGTGGTGGAGTGAAGCTTCCTTCGACCGCACCTTCCAAACCTGTGACCCCTATCACCAAGAAGGACACGGGCAGCAGATGCATGAGAACACCACCACCTGCAAGTTCTCCTTCAAGCCACAAACAATCCTGACTTGGAAATATATCGCCGTTCCTTCACTGTCATTGGGTCAAAATCCTGGAACACCCTCCCTAACAGCACTGTGGGTGTACCTACTCCACATGGACTACAGCAGTTCAAGAAGGCGGCTCACCACCACCTTCTCAAGGACAACTAGAGATGGGCAATAAATACTGGCCTAGCCAGCGATACCCACATCCTGTGAAAGAAAATTTTAAGAATATCAGATTCAATTGTGGCTTCCAAAAGAGAATTGGATAATTATTTGAAGAGAAAAAATTCTGCAGGGCTACGGGGAAAAGGCGGGTAATGTGAGTAGCTGAGCCACAGATAGCTGGCAGAGACCAAATGGCTGCCTTGTGTGCTGTAACCATCCTATGATTCAATTATTCACTGTATCATCACAGCAAGAAAGAAACAGAAATAATTTGCTTTATATTAATTAGCGCTAACGTCAATTTCCTTTCTTTCCTTTCTCTGCTGCGTCTGACCTCACACCTATATTTTTTTTTGATACTAATATTTAGTGATGAAAACTTGTAATTACTTTCAACAAGGAGGCTTACGTTTGTCAAAATAAATAGTCTTATTGTGCAGTATTCATAAAGTTTTATGTTATTCATTTTTGATTGACGTATCTAATAACTCCATCAGACCTCAACAAGAAACACCCTGGATTAACTGCTGTCTGACATTTTGCCCACTCAGGGAATAGCCAATCTGGGGAAATTTCTGGTCATTTTATCCCCAGTCTATATCAGCTGCTGGTGAGGTAATCAAGCATATCTAAGCCTAGGAAAGATCATCTATTATGCTCTCTGCATTTTCCATTCAAGGTTGATCTTTCCACAGCTCACACCTGGCTCTCTGCCATTTCTGATGACAATATTCTACAGGGCACATCATGCTAAAAATATGCCACATACTTTCTCTGGACTATATTGCAATGTGCAGCTAGATATGTCAAGATAACTGGTGCATCCTTTCAACAAGTTAAAAAGTCTTCTCAATCACCTCTCTGTTAGTGTAACTAGTTAGTTTAAGAGTTTAAACAGTGGTTTGGGGCCTTGCCAGAAATGTCATGAACAACCTTCTCAAAATAAAGCAGCAGAAAGCCGGCAGAGAATAACAGCTAGGATTATCCAACCAAAATGGTGAGAGGACCATATTTAAGCCAGCCAGTAGCTGGCCAGATCTAATTCATGTTGAAATTTATTCCTCATGCTATAGTTGATCAGAATTTCAGGATCATGACATGATTGTGTTGATACTATTGAAATCACACAGAGTATATTTGTTGATTTAATATACCGTTTCCAGTCACACCTGGTATTCTTGGAGATAAAAGGTACATAATACAAACATGGATACAGGTTGCAGCTCTCTGTAAAATGGGGCTTTAAAACATTTACAGAATTACCAGGAAAAACTCAGCAGGTCTGGCAGCATTGGTGGAGAAGAAAAGAGTCGACGTTTCGAGTCCACATGACCCTTCAACAGAACTGAGTATAGTTAGGAGAGGGGTGAAATATAAGCTGGTTTAAGGTGGGGGGTGGGGGGAGAGAAGTTGAGGGTGGGGTGGTTGTAGGGACAAGCAAGCAGTGATAGGAGCAGATAATCAAAAGATGTCACAGACAAAAGGATCAAAGAGGTGTTGAAGGTTGTGATATTATCTAAGAAAATGTGCTAATTAAGAATGGATGGCAGGACACTCAAGGTACAGCTCTAGTGGGGTTGGGGTGGAAAGACTGACAAGGTATTAGTTGTAGATTTAAAAATAATGGAAATAGGTGGGAAAAGAAAAATCTATATAAATTATTGAAAAAAACAAAAGGGAGGGGGAAGAAACGAGGTGGGGATGGGGGGAGGGAGTTTAAGATCTAAAGTTGTTGAATTCAATATTCAGCCCGGAAGGCTGTAAAGTGTCTAGTCAGAAGATGAGGTGCTGTTCCTCCAGTTTGCGTTGGGCTTCACTGGAACAATGCAGCAAGCCAAGGACAGACATGTGGGCAAGAGAACAGGGTGGAGTGTTAAAATGGCAAGTGACAGGGAGGTTTGGGTCTTTCTTGCGGACAGACCGCAGGTGTTCTGCAAAGCGGTCGCCCAGTTTGCGTTTGGTCTCTCCAATGTAGAGGAGACATTTAAAACATTTCCCTCATAACTGTAATAACTTGACGTATCGGACTGGTTCCTACTTGAAATAGATAACTGTATCACAGGGAGCTTTTTAGAAGCTACATGCTTGAACCAGATCCACAAATAGAAAGCTCCGCCCCTTGGATTACCCGCATTTGGGGCTCATTCGTCAAGATCACGTGACCCCTAAAGGGCGGAAGCAAATACTTTACCTCCCCCTTTAGTTTATTTACATTTCCTATTTACAAAGAACATTTTAAACCTCAACATACACATATATACAGGTCAAGTGCTTAAAGATTAAGGGCAGAATTTTCCCGTTGGTGTGCGGGGGCGGGACCTGCACGCCGATGCGTAGAATGATGAGCGGTGACGTCAGGTGAGTGTCCCAACGTCACTGCGTGCCATCGCGATATTTCGTTGGGTGGGCACATGATGATATCTGATGCGCGCCCGCCATTAATTAACGGGCCACTTAAGGCCCTTGAGTCGCCAATTGACGGAGATCTTGCGGCGCCCGTGCAATCTTCAGGTCGTTTCACGGGCTCAACGGGCAGGCGGACATTTGTATAAACCTCATCCATGGGCGGGATAAGAGGGGTCAGTGGGGTTGCGAGTGTGCTCTGTCAAATATTAATTTGCAAAGTAACTGAAACTTGCCTGTGTGATCTGCAATACTTCAAAACGTGTACCAGCTGCTTGGTCTGGACTCACAACCTTCAGGTCAGCACTCTGCAGTGAGGAATCTTTTCTGGGCCTGGAGGTTTCAGGAAGCCTTCCCTTAGTCTGGGAATGGGAGCTGAACTCTCCACATCTCCTCTGAGCAGGAAGGGAGGGCTAGAAGGGGGAGGGGACCAGAAGTGCACATTCAGCCTCCAGGGGAGCCACCTTTGGGAGGAGAGACGCAGGCACAGGGGGTGCAGGGCCAAGATGTAGTCCAAGGCAGAAGTGGCCGCAGAAGACGTCACTATCCTACTGCCAGGGTATACAGGTGGCAAAGCAGCTACCTCAATATGTCTGTCAGATGATTGGGCCTGAGATCTCCGCTAACCGTGTGGGCGGACGCCCCATGCCAGTTGCTCTAAAGGTCACAGCTGCCCTCAACCTCTATGTCTCCGGCTCTTTCCAGGGGTCGGTGGGTGATCTTTGCGGTGTCTCCCAATCAGCTGTCCACACTTGTGCCAAGTAGGTTACAGATGCTCTGTTCAGGCGTGCATTGACCTTCATCCGCTACCGTTGGGACCAGACAAGCCAGACAGAGCGAGCCAGAGGCTTCACGGCCATTGCTGGCTTTCTCCGCGTCCAGGGTGCGATAGACTGCACACATGTGGCCATCAAGGGCCAGCAGGTGAGCCCGGTGCCTTCATCAACAGGAAGGGCTTCCACTCCATGAACGTGCAGATAGTGTGTGATCACAGGATGCTGATTTTACAAGTCTGTGCAAGGTACCCAGGCAGCTCCCACGACGCCTACATCCTCAGACACTCCCAGGTGCTGGGACTCTTCAGTGCTCCAGCCCGGCTGGATGGATGGCTGCTGGGTGACAAGGGCTATCCCCTCAGAAGGTGGCTCGTGACACCTCTCCGCCATCCAAGAACAGAAGCTGAGCAGTGGTACAATAGGAGCCATGCCTCCACAAGCGCTGTGGCGGAGAGAGCCATCAGTCTTCTCAAGATGCGTTTCCGATGCCTGGACCATTCAGGGGGTGCACTCCAGTACCCCTCAGATCGTGTGCCGCTAATAGTGGTTGCATGCTGCACTCTCCACAATCTTGCGCTGGAAAGGAGGGACACTGTGGACAAAGAAGATGTAGACGAAGTGGCTACGACTGCACACAATGAGTCCAGCAGTGAGTCCGAGGATGAGCACGTACAGGGAAACGCTCAGGGGGTAGACGCTGACCCGGGCATACTCCAGGGAGGCAGGGACACCTGGGAGGCTTTAATCCAATGAACCTTCAGCTAACACGCCACATATGGACCTCTAGGACAAGCCTGGGCTGCAGGCTCCTCGATACCTGAGTGCAAAACCTGCCTGGTTAGGAACATTAACTAAGGGCTTTGTTAATAAAGCTGAATGCCCCACAAAGCACTCATTACACTATTGGAAACAATCCACCAGCAGAAGAAAAGAGGCACCCTCAGCCATGGTGACACACCTGAATTTAATGGTATAACAAAAGGAACTTAAGAGAACAAAATGACAAAGGTGTTCAACATCACAACAACTCATAAAGACCTAATTGCAGGCCAACACAAAAGCACCAGTGATAAACCCGTGGTGTGCCTTTCGGGTGCTACGTCTTGGTGCTGCCTCCTTGCTGGGAGTGGCATCTGAGACAGCCTGCTCACTGTGCTGTCCTGTTGACCTCAATGACCTTGGCGGACGTCTTCCAGCCTGTGGAGCCTGTGCTGGCCCCGCCTGGGAGGGAGCGGCCAGTTCCACAGTTGGCATCTCCCAAGTCGTCGCAGTCTCAACGGATGCAATGGTCACTGGCAGAGGGGTGGAGGAGCTGCCGCCCTCATCTGGAACACCCTGAGAGGAGCCCGCACAGACGACAGACAGCTGCTGCGCCGACGTAAGGTCGGTTCGGACCTCCCTGCTCTCCGTGGATGGATGGGCACTGAGCTGGGAAACTTGGCGCCCAGACCATCTCCCACACTGGCACTGACCAGCTGAGGTCAATGCCGATGTGAGGGCTTGCTGGTCCGAGCACAACCCCAGGAAGCCCTGATTGGTCTCCTGGAGGAGCCTCTCCACGAGAGTCGCCACTCTCTCCATGGAGGAAGCATGGCGCTCGGTCATGAAGCTCATTGCATCAGCGATGGTCCCCGAGGACTCCTCCACCACGGACACCAAGCCAAGCATAGCCTCATGTATCTCCGCCAGATCCTCCCGCACACCCGGCTGCATTTCCTGCATTTGCTGCGTTGCGGACGACTCCAGAGGCACATCATCAGGCACCGACTGAGCATGTGCCCGGTCCCCTGCAGTCCTCTGACTGCTGGCACCCTGGGCTAAGCATCACCACCTGGGCCGGCCCTCCGCCAGTCCTCACCTGCTCAGCAGCATTATGTGCATTTTTCTCCTGAAAAGGAGAGAAGAGCATTGATTAGTGCTAATTGTACCTGGACTCTCTTCGCGGACGGCCCACCCCAACCAGAGTGGGACATTGCAGGGCTCCAGTGCCTCCTCACCCCGCTGCTGCCGAACACTCACACAAAGATGCTCGGCCTGTCCCCGCCCTCCCCCTTGGCCAAATGCTGCCTATATCACATTTGGCACCACACGGTCTAACCTTCCACAGCAAGGAGACACAAGCATGTGGAGAGCAGAGGGCAGCAGATCGATCAGTGCCACGCCACCTTGAAGCTCCCCTCCCAGCATGTCATCGCTCTGACTTTGACATGTCCTGGAGTTCCAGCACTGCCCCTGGGCGCAGCTCCTCCAGGTTGCCCCCAAAACAGTAATGTGGGTCTCAGTGTAACACATGCTGTGGGTGCTAAACCCATCTCTTCACCACCCTCTCAAGGTGACCTCGGGCATGGGCAATATCTGCTGGCCCACCCAGCGAAGGACACATGCCGCCAATGACTCAATGCAGTCACTACACGCAGAGTTGGCGGGGGTGGGGGAGACGGCCGGGCAGGGGTGCCGGGGGGGAAAGCCTCCCTGCTGGGTTAAGTGACCAATGCCAACATGGTACTCACCCTTCCCGAGTCCAACAGGTCATTGAAGCGCTTGCAACACTGGATCCAGGTGCGCCGCACCACATCGCGGGAGCTCACCACCTCCGCCACCTCCCCCCAGGCAGGTTTGGTCATGTGGGGGGGGGCCTCCTCCTCCCTTCCTGGGATACCAGGACCTCCCGCCATGCTGCCACCTCCTTGAGGAGGGCAGCAAGGCAATCGTCCAAAAAACGAGGGGCACAGTGCCCTCCTGCCCTACCCTCCTGCCTGGCCTGCTCACTAGAAACGCTCTGGGGAGCCCTCCCAGTGGCCATGTTTGACAGCCTTTGACAGCTTTCTTAAACAGGCCACCGGGTCGCCATTGGGCCTGGCTGTCATTGCAGTCCAGCCACCGCCCGCCCACTCCCACTGTCCTCGGGAGCCGCGATTCACACTGAGGCGGGCCTTAATTTGCCCACCCACCTCGCCCGCGATCAGGTCCGCGCCCACTCCTGCTCTGCCCACCTGCCAGCCAGAAAATTCTGCCCTAAGTCCCTGAGGTGGTTTTCTAATTCGGTTGGAGCGGCACAGCTCTACCACTTGAGGTTCTCCCACTGCATCGACATGATAAGGAACTGCAACATCAGGTACATCATTAGAAAGTGGCAGTTCAACAGCGAGAGCAGGTATGTCTATTTTAGGCTGATCTGTCACCTCCGGGATTAAAGGTTCGACGTCAATTACAGGTGGAATAGCTGGTTGCTGGAATGTCTCTCTATTCCTTAGACGATCCACATGTTTTCGAACAATTTTGTCTTCCACTTCCACCTGGAAGGACAAGGGACCAGTTTCAGAGACAATTATACCAGGAACCCAACAAGGTCCACTTCCAAAATTCCGCATGAAAACTGTATTGCCTACAGCAAATCTTTGAGCTTTGCTAAGAATATCATGATTCAATTTTTGATTACTCTGATTCTTCTCTACCCTCCCCTCTAAGTTTTGAAACACCAGACTTAACCTTGTACATAGGCAGCATTTCATCAATAATTCAGACGATGTTGAACCCATAGTTGTATGAGAAGTGACACGATAATTGAGAAGAAAACATGAAAATCGAGTTTCTAGAGTGCCTTTGGATAACCTCTTCATTCCTGATTTGAAAGTTTGCACTGCTCTTTCAGCTAACCCCTTTGATGAGGGATGATATGATACTGTTTTAATACGTTTAATTCCATTTAAACTCATGAATCTCTGAAATTCTGCACTAGTAAAGACTGTACCGAAACAATGACTTCCAGTCGGCCATGTATACTAAAAAATTGGGGCAGTTTTTCAAAAGTTGCATTCGCTGTCGGTGATCTAACTTCATACACACCCGTCCACTTAGAATGTGCATTGACGATCAATAAAAACATGGCACCTAAAAATGGACCTAAATAATCAATATGTAGTCTAACCCAGGGACGAACAGGCCACTCCCACGGATGCAGTGGAGTTGAAACGGGCAACCTCTGTTGTTGCTGACACTGGAGACAGTGCTTGGCCATGTTTTCAATGTCACTGTCTATGCCTGGCCACCAGACATAGATTCGCGCAAGCATCTTCATCTACGAAATGCCTGGATGCGCACTGTGAAGCTCTGTCAAGAGTGGTTCTCTTCCTTGCAAAGGGAGGATGACTCTTGATCACCATCCCCAATAAGATCCCACCTTGACAACTTAACTCAGTTTTACGGGCATGGAATGGTCTCATCTCTTCAGACACTTGTGAATTCGACCACCCTTGCAGTAGAAGGTCTTGGACTTTTGACAAAACTGGATCCCTGTTTGTCCAATTCCTTATTTGCTTCACACACACAGGCGGAGCGTCCAAGAAATTCAGCACAAGCACAACTTCTTGTGGGACTGGAGCATGTACAGTGCTATCTGGTAATGGGAGGCCACTGAGTACGTCCACATTTGCCTAAAGGTGTACTCATACACAGATAATATCAAAGTTCAACATTGAATTTTGCTGAGGCTATTGGCGGAATGGCTTTATCCTCACTAAATAAACCCATTAATGGTTTATGGTTCAACACTATGGTGAAATATCGTCTATGCAGATACTGGTGGAATTTCTTTACTCCAAATATTACTGATCAACCTTCCTTTACAAGTTACGAATAAACCTTCTCAGCTGCAGAGAGGGTTCTGGAGACATAGCCGATTGGCCTTTCAGAACCATATTCCATTCTATGCAATAGCACAGCTCCCACATCGTAAGGAGATGCATCACAGGTTAATATTAATTCTTTTGATGGATCATAATGTACCAGTGGACATAATGAATTTAATAGCTTCTTAACTTTTACAAAGGTTTCGTCTTGTTGCGAATTCCATGACCAATGATGATTCTTTTTCAACTACAAGCGTAATGGTGCTAACAATTGAAAAGTTTGGCAAGAAGCGGCCATAATAATTAATTATGCCCAAAAAAGACTTGAGTTCAGTGACACTGGAAGTAGAGCGCGCCTCTTTGATGGCCCTGACTTTCTCTTCTACTGGATGCAATCCCATGGCATCCACTTGGTGACCCAGGTAGGTGACTTCTGGCGCTTGGAATGTACATTTCTCTTTCTTTAATCATACACCAACTTCCAGGAGTCTTCTTAAAGCCTCTTCTGAGTTGGGCAAGTGTTTGGCTTCTGTTGACCCTGTGATCAGGACATCCTCCAGGTGTACTATTACTCGGGGAAGCCCTCGCAATAGGCTTTCCATGGTCCTTTGGAAGATTGCACATGCAGATGATATACCAATGAATATAGGCATGCATATTGGTGCAGGCCCTTGTGTGTGTTGATGGCCACATACCCTGTAGATGTGCCGTCCAGCTCTAGCTGTTGGTATGCATGGCTCATATCCAGTTTGGTGTAGGATTTTGCCTCCAGCTAGCTTTGCATACAAATCTTCTATCCTCGGGATAGGATATTTATCGAGTTTAGCTGCCTTGTTCATGCTCAATTTGTAGCCTCCACAAATGTGAATAGATTGATCAGGTTTCATCACAAGGACTATGGGTGTTGACCATTCCGAAAATTGGACTGGCTGGATGATGCCTAACTTTTCAAAGTGGCACAATTCTGCATCCACCTTCTCCTTTAAGGCATAAGGCACAGGTCTGGCCTTAAAGAACCAGCATGTTGCCTCTGGATCTACATATATTTTTGCCTGTAAGCCTTTTATCTTTCCTAATTCTGTCGTATTTCCTTAGCAGTTCAGGAACTCCGCCTGTTCTCACTTGAAATATGTCAGACAAGTTGAGCTTGATTTTTTGTAACCAATCATGGCCCAGAAGACTAGGTCCTTCATCTGTCACTGATCACTGGAAGCTGGTCTGTCTGTTGCCTACAGGACACAGGTACTGTGGCCATGTCCTTTACCTGTATAGATTCTCCAGTGTATGTCTTCAGTTAAGCCATGGTTTGCTCCAGAGTCAGTGGCTGGGTACCTTCATTTAGGTATTTAAATGTGTGTTCTCCCACCACTGTTGTCGAGGCTCCCGTATCTACCTCCATGACTGAGGCTTCCTATTCACTTAAATGGTGGTGATTATTGGTTTAGTTTTTACTGCTTTGACATTGTATAGGGAATAGATATCAGTATTAGCAGCTTCAGCTTCTGTTATATTATTCACTTCAGTCAGTTTGGCCTGCTGACTTATGGTCTGTCTCAATTATGCCTTGCATTGCTTTATTACGTGCCCTTTCCTGTGGCATTCTGCCTCCTTGAATTTGCAGGTTTCCGGTGCGTGGTTACCCCCAAATCAGTAACAGATTAACTTCGGAGTCATTGCTGAAATACCTCCACTAGGCCTTCTCATTTTTCAAGCAGCTGAGGCTGTCTCCTGCTTCACTGCTGTCTCTCTGGTTTTCACACCTCGCCCAGCGGTAGGTTCCTGCCCCAACTGAAGAACGACGCTATGCTGCACACCCTGTAAAGCCTGCGAGTCCCTCGCAGCGCTCTCCATGGCTAGCGCTATCTCCATGGTGTGTTTCAAATTGATGTTACCTTCTGCAAGTAAACGGCGCTGAATGGCGTCATCGCGAACACCACAAACCAACCGGCCCCGCAACATGTCATTGAGTGTGTCTCCGAAGTAGCAGTGCTCAGTCAACTATTTCAACTTCACTACATAAGTTGCAATGGCCTCTCCTGGGGCCCTTACCCTGGAGTTAAACTGAAACCTCTGCATTATTATCCATGGCTTTGGTTGAAAATACGTCTTCACAAGGTCTAAAAATTTGTTAAATGATTTAGAATTGGGCGTGTTTGGGGCTGTTGGACTGCGGGTGAGATTACAAAGTTGATACAAAGGATAAAAGATTTCAGTTATATGGAGTATAGAAAAGCTGAGGCTCTTTATCCCTAGAACAAAGAAGGCTAAGAGGAGACCTGATAGGTTTGTTCAAAATCATAAGATTTTAAGAAGATAAATTTTGGAAATGCTATTTCCTTTTTTTGATAAAGCAGATCTGTAACACCCTAAATTCCTCATGCTGTGGATTCTTCTTCTATCTATATTACATTTTGATTTTTTTCCTAAATTTTATGCCAGAATTCCTGCTTTTCACTCCATTCCCTAGTCTCTTCGACCATATAGGCCAATTCCATCGTGATCTGTTCTGCCTTCTCCAAGATTAAGTAACTTAATTGTGAGACAGCCTGTTCCCTCCATGGACTGAATGAGATTTCCTAGAGGGGCTGAATCCCCATTAAGAAAAGTCAGGTTGCCAGGTTACTCTACTGAAAAAGCATTATAACTGATTATCTCTAAGGAAACCTTGCCTCAACAGTATCTGAATCTTGCTGACTGTATTCCAGTAGGTATTCCTTCATTGTCTGGTAGTTATTATAAAGACCTCAAGCATCCTTATGGCAGAACAAATAATCATGTCACAAAAGAAAGGCAAAGGGAGAGTGTATAGGCCAAAAAATTCTAAGTAATCATTTAGTGCATTTTGATATAGTTGCTTTCAGTGGTGCTTCAAAGCTTAAATTGTGAGAGGGATGAAACCAATTAGGATAAAGGGAAATTTCTATCCCACAGTGGAATAGGGTAAATACTGCAACAGGCAGGGCTTTGGAAACCAGCCTATTCTCAGGTCTGGGATGCAGGAGTGCTGCCTGTACCATTATTCTTCCTGACAATAGCAAATGAGCCTGTCAAAAAGTGTGATAACTTTGAGATGGATGTTTATTTTTTAATGTTACCTTCGAGCATTGGTTTTATATTTATTCTGACAGAAAACACAATGGATGGTGATGTGATGCAGGATATTGGAATTCTTGTGTTCTGCATCAGATTAGTAGTTGGTGGCTTTGTGCCTTCATGAGATATTCCACGTACTGACTTTTTTGAGTCAGTCATGAGACTCTGGGGGACAATACTGATTTTCTAATCAGTGCTATTTTTAATGTAATCATTCATCTGTTTTAAATAAATAGGATAAAGGGCTCATATCAGTGTTAAAATTAATGCTGAATTAGAGGGAAACCAGGGCCCAGACTTTCTCCATGACAGAGAAGGCTCTCTGTTGTGGCAGATATATTGGGAATGCCTGAAAATCAGATGTCCCACCCTCAGACCTTGCTCTTCCCATTTTTGTGGGGGAGGGGTGCGTTTCTCTCATGCATGGTTTACGGAGGCAGCTGGCCATTTACCTCACCAACTGCGTCCACTGAAGTAGGATTTTGGTAGGCCAGGTGTAGGAAACCTAACTGGTGTAGGTTAGACCAGGTAAGAGCAGGACTGAACTTGGTAGATTCATTTGTATAGCCAGGGTACTCTTTTGGAGATGGATATTGTCCCGGGACATCATGGAGGAGGTAAGGTGCCCTTTGGTGGAGGTTAGTTGCCCTGTATAATTATTAAAATGTGCATGAAAAGTGCACAAACTCATTACTATCAACTCATTGGAACTGTCAACAGACCTGTCAAATGGACCAGTCAAAACTGTCAGAAGCACCTGTCAAAGGTAGCTATCAAGCTGTCGAGGCATTTAAAAGTCCAGCCTTTTAAATCTTTGAAAAATATGTCCGGAGTTTTAGAAAAGAGATTGCTTGCTATTTCCCTCTGTCTGTTGACACAAGCCTTACTGTTTCCATTACTAGCGTGATGCTGCATGACTGATTTCACAACCATCCATTCTTACAGTAAGGCGCTTGCCATTTCAGTTTGATTGACAACTACAAGTGGCTACACATTCTCATGGCTTAGACTAAGTAACACCTAGTCTTGTATATCTGTATATAGTTATGTTTAACCAATAAACCAGTTCTAGTTCAGATATACCTATGTCTCAGCAATCGTTCCTTAGCCAGCCACAATCAACATAGATCAGGTACACAACAGGTGAGTTGGCATGGTAGGTATAAGGGAAAAGGGTGATGAGTTGGGGGAGAATGGGTTGGCACTAAGTTGGAATAGAGGCTGTAAAGGGCCACGGGGTTGGGTGGAGGGGCATAGGTTGGTATACGGGCTACAAAGGGCCATGGGGGTGAGTATAGGGCATGAGTTAGCATGGATGGGGGCTTTAGGAGTGGATGCGGGGGTAAGGGACTGCGAGGGATGAGAGCTAGACAGATGTTTCACATTTTAATCTTTATTTTTGGACACAGTGCCGGAGCCCCGAAGGCGGGCATTCCGCCCTTCCCCACCCCACCCCCGGCAGCTGGCAGCCTCCTCACCAGCTCCCGGGCGGCCCAGCCCGGCTCCCGTCCTAACCCGATGGCCGGGCGGGCGTTTTGCCGGAGCCGGGAATTCTCCCGTCTCCGTGCACGCGACCCGGGAGCCAAAATGTGGGGGCGGCATTTGTGGGGAAGGGGAACAGGTCAAGGGGTTCATGATGAACCTCATAATGAGTGAGCTCAGGAGAGTCCAGGTGAAGAGTGTTTGGAGTTTCCCTGGTGGTCTAGTGGTCAGGATTCGGCGCTTTCACCGCCGTGGCCTGAGTTTGATTCCCGGCCAGGGGGACGCAGATTTATTGATCTTGTGAAATTGTCAAAATGAGTATGAATTACTTATTGATTGAGGAGTGTTTGGATGTTCAGTGCTCAGAACACATGCTGCAGATAAGCAATGTGACCCTTGGACCATCTATCAGATTTCCAAACATGTTAGAAAGTTGTCTGAATTAATCTTTATTCACCCAATTCAATCTTTATTCACCCCTGATTCATCTCGCCACCGGGTAGAGCTGTGATAATTGGAAGTCACCCTCATTTGATTTTTAAGACGATTTAAATGACATTTAAAGAAGCGGCAGCTCCGGTTGTAGTGAAGGGTTCGCTTTATGTGAAGTTGCTGAGCGCGGGTCAATAGTCACTTCCCCCCCCTGAATACACAGGGTAACAGACACTCCTTTAGTTTCAGTCCCAGTTATTGCGTTTCGAGCAAAACGAAACAAAAAGGAACATTTTTTATATATTTATATTTATTTAAAAAGCGCCAGAGCCCATTGATCGCGGAGGCGGCGAAGGGGGAACTTAGCGCCGGGAGCAGGAGGCGAGCGGGAGGGAGATAGAGGACGGACCGCAGCCACTGGAGAGAAGTGGGACAGGTAGGAAATGGGACAGAGAGAGGGGGAGGGTGATGGGGGAGAGGAGGTGAGATGGGGGTGGGGGAGAGAGTGGGGGTGGGGGAGAGAGTGGGGGTCAGGAGGGGGGTGGGGGTCAGGAGGGGGGTGGGGGTCAGGAGGGGGGTGGGGGTCAGGAGGGGGGTGGGGGTCAGGAGGGGGGTGGGGGGGGAGGGAGTCAGGAGGGGGGTGGGGGGGAGGGGGTCAGGAGGGGGGTGGGGGGGAGGGAGTCAGGGGGTGGGGGGGAGGGAGTCAGGGGGTGGGGGGGAGGGAGTCAGGGGGTGGGGGGGGAGGGTGGGGGGGGGAGGGAGTCAGGGTGGGGGGGGGAGGGAGTCAGGGGGTGGGGGGGAGGGTGGGGGGGGGAGGGAGTCAGGGGGGTGGGGGGGAGGGAGTCAGGGGGGTGGGGGGGAGGGTGGGGGGGGGAGGGAGTCAGGGGGGTGGGGGGGAGGGTGGGGGGGGGAGGGAGTCAGGGGGGTGGGGGGGAGGGTGGGGGGGGGAGGGAGTCAGGGGGGTGGGGTGGAGGGTGGGGGGGGAGGGAGTCAGGGGGGTGGGGGGAGGGAGTCAGGGGGGTGGGGGGAGGGAGTCAGGGGGGTGGGGGGAGGGAGTCAGGGGGGTGGGGGGAGGGAGGGAGGGAGTCAGGGGGGAGGGAGGGAGGGAGTCAGGGGGGTGGGGGGAGGGAGGGGGGAGTCAGGGGGGTGGGGGGAGGGAGGGGGGGAGGAAGTCAGGGGGGTGGGGGGAGGGAGGGGGGGAGGAAAGGGGGGTGGGGGTCAGGAGGGGGGGAGGAAGTCAGGGGGTGGGGGTCAGGAGGGGGGAGGGAGTCAGGGGGTGGGGGTCAGGAGGGGGGGAGGGAGTTAGGGGAGGGGGGGAGGGAGTTAGGGGAGGGGGGGAGGGAGTTAGGGGAGGGGGGGAGGGAGTTAGGGGAGGGGGGGAGGGAGTTAGGGGGTGGGGGTCAGGAGGGGGGGAGGGAGTTAGGGGGTGGGTGTCAGGAGGGGGGGAGGGAGTCAAGAGGGGGGGAGGGAATCAGGTGGTGGGGGTCAGGAGGGGGGAGGGAGTCAGGGGGCGGGGGTCAGGAGGGGGGAGGGAGTTAGGGGAGGGGGGGAGGGAGTTAGGGGAGGGGGGAGGGAGTTAGGGGAGGGGGGGAGGGAGTTAGGGGGTGGGGGTCAGGAGGGGGGGAGGGAGTTAGGGGGTGGGTGTCAGGAGGGGGGGAGGGAGTCAAGAGGGGGGGAGGGAATCAGGTGGTGGGGGTCAGGAGGGGGGAGGGAGTCAGGGGGCGGGGGTCAGGAGGAGGGGAGGGAGTCAGGGGGGTGGGGGTCAGGAGGGGGGTAGGGAGTCAGGGGGGTGGGGGTCAGGAGGGGGGGAGGGAGTCAGGGGGGTGGGGGTCAGGAGGGGGGTAGGGAGTCAGGGGGGTGGGGGTCAGGAGGGGGGGAGGGAGTCAGGGGGGTGGGGATCAGGAGGGTGAGGGGGGAGAGAGAAGGTGATATAGGGGTGAGGGGAGAGAGAAGGTGATATGGGTGTGAGGGGAGAGAGAAGGTGATATGGGAGTGAGGGGAGAGAGAAGGTGAAATGGGGTGGGGGGATTTGGGGGAGAGAAGGTGATGGATGGGGCAGATGGGGAGTGAGAGGGCCCGATGGGTGAGAGAGATGGGGCAGATGGGGGTTGTGTGGGGAGAGAGGGGTGAATGGAGGGGTGAAGAGGGGGTTGGGCCTTTGGCAGAGTCATACTTCGGGAACAGAAAATCACAGTAGAGGAAACACAATGGTTTGAATGGCTATCACACTCACAGAATGACTGACACCAGTCATTCTGAGCTGTCCTTGGCCATGATCTGTGTTTACATTGCTTGTATTTCAGTAATGCTGCTGGGTATTTGGTGCAGTTATTGTGTGAAATTGGTGAAGAAATCACATGAATGCATAAATAAACAGCAGTGTAGTTAATGGAAGTGTATCTGAACTATTAATTACTATAGTATAACATTAAATTTATTATGTCACTGACTTATAAACTCTCAATTGTAGGGTCACATATAATCATATTTCTGGTTTTAGTGTTAATGTCCATTGTATCATATTTAGAGCAATTTATATGAAGTTATGCACCATTGTATCATTGTAATTATGTAATGTTATCTGATACATGATGCATTATTATAAAATGCATTACATTTTACTTTGTTGGTGTAATTAATCTTACTTTGATCTCCATATAAACATCTTATAAAAATGTAAAAGCAGTTCAATTCTGCAATATTAACAGCATTGTCAGCTTCTTATAAACAACCACTGCAAGTATAGATACCATCATGCCCACCATCAGCATAATTTTCATGCATAAATATAAAAACAAACTAGTGATTATATACAAAATGTTGGGATATTACCTAATTAGATATTAAAAACAGTGAGTGGTCTCAGGATTCCAAAAGCACTGTGCTGATCGGCAGAGTTCTTTTCATAATGGTACCAGAATAATTGGTTACAATGGGTAGGACCAACATTGTATGACACCTTCAAAAAAAATGCTTCCACAGTGCCCGGATATGCAGTTCACTAAAATTCCTTTTTAGGGTCTGAGGAACCAGCACAGCACAGACAAGGCATGCCAGTTTGACCAACCGTAATTGGTAAAAATTAAAATGGCAATATCCGCGTTCACTGAGCTGAAACTTTGTATACTTTGGAGAACAATTGACAGTGTACCAAAAACCACACACTGCAGCATTCAGTGATGTACGGAAAGAAAGAGCCAGCAAAAATATAATAGCAAAAAATAATAATGAAACGGAAGTTTGAAGACAAGTGAAGCCTAAAATTGACCCACGTTCCTCGGAGACAGTCCTCTGCACAGACGAGCCCTGAAGCCGAGCTACTCACTGCCTGTGGAATGGAGAGCTCATGGGGAAGTTGCAGGTTTGGATGAGGTTACAACGATGGAAGTGTGAGGCCACGAACAGGTTTAAATGGTAGGCTGAAATTTTTGAGTTGAAGGACCGGGAACCAATTTGGTCAGCAAGGATGGGAATGTTTGGTGAATGGGATCTGCTGTGAGATTGAATTCATGAATCAGTGTTTTTCATGAGTTTAAGTTTGTGGAGGATGGGAGGTCAGCCATGAAAGCATTGCAATAGTTGTGTCTAGTGGTGATTATGGCATGGATGGGGGTTTCAGTGGCAGATGATCTGAGGCAGGGTTTGAGATGAGTGGCCTTTGTGATGGAAAGTACGGGGCTGAATGCTAAACTTGGGCTTGAATACAGGAGTTGTCTTCCAAAATTGCAAACTGTATTGTTTGGCTTGGGGCAATGACTGGGGAGGGAAATTGAATCACTGGTGCAGATAGGTAGTTTTGTAGGAAGGTATGAAGATGATGGCATATGTCTGCCCTGTGTTTGACGGAGGAAACTGTGGCTCACCCATGACTGAATTATTAGACTAGAAACCTGAGACTACAGAGGCAGTGGAGGTGTTGGGGGAGTAGAGCTGGAGGCGTAGGGAGAGGGTAATATTCCCCTACCCCCTTCCCACCCCACGGATCCTTAAGCTCTGACCTACTTTCTTAATCTATAACTTCCCTGGTACAGCATTTGTATCTCAAAAACATGTTGCCTTTACTTGACATTTGAAAGTCAAAGTTTCAAAGATCATGGATTTTTATGACGGTGTATGG
Source organism: Cetorhinus maximus (assembly GCF_964194155.1). NCBI lineage: Eukaryota > Metazoa > Chordata > Chondrichthyes > Lamniformes > Cetorhinidae > Cetorhinus > Cetorhinus maximus. The sequence goes on along the minus strand of NC_135883.1, from coordinate 14,716,764 downwards.
AGATTCCAGACCTGATTGTTTGATAAGTTTGCAAATAATTAATAGAACTGGAAGAATTAACTTGATTTCCACCAGCAAATTTTTGCACTGAAGCTTTTCTTGAAGGGCTCACAGGTTACATTTAATCGGATCTTGGTAATGCGATTTCCACTCTCCAGTAAAACTCAAGGCAATTGCTAGCTTGCTGAGTTTATCAGAATTCAGAGTGTGTATAATATGCTGTAGATTTGCTGTTAGAAGTTTCTTAGGAGGGAACAGGACTCTTTCCAGTTGAACAACTGCATCTAATTTGTCACCATCTGAGCAGTCTTCATCCAAAGCTTTCTTCAGTAAGTATTGGCTAGTATTCTAGCATATGTTGAACAGCTATATGTTGAAACAGCTTTCTGTACAGGATTGAAAAAGTAAGCAAGGAACATAATGGCATCTGAGTAAAATGAGAGAACATTTGTTGATGATTATTGCTGAGTTGAATGTTCCAGGTCAACTTTTGTTTGATCATGCAGCTATGAAGTGCCTTGGGATGTTTTACTATGGTAAGGGTGCTGTTTAAATGCAAGTAGTTGTTGAAGGGTATTTGGGGATAGCTGGTCATCCATAGCTTTAGGTTTCATTTCCCAGTTTACTTCACCACCGATTTCTGACTGTGCCGTGTTTCTGCTGCTTGTTGCTATGTGCAGCTGGGTAAAGAGTCGGGCTGGGAAAGGGCTTAAAAACTTGCACAGCCGTGGAAGGCTAAAATCTCACTTGAATGGGTAACGGGGGGTGCTGTGGAGTGGGAGTGGTGTGGCTTGGTGCTAATGGGTGGAGCTGCTGACTAGGTCGTTCCTGTAATGCCATAGTTGATGCTGTGCCTAAAGTGTGTGGGATTGAATCAGGATGCTGTTCGAGCTTTTGCTAAATGTTAGGTTGGGCCTTATTGTTTTCAATCTGTTACGTTGACAGTGCCACCTACTATTGCAGCACCTTGGGAATGCTGAGACCACTCATTGTTTTTAATTTATAATAGATTCCGAGTTGTATGACAACCAGCCATTGGTAGGTAAGGTGTGTAATATACGGTAACAGTCAAGAAAGGAAGTGCTGTGTACCAGATTCAGATGGATAAATTTTAGCCGAGCATGAATTAAAAGAAAACCTTGAACTGTTTATCCCCATTATAAGTATGATGAGGGTGTCATGGGCCTGAATTTTCCAGTCGGCGGGCAGGCTTGGCAGGGGTGGTCACGGAGCTGACCGCCGCATGTGATCGGCTCCGCGCCGCCATTTTACGCGGACTGGCCAATTAAGGCCCGCCCAGCGTAAGATGCGAGACATAGCGCTCAGTGCCACCTGTGCGGGTTGGGGGGAGGAGAGAGAGTCGGGGCCAACGCTCTTTCACACATGCGCGCGAAAGAGCGCTTCAATCTCCCTGGGGCATGGAGCTGCCTCGGGGAGATTGAAGCGATTGCTAAAAAAATAAATAAATGGTTTAAAAATTTAATTAAACATATTCCCTCATGTGACGGGACATGTTTTTATATTCCAGAGAAATGTTTTATTTAATTAATAAAAGTTTTAGGAAACCTCATCCCGCTCGTGGATGAGGTTTCCTAAAAAACCGTGAAGGCCGCTTGGCCTTTTTGCCTGCCCGCCAACCTTAAGGTTGGATGGGCAGTGTAAAAAAAATTACATTAACTAATTCGTTAATGGCCTTAATAGGCCTATCAGTTATCGGCGTGCGCACAGCCGACTCCGGCGCACGTCCACCGAACAAAACATCGCGAGACAGCGCGACGATGTCAGGACGAACGACCATCATTGCACGTCATTTTACTCGCCCCCGCACGCTGACTGAAAAATTCAGGCCATGGTGTTTTGGGTGGTCTAGAATGCTGATTTCTTAAAGATAAAGAAATCAGTGTGAAACTGCTTCCCGAAAATTCATGCTGCAGCAAATTATAGTGTTAACATTTCTCCAATAGTTGTCACGGTATCGTATGCAGCACAGGAAATGGTTGTCTCAGTTTGAGTTTCACTGAATGAAGAAGGGCAGTCTAAGCCAACCCAAACCTTTGACCCGTAGCTCAGGCTAGCGCGGTCGTTTCTATCTTACAGTCAAACAAAAAAAAACATTTCAACGTCATGAGCAAAGAAGGCTGCAGTTTATTCAAAAGTGCTAAGTTTTTCTGTTAAGAGAAATAAAACTTGCCATTGCTACTGGCCAAACGTGTTTGCATCATTTGTTTTTAAATGAATTTTTAAATTAAGCATTGACTGCATTTTAATAGTTTAAAATAGTTTTCAATTTAAAGCAGCATTTATGTGTTACTGAGTGACATGCCTATCTATACAAAATTATGGCACCCTTAATTATTTTCTTAAATATATTTTAAAAAAATTGCACACCCTCCTAGTTAAGCATTTAAGGGAGCTGTTTGTGCCGCTGGCTCCCATTTCCTTTCAACAGAGAAATGTTGCATCCAAAGGTGTAGAGCTGAGGTTAAATTTGTTCAATTATCATAAGGAATTAGAAGAACACAATTTATAAAAAATTAATTGGGTTGGAATTTTTACTCTGAAGCGTGACTTTCACCATTGTAATTCCTTTTAAAAAGTGGATATAAAGAGTTTAGATTAATCAATATTTTATTCTTTGGGTTTTCTCTGATAATTGTTCAATCTGTGTGTGCTAATATTACTGCTGAAATTTTCAGGGAGGCATTACTAAACCCAAGTACAGGGGAATTGAATAGATTTGTGGTTGAAATGACCAGATTACTGAATCATTTTGGGCCAACAACAACAAAGCGAACTCTTTCTCTCCACAGATGCTGTCAGACCTGCTGAGTTTTTCCAGCAATTTTTGTTTTTGTTTCAGATTTCCAGCATCTGCAGTATTTTAACTGTTTCTAGTTGTTCGTTTAGCTGTCTCATGCAGCTGCAGATGATATGAAGCTTAGGAGTATTGTAAATTGCGAGGAGGACAGTGTAGAATTTCAAGAGGACATAGACAAGTTGGTGGAGTCGGCATATAGGTATCAGATGAAGCTCAGTGTGGAGAAGTGTGAGGTGATGCATTTTGGTAGGAAGAACATGTACAGTTCTGAGCGCCACGTTGTGGGAAGGATGTGAACACATTGGAGAGAGTGCAGAAGGGGTTTACAAAAATGGTTCCAGGGATCAGAAACTTCAGTTATGAGGATAGCTTGGAGAGTTTGGGACTGTTCTCCTTGGGCAAAGAGGCTAAGAGGAAATTTGATAGAGATGTTCAAAATCATGAGGGGGCTGGACAGTGTAGATAGGGAGAAGCTGTTCCCACTCGGAAAAGGATCAAGAACAAGAGGGCACAGATTTAAAGTGATTTGCCAAAGAAGCAAATGTGACGTGAGAAAAAACTTTTTCACACCATGAGTGGTTCGAGTCTGGAATGCACTGCCTGGAAGTGTGATGGAGGCAGGTTCAATAGAGGCATTCAAGAGGGCATTAAATGATTATTTGAATAGAAACAATGTGCAAGGGTACAGGGAAAAGGCAGGGCAATGGCACTAGGTCATAATGCTCATTTGGAGAGCCGGGTGCAGACACAATGGGCCGAATGGCCTCCTTCTCTGCTGTTAAAATTCTGTGATTCTGAGGCTGAATAATTCCTTAAACCCATTTCCCGCCAGTAATGCTAACCATAATCATATTTTCCCCCACCAAGGGTGTCAACCCAGTTTCCTTCAACTTTTTAGACTTTACCTCAAATTTAGATTGTGGGTGGAATTTCCTGTTGGTGCGTTTTCAGGAGCTTGCACCCACAATTATGCTAATTTGTCCACCCATTTTTGCCAATGTTTATTTGCATCCAAGTTCCCTGCCAATCTCATTAATATATACCTATCTTTCCAGTGCAATTTGCCTGAGATTGACCAAGCTAGTGCAAAAGAATGAGGAATTTCAAGCTTAAGTTACGTCCAGTGCAAATCAAGTTTCTGTGATCTTTTGCGGTGGTTTAAAAACATTACACCAGTGGCCGGCCTTGCTCACCAAACTGGCCGTGCTTCCAGATCACATGACTCACTGCGGCAAGTTTCTGCTAATTGTGCCCATTTGCGGGACTTGCAGGAGGCTCTTAAAATTATGCTTATTTTTAAGGCACAAATAGGCACCTTTTTAAAAGCTTTTTATTATTTAATATTAGAAACTGACCACCGTACACCAATAAAACTATTTAATGATTGTGTGTAATTTCTTTGTCATCTTCATAAAGCTACTGTCCGGTGTTGGACTAGACATTCTGACTAAAAATGCAAATTTTTTTTGTGATATTCTATTTTCAGCTAAGTGTAAGTTAATAGTTCTCCTGTTTAATTTTTGCAGTTGTAAGAGAAAGGGAGAGAAGGCATAAAGGAGTAGAGATGTGAGAACCTTTGGTGTCTCATACTATTTGCATTTGATATCTTCAGTGTCAAGACTATGTAGGGAAAACAATTTAAAAGCAAACAGAATGCTTAGAATACATAGCCAGAGTAGTGAAGAATAGCCTAGAAATTACTGTTGCTAATATTATCAGACCAATAACGAACATGTTTTTCAACATTCCTGCAGTGATTACGTTAACACAGATGTTGACCTGTTTATTTTTAAGTGGGTTAATGTTCCTGCTAACCTAGTAGGCAGAGAAATGTTCTATGAATGCATTAAAAGTTTGTTCGCTAATATCACCAACTGTAATTTGTAGGTAAATAAGGTTATGCTGTGACATCACGACACACTAGTCAGACCTGACTTTGAGTACTGTGTGCAGCTAAAAGGGTCGTCATATTGATGTATGCAAAGTATTAGCTGTACAGATAAGGTGAAAAAAGAATATTTTCTCAGTCTGGACAGTAGAGCAAGATGCTGTAAATTTAAATTGGTGAAAAGTAAGTTTAAAATAGATTATTAGGAAAAAATCTCTCATCTACATCAGGAAAATTTAATTTATGATCAGAAATAACTGCCTGAATTTTGCTGTGATGATGAAACTGTCGGTGTTTGCTGTCATTCTTTACTCCTCTGAAACTGACCACGACTTCAGGAATCTGCACATGCCCAGAATAATACAGAATTCCAGTGTAAGTGATTCTACACTCTTCCAGTGCATCCACTGCCTCCAACCTCATTGTTCCCCAGTCCCATAGGGCCAGTTTCTACCTCCTCCAAGGGCACGCAAGCAGGACTGTACTGTAGACCAATTCTTTTAATTTGTTCCTATCCCACTGAACTAATTCCCTCTTGCCTTTAAGCTTTTCCTCTCATCCATTCTGTACTCACCTGGCGTCTGTGACTCCCTGATGCTCTGTACCACTTTAAGAATTGTAGATTCTGTAGCCCCAATTCTCTTCCTTTCACCTAGGACATAAAACCCCCTATATACTCACCTCTCACCAGGCACTTTATTTCTTCCTTTATAATGATCCAACCAGTTCCTATACACCGCTTCCCTCCTTTGGCTATCTAAACTTGATCTCATCTTGGATGACTCCATTCACTTGCTCCAGATAAAAAGCGTGGCTATGAGAACCCCCATGTACCCCAGCTATTAGTTGGTTTTTTTTTGTTGCAGAGTATGTTGAACACTCCTTGTTCTAGATAAAAACAAAAAGCTACTGCGGATGCTGGAAATCCAAAACAAAAACAGAATTACCTGGAAAAACTCAGCAGGTCTGGCAGCATCGGTGGAGAAGAAAAGAGTTGACGTTTCAAGTCCACATGACCCTTCAACAGAACTCTGTTGAAGGGTCATGTGGACTCGAAACATCAACTCTTTTCTTCTCCACCGATGCTGCCAGACCTGCTGAGTTTTTCCAGGTAATTCTGTTTTTGTACTCCTTGTTCTAGGCCTATCCAGGCATACAGATGGCCCCCTTCTTTGGTATATTGACCACTGTGTAGGTGCTGCCCCTCGCTGTTGCTCTGACGTTGTAAATTCTATTCACTATGCTTCTAGTTTGTATCCATTCCTTGCCTTTAGGTAATCCATGTCTGACTCCTCCTTTCCCTATCCAGACTTCTCATTTTCCTTTCTCTCCCTTAAATAGCATCCTGCTGACTTCTACACCTACTTGGACTTTGTTTCTTCTTATCTCATTCTCCCAATTTCTCTGCCTTTGTCAAATCTGCTAGCTTCCACACCAGAGCTCTGGAATGTCCTTTTATCACTCACTCAAGGATTCCCCTCTGCTGTGGTCAGCAGAGCAGTTGAGCAGCTTTGTCCTATTCCCCGGAAGTCTTTCAACTACGAGAGAGTTCCTCTTGATTTTCACTTTCTCCCCGACCCATAGATTCATCAGATTATCATCTAACATTTCCACCATTTATAATGTGCATTTATATATAATGTAATTTCATCATCAAGTAAACCTTCCCATCCATTCCCTCTTCACTTTCTTGAGCTATTGTTCCTCTGTGGCTCTGGTTCATTCTTCCAACGCTTATAGTTGCCCATCCCAGTATCTTCCTGTGCAAATGTAGGGGATGTAATACATGCCTATTCACTTTCTCCAGTACCACTATCCAGTGACTCAAACAGTCCTTCTTTGTGAGACAGTAATTTACGTATGCTTATTCTAATTTACTATTTGATTCTTGTTGCATGATCTCCTGCAGATGGGGGATTTTAAGCACCAGTGAGATGATCTCTTTGCTGAGCATTTCCATTCTGTCTTCAAGTGTGATCCCAAGGTACTTGTGGCCTGCCTGTTTTAATGCCCTCTCCTGTTTCCACACTGATCTCTCTCTGATTGGTCTTGTACACTTTTAATGAAACTGAACGCAAGCGCTTCAAGAATGGTGCCTCTTCTTTGGCCTACACACTCGGCAAACACCTGTCCTTAACTTGAATAACTTTATTAATTATTATCTTAATTATATAATCTTAATTATATCCTCACTTTCAAAACTGTGTTAATTTCATATCTGATGCCAGTTTTTCTATGTTTTGCATTTCTCCCATCTTCTCTCATTTCTCAGGTCTCTCACTTATTCAAGTATTTACACATCCTTTGTTTCTTTATTGCCTAAATGCTTCTGTCCATTTCTTGACAGAGATAAGATACATCATTCTGCTCATATATGTACAACCTTCCTTTTTCCTTTTTCAGATTGTCTGTTTGTTGGCACCTTATTGCATTAATGTAAAAGGGCAAGCATCCAAAATATTAACTTGTCTATATTTTCCACAGTCGGCAATTGATCGGCTGTGTGTTGTCAGCATTTTCTGTTTTTGTTTCAAATTCCAATCCTTTGCAGTATCTTGCTTTTAACTTACCTTTATTTCATTCTTTCTTGGGATAATTAAAATTACCAAATATTATTGCGCTCTTTGAACTATTTGCCGATCTTGGCCCTTTATTTCACCTCCACTGTTTGATGGTTTGTAATACACATTGAGAATTATATCCCTGGCTATTTCTAAATTCTATTCATATGGATACAGTTTAACAGAACCAGCTGGGGCATCTTTTCTTCTTTTTCCCCTGTTCTCTCTGTTATTGCTATTTCACCATATCTCTCTGTAGTTACTAATGCTTCTAATACTCCAATTTTGTTTTGAATACTTTGTGTACTTGATCCTGACCAGTTTCTTTTTGGAATGTTCTTGCTCTTTTCCAGCTTTTCTCATTTTTTTCACTATTGAATCTCCTCCCTTTACCATTCTCCTTTTCTTGTAGTCCACATGGCTTTTAGCCTCTCTCAAGGCAGTCCCTTGCTCCTCTCGGAGACAGTGTTCTCAAGACCATCCTCCTCAGAGCCACTTTCACCGTCTTTAACTAAAAACCTTCAAGAAGTAAGTGCTTGCCAGTTCTTGATCCATTTAGGTTGGGATGTTATTAAAACCAGGAGATGAAGTTAGTAGTTCATGGCCAGCAGCACTTGGGTCGCATTACGGACTATTGTATGGCTGTGAATCTTGATTTTCTCCACCATAAGAGAATGTGACTGGTTAAACTCGTACGGAGTTCTGTTCTCAGCTAGTGTATATTAAACATTCTGAGAGCGTTCGCAGGCTCCCAATTCTTGCCATTATGTAATATTTATATTTCACTTTATAAAATGCCCAGGTGATCCAACTGACCCACCTCGCCCAGCATGTTCTGGAAATTGGAGAGATAGGCTTGACTGCAGAATTGTCCTGTCACTTTGGTGTTGCTGCAAAATAGAGATTGTGATGCTCCTAGTACTTAACCGCCAAAATGTTTTTTTAGAAATTTACTGGGCTTCAGGAGATTATTTCAGATTCATGACAGATATTACCAGCTGCCCCGGTGTGTGGAATAGATTTGCTTTTGCTCATGTTTGGGCATAAAGCAGAACAACCGAATAAAGGATTTCATTTGATTAAGATATTCAACGACTGGATTATGTCAGAGTTCAAAGATTGCTTGGGATCAGTGTTGTCTTCTGAGCAATTGAATATTAAACACATGATTAAACAGCCCTACTATTTCTTGAATAATTGATGAGAATTCAGTGGTAAGAATAAAGTATTTAACGGCACAGCATTTCTTCTGTGTTTGTATGTTATACAAGTAACAAAGTAAACAATGTCTATGGAGCATGCAGTGATGCATATTTTTTTTATTTAAAATAATTAATCAGCTATTGAATGGGCTAATAGAAGGCTTACTAGTTAGTCATGCCATGCTATAAGTTTTGAAACATTTTAAACTAGTCAGCTATTACTGAATTAATCAAAAGAGGTACAATTGTTGAATTGGCTTTCCTGTATTTTTTTTTGAAACTAGATGTCTCATTCTCTTTTAAAGCTCGATGAGGGCGCTGGTTCCTCCAGGGAGTGCAGACAGAGCCAAGCTTCTGGTACCACAAGCAGCCTGTCTGTACAGGAGGGGAGGAAGAGCAATAGTAATAGGGGATTCTATTGTCAGGGGAACAGATAGGCTCTACTGTAGCCGTCAATGTGACTCAAGGATGGTGTGTTTCCTCCCTGGTGCCAGGGCCTGGGATGTCACTGAACAGCTGCAGGGCATCCTGAAGGGGGAGGGTGATAAGGCAGAGGTCGTGGTACATGTTGGTACCAATGACATAGGTAGAAAGAGGGATGAGGTCTTGCATCAAGAATTTAGGGAGTTAGGCAGTAGACTAAAAAGCAAGACCTCTCGGATTGTAATCTCTGGATTACTCCCAGTGCCACATGCGAGCGAGCTCAGAAATAGTAGAAAAGTGAAGATGAATACGTGGCTTAAGGGTTAGTGCAGGAGGGAGTGTTTTAGATTCTTGGATCACTGGGACCATTTCTGGGGAAGGTGGGACCTGTACAAGTGGGGCGGTCTACATCTGAGTCCGAGTGGGACTAACATCCTTGCGGGCCGGTTTGCTAGTGCTGTTTGGAGGAGTTCAAACTAATTTGGCAGGGGGAGGGGACACAGAATGTTAGCAGAATAGGGACACATCATAATACAGTAAGACAATCAAGTCCGAGGGAGGTCAGCTGCATTAAGTTTCAAGGGAGCAAGGCAAGGCTGGATGGCCTCTACTTTAATGCCAGGAGTATTACAGGTAAAACAGATGAGTTGAGGGTGAGGATTGACACGTGGGATTGTGATATAGTAGCCATCACTGAGACGTGGTTGAGGGAGGGGCAGGATTGGCAGCTCAACATTCCGGGATATAGAATCTTCAGGTGAGACAGGGGAGGGAGTAAAAGAGGAGGAGGCATTACATTATTAGTTGAGCCAGTTGCTGCAGTAAGGAGAGATGATATCTTGAAGGGGGCATCGAATGAAGCTTTGTGAGTAGAGCTTAGGAATAAAAAAGGGGCAGCCACGTTGTTAGGTGTTTATTATAGACCCCCAGATAGTCAGCAGGAAATTGAGGAGCAAATATGTGCACAATTTGCGGAGCTGTGTAAAAACAATAACAATAGGGTAATTATATTAGGTGATTTCAACCTTCCCAACATTAATTGGGATAGACATAATGTTAAGGGCTTGGATGGAGTGGATTTCTTGAAATGTGTACAGGAGAATTTTTTAGGTCAATATGTAGAGGGTCCAACAAGGGATGGCGCAGTGCTGGACCCAAGAGAATGAGGGTGAAGGTATTGAACTCGGGGAGAGAGACTACGAGGTTCTTAAGCAAATTGATATAGGGAGTGACAAGGTATTGGAGGTGTTGGCAGGCTTAAAAGCTCCAGGTCCGGATGATTTGTGTCCCAGGCTGCTGAGGGAGGCAAGGGAGGAGATCGCAGGGGCTCTGACCCAAATTTTTAATTCCTCTCTAGCCACGGGGGAGGTGCCGGGGACTGGAGAACAGCTAATGTGGTTCTGCTATTTAAGAGGGGTTGCAGAGATAAGCCAGGGAACTACAGGCCAGTGAGTCTCACGTCAGTGGTAGGGAAACTATTGGAGAAAATTCTGAAGGAGAGAATCTATCTCCACTTGGAGAGGCAAGGTTTGATCAGGGATAGTCAGCATGGCTTTGTCAGAAGGAGGTCATGCCTAACAAATTTGACTGAATTTTGTGAGGAGGTGACCAGGTGGGTAGATGAGGGTAGTGCAGTTGATGTAGTTTATATGGATTTCAGCAAAGCCTTTGACAAGGTCCCACATGGGAGACTTATAAAGAAGGCACATGGGACACAGGGTAATTTGATAAGGTGGATTCAAAATTGGCTTAGTTGTAGGAGACAGAGGGTGATGACAGAAGGATGATTTCGTGACTGGAAGCCAGTGTCCAGGGGCGTACCACAGGGATCTGTGCTGGGTCCCCTATTATTTGTCATTTATATAAACAATATAGATGACTATGTGGGGGGTAGGATTAGTAAGTTTGCGGATGACACAAAGATTGGCCGGGTGGTTAACAGTGAGGTTGAGTGTCTTGGGCTACAGGGAGATACAGACGGGATGGTCAAATGGGCAGATAAGTGGCAGATGGAATTTAACCCTGAAATGTGTGAGGTGATACACTTCGGAAGGAGTAATTTGACAAGGAAGTATTCAATGAACGGCATGACACTAGGAAGTTCTGCGGAACAAAGGGACCTTGGCATGTGTGTCCATAGATCTCTGAAGGCGGAGGGGCATGTTAATGGGGTGGTGAAAAAGGCATATGGGACACTTGCCTTTATCAATCGAGCCATAGATTACAAAAGTAGGAAGGTCATGTTGGAGTTGTTTAGAACCTTGGTGAGGCCATAGCTGGAGTAGTGTATGCAGTTCTGGTCGCCACATTATAAGAAGGATGTGATTGCACTGGAGGGGGTGCAGAGGAGATTCACCAGGATGTTGCCTGGGATGAAACATTTAAGTTATGAAGAGAGTTGGATAGACTTGGGTTGTTTTCATTGGAGCGGAGAAGACTGAGGGGTGACCTGATCGAGGTGTACAAGATTATGAGGGGCATGGACAGGGTGGATAGGGAGCAGCTGTTCCCCTTAGTTGAAGGGTCAGTCACGAGCGGACATCATTTCAAGGTGAGGGACAGGAGGTTTAGGGGGGATGTGAGGAAAAACTTTTTTACCCAGAGGGTGGTGACGGTCTGGAATTCATTGCCTGGGAGGGTGGTGGAGGCGGGTTGCCTCACATCCTTTAAAAAGTAGCTGGATGAGTACTTGGCACGTCATAACATTCAAGGCTATGGGCCAAGTGCTGATAAATGGGATTAGGTAGGTAGGTAGGTCAGGTGTTTCTCACATGTCGGTGCAGAATCGATGGGCCGAAGGGCCTCTTCTGCACTGTGTGATTCTGTGATTTTAATGAAAACCTCTCTTTATCAAGGTAAGTTAAGAATTTCAGATTTTTTTAACAATAAATGGTAGTCCTATTGGGCAGCCCATTTTTGCCTCACCTCAGGTGAAGAATGGATTTGGAAATCTCTGAAATACAAGTTGATTTTGATCTGTTGTTTCTAGTCCAGGCTGCAAGATATTAAATACAGTTCCCCAACCCCTCCCATGTTCTCCCCTTTTTTCTTCCTCATTACACGAAGGCAGCAGTTTACACCCAGGTGTCGTTCCGTGGACAGCTTTCGCTATTTGGTCCCTGTTTTAAATGATCAGACAATGCCAGGATCAGGCAGCACATTGACCCACTTAGTCAATAATTACAGTTTCCATTTGTGAGTACTCACAAGAGCAGAAATGTGGGAGATCTCGCATGTTTATATTGGGTAAATGCAGACCGAAAGATTTTCCCCACTTACTGTGAAATTTGGAATATGCAGAACTATTTTGCTATGATTATCCCTTCCCTGCTGGGTTGTTGCACTGCATAATACTGTGAACCTCCTATATTATGACCTGCATTACCATTTTTTTCAGACTGATGAGAGTTTTCTGTACTTAATCGTTTTCTTTATTACCCCTGTGATCGGGACTTCATTCATTCCAAATTAGTGCTCGTTTTGCTGGATGAAGTGAACATGGAGTTTTAATCCAGCTCCTTATGGACTGGAGCACACATCAAAAGTTACTTACTCCAGCACTTATTTTTACTGATGGGCATCACGCTGCCTCAGAGTCAGAAATGGAACCATGGGGAGAATGCTCATACATTTTGCAAGTGGAACAGCTGGAGCTCTGAACTGCACTTAATTAGACCCAGTAAAAGTGCTTGTGCTCAACAAGTAAAGTAAACCACTGAGCAGTGATGTACACCCTATTTTGGATGAGAACCTAAAAGCCTTTTTAGAGGGATTATTTTATTTTAAATACATTATGCAAACTTGGGTATTTATCACAACATAAAACTAAAATACCACAGATTCTGGAAAACTGAAATAAAAACAAAATGCTGCAAGTACTCAACAGGTCGGGCAGCATCTGCGGAGAGAGTTAAGTTTCAGGTGAATGACCTTTCATCAGAGCTCCAGATGAAAGGCCATCGACCTGAAACGTTAATTATTTTTCTCTCCAGAGATGCTGCCTGACATGCTGAGTATTTCCAGCATTTTTTTGTTTCTATTTTATATTGGGTATTTACCATATTGTTTAAGGACAGCTACTTTAGGACAAAGCTTAGCTCAATTTAAGAACATATAATGGCGTGAGTTCATTTAGTATTCCAGAGGCTAACTTAAATGGATTTACTAACCATCCCTCTCTCCTTAATATGAGGAATAGGGAACTGTACACGTAGGACAATGGCAAGGACTCTGTTTGAGAAGAGCAGCAAAAGACAAGCTCTAATATTTTGTTCCTTGTCATATAACAATGATCTAGTCAAAACCTGTTCTCACCAATAAGTGATAAAAGTATCAAAATGTGCCATTTGGTTTTTAACTTCACATTTAATGTGTTTATGCTTTAGGGAGTTTCATTAATTAATAATATTCATGTAGCTGGAACATAACAATTAAAATATGATTCTTGCTATTTACAAAATGTTGAGTTGATTCTTCAAATTTAAAACATAAAGGCCTAGATATCAGTTGATGTATTGCAGCCTCCTGCAAGTGTGGGTTAATGGATGCCGAAATTAAAATTCAATTCGCGAGCAGATGTTTGCAGCTCTCTAATGTAAATGAGGCTCGTGGACCAATATTAGGTGTCCCTCAGGCACAGTTCCCTGTGCCCAGTTTGCAGACAATTTCGAGGCCACTGTTTCCAGACAAAACATTGTGTTAACTAGTGAATCTCCCATGATGTTGAATTATAGGCTTGTCATTACGGCTGGTTTACCACTAGTAGTAGATTGCAACTGCACCATCCACCCACTGGTGTTACACCACCCAGAACAAGCTCAATTTTTCTTCATTAAATATTCGCCCCAGCCTCAGGGAATGTGATTATGGCCTTCAATAGGGAGCCTGCCTTTGGGGATACAGTGGCTGAAGAAAAATCCAGTTCCACAGCAACAGGTGAAAAGATCAAGGCACCATGTTCTGAGTTACAGCAATATCTGAGGCTGGTGTTTCCTCAGGGCAGCAAGTCACTAATTTAATGGCTCTTCAGTTGAAGAGTTACTGTCTGAAATCCAAAAAAACTGGAACCCTGCATGTTAGCCCTGAAGGAAGGAGGCAGTCTTGGCAATGAGTGCCACCTCCAGCAGCCCATGCAGAGCTACGCAATGCAAAGAAGTTCACGTCTGCTTCTTTTCAAGTTCTGTCACTGCATTGAACACCATCTGTAATTTATCAACAACAGGCTGGTGGTAGAGAAATATTCTTCATGTCCCTTTCCTCCTTATGCAAGTGTTCCTGTATTCATATATGAATGTATGGGAAAGCAGTGGAAGACTCAGATGATAGGTATTTAATTGCCAGTACCTTTTCTCACCACCGTTAAAGAATACTTCTGGAAAGCTGGATTACATTTCATATGATGGCCATTTCTACTTTTTTCTTAAAGGAGAAATGACCCATAACCAAACATGAAGTACCACCTCATTCTGCCACGCTACAAATTACTAGCTGGGAGACTAGGATTGAAAGGGTACACAATAGTAGCCAGTAAGTTAAAGCACCGTGGACTTGTTTGTCAGGGTTATTTTCAGCGAATGGTTTTTGTCAGGTTCTATCTAGAATGATCTGGGGCAACATGAGGAATACCTCTTCAAAGGAATAGCAAAATGATCTTCAGGTAGTACCTTTGGTGTTTGGAAAAGATCTATACCGGCAGCTCATCTTCTCCTTCTCAAGGGCAATTAGGGATGGGCAATAAATGCTGGCCTAGCCAGCGAAGCCCACGTCCCATGAATGAATTAAAAAAGAACATGTCAGCAAGTGAACGATTTGAACTTATTGCCAGAAGGAGAATGGGAGGACTGTTTGGAACTCAGCTCAGATCTTAGTCAAGTGAAGATGTCCCTTTATAGCTGTACCTGCGGTTTGCAGAACCCAGTTATTTCATGAGTGAAGTGCACCCTTCACAGTTATTGTTGATGGGCTATGGTGATTTAACCCAGCTTTGATGTGCAGATAGGGAGTTTTGCTTTCAAGAAAGTAGGCACAGAAGCTATTCACATTGCTTGTTCAACTTGTCATTTCTGAGGTGGCCCTTCTGATCCTTTTCTTGTGTCCCATGTTACAAAAGAATAGCATACCTTGTTGGAGAGCTTGGGGTAGGGGAAACGGGAACTCTGAGGCCTGAAAGTCTTCGGGAGTTTCCACAAATGCTTGGGTTGGGAGTGGGCTACGCACGCACAATTCAGCATTTTAAGTTCATCGGGTTGAGGACGGGCCCAGCACACCTATGCAAAAAGAAAATGATGCGAAAAGCTGGGTCATGTGACCTAGAAGTGGGTTACCATATCGGAGAAGCATTGCAGGGAGAGGTCCCAAAGTTCAGAAGAGGAGCAGAGAAAGAGGCTCCGAGCAGAGACAGAGCTGCAGCTGGCAGACTTTAAGTGGTGAACGCACAGGAGAAGTACCATCAATCAAAGAGGGCTCAGGAGAGGCCCTGGTGATGGAAGAAGACAGCAGAAGGTTGGTGACTCGGTGCTGTTGGCCGTTGGGGCGAGGGTAGCCCTTTGGAGCAGTAGTATTATGCTTGGTATGGCTGAGGAGCTGATGTTGTGCTTGTGAGCTGGTGCTTATATGTGTACTTGGGAATCCAGGGGAATGGAATCTCGGGAGATGAGATTGAAAGCCTCTGGTCCCCCATAAACAACAAAGGACAAGAACTTGTGTTCATATAATGCCATTAATGTGGCTAAATGACCCAAGCTGCTTCACAGATGTGTAGCCAGACAATATTGACACTGAGCTGAAGGAGGAAAGAGCAGAGACTAAAAACTTGGGCAAGGGGATGTGTTTAAATTAGGGTCTTTAAGCATGAGAGAGAGAGGTGAAGAAATTTAGAGAGAAAATTCCAGAAGGGCTGGACAGCTGAAGGAGCTGTTGTCAATGATAGGGTGCATGCATTTTGGAATGTATTGCAGGCCGGATGTAGTTGGAGCAGTGCAGAACTCTTGGAGTGTTTTCTGTTGGAGAAGGTTAAAGACATGGGGAAAAGAAAAGTCATCTAGGGATTTGAACACTGGTGCAAGCGTTTTATGTCGGAAGCATTTAGGAACTTAAGCCAATGTAGATCAGTGAGCGCAGAGATGATGGATAGGCAACAGGTTTTAAGATGAGCTCAAGTAGGGTCAGATAAAAGCCATGCAAGTGAGTTTTTTTTGGATCAGGGCTCAGTGATAAGCATCTATTTTTCCCCATTTTATTGTGATGTCCATTTGGGACTTCTTGAACATGGATGAAACTCCAGAGGAAAATCTCGCCTAGTATGTGCTTCAACTATGTTAGTTGCATCAGATTACTGCTCCACCTCTGTCATAATGGTCTTTAGAGGGGACAGCACCATTTCTGGAGGAAGTAAAGCTCGAAGACATTACCATTACTTCATTACTCGTGAATTCAATTTACTGGAATGTCACAGTGTTACCAACTCAAGTATTCCAATTTATTAAAAGTGTTTGTTTTTCTACAGCGGTAATTCTTGGGGGTCCAAAATGTTTTTCCACACCATCATCTTCTAAAGACAGAGTTTTTCATAGTTATACAAATATTTTTTCAATTAATGCCAATGTTGTTATGTGACTACAACAAGTAAAGGAAAGGGGGCAGCATTTTTTAAATAGTTCAAAGATTGTGTACTTCTTAAAAAATACTTTAAATGCATGGTAACCAGAGTTGAATAACAAACCTGACCTTTAAATTATATCATTATTATCAGCATTGTACAACATAGCGCACAGAATTATTGCAAACATCCCTTGAGGAAAACAGCCCAAATGTTTCTTTCGTTGCATAGTTGTTCTCCTTACTTTGCCAGAGAATGGAAAGATGAAAGTTTCTCCTCTCTTTTAAAAGGAACAATGTCACTGCAGCTATTAACATTTTTTAAAATGTATATTTTTTAAAATCTTAAATCATTTCAATATGATTCTTCAGTTGGCTTGCACTTTTCCTGTTGTGGTAGCAATCTCCATGCAGCTGTGCAATTTAGGCGGCTTTAAGCTTTGAACCTAGGTTTGGCATCCAATTTTAAGTTGCACCATCCATTGGATGGTTGGAAGTATGCCTGGATCTGTTGGGCTTCACACAATCATAATTTATGACCTTTGTAGCGTTTCAGATATTAGATGTGGTTTGATGTTAATCATAAAAAAACTAACCCCACCCCCCCACTCCAAACAGAACATACTGACTGCATTGTTGTATTGCTGTGCATTTTATTTTGATAGTTGTAAATTTTGTTTTGGTTAGCTTCCAGTATGAAAATGCGATGTATTGAAGAAGAAGCATTAGGCCAAGAAGAATTCCTTTATTGCTGTGGGGCTGCTACTCAGCTGCTAAAGTTTGGATCCCTTGATTGTTGGCTGAAAGGTGGATCAAGTAATTCTTCCAAGGTGTTATTCCTCATTATTCCAGGTAAGGAATCCAAAGTATTGGTTTTTTAAAACCCAAATAAAAAATCAGAGGTGTTTTCAAATCCTTTGTCAACATGAGTATACCATAAACTTATTTATAATGAATTTGACCTATTGTGTCAGGACCCGATTGACACAACTTCAGTTTAATTCAGTTGCTAATATTTATAATTGATCATAACATTGAACGAAAAAAATGCCTGGGTCCAGTATGATATTTATGTTTTTCAGAGCAATGAATTTCCATTGCCCCTATCTTGAGTCTACATTGTGACAATTTGTATTATAGAAATTTTACATTACAATTTCACATCTTTCACCACATATTGTGGAGTTTCACATTAGTGTAAATACACCCCTTTCCAGCTCACCCCGCAAAAACTGTTCAAGAAGGAACTATAAGTCATCATTGCTCATTAGTGTTGCAATGGAAAGTGTGAACACCAAAAGTATTTTACTTCCTCTTACAGATTTAATGCATGCTGAGGTTTGCATTCTGATGTTCATAGTATATAGATTATTCCAGGGACACTGTCAGCAGGAACATTTAGTTTAAAAGTGCAGAAAGCCTAAATTCTTAGAACGAGTTAAATCATCCAATGGCCTGTCCTTCTATTTAAGGGAGGATGTTTGAAAGATTGGTTTCCACTTCTGGTGTAAGCCACATCTAAAAGGTCAAGGATTGGTAAATCTATTTGAATGATAACATCGTTTAGATTTTCAGGGTCAGCTGATTTGCACCTTTATTCACCTAACCAGGTACAGACCGAGTCAACTGCTGGGAACACAGTAACGGTAGGAAAGGAAATTTGTGTGCAGGTGAAATTGAAGGCAATTAAAGAGGTGTCACAATAAGGCAGAAAATTTCTGAAAGTCTCCAGGGACATTAGGTGACTTAATTTGTACTCTTCTTTCTCTCATTCTCTAATTTTCTCCGTCATTTTCATTTTAGCCATTCTTTGCTTTTTTTAATATTCTGTCCAATCTTTTAACCTGCCATTAATATTCACAGAATTGTACACTTTTTCTTCCAATTTGATACTATCTTTAACTTCCTTAGTTAGCCACTGATGATACACTTTCCCTTAGAGCCTTCCTTTCTCACTAGAATGTACCTTTGCTGCGTGTTAGGAAATATCTTCTTAAATGTCTGCCACTACATCTCTACTGACTTATCCCTTAACCTAATTTACCAGTTCACTTTGGCCAGCTCTGTCTTCATTCCTTCATAATTGCCCTCATTTAAGTTCAAACTACTAGTCTTAGACCTAGTCTTCCCTCCCTCGAACTGAATGTGAAATTTAGTTATGTTATTATCACTGCTACCTTGGGGTGCATTTACTATGAAGTCATTAATTAATCCTGCACATTATCAGATCTAGAATAGTCTGCTCTCTTGTTGGCTCTAGTACGTGCTGCCCTAAGAAATTATCGCAAAACACTCCATGAACTCACCTTCCAGCTACCTTTGCCAATCTGATTCACCCAATCTAAATGTAGATTAAAATCATCCATGATTATTGCCATATCGTTCTCACAAGCCTCCATTCTGTATACTCCATCCTACAGTGTGGTTACTGTTAGGGGGCCTATAAACAACTCCCACAAGTGACTTCATTTGCTATTTCTTATCTCTACTCAAACTGATTCTACAACTTTAGAACTAAGCTCACCTCTCTCTTTTGTACTAATGTCATCCATAATTAACAGAACTACCTCTCCACCTTTTCCAGCTTCCTGTCCTTCCGAAATGTCATGTACCCATGAATATTCAGGTTCCACCCTTTGTCATCTTGCAACCATATCACAGTAACGGCTAACAGATCATATATATTTATTTCTATTTGAGCTGTCAGTTCATCAGTTTTGTTATGAATGCTACGTGCATTCAGATATAGAGCCTTTAAATCCGTCTTTTTACCATTTTTGCAAACTCTAGCTTTATCTGCTGGTGCACTCTTAAATTTGTATGCTCTGCCCCTTCCTGCCATACTCTGATTATCACTTCTCTTATTGCTACCTTGCTCTCTTGCCTTGTCTTCTCTCTTCAACTGATCAAATCTTCCCACACTTAATTCCTTGCCTCTAATATTTAGTTTAAAGCCCTCTCTACTGCCCTAGTTATACAACTCGCAAGAACACTGGTCCCAGCACAGTTCAGGTGAAGATCATCTCAATGGTACAGCTCCCACTTTCCCCAGCACTGATGACAGTGCCTCATGAATCAAAACCCATTTCTCCCACACCAACCTTTGAGCCACACAGTCAACCCTCTTTTATTGATCCTATGCCAAATTGCTCATGGCTCAGGTAATAATCTAGAGATTATTACCTTTGAGGTTCTGCTTTTTAATTTAGCCCCTAGCTCTTCATACTTCCTATGCAGAACCTCTTCCCATTCCTACCTATGTCATTGGCACCTACATGGACCACAACCACTGGATCCTCACCCTCCAATTGCAAGTTTCTCTCCAGGCCAGAGCAGATGCCCTGAACCCTGGCACCAGGCAGGCAACACAACCTTCTGGAGTCTTGCCTTCGGCTGCAGAGAACTGTGTTTATCCCCCTGACTATACTGTCCCCTACTACCACTACATTCCCATTTACTCCGCTTCATCATCCTCCCCCCAAATTTGATTGGCCTTGTGTACCATGATGAACCCTGCTGCCCTCATCCTTATCCATACAGGTTACAAGCACCTTAAACCTGTTGGACAGTTGCAAAAGCTGAGGCTCCTCCTCTTCTAACTTCTGTGTTCCCATACCTGCCTCACTCGCAGTCACATCCTCTGACCAAATCAGAAGACCCTATCCTAAGGGATGTGACTGCCTCCTATCCAAGTAACTTTCCCCCTCCCTAATGTGTCTCAGTGTCTGCAGCTCGGCCTTCAGCTCAATGATTCTGAGCCGAAGCTCCTCAAGCCGCAGACAGTTATCGCAGACGTAATTGCTCTGGACACATCGAGGTCCAGGAGCACCCACATTCTGCAGTCAAAACACATAACCTGACCTGCCATGTTTATTGTGTGTTAATTAATTTATTTTTCTTAATTAATTTAGAATTAATAAACACTGCTACTCCCAATAACCTTTCCTACAACTAGTAAACCCTACTACAACTAATAAAACCTTACAATTACTAACAAATTACACACGTTTTGAAGATAAACGAACAAAATATTCACCAACCAATCACTTCTGTTTTCCTCTGAATTCACACTTTGATTTCTCTCAGAACACGGCCGCTCCGCCCTGGAGCCACAGACTGGATTGGATGATTCGTGTAGGTGCTGCTGACGGCCTCTGGGTCTTCTTTTTGTCTGCTCTTCTAGGTGCTGCTGACTGCTTCTTTTCACCCGCTGTTCCAGGTGATGCTAACTGACTCCAAGTCCTCTTATTGCCCACTCTTCTAGTGCTGCTGCCTACCTTCTGGCCCCCTTTACAACCGCACACAAGATCACAGTTACACAATTGAGGTTAGTCTTACAAAACATTCCCCCAAAGACTCTCTACTTGGTCAAACCCACAAGAAAATACCTTCCATGCAACATATGCTTATAGATGTCCACTATGAAATCAGTAATATTACACAAGGCAAACTGCTGTAGCTTCAGTAAAGGCGTACCACATGACCTTTACTGTCTTCCACTCTGCGATGGAATCCACTTCAGAATAAAACTGCATGCTGCAGCCCAAGACTTTTCTGGCTTGACTGGATGCTTAATTCAAACTACATCTGCTCCTAGCCCAGAGCTCCATCTATAGCTCCACAGCTCAAACAGCTCCAGCTATCTCCACCTATCTCCATTGCTCCAGCTCAACAGCAACTCTAAAATACCTTTTTCCCCTTTCAACTTAGTTCCATTGTTCTCACACCTCTTTGAAACTTAGACCCTTCCAAGTATAAGATCTTTCATGTTTCCATTTTGTCTTTGCAATAAAAGATAATATCCCCACTACTCCTTACCTATGGAACTCCTGCAAGATGCAAACATGTTGCTTGTTACCTCTGACTCCCCTTTAATACTCAAACAAACAAACTTTCAACTTATCTAAAAAAAATACAGATGTTAGATATAACCTATTTACTTGTACCTCAAACTTAACATCGCTATCCCTTTTCATGCTTCAAACCCCCCAGACAAATGACCCCTATCAAACTCTGCCCAGCTTATTTAAATTTCACACACACGCACACACCAAGCCGTCTTTACGGAATAACAAGTGCCGCTGACTATTGCCAGGTCCTCCTTTTGCTACTCTTCCCTTTTGCCCCCACATCCCTCCCCGTCTGTAACACCATGTCATCGTTATGATACATGTTAGCAGGTGCCCTCATAGCAGATGGTGTAGCTTCACAATTAGCTCTGCAAACCCAGCCCTGTGAAAACATTTTCCCACAGTTATTGGACCTGAATGCAACAATGCTTGCAAATGTGGTTGTTGACATTTTGTGGGTGCAGCTGATAAAACTTTGCTGGCTTATATGGTATCACATTAAGTATATTGTGCTATGATTGGGATGCATCTGAGAAGCAATCCAGCATTGCAATCTGAACTTCATTTATACCTGTGACATTGAGCCTGCTGTCATTGTGAATTGGAGGCTCCACTTGCACTAATGATCTGCAAAAATGGGCCTGGCCTCTTCTGTATGCAGAAGCAGGTGAGCACAGACCATCTCTTCTGACTCAGTCTGCCTGCCATACCTCTGAAGAAGAGCCATAAGGACTCGAAACGTTAACTCTGTCTTTCTCTCCACAGATGCTGTTAGACCTGCTGAGTTTTTCCAGCATTTTCTGTTTTTGTTTCAGATTTCCAGCACCCGCAGTATTTTGCTTTTATTTTTGCTTATATCTTTGTGGTTACTCCTTATCTCAGCATTTCACATTGTTAGATTCTCATTGGGAAACACATTGATGGTTATAAATGTGTGGCAGAAAATATATATAAACATAAATATAGCTTCAAAGCCTCATGCGAACATATGTACCATGGGGTGAAAATAATTTAAAAGTGATCTAGCAATGGCCTCTAACAGCATAAGTTATTTCTTAGTGTTCTTGCTTGTGCTGCTTATCTTTTGGTAGTTTTAAATGATGAATTATATTGAACTTTGATGTGCCTTAGTGCTGACTCAGCATTGAGTCCTGCATTATTTCATAGATCTGTCTGCTTTGTTGGAACTGAATGCTAAGCCTGGAAGTGTTTGTTAAGAACTAGCAGGGCAGAGATTGGTGACCATAAGACATAAGAGCAGAAGTAGGCCATTCGGCCCATCGAGTCTGCTCCGCCATTCAATGAGATCATGGCTTATCTGATAATCCTCAATTCCACTTTTCTGCCTTTTCCCCACAACCCTTGATTCCCTTACTGATTAAAAATCAGTCTATCTCAGCCTTGAATATACTTAACGACCCAACTTCTACAGCCCTCTACAGTAAAGAATTCCACAGATTCACCACCCTCTGAGAGAAGAAATTCCTCCTCATCTCTGTTTGAAATGGGCAAACCCCTTACTCTGAGATTATGCCCTCTGGCCCTAGACCCTCCCACAAAGGAGAAACAACCTCTCAGCATCTACCCTGTTAAGTCCCCGAAGAATCATATACATTTCAATTAGGTCGCCTCTCATCCTTTGAAATTCCAATGAGTACATGCCCAACCTACTCAGCCTCTCCTCATAAGAAAATCCCTCCATACTCGGGATCAACCTAGTGAACCTTCTTTGGACTGCCTCTAATACCAGTACACCTTTCATTAGATAAGGGGACCAAAATTGTTCAGAGTATTCTAGGTGTGGCCTAACTAGTGCCTTGTACAGTTTTAGCAAGACTTCCATATTTTTATACCCCATTCCCTTTGAAATGAAGGCCAACATTCCATTTGGGTTTCCTATTACCTGTTGAAATTGTATGTTAGCTTTTTGGGATTCATGCGCAAGGACACCCAAATCCCTCTGTGCTGTAGCCTTCTGCAGTCTTTCTCCATTTAAATAATATTCAGCTCCTCCATTCTTCCTGCCAAAGTGCATAACCTCACATTTTCCCACATTATATTCCATCAGCCAGGTTTTTGCCCACTCACTTAACCTGTCTTTATCCCTCTGTAGACTCCTTGTGTCATCCTCACCACTTGCCTTCCCACCTTTTTTGTCATCTGCAAACTTGGCGATAGTACATTCACTTCCCTCATCCAAGTCATTAATGTATATTGCAAATAATTGTGGCCCCAGCACTGATCCCTGTGGCACTCCACTTGTTACAGGTTGCCATCCTGAAAATGCCCCCCTTATCTCAGCTCTCTATTTTCTATTAGTTAGCCAATCCTCTATCCATGCTAATATACTACCCGAACACCATGGGCTCTTATTAAGTAGCCTTATGCACGGTACCTTATCAAACGCCTTTTGGAATCCCAATACATCATATCTACTGGTTCCCCTTTATCTATCCTGCTTGTTACCTTCTCAAAGAATTCTAATAAATTTGTTAGGCATGATTTCCCCTTCATGAGGCCATGCTTACTCTGCTTGGTTACATTATGTATTTCTAAATGCTCGGCGATTACATCCTTCATAATAGACTCCAACATTTTCCCAATGACAGATGTTAAGCTAATTGGCCTATAGTTACCTATTTTTTTGTCTGTCTCCCTTTTTGAATAAGGGTGTAACATTGGCCATTCTCCATTCCTCTGGGACTTTACCAGTGCATCCACTTTTTTTGTAGCTACTTCCTTTAATATCCTAGGATGCAACCCGTCAGGTCCAGGGGACTTATCGGCCTTTAGCTCTACTAGTTTTCCTAGTACTTGTTCTCTGGTGATAGTTATTGTATTTATTTCCTCCCTCCATTTTGTCCCTTGATTATTTAGTATTTTTGGAATGCTATTAGTACCTTCTACCATGAAGACTGAAGCAAAGTATTTATTCAACTCCTCTGTCATTTCCTAGTTCCACATTATTATTCCCCCAGCCTCATTCTGTAAGGGGCCTATGTTCACTTTGGCCCCTCTCTTTTTTATATATTTAAAGAAGCTCTTACTGTCCATTTTTATAGTACTTGCTAGTTTACCCTCAAAGTTTATTTTCTCCCTTTTTTTTTGTCATCTTTTGTTGGTTTTTAAAACTTGCCCAAACCTCTGGCCTACCACTAATCTTTGTCACATTGTATGTTTTTTCTTTCAATTTGATATTATCCTTATCTCCTTTGGTTAACCGTGGTTGGTTTATCCCCTTCCTTGAATTCTTCTTCCTCACTGGGATATATCTTTGTTGAGAGTCATGAACTATTTTCTTAAACGTCTGCCATTGTTCATCAACTGTCTTTTCTGCTAAACTCCTTTCCCAGCCCACTCCAGCCAACTCTGTCCACATTCCATTGTAATTACCCTTATTTAAGTTTAGCACAGTTGTTTCCGATCCAAATTTCTCACTCTCAAACTGAATGCTAAATTCTACCATATTATGGTCACTAGGGGATCTTTTACTCTGAGATCGTTTATTAAGCCTGCCTCATTATATGTTACCAAAATGGCCTGATCCCTGGTTGGATCCACAACATATAGTTCTAAGAAGCTGTCCTAAATACACTCTATGAATTCTTGCTTGTGCCTACCTCTGCCAATTTGATTTTCCCAATCTATATGAAGATTAAAGTCACCCTTGATTAATGTACTGCCTTTTTACGTGCCCTCATTAGCTCCTGATTTATTCTCTGTCCTACTGTATAGCTACTGTCAGGGGGCCTATCGACTACTCCCACCAGTGTCGTCTTCCCCTTGCTATTTCTTACCTCCACCCATACGGATTCTACATCTTCCGATCCAAGGTCATTTCTTGCTATTGTACTTATTCCACCTTGTACTAACAAAGCTACCCCACCGCCCTTTCCTCCCTGCCTGCCCTTTTGAAAAGTCACATACCTCTGAATATTTAGTCCCCAGCTTTGATCTCCTTGTAACCACGACTCCGTAATGGCTATAAGATCATACCCATTAACCTCTATTTGTGCTGTTAACTTACTTATTTTGTTCCGAACACTACGTGCATTTAAGTACCGAGTACTACATGCATTTAAGTAAAGAGCCTTAATTTTGCCTTTTTACCATTTTTTCCCCCTTTGACCCTATTT
Organism: Cetorhinus maximus; assembly: GCF_964194155.1. Classification (NCBI taxonomy): domain Eukaryota; kingdom Metazoa; phylum Chordata; class Chondrichthyes; order Lamniformes; family Cetorhinidae; genus Cetorhinus; species Cetorhinus maximus. Next base: position 14,691,290 of record NC_135883.1, on the reverse strand, counting down.
TCTGCTGTTTTTTTTAATGTTTGTACACTCTGTCTCTTCCTGTCACACTCTGAGTATCATTACCTAAATAACTACACTGCAAGGCTGCCATATCCTTTTGCTTTGTAAGCCTATGTATCCCTTCCCAGAACTCCCTCCCCCCTCACCCCCACCACCCTCTATTTAGCTTAAAGCCCTCTCCACAGCCCTAGTTATTCGGTTTGCCAGGACACTGGTCCCAGCATGTTTCAAGTGAAGCCCATCCCACCGGAACAGCTCCCTTCTACCTCAGCACTGATGCCAGTGCCCCATGAAACGCATTCCTCCCACACCAATCTCTGAGCCATGTATTTAACTCCTTGGATTAATTTACCCTATGCCAGTCTGTCCGTGGCTCAGGTAGCAATTCCGAGATTATTACCTTTCTTTTTAATTTAGCTCCTAACTGTTCAAATTCTTTCAGCAGAACCTCCTTTCTAGTCCTATCAATGTTGTTGGTACCAACATGGACGACGACAACTGGATCCCTCCCCTCCCACTCCCAAGTTCCTCTCCAGCCCTGTGGAGATGTCCTTAACACTGGCACTGGGCAGGCAACACAGCCTTTGGGTCTCACGCTCACAGCTGCAGAGAACAGTATCTATCCCCCTAATTATACTGTCTCCTAACACTACTATGTTCCTATTTCCTCCCCCCCACTTGAATGGCTCCCTGTACCACAGTGCCGTGGTCAGTTCGCTCATCCTCCCTGCAGTCCCGGCTCTCATCCACACAGCTTGCAAGAACTTTGTAACTGTTGGACAGTTGCAGGGGTCATGGTCCCTGTACCTGCTTCACCTGTGGTCACCCCACCTGCCCCTGATCACAGACCAAATCTGAATTACCTAATCTGAGGGGTGTGACTGCCTCCTGGAGCAAATTTTCCACTTAACTTTCCCCCTCCCTGATGTGGTGCAATGCCTGCAGCTCGGACTCCAGCTCCTTAACTCAGATCCGAAGTTCCTCGAGCTGTAATCACTTGGTACAGATGTTTTCGCTCTGCATCACCTTGGTGTCCAGCAGCTCCACATGCTGCAGCAGCAACACATCACCCAGTCCTGCCATCGCTATGGATTTTATTCAATTTATTAATTAATTTCTCTAGTATCCCCACCCTTTACACTTTTTTATAATTTTTTTTTATACACACCAGTATCGATGTTATACTTAACAAGCTATCTTTAAGAAAAAAAGACTAGAGATCTAAACACAAAAGACCTTGCTTTAACTTTAAAGACTAGAAATACTCACCAATCCTACTCACCAATCAGCTGCTCCCCGTGCCCTTTTCCCTCTAGTGCTCTTTAATGGTCTCTCACTTTTCTCGCACTCTCTCTGCCAAAAACCTCGCTTCTCTCACACTCGCTCCCTGTAAATGACCACGCTGTTTCTCTCTCACTCCCTCGCTGTAAGTAACCACGCTGTTTCTCTCTCACTCTCTCCCTGTAAATGACCACGCTGTTTCTCTCGCACTTGCTCCCTGCAAATGACCACGCTGTTTCTCTCACTGTAAGTGACCACGCTGTTTCTCTCTTAATTGATATCCTCCTGCAGTTTACGGCTATTCTCCTAAGTACTTACTACCCTACCAATTGTAACTGGCCTCCCCATTTCCCTCAGTAGAAATGTAGGAAACGTGACAGCCAATTTGCATGCAGCAAGGTCCCATAAACAGCAATATGATAATAACCAGATATTCTATTTTTTTATGATGTTGATTGAGGACTAAATATTAGCTAGGACACCAGGGATACCTCCCCCGCCCTTCTATTGCAGCCTATCTGAGAGAGCAGACAAGGGCTTGGTTCAACGTCTTATGTGAAAGTTGGCAGCTCTGACAGTGCAGCACTCCCTCAATACTGCACTGGAATGCTAGCCTTGGTTTTTGTGCTCAATTCCTAGTGTTAGTATATTTAAAAAATGAAAATGGAAAACCAACAGCCTGAAATTGAGCATCATTTCAGAATTTACTAAATTGGACAGATAACTATTGTGAAATTTAATAATAAATTAGAAGCAATGGGCCCAAATATTTTGCAAGGATGCTGATCAGATTAAACATTAGTTTTAAGACTTCTAGGTAGCCCAGCAACATCTCACTAGAGTGGATGGTGTATGGTGGACTATATGAGTAGGAAAAGGCTGATCCACAGACATGTATGCTTATTTCTGGCACGTATTACTTTCAGATGTGAGGCTATCCAAAGGGGAGATTGATGGTGACTTACAACAAGTGAGTACTTTAGAAAAGCAAAATACTGCAGATGCTGAAAATCTGAAATAAGAACAAATTGCTGGAAATGTTCAGCAGGTTGCTCAGTATCTGGAGAGCGAAACGGAGTTATTGTTTTGGCCTGTGGCCTTTCACCTGAACTGGGAAGTGTTAGAAATGGGATACGTTTTGAGCAAGTGAAAGAGAGGAGGGTGGGAAATGGAACAAAAGGAAGATCTGTGATAAAGTTGAGGGCAGGAGAGATTAAATGTTGAAAGCTTTCATGGTGCAAGGCCAAACGGCGTGGTAATGGAACAAGTGAAGAAACAGAAGCTGGGTCTCTAGGAGGTGTGAATGACAGGATCCTGCACTATAAGTAAGTACAGTAGCACAGTAATTTTGTTACTGGACTAGCAATCCAGAGACTTGTACTAATGATCCAGAGATATAAGTTCATACCCCACCACAGAAGCTGGGGAATTTAAATTCAACTAATTAAATAAATCTGTAATAAATAGCTAGTACTAGTAATAGTAACCATAAAACTACTGGATTGTCGTAAAAGCTAATGTGGTTCACTAATATCCTTACCTGGCCTGGCCTATAACTGACTCCAGGCCCACACAAATGTGATTGATTCTTAATTGCCCTCTGAAATGGCCGAGCAAGCCACTCAGTTGTGTTCAAGAAGTGTTCACCCTCACTTTCGCAATTAGGGATCAGCAGTAAATACTGGGCTTGCCAGTGACGTTCATATCCTGTGGATGAATTGTTAAAAATCAGAATTCTTAATATTTGATTCTGCTTCTTCCAGCTTTCTCTTTGGTTTGGCAGTTGAAAGGTACATTTGTGTTTATTGACTAATGCCTTGGATCATATTGACCATCATGGTTTTGAGTAGGCAGTTTATTAGATAGCTTTTGCGGGGGAGGCAGTGGCATATTGTTATTGTCACTAGGCTGGTATTCTAGAGACCCAGGGTAATGCTCTGGGGATCCGGGTTCGAATCCCACCACGGCAGATGGTGACATTTGAATTCAGTAAAAATCTGGAATTAAAAAGTCTCATGAAACCATTGTTGATTGTTGTAAAAACCCACCTGGTTCACTAATGTCTTATAGGGAAGGAAACCTGCCGTCCTTACCTGCTCTGGCCTACATGTGACCCCACATAATATGGTTGACTCTTTAAAAAAAAAAGCCCTCTGAACAAGGGACTAAGGGAAATTAGGGATGGGCTTCTGTAGCTTTGTCTATAGGCTGAGAAGATTGCCCTCCAACAATCACAACCATTTTCCTTCCTGCTAGGTATGATTCCGACCAGTGGAGAGTTATCCCCCTGCATTCCATTGACTTCAGTTTTGCTAGGGATCGTTGATACAACAGGTGATCAAATGCTGCCTTCATGTAAAGGGCTGTCACTCTCACCTCACCTCTGGAGTTTGGCCGTTTTGTCCATGCTTGGACCAAGGCTGCATTGAGGTCAGGAGCTGAGGCACCCTGGCAGAACACAAGCTGAGAACCAATGAGCCAGCTACTGCTATGTATGTGCCATTTAATAGCACTGTTGACAGCACCTTCCATCACTTTGCTGATGATCGAGTGTAGACTGATGGGGTGTTAATTGGCCAGATTGGATTTGTCCTGCTTTTTGTGTACATACTTGGGCAATATTTGGGTAGATATCAGTTTTGTAGCTGCACTGGAACAGCTTGGCTCAGGCCACATCTAATTCTGGTGCACAAATCTTCAGTACTACTGCCAAGATGTTGTCAGGCTCCATAACCTTTGCTATGTTCAATGTCTTCAGATGCTTCTTGATATCACATGGAGTAAATCAAATTGGCTGAAGATTGGCATCTGTGATGTGGGGGACCTCCGGAGGAGGCCATGATAGATCATCAAATGATCATTACTGGTTGAAAGACAGTTGCAAATGCTTTGGTCGTGTCTTTTGCACTGATAGGGTGCTGGGCTGCCCCCTCAGTGAGGATGGGGCTATTTGTAGAGCTTCCTTCTCCAGCGAGTTGTTTAATTGTCATCGCCATTCACAATGGGATGTGGCAGGACCGCTTAGCTCTATCATATGCTGACTTCACTGTATAGCATGCATGTAGCCCTGTGTTGTAACTTCACCAGGTTGACACTTCATTTTTAGTTATGCCTGGTGCATCTCCTGGCATGCTCTCCTGCACTTCTCATTGAACCAGGGTTGAACCCCTGGCTTGATGGTAATGGTAGAGTGAGGGAAGTGCCAGGCCATGAGATTACAGATTGTGGTTGAATACAATTCTGCTGCTGCTGATGGTCTACAGCGCCTCATGGACGCTTAGTTTTGAGCTTTTACATCTGTTCTGAATCTATTTCATTTAACACTGTGGTAGTGCCACACAACCTGATGGAGTGTATCTTCAGTGTAAAAATGTGACCTGGTCTCCACAGGGACTGTGCAGTGGTCACTCTTACCAATACTAACATGGACAGATGCATCTGCTACAGGTAGATTGGTGAGGGCGAGGTCAAGTAGGTTTTTCCCTCTTGTTTGGTCTCACCACCTGCCACTCAGCCAGCCTGGCAGATATGCCCTTCAAGCCTGGTCAGTAGTAGCACTACAGAGCCACTCTTGGTGGTGGACATTGAAGTCTCCCACCCAGAGTATATTCTGTGCTCCTGGTATCCTCCGTGCTTCTTCCAAGTTCAGCTTGGAGGAGTATTGATTCATCAGCTGAGCGAGGGCAGTAGTTGGTAATCAGCAGGAGGTTTCAACACATGAGCACAAGAAATAGAAGCTGGAGTAGACCGTATGACTTGTCGAACCTGCTCTGCCATTCAATACGATCATGGGTGAATCTTGGGCGTCAACTCTTTTTCTTCCTGCCCGCTCCACATGTCCCTTAATTCTCTGGTGGAGCATCTATAACCCTCTGGGGTAGAGAATTCCAAAGATGCACAACTCTTTGAGTGAAGTAATTTCTCCTCATCTCAGTCCTAAATGATTGACCCCTTATCCTGAAACTGTGCCCCCGTGTTTTGGACTCCCCAACCAGCAGAAACAATCTCTCAGCGTCTACCCTATCAAGCGCCTTCTGAATTTTGTAAGTCTCAATGAGATCACCTCTCCTTCTTCTAAACTCCAGAGAATATAAACCTAATTTGCTCAGCCTCTCATCAGAAGACAACCCCCTCATCCCAAGGGCCAATTTAGTGATCCTTTGCTGTACCGCCTCCAATGCGTGTATATCCTTTCTTAAATGTGGAGACTAAAACTGCACACAGTACTCCAGATGTGGTCTCACTAAAACCTTGTACAATTGCAGCAACACTTCTTTATTCTTGAACTCCATTCCCCTTGCAATAAAGGCCAACATGCCATTTGTCTTCCTAATTGTTTGCTGCACCTGCATGCTAACTTTCTGCATTCTTTGTACAAGCACACCCAAGTCTCTTTGAACATCAACATTTACAAATTTCACACCTTTTAAAAATATCCTGCCTTTCTATTCGTTTGATCAAAGTGAATAACTTCACGCTTCCCTACATTATACTCCATCTGCTATCTTGTTGCCCACTCACCTAACCTGTCTATATCTCTTTGCAGCCTCACTGTGTCCTTCCCACCTAGATTGATATCATCCGCAAACTTTGATACATTACTTTCTGCCTCTTTATCTCCGTCATTAAAATATATTGTAAATAGCTGAGGCCCCAGCACTGACCCTTGCGGCATTCCACTGTTCACTGCCTGCCAACTTGAAAAAGCCCCATTTATGCCCACTCTCTGCTTTCTATATGTTAACCAATCCTCTATCTGTCCTAAAATGTTACCCCCTATGTCTATGATCCCTTGTGTGGCACATTATCAAATGTCTTTTGGAAATCCAGGTATACGACATCTACTGGTTCCCTTTTATCTATCCTACTAGTTACATCCTCAAAAAACTCTAATAACTTTGTCAAACAGGATTTCCCTTTAGTAAAACCATGTTGACTTGTTCTAATCATACTATGCTTTTCTAAGTGCATTTATAAGACTTCCTTAATAATAGATTGCAGCATTTTCCCAACAATTGATGTTAAGCTAACTGGCCTATAATTCATTGTTTGCTCTCTCCCTCCTTTCTTGAAAAGTGGTGTTACATTTGCCAACTTCCAATCTCGTGGGACCATTCCCGAATCTAAGGAATTTTGAAAAATCATAGCTACAATATCCATTATGTCTGCAGCTAGCCCTTTTAGAACCGTAGTTCCCCCTTCATATCCCTATGTAATTGGCTTTTTTAAGTTTATGGTTCTTCTTTGTGATTGGGGTATGTCGCTTTCAAACCTAACATAGCATTCAATGGGTTTACAATCACTATTTCCCAGTGGATCTTTCTCTACAACATTACTAGTTAGCTCTGCTTCATTACACAATGTTAGACCTAAGATAGCTTTATCCCTAGGGCAGAATTTTGCTCTTGGTGTGCGGGATCGGCGGGCGGGTGGGCGTCAGCGCACCGTGATTTCACGGAGTTGCCTCAGGGAGATAAATATATTGAAAAGATTATTAAACAGCAGAAAAATTTAATGAAACATGTCCCCTCATGTGACTCTGTCACATGAGCAGGGACATATTTTTTAATTAAAAAGTTAAGTTTTTATTTCATTTGTATTTGATTTTGGAAACCTCACCCCGCCCATGGATGAGGTTTTCAAAAAAATGCAAAGGCCGATTGGCCTTTTCGCCTGCCCGTCAACTGTTAGGCTGAACGGGCAGTGAAAAGTTAAGCGCAATTGATAACTTAATGGCCTTAACAGGCCTTTTAATTGTTGGTGGGCGCGCTGCTGGCTCTGGCGCGTGCCTGCCGACCGAACTATCACGCGACTGCACGTTGACGTCGGCGCACTCGGCCGAAGTCATTGCGCGTCATTTCACACTCGGTTGGGTCAGGCGCGTGCCCACCTGCCGAGCTAAATGTCCTGCCCCTAGTCGGTTCCACAATGTATTGCTCCAAGAAACTGTCACAATAACGCTCTACAAGCTCATTTTCTAGCCTACTCTTGCCAATTTGATTGCCCTGGATTATGAAGATTGAAGTCCCCCACAATTATTACACTTCCTTTGTTACAAACACCAATGATTTCTTGTTTAATGTTCTATCCAATGAGATAACTAATGTTAGGTGAAACACTATTCCTACCAGTGTTTTCTGACTCTTGCTATTCCTAATTTCTACCCATACTGATTCTACTTCATGTCCTTATGTGAGTTTTCACTATCAGGGCTACCCCTCCTCCTTTTCCATTCTCTGTCTTTCCAAAATATTGTGTTTGCAGCCTGTGTTTCCCATCCTAGATCATTTTGTAACCATGTCTCAGTAACGGCAATTAAATCTAAATAATTTACCTCTTTATTTATTCTTCCATGGGGTGTGGGCATCGCTGGCAAGGCCAGCATTGGTTGCCAATCCCTAATTGCCCTTGAATTGACCTTGCTAGGTCACTCTAGAGCGCAGTTGAAAGTCAGCCACATTGCTGTGGGTCACATGTAGGTCAGATCAGATAAGGATGGCAGATTTCTTTCCCTAAAGGACATTAGTGAACAATCGATGATAGTTTCATGGTTACCATTACTGAGACTAGCTTTATATTAGATTCTGTGGTGGGATTTGAACCCATGTCCCCAGAGCATTAGCCTGGGTGTCTGGATCACTAGCTCAGCGAAATGACCACTACACCACCATCTTCCCCATTAGTTCATCTATCTGTTTGCAGATGTTTCATGCATTCAGATAAAGAACCTTTAATTTCACTTTTTTTACTTCTATTCCCTGCATTGTCTTATTTGCCAATGTACAATTTTTGTTAAACTTTCTGTCTCTCCCTGTCCCATTCTGCTTGTCTTTATCCACATCACTATACTCTTCTGACACCTCGACCTTTCGCTTTGGATTCCTACACTCTCCCTTCACCCAAACCCTCCCCATACCCCTGTTAGTTTAAAGTCCTCTCCACAGCCCATTTTTGACCTGATGCCAAGAGACTTCATGGAGTCTGAAGTCAATGTTGAGGACCTCCAGGGCAACACCCTCCGACTGTATATCACTTTGCCACCTCTTCTGTTGGCCTGGCTTGCCGATGACGGAGGTGTCTTGGACATTGGCTGTTAGGTATGATTCAGCGAGTGTAACTACATTTTATGTAATGTAACATATGGCTATTATGGCTTTCAGTCTTCCATTAGCAAGAATTCAGCATATCCTTTCATGAAACTAGAAAACAAAACATTTTACTCAAGCTTTGGTTTTAGCCTGTGATTGTAATTCAATCTATCCTATGATCAAGTGCCCATCGTTAGAGCCTGTACAGGCTGCAAACTAATATTTGTGACTTTAATAAAAGGCGAGAAGGTTCATGGATTGGTCTGTAACCATCCTTATAATATTTGGCATATGGTAGGTAATGTTAATAAGTCATCGTAAATTCCTGATGTAATTTCTATTTGCCTCAGGATATTGTAATTTTTTTCAATTTATTCTGAATTGCATGATTCTTAAAACTTCATTATATGATTGCTATGAGAACTGTAGTTCCGTTCCATTTGTATTGTTGTTCACAAGTCAGGAATTATTTTTGTCCCTTAATGGAAACAGAACGAAGGAATATCGAAGTTGATAATGGCATAATAATCTATCGCGTGTTGAATTTTAGCTCCACTGTGTCTTTTTAATAATGGAATGAAATGTTATAATTCTGTGGATAATTTGTAGATTCTCGACATAATATTTACAGAAAATGCAGCTGAATTCCAAGGGTCTGTTCCAAAAATTTCATCCAAACGTAGTAATCCAGCTGAAGGAAAGCTAAATGTACCCTTCAAAAGCTTAATCTTGGAAAAGCTATTGGCCCAAATGCCGTAAAGAGTTCAGGATTTCAAGGTCCCCTCTGAGGCATAAGCTGCTTCTCTTAACAGCAAAGTGCTTGTCCACAAGAGGCGATCAATCAGACCAACAACTCCAGAGTGCTGTCAGGTTTTTTGATTATTACCAGAGGCTAAAAAATTCATTTTTTTTTATGCAAGTGAGAAGCACACTGCCAGCAGGAATGATGGAAAAGCTCTAAGCTTGCCTATATTGAAGATCCAGCTGTTGATTTTAGCCTAGTATTATACCACACCCCACATTACACTCCAATATAGTAATGTTTCAAATGACTGGTTCTTAACCATGGAACATTACAATGGACCATTATATTACTGCATTAACGACTCTAGTCATTGTATTTGAAGTCTCAGTTGTTCAATAATTGTACAATTATTATTTTTGGGATAACAATGGGAGCAATTGCGATTTTCATTCAGGAATAACTTCCAGAATGTTAACAATTTTTCAGAGACATCATTGTACAAGTGTGAAGTAGGGTTTTATTTGCATTATCTATGCTTTTAGGTTTGAAATGCGGTTTAGTGTGAAATGAGCAACATTTACAAAAGCGAATTGGAAACTGGGATGCTTCTCCATTAGTGTGATCGCTACAATGTGTAATATAAACAGAAGCTTTTTGTCTATGAATTTCACCCGAATGTGTGTGAGTGTTCATCTTATTTGTGGAGATTTAAAATGTTTTAGGTAACCAATACTTATGCTTTTTTAAAATATTTTACTTGTGTTTGTAAAAGTGAAGGGGGAAATCAAATAGCTATCCGTCATACCTTGGTTCGTGAACAGTAATGTAAAACATTCATAATCATATTTTTAACTAGAGCTGTAACAAATTCCACTTTGGCTGTGATTTTGTGTTTTCCAGTAAACCCATTTCCCAAGCTTTACTTTTGTTTGGGCCAGCTATGATGTATTCCTTCACTGGCAGTCATTTTGAATCAGAATGATGGCCAAAGCTCTGCAGCTTTGAAGTCCCACTTGGATGAATATATGAAGCTCAAAATCTTGGCATTATTAGAACCTTAATTTTAACCAAACTTTGTCTTATGGGACAACAAATTCTTTTAAAACATGAACATGCTGGAATTGTCCTTGTGCCTTTTAACATAATTGTGTAACTTCAATTTCTCACGGCGAGAAGCACTTGCTCGATGGGAACTGGGTTTATCTATGTTGTATTTTTACTGTTAGGATTTTGAATTCTATGATTTAAAAATATGAATCCGTCTCCTGGCACAGTTGGCTCTGAGGCTTGTGGATGGCTCTTATATTCAAATTTTAGGTTGTGGCTTCTTTAACAACAATGTGAGTCAAACTGTACTTCTTTGCTAAGAACAGCTCTCATTTTCAAACTTCAGTTGCTTTTTATGCAGCCTTTAATTTAATTTACAATTCTTCGATTTATCTGGCCTCAAAGCTACCCCATTTCCAAATAGAGCCATTCATTTTCTTGATCACTAATTGGGAGCACATGCATGATCCAAGGAATTTTTGAAATCGGGCACGGCTTTCACAGTGATTTAGAACCGTTGCACCTTCATTGTAGGCACCTCTCTGTAGGATTAAGTTATAATATCAAATAAAATCGAAAATCTGTTATGCTTCTCTGTTATTAAGGGTGTACTAAAATGTGAGAACAGAAGTAAGTTATACCCGCTGGCCATGAGCTCCACAAGAACTAGGACGCTTCCTAGACTTCAGTTATTTTGTTACATTTCTCACATTTTATGCTTCCATGATGTTGCTGAGAGGTAGTCTGGTAACCTGGCCTCTTCCCTTAAGGCTACCACTCAGCTTTTCCCTGTAGGGAAATTAGCTGAAACTCTTTTTGAGTTATCAACAGTCACAGATTGCAACTCTTTCGAGTACAATCACAGTTCTTGGTTTCCGGGAGTGGGACATGAACCCACAACCCTCTGATTCAAAGGCGAGGGTGCTATGAACTGAGCCACAGCTGACACCTCGGAAATTAGCTGAATAAGCCCTACGTCCTATTAGAGGTTAATTGTTTATGTTGAAAGTCTCTTTAGATTGGCAGCTGCTTGAGTTCTTTATGTAGTATGCTCAAATTCAGAGACAGCTAGAAACGATTAGGTTTCTTTCTCTTTTTGTGTCCATTTTTAAGACTGTGATTTGTTGATATTTCACAAAGTCAAAGTTTTGAAGTCAGGAGTGTGATAGTTTCAAAGTTTATATGTAAAAGCACATCTAGAATCAACTGATGATTTTATTTGAACCAGCAACAGACTTTTGACCAATGTCTACTTCAAAACTCTAGAATTAATAGTGGCTGTCGTATGGATTGTTCCTAATATAAGGTATCCTGTGATACTGATAGATCAAAATGTTGTTGCAGTGATGTCCAGAGCAACATTTCTTACTTTCAGTTGCATTGGTTAATGATGCCTTTAAAATGCTGCGGAGTCAGGAATAATTCTCTTAACATGTGTACCTTGTTGACCACCAATTTATTTGCCAGGTGGGATGCTCATCTGTTGGGCTAGCGAGCTCCACATTTAAATTGATTGGAAGTTTGGGCTATGTGTCTGGATCAGTATTTTCAGATCAGTCTATTTATGGCACGTGAAAAAAACGCGAATTGAAGCAATGATACCCTGGACTAGTACGGTGGTGAAGGAGGAAAAACATGTCATGTTTGCCAGATATGTGGCAGGCACTGTAGAACCAGTGACTATCTTCAGCAAGAGCATTCTGTCGCCCAAAAGTGGATCTGAGTATGGCTGTGCCCCTGAAGCATAGAGTATTTAACAGAGAACGTAATTTGACATCTCAAACATTTGCTTCCACAGGCCAACAACAGGCCATTCTATAATGGACTTTACCTAGCCTATTTAATATTCAAAGGGAAATCGGGCAAAGCATCAGAATGGCCATCTGACTTTGTAATCCTACATTTATACATTTGACCCTCTGTGCTTCAATGAATTACAAATTTGCGTGAACATTTCTGTGGACCCAACAGCTTAGGAATCATGATTCACTGCACATCATGTGACCACCTTTGGCTGTATTTAATCTTTATAATCTTCAGTCCTATTCATAAAATGATACTTATCAAGTTTTTCTTTAAAGGTCTCAGCTGAGACTGGCATTAACTATTCTGTCAAAATTCAATGTACCTTCTCCTTTGGAAAGTAATTTTGTTTCTCATCTTGTTGGTTTGTTGGTTTCACAATCAAGTTCTCTACTATTGTAAGGAAAGTTGCATCGTAGTCTGATGATTATCCTTTTCATTTCCCATTCCATTCATTTTTTCAAACATTGGAATTTTGCTCCTTCCTCCTAGAGGCCCTTTGATGAGAATCATGCCCATTAAGGATTATATGCTGACCATTATTTGCGATGGTGAGAGTTAGATGGGTTGGATCAATCAAAGTTAGGTGGGCCAGTATTTTATTTTGCCTTACAGCACTGATTTGCAGTGTGTTCTGTAGTTTTCAGTTTGGAAGAGATTGTTTAATTCTATTTGCATATTTAGGAGAGATCTGAGACAATTTTGGTGCTGCATATTTAAAATAATTATTACAGATTTGGCTTCAAGTTATAGCATAATGCAGGAGTTAAGAATTTTGATGTGTTGTGTAATATTATTTTTTTCTTGAGCTATAGCGATCTTGTGTAAAATCAACCCTCTTCCAAATCCTAAAACAACAACATTGTTCCAGAATTTATCAGTGAAATAGGGGAACAGTTATACTGCAATGATATTTTCAAATTATCTGGCTAGGAATATTTCCTCAGCAGTTGTAAAGCAGATGTTGCTTTCTGCTTATGACTGTAAATATTGTATTTACTTTTCATACATTTTATGGAGTAAAACCTCCATGTGGTTTTCCTGATCTCCCATCATAACTTAAGGTGAAGATTGGCAAAGCTGCATAAATAGATACTGATACCATTTCCCCTGGCATTCTGCTAAATTTCTGACAAAGTTACAATGGACAATTGGGAGAACTCCAATGGAAATTTCAGGCATATATTCTTAAACCAGGATTTTTTCAGACAGGTTTATTTGTATTTAAATGCATTTTTCTCCTAACAGGTGCTGCAACCAAGAGGGCACATAAGGCCTGCTCCCAGATTGCTGCCAACACATCATTGTCCAGCGTTCAATAGACTACAAGAATATTGAGGTGTATTTTCCTTAGTTTTTCCATTCTCCCTGCAGGGAAACACTGCAGCCTCTTGTTGATATTTCCTCTTTGATATAATAACAGCAACAATTTGTATTTATATAGCATCTTAATGCAGAAAAATGCCAGGGCACTTTACAGAGCCATAAGGGAAGCAAACATTTAGTCAAAGAAGGGCAGATTTGGTGGGAGAGCCCAAAATGGTGGGTTTTAAAGAGGAGAAGGAACTAATTAGTGAGGGCATCCCAGAGGGTGGATTTAGGAGGTGGAAGGCACACCCACCAGTAGTTGGTAAAAGGAAGGACTGATGCACAAAAGGTTGGAGTCAGAGGAATAAAGAATTCAGGGTTGTGGGGGGATGGGCGCGCAGGGGTGCGCTGGTATGGTAGGTTGTAGGGTTGGAGGATATTGCCAAACTAGATTATGGCAGGATTTATACATGAAGACAAGAATTTTAAGTTTTAAGCATTGATGGTAGATCAGCCAGGAAAAGATGTTGGGCAAGTGGTTTGCCATTATATTGGAGTTACATGAAACATTGATCTGACGGAATCATGACGTAAGCAACAATTTGAGGTTCATAAACTTAATAAACTTAAACTCTATGATAGTGAAGGTTGTTCATGAGGAAGGACATTAAGTTATAGTCGTTTGGTGGTACAGAACTTGAGTATTGCTGAAAAAAGAGAGATGCTATTGAAGCTTTTTGTCTTGCACTCATCAGGACAGTTAGCAAGAAAACCAACTGTAAAGGGACTAACAATTTATACTGTATGAGAAGAGAGTGCTGATTGGTAGGGAAGTGTGGGACTCTGATTGGTAGAAGCATTGCCATGGAGAATGCACCGGGGAACAGTCAACTGATGAACATTTGTTCAAATTCAAACCAGGCAGGTCCACTCTGGGAATGAACCAGGGAATGGCTGTCCCCCCCCAAGCTTTTGTTTAATTGAAAAAGGTGAAATGCGTGGACATGCTCCATCTGTCTGCAAAGGTCAGGGCCCTTTGTGTGAATATATGTAGCTTCTAGCACGCATAAGTGAGCCACACTACGAGCCCGATTGATAATCTTAAATTGGTTGCCAGTGTAATTGTTAGCACAATCAGGATAGTTTAGCAAGCATTGTCCAATTGCAGAATTTCATCTAATGTTGGACACTATGTTTTGACTTTTGCAAGCATGGTCTTGTTAGGTACAGTTGGTACTTTGCGTGTTGTCAACATTCGGAAGTGCCGTTTGATACAGGTTGAGTATCCTTTATCCGAAACCCTCGAAGCTGATTGTATCTCGGATTTCAGATAATTTCGGTTTTCAGATACCGCGTATAAACTTACATTATGTTAGCTTAAGCCTAGGCTAGCTATAGTCTACAGTAAATAAAATGGCTAGAAAAGTAAGATATATCATCGGATACTAAATACAGGGTACCTGCAGTAAGTTTGTTTTTGACATGCTCACCACAAAAATCGCAAGGTAAACGCTGCAGACAAACAACTAGACTTCCCGTGCTGAAGGTCAGTGAGGTTCAAAAAAAGTGCGGTTTTTGGATGTTTTCGGATTTACAAATAAAGGATACTTGTCCTGTACAATCCACCATTTGTTTCCTTTACAGTTGGTATTCTTGCAGACTGTCGTGATGAGTGCAAGACAAAAAGTTTCGACAGCATTTCTCTTTTTATTTTTTAGTGACATTAAGTTACTTGCTCCAAAGGAATAATTCCCAAAGATGTAGGATTTATACATTCTACCTATAAAGTCCTATGGGCATCTTTGCAGAATTCTAATTACATGAATAGAAAAATAATCCACTTTTTAAACAGTGTGTTTGCAGCTGTCAACAATGGTTTATTCAAGTCAATACTTGCTTAATGGTAACTGTTGCAATACCTTAATTTTAAAGCAGTCCACAACTCCACCAATATTTGACCTATAAAAGAAAGTCTTGAGTTGGTTTCTGGGTATCCTCTTCAACTATTATTTTACAGCAACCACTAAGGATAGCAAATAAATATATGTATAATTAAACACTTTCATTCACCTGAGTAATCATCGTGTTCACTGATGCTATGTTAAAGCATAGAGTGTGTGGATAGATCTTGAAGTATCCTGCAAATTGCCACATTAAGATTTCAAAGATTATGGTAGTGTACTGCATGCTCCATAACTTCATCCTGGAGAAACGTATCCTCAAAAAGACTCCCAGGTGCAATAGAAAACCATCAAGAGAAGGTGGAACGATGTGAAGAGACCCTTTATTTGTTGAACAATCATTTTTCAAGTTCATTTACAAGATACACACACCACTAACAGAAACAGAATTACCTGGAAAAACTCAGCAAGTCTGGCAGCATCGGTGGAGAAGAGAAGAGTTGACATTTCGAGTCCAATGACCCTTCAACAGTCCTGTCCGCATCACTCTTATGCCATTCACATACGTTTCAACCGGCAGTATTTTAAATCTTCCGTGCAACTCAAAAGTCTTCCATTCATAGCATCTGATGAAACACAGTCCAAACATTTGTAAGAATATTCTCCGCACATACAATAATTTAATTGTAGCCAGCTTTTAACTAATTAACCATGTCATGTATAAGAAGGCTTTCGACAAAGTCCCACATAAGAGATTGGCGTGTAAAATTAAAGCACATGTGATTGGGGGTAGTGTATTGAGATGGATAGAAAACTGGTTGGCAGACAGGAAACAAAGAGTAGGAATAAACGGGTCTTTTTCCGAATGGCAGGCAGTGACTAGTGGGGTACCGCAGGGATCGGTGCTGGGACCCCAGTTATTCACAATATATATTAATGATTTAGATGAGGGAATTAAATGTAATATCTCCAAATTTGCAGATGATACAAAGCTGGGTGGGAGGGTGAGCTGTGAGGAGGATGCAGAGATGCTTCAGTGTGATTTGGACAAGCTGAGTGAGTGGGCAAATGCATGGCAGATGCAGTATGATGTGGATAAATGTGAGGTTATCCACTTTGGTAGCAAAAACAGGAAGGCAGATTATTATCTGAATGGCTATAAATTGAGAGAGAGGAATGTGCAACGAGACCTGGGTGTCCTTGTACACCAGTCGCTGAAGGTAAGCATGCAGGTGCAGCAGGCGGTAAAGAAGGCAAATGGTATGTTGGCCTTCATAGCCAGAGGATTCGAGTACAGGAACAGGGATGTCTTGCTGCAATTGTACAAGGCTTTGGTGAGACCAGACCTGGAATATTGTGTGCAGTTTTGGTCTCCTTATCTGAGGAAGGATGTACTTGCTATAGAGTGAGTGCAGCGAAGGTTTAACCTGACTGATTCCTGGGATGACAGGATTGACATATGAGGAGAGATTGAGTCGATTAGGATTATATTCGCTGGAGTTCAGAAGAATGAGGGGGATCTCATAGAAACCTATAAAATTCTAACAGGACTAGGCAGGGTAGACGCAGGAAGGATGTTCCTGATGGTGGGGGAGTCCAGAACCAGGGGTCACAGTCTGAGGATATGGGGTAGACCATTTAGGACTGAGATGAGGAGAATTTTCTTCACCCAGAGAGTGGTGAGCCTGTGGAATTCGTTACCACAGAAAGTAGTTAAGACAAAAACATTGTATGCTTTCAAGAAGGATTTAGATATAGCTCTTGGAGCGAAAGGGATCAAAGGGTATGGGGAGAAAGCGGGAGCAGGCTTTTGAGTTGGATAATCAGCCATGTCATAATGAATGGTGGAGCAGGCTTGAAGGGCCAAATGGCCTACTCCTCCTAGTTTCTATGTTTCTAATTGTTTGCTTCCATGATACTTTCCCTTGGCGACAGTGTCACATAATTGCTCTTAAGCCTGGTCCTGTGCTTCATCTGGCTGCTTCCTCAGTGGTAAAAGCATGCGTAGTGGCTGGCTATTATGTGTGCATTGAAGATCTTGGGATTGAGGAGGCCTCTGTATCCTGGCACCTGAATTCCGAGATGGGAAAGCCACAAACTGCACTACTTCCACATCTGTGTGGACTTGCTCTTGTCTGCTTTCTGCTATATGTACAGGTATCAAAAGGGGGCTGGTGGAAAAGTTTGTATCCTGAGTGACAATGGCATCTCTCTCTATCCCAGCCTTACCCTGCTCCTGGGGCTGTTCTTCAGTGGTCACTGATCGCTGTAGCAGCAAAACTAACGGTGCCAGTGCAATAATTGAAATCCTGCCTCACTGCTTCTCTGTGTGCAGTGCTGATACTAGAAGTGACAGTCATTCCATCATGGAGCCCGGTCTTTATCTTTAACAGACTAAGTATCTACGGGATGAGCACTGATTGCCCTTTGGATTCTCTGCTGCACAAATACCTTGAGTTGCTACTTGCTCCAAAGAAGCCTGCAGTTTTACTCCTTGAGTCACAATGTCTACGGCACTGTTTGGCATGGCCCCCAAATAATTGCTTCAGCACTTAATATTGTTCAGAAAGTGTACTACTTGTACTTTGGGTACAATTTAAACTCTAATTCTGCAAATCCGTAGTCACCGATTACTTGTTCATATGAGACTTTAACCATAAGGCAACAGGAGACAGTCTGGTGAAGCAACTCAGGAAGCTTTACTTAAGTTATAAAATGATGCTTAACAAAGCAGGGCAGCGATTTTATGGGCGGACCACGGTACTTGCTTCCCAGTTCGGCTTAGGACACACAGACTTCCTCTCCATCACTTCAGTGGTCTTCTGCTGGAGAGCAGGCTCCATAAACTTCAACTTCAAACTTGAGGTGCGCTCTGGCCACTGGAAGCTACTGTTTATTAATCCTTTCCAAACCACATCCCACAGCCTGCCAGTGGTATCCCTGTACTTTGATAGGTCCAGGCGGTGCGTGATTAGATTTTTAATGTTTAGGTGATGCATGAACAGCGCATGGTCATTTGCTGTACACTCTGAGCTCATTGTCTTAGATTTTGCTTATTAAATCAGATACTTATCTCACCATACCTGCTGATTAAATCAGTCACTATCAGTGACTGTCTGCTTTTAGGGGCCTCCTGCTGGGTGATGTGGCTGTTGTTTGGAATGAGCTACTTTTAAAACAAATCACAAAGTTATTTATAACTTTACGCAAAACAATATCGAATATAGGGGATTACACAGTAGGTAATGCTTGTAAATCTATACAGAATGTGTATAAAAAGTGCAGAGCAATAATCAGTGTTTAAAAAGTGATGTGGTGAAATATCCTCATACATTCAGTTAATACAGTCATGAGTAGCAATAATCGGCATAGTGACAGGATATTGTTCATTCAAACTTGAACGACTGCAAGTCTCTCACTGAAATAGCAGCCTCCTGCACTTAACACTGTCTGCTTTTAAAATAAGAGCCACATAATACTAAGGTACTAAAGTTCTAATTCATTAATATACTTGTTTGATTGTAACTAAACTAATCATTAAATATCACTTTCCCTAAATATTCCCCACCATGAGGCTGAAAAGGCCTGCACATTTGATGCCTCACATAATAATCCTGTCATGGTCCCATCTCTGACATCAAAACGGGATGCATCCCATTTGCAATGTTTGCCGTAGATAGTCATAGTACAATAGTCCATTGGAGACGAATGTCTATCTTCTGTGGTCTCATTTGCAGTGGCTAGCCGTACATGACCTGACCCCCAAGCAGAAAGGCTTTCTGTATTATGGGTACCAGCAATTGCATTAGTCCACGCATCCTTCTGACCAACATGAAACTGAAAGAAAAAAAAGTAGAGTATTTGTTCTTGCACAGCTTTTAACTGATTCATATGGTACCACTTCCTGTCTTTACCCTTTGGCTTCCCATTTCCCTGGAATTCTACCAAATATGTGGCTGGATTTGATTTGTCTATCATGGAAAATGGTCCCCTCCATTTTGGTTCAAACACATTTTCCTTTTTACTGTAATTGAGCACCATGACCATGCCCCTTACCTGGAATTCAAAAGGCCTTACTTTCTTATCAAAGTATTCCTTGGTCTGCTTCTTTAATTTTTCCAAGTTCATCGTGACATGGCACTTTATCTCAGCTGTGTATTCCCCTATCTGTTCTAGCCACTTGGAACTGCAAAGTTCCTGTGTCGTTGGACAGCAGTCAGTGTCAGGTGGCCTGGAATTTTCATGAGTCTCCCTTTCATTGCATGAAATGGGGAGATTGCTGTAAGGTGTTGGTCTTATTATAGCCATGAGGTATAAAGGCAACATGTTAGCTCACTGAGTGGAGTAAACTGTGCATAACTTCTTTAACATTGTTTTTATGGTTCTATTTCCCCTCTCAACTATACCAGAGGGCTGAGAATGATGGGAAATATGCAATTTGTGTGAGGTTCCCAACAATTTCTGGAGATTGGTTTTAAAAAAAAAATTCCTGTGAAATGCGACCCTTGTTTGCTGTCCACCTGTAATGGCAGTCTCCGTCTACAGATCATCTCATTTAATAAGATTTTAGCTGCAGTAAGAGTGGTATTGGACTACAGGGGAAGGCCTCAATCATTTCGTGAACTGGTCAATTACGACCAACGCATAGGCGTAGTTACTTAGGGTGGCCGGCAGGTGGCCAATATAGTCTATCTGCAGACATGTCCAAGGCAGACCTGGGGGTGGAGGACTCCGTAAGAGAGCCTTATTATTGAATGGCGAGGGGTTCTGCTGGGGGCATAGCAGATGCCGTGCTACATACTGGTTTACTGCATCCTGCATATCAGGCCACCAGGTCGTATTTGCATTTTTCCAGTAGGTAATCTCAGTATAATAATGGCCACCTACAGGATGGGAGTGGAACAAGAATAGAAGCTCCTGTCCCACATCAGGGGCACACACTCAATGGGACATCTGTCTGCTGATTGATACACCAGCAACTGAGTATCTGCATCATGGGCCTTAGACATTACAGTGTTTGGGGCCTAAGGAGTTGGCTGGGGAAGAGGATTACCTTGCTTATGCCATTGGATAGTGATGGTGTATGGTGTGTTCTGCTGCTGGAGGGATCCTAGATCTATGGGACCACAGGTATTCACTGCTGATACAGGAAGGCAATGGTCGATGCACTCTGGTTCCCATTCTCCTGACACACCAGCCTCTTTGGCCGCCCTGTCAGCCTCTGCATTGCTGTCACAATGGGGCTGCCCTCTCTTGTGGGTGGCTACTTTTCCAATATGACAGGGTTTGGTCCGATTGTTCAGTGCTGCCCATTACACTTTTAACCATGGGCCATGGGTTAAGGGTTTACCTTCAGTAGTGCAGTATGAATTTTTGTGGTATAAGGGGAGAGCTAACACTGCATTGAAAGCATAGGCACTGTCAGACCAGATATTTACTGATTGATTAGATGCCTCTCTGACAGCAGCTAAGAGTGTGAGTATTTCAGCATACTGGGATGAATATCTACTGCAGCATCTTTTAATAATCCCTCCTGGTAATATCACAGCATAGCCAGTATGTGGCACTCCCTGCAGGTGATAGGGAAAATCATCAGTACACACATCTAGGGCATACACAGTATGTTCCTTCTTTACAGGGTGTGAATCAAAGTTAATGATATGTAGACACTTATGGAGATCACCCTCATAAGCCACCAGCAATTAAGGTAGTAACATAGTTGCCTACAGTGTGATGTCAATGTGTCTCTGTAACAGCTCTAAAGTCTGTTTGCTAAGCTGCTGAGTTGAGACTAGTGAATCTCCTGGTTTCATCAGTAGATTTGGTGATGTGTGCGGTGAGTAGAATTATTTGCTGAAAACCTGTGATATAAGTACAATGTTGCACTGTCCAAAACGTAGCAAGCAGGTGACGTTCACACGCACTGTACATATTCTCCGCCCCGTGTAGAATCCGTGATGCGTATGCAGTTGGCTCTAGTCTTCCGGCATGTTGCTGACAAAGCACAGCAGTTAGACTTTTATCTGTAGACCTGACCTCTAGGTGGAACGGTTGTGTTGGGTCACACATAATTAACCTAGCAGCTTGCATGACTGCCATTTTAAGCTTTGTTACAGCTTCAGTATTGTGCTGTGCCCAGGCTGGCTGAACATTGTCACTGGGACCTTTTTAAAAGTTCATACAGTGGCTTTGCTAACTTGGCGAAAACTGGAATAAAGTTGTGCTGATGACTGACCAAGCCCAAGCATGAACCTAAGAGCAGTCTTTGACGTAGGAAGGGGCAGCTTTTGAATGATCTCGACTTTGTGGACATCAGGGCTCTGTCCCTTCAAAGATATCGAAACTCCCAAAAAGGCAACCTGCTTTTGGTGTAGCTGGGCTTTTTGAGGGTTAACTTTGAGTCTGGCTTTGTCTAGAATTGTTAACAGTTCATCTAACGATGTCAAGTGTTCCTCCGTAGCCTCTGTCACCAGCAATAAATCGTTCACATATTGCAATAGTTGGTCAGGCTTAGAAAATCCTTTCAGGGCCGCAGTCATGCACTTATGGAAAATAGTTGGGGCATTATGAAATCTCTGTGACAAACAATTCCAGTCATAGATAAAAGCAAAAAACTGCGGATGCTGGAAATCCAAAACAAAAGCAAAAACAAAAATACCCGGAAAAACTCAGCAGGTCTGGCAGCATCTGTGGAGAGGAGCACAGTTAACGTTTCGAGTCCGCATGACTCTTCAACAGAACTAAGGAAAAGTAGAAAAGAGCTGAAATATAAGCTGGTTTAGGGGTTGGGTGGGGGTGGGGGGGGGTGGTTGTGGGGGGTGGGGGGGGGTGGTTGTGGGTGGGGGGAGGTGGGGGGGACAAGTAGAGCTGGATAGAGGGCCAGTGATAGGTGGAGATAACCAAAAGATGTCGTAGACAAAAGGACAAAGAGGTGTTGAAGGAGGTGATATTATCTAAGGAATGTGATTATTGGTGACATTAACGGTAGAAAGCAGGACGAGCAAAGTACAGATAACCCTAGTGGGGGTGGGGTGGGGGGAAAGGGATCGAAATAGGCTAAAAGGTAGAGATAAAACAATGGATGGAAATATATTTGAAAATAATGTTAATTAGATAAACATGGGGAAGTTTAGAAACATAGGTGTCAAGGGATCATTTGCATTTTGAAATAAACCAAACTGAATTGTTTTCAAAAGAGGGGTGAAATGTGTCATCTAGCCAGAAGAAGTTTTTCCCAAAGATTACTGGTAAAACTCAGTGCAATGAGAGGGTTTTATTATCAGGGAGATAAAGTCCAAAGACATAGTGAAACAATGGGTATTGGCATTCAAAGAAGAAGATATGTATAAAGAAGGAGCAAGGGCTGTGTGTAAGGGAAGGCATTTTAAGATCTTACAACCGTGTGAAAAGCCTTCATCATCTATGCCTCAAGCTGCTGTCTTCAAAGGATTGAAATTGAGAAAACTCACTTGGAAGTCAACTTATTCAGGGTATCATATTTCTTTGCCTGGGTCTTTTAAAATCTATTTGTCTTACTGTTGCCTTAATGAAAGTGTAACTGGGAGTTAGACTGAGTGGGGGATTTGGAAATTATCATAGTAGTAATTTGTAGATTTATGTATGTATTTAAAGCCATTTCTTCTATTAATAGATGTTTAATTTAATTTTGTAAAAATATATAAGACATGGTGGTCTTATTACTACTGAATTCAGGGCACACATCTCAAAATTTATACAAACTGCAAAACAAGTTGTGGCAGCTGTTTCAAGTCTCCCTTTGGGATTTGAACAACGCAGCATTTACCATCAGCTGTGCCATAACAGCCTCCTTACCTAAGAAAGGATATACTTGCCATAGGGGGAGTGCAGCGAAGGTTCACCAGACTGATTTCCTGGGATGGCAGGATTGTTGTATGAGGAGAGATTGAGCTGACTAGGCCTGTGTTCACTGGAGTTTAGAAGAATGAGAGGGGATCTCATCGAAACATACAAACTTCTGACAGGGCTGCACAGACTGGGTGCAGGGATGATGTTTCCTCTGCTGTGAGTCTAGAACAAAGGGTCACAATCTCAGGGTACAGGGTAGGCCATTTAGGACTGAGATGAGGAGAAAATTCTCCACTCAGAGGGTGGTGAATCTGTGGAATTCTGTACCACAGAGGGTTGTGGAGGCCAAGTCACTGAATATACTTAATAAGGAAATAGATTTCTAGACTCTTTGGGCATCAAGGGATATGGGGAGAGAGTATGAGTATGGCATTGAGATAGAAGATTAGCCATGATCATATTGAATGGCGGAGCAGGCTCAAAGGGCGGAATGACCTACTCCTGTTTCTATTTTTCTATATGTTAAACCAAAGGCCACTCTGCTCCCTCAGGCGGATGTAAAATATTCCATATTCGAAGAAGAGCAGAGAAGTTCTCCTTCGTGTCCTGGACAACATTTATCCCCTCATCCAACATCCTTAAAGAAGATTACCTGGTGATTAACTCATTGCTACTTGTTGCACTATGCTGTGCCTAAATTGACTGCCACATTTCCTTGCATTATAACGGTGACTACATTTTTAAAAAAAAAGTAATTAATTGTCTATAAAGCACTTTGGCATGTCCTGAGGTTGCGAAATGCGCTATGTAAATGCAAGTTCTTTATTTTCTAACTGTCAAGAAATATTCATACTTATCTATTTGACCCAATGTACTGTTGTTTTTTTCTTGCTGTACCTGATCTCTGGTCATCTCTTCCCTACCCCCCTGACCAGCTCCTGGTCTTAATAAGAGGTGTATTTTCCCTGCTTTTAGGATTTATTTTCAGTGCTTTAAACTTCATGCAATTATTTTTGGTGACTGAAGAGTTCATTGAGATAAATTCAGATGAAGTGATACTACCATTATTTTTGAAGGTAGTCTAATTTTTCTGGAACTAGTATTTAATCTAATGGATCACACTAAATTTCTGATGACTTGATAGAAATATCAATTGTTCACACTTTTGTGTCAGGCTTGATATTAATCATTGCCATCAGAAGTCCAAGTTATTAAATGACACCCAGATACTGTTCAGTTTATTCCATGCCACCAGTTAAGAAAACTGATCCTTGGTGAACATTGATGTTCAGCTTAAATGGTCAAAGCGTAATAACCAGCAATGTTCTTTTGAGGTAAAAAACTGCTCTGCACAGGTATGTCTTATTTGTATGAAATGACAGGGAAGTTATCAATGGATCAACATGAGGAAGAGTACCCAGTATTTCTGGTTCTTAACTATCCCTCTTTCCTTCTCAAAGCCCTAAGGTTCATGCTTGTAATTTATGCTGCCAGGTTAATTTTAAATTATAACCATAAAAATTCTGTGAAACATTTTTTCAGACACATCATTTCCAGCTGCTTTCTATTTTTTAAACAACCTGCTGTTCAAGGCATGCACTTGATTTCCAAATGTATGCTTTTATCTGCATGTATTAAATAGTCCCAAGTAGAGCTGTAAATTATAAGTATAAATATGACTACCCATAAGACTTTTAAACATATCCACATTGTTCCTTTGTAACAAGAGAGGATGTATTTTTGATTTTAAAAAACCCCTTAAGCTATGTTAAGATTTATAGTCTTAATAACAGCTACAACATTTTAATAAATTCCACTTAAATGTAAATGCTATAATACAAGAAAGACATGCTCCATTCTGGCCAATTGTAAAAACCTGTGAAAATAGAATGCTGCTGTGACCTGTCAAATGTAGTTGACCTTCAATAAATGTGTTTAAATATGTTGTATGTCAGTGGTAGTAGTTTGCTTAATGTTGTTTCTAATTGACACAAATAGCCTAGTGGCAATATTTCCTAGATGTCACCTGTAGAAAAAAGACCTACAGGTAAGACCACCCTGCGGACTATAAACTATAACAGATTTTCATCTGTTTTATGATTGTGGTTTGTTCCACCAGCTTTGTTATATTTCACAAAGCTTCACAAATCTCTGAACTGAGCAGAAAAGTTGTTACCAAATATTGTAGTTAAATTAACCATGCACTAAGTGCTTTTGCTGTAATTCTAAGCACATTTAATTTATACCAACTGAAAAAAAATCTAGTGACACTTCCTTTGTGTTAGAAACAGGTAATGTTTCATATTAGCCAGGAGGTGGTGCTATTTCAAAGCTGGAGGAGCACTTTCTACTTTTCATATATTGAATTTAGTTTAATCCTGGAGAATTTTATCCTCAGATAAGACCTTTTCTGGTTTTTCATTGCTTGATGGTGATTACTGCATCACCACAATTAAAATGATACTACCCTTATTTTTGAAGGTAGTCTAATTTTTCTAGAACTAGCATTTAATCTAATGGATCACACTAAATTTCTGATGACTCTATAGAAAATCAATAGATCATACTTCTGTGTCATGTTAGAAATTAATCATTGCCAACAGACGTGCAAGCTATTAAATGACACCCAGATACTGTTCAATTTATTCCATGCCACCAGATAAGAAAACTGTTCCTTGGTGGACTTTGATGCTCAGCTTAAGTGGTCAAAGGGGATATGATCTTTATTTGGTAATTCCTTAGATCATTTACGAGGCTCACTTAAGAGAAAGTGCCTCCTCAAGAACTTAGATACAATTATTAAAATGTCATTGGTCTAAACAGACATAAACATATTTGACATTATGCATAATATTTTAAAATTAGCTTAGTTAGCCTGCAACATGTAATTTCATGAAGTTTTCATCTGGTGCATGTACATATTAATTTATTTTTTAAAAAAATGAATATTGTGCAAAGATATGAGTCAGTGGTCCTGAGATCTTTTTTTTTTGGAAGGGTGAGGTTGGGGGTGCTGGCATTAATGATGGGATTGGAGCATAAAACTTAGCCTATTGATTTACTGTAATTATTTTCAGTCATGATAATATGCATGCAGAATAACAAATTAGAACACAAAGAAATAATGCTTTTTGGGGAGAGCTAACAGTCAGTTAAGCTACATATCATTTTTGTCATGTTAACTTCATTAACTATTGTGCTGCTTTTTAAAAAATCATATGTTTTCCTAACAAAATGGAGGAGAATTATTTTTCATTGACAATCATTTAAAATCTTAGTGCTGAATTTTGGGTCGTGTCACAATGCATCTTAGAGTTAGTGTTGGATCTGTTGATCTCAGCTGGGTGACAGTTGGTATCCTGCAACTTGCCCTAATAACCTTGGACCAGGAATGGAAAAATCAGCCTATATTGACATTCTTGATCACTTTTGAATGGCTGAAGCTGGAAATTGTGTATGTTTGGGCTTTAGGTTAGGACAGAAAAGGACTCTGTAATGCTTCCCCTACCATTCAGCTCGGGTCCAACACCTTCCAACATATACTGCCTAGTATCACTCACAAAGAATGATCATTTAGGTGAAGTACCTGAGCATGGATCATGCCAAAGGAACTGTACCCCTGCAAAGAATCAAAACCTCAGCAAGAAATTGCAGTAATTAGATATCATACTCTATCATTGCACAGCACCATAATGAACATCTGTTTTAAACTTTATTCTGCCATGCTCAATTTCAAATAAAATGGAATGTTGTATAATTCCATTCTCCACAAACCTCTTTATAGTTAAAGGATATGAAGGGCACTCATTTTTAATTTTAAAGAGGATTATTTCTCTTCATTTTCAATATCACACAATTATGTTCATATTTTATAGCAATTTAGGATATTGAGGTGAACAGAATAGCTAATTTATTGAAGTATAGGTTTAGGTTGAAATTTGAGTTGTGAAGTTTAGTTTAAAATTAGGAAATATCATTTCCATTTTTGACTTGTTAATTTTATATTTCTATTCACTTGATGTGAGATAGAGTGCAGTTGATTTTAAAGCATTTGCAGCCCCCCTCACCAAACTGGCTTAAAAACTTAACATTTATATCTCTATTCAGTTCTGATGAAAGGTCATTTACCTGAAATGTTAACTCTGTTTCTTTCTACAGATGCTGCCTGATTTGCTGAGTTTTTCCAGCTGTTTTCGTTCTTATTTCAGATTTCCAGCATCTGCAGCATTTTGCTTTTGCAGAGTAAACTAGTTTAAAAATCTGAATTGCTAAGGAATTTGACTCTATTTAAACTAACATTATGATAAAAAAAAAACCTAAAAAAGTAAACATGATTATGAATTTTCAAACAGATGAAGATTCCCCTTTTAATTTTCATTCTTCTTTCTTCTTCATTTTAAATTAGCCAAGTTTTGTGTGTGTTATACCAGCAACATGGTCAGTTCCAACCCTTTCCTTTACCTTTTTCACTTTCCTGTTTCCAGTGCTGGGATGCTTCCTAGTCTGAGGCATTTTCTGTCAAATTCTGGGCGGACTCCCTGAAGTAAGCAACTAGCCCTGAAGCCTTCTTGCATTTGGTGATGTAGGTAAAATCAGTTTTGTCTTTTGTTAGCAGCAAATTTATTCTCGGACTTTGGAGACCATTTCAAAGCACAGTGCATCTAAGTCGAGCGATGGCAGATAAAATTGGGACATGCATGGGCAGCTTTCAAAGAAGCTGTTTCAATTCAGAGCAACAATAGTAAAGTGTCAGTGACCAATGTTGGACACTGAGTTATGCAAAATGTAGACTAGTGTAAATAATGCCTGAACCATGCATTATGCAAAGTATTATGGCACTGAATTCCCAGTTTCTGTTGTTTCTCTTCAAGGAAGCCAAACATCTCAGAGGGATAATTGGCCCCTGTCTGCTTTTGGTTCCCCCAAATGACTGATTCAATTTGGGTCGGGTGGAGGGGGATTTAAAAATAATGTTCCAAGATGTTTTCAATCTCACACATCCATAAATCTCTGAATGTAATTTTCCTTAAATTCTGCTGATGATATTCTTGAATGTGTTGCTGAGAGTTAAGCTCGAGTATTCTGATTCATTCCATATTTCTTTTTTTGTTTGTGGGAATTGTTTTGTCTGTGTTTGCACCTTTACCTGATGAATTGGCCATAATTGTGAACTCACGTTGAATGGATCATAATTGTGAACCAAAGTCTGCCACTGTGACAATAATATTGTTGATCAAAAAAATGAATTACCGTTATATTTACCAAATGAGCTTTCATATGTTAAGTACACGAGACTAATAGAAAATAGTATCAAATGTATGGAATTAGCTGTTACAACCTTCAAATAGACTAACATTATAGCTGCCAATATTACTGGATCAGTAACCCAATCAAAGATGGAAGTGGGAAAGTCACTTAGCGAGTCATGTCTCACTTCCAGTTAGCATCAGCATTGGATTCAGATATACTGGATTTCATTCAGATGTCATAGTAAAGTGCTTTGGAAAATTGTTTTCAAAAGGTTTAGCG
This sequence comes from Cetorhinus maximus, assembly GCF_964194155.1. Classification (NCBI taxonomy): domain Eukaryota; kingdom Metazoa; phylum Chordata; class Chondrichthyes; order Lamniformes; family Cetorhinidae; genus Cetorhinus; species Cetorhinus maximus. The sequence continues at coordinate 14,662,761 of NC_135883.1, read as the reverse complement.
AATCCAAGTAAGTTCCTTTTGCAGTTGGTGCGGAGAGACAGGATGTGAAATACAATTAAATAGCATCCTCAGTCCAAATCCAGTCATAGTTCTTTTAGCACAAACAATATATTCAAAATGACATAAAATACTACAATATTTTGAAAGTGTATTGTAGACAGTTTTCAAAAAAATGATTGCAGTTTTGTATAATATTTCTTTACAATATGTATTTACCCTTTTAGACAATTTACACTGTTAGTTTAAAAGTTTTGATATTAATTTATTTTAAATAAAGTGTTCTTTGCTGAAATTAACTTATTAGGCTGAGCTTAAAGACCAAAATAACTCATAGCTGCTACAAACTTTTGCTTGGTTCTTGGTTCAGTTGATCACACTTCTGAGCTTTGAGTACATAATTTAGGCTGACATTTCGTTAACAAAAGTGAGTGTGATGCAGTGTCAAAGATGCTGCGTTTTGGATGAAGCTCTAAACTAAATCCCTGATCTCCCGGTTCACATGATTGCAAAAATCCCACGGCACTATTTAAAGGGCAGGAAATTTTCTTGGTGTCTTGGCCAACATTACTTTCTCAGCCAACACCAACAAAGCGGATTGGCCTGGAGTTTCTGCTCAATTGCATGGTATTTTTGGTGCGATTCTCCTGATAATAACTGGCAAGAAAGATTGCAGAATTTTCAGCACGAGTTGCATTCAGCACAGTTTTGGTTTCTGTGATCTTTTGCGCTAGTTTAAAAACCATTTGCTCAAAGCTGGCCCCATCCACAAAATTGATCATACCCTCAGGTTGAAATAAGAACTATTGGAAGTTTCCGTTAATTACACTCATTTGCAAATCTTCAAGGGGGCTTCAGAAATTAAGCTGGAACTTTTGGGCGCTAGGATACTAATAGGGACATTTTAAAAAGGTTTAGAATGATTTTTATTTGATTTACGAAGGAACTGACCAATGTGCCCCAAGCTAACTAGGAAATAGTTTTGAATATTTTTTAAAAGCTATTTTCAGAAATTTAAAATTTGGTTACGAGCTGATGGGGAAGTGAGACTGGATTTCAAATGTTTATTCTTTTCAGAAAATCCATTTTCAGCCTTGTTAGTCAAACTTTATAAAGGTAACACTCAGAAATATATCAAGGAAAATATTTTAAAGCAAGAATTTCTTGAATGAAAAATTATGTTTTAAAACGTGGCCCAATCAGACTGGTTGATGGCAGATTTTGAATTTGGTAATATGTAAAGGAGTTTGAGCAGAAACTTAGGGTCAACGTGGGGAGTTTTCAAAACGGGCACAATTTGTGCTGGAATTGCTAATTGCTCCCAAAGCAGGAACTCTAGCCTGGTAACAGGTCAATCATCTTATTTGTTCTTCATAGAACCTTGCTATTTGCAAATTGGGTACTTAACAGTGACCACAATGTAAAAAAACAAGTTTTTACTTGTTATTATGATTGAACTGTGAGGAAGGTAGTGTTAGACTTGAAGAGGGCAGAGGCAGACTAGTGAAATAGTCAGGCATGTGGCAGATAAAATTTAATTTAAGCGAAGTGTAAAGTCACGCATTTTAGTAGGAAGAACGAGGAAAGGCACTTTAAAATAAAGGATACAATTCTAGATGGGTGCAGGAGCAGAGGGACCTAGCGGTATACGTACACAAATCGTTGAAGGTGATAGGACGGGTTGAGAAAGCGGTTAATACGACCTAGGTGATCCTGGACTTCATAAATAGAGGCATACAGTACAAAAGCAAGAAAGTTATGGTGAACATTTGAGAAACATAGATTCAACCTCAAACAGAGTATTGTGTCCAATTCTGGGCACTGCACGTTAGGAATGATGCGAAGATTTTGGCAGACATTAACAAAAATGTTTCCAGGGATTTCAGTTACATGGATAGATTTGCGAAAACTTGGGCTACTCCCTTTAGAGCAGAGAAGTTTGAGAGGAGGTTTGATAGAGGTGCTCAAAATTGAGGGTTCTGGACAGAGTAGATAGGGAGAAACTGCTCCCATTGACGAAAGCATCAGGGAATAAGAAGACTCCAATTTAAGATGATTGGCAAAAGAAGCAGTAGTGACATAAGAAAGCAAGTGGTTAGGCTCTGGAATGCACTGCCTGAGAGCGTGATGGAGGCAGATACAGTTGTGGCTTTCAAAAGGGAATTCAGTAATTAGTTGAAGAGAATAAAATTGCAGGGCTACAGGGAAAAGGCAAGGGAGTAGGACCAGCTGAGTAACCCTGAGGCAGAGCCAAGACGGACACAACTAGCTGAATAGCCTCCTTCTGTTCTATAAATATTCTATGATCCTATGATTCTGTCTCTTCTGATTGTGATATGGTACTGTATAATTGCCATAACGCTGTATAATTCTTTACTTTTTGAAACGACATCAAATTATTCCTTTGTTATGACTAAATAAATTCTTAAGTACATTACACACCAAAAGGAACATTTCATGCAATAACCATAACTAAAATATTTGCTGTTAAAACGCTTCAATTCCCATTGAGTTGTGACCTAAATTGTGTTCTTTTTTGCTAAAGGAATGTTAAATATATGTGGTGTACTGTATATGTCAAATTTACCAACATGTAAAAATTAAATGTTTGACTGATCATTCTACAAGCCTTCAGGCTAATGCATGCTACATAAGAGTAGGTAATTAAAACCACATGAACTAGAAAGTCATAGGTTATAGTGATCTACACGGCTGTGTGTAAATGATTCTTATCACTATTGTTTTGAATAAATAGATTTTTTCCTTCTGCATGTGCTTTTATTTCTAAAGGAAAAATGTGAGAAGTTCTGTGGAAAGACAAAGCTCCTGTCGCTAAACATGGGCCAAAATTTTCATGTCGGCGTGCGGGAGTGGGCCCGGCACACCGACAAGTAAAATGACGGGCGGTGATGTTGGGCGTGCGTCCTAATGTCACCATGCGTCATTCAGACCTTTTGTTTGGCGGACACATGTTAAGGCCATTAAAAAAACCAATTAAAGTCATTATCAGCGCTGCCTGTCCAACCTTAAGGTTGGCGGGCAGGTGAAGAGCCCAAGTGGCCTTCGCGTTTTTCAGGAAACCTCAGCCACAGGCGGGATGAGGTTTCCTGAAAGTTTTATTAAATAAATAAGTATTTTTTCACAATTCATAAATGTGTTCCAGCTCATGTGACACTGTCACATGAGGGGACATGTCTAAATAATTTTAATCTTTCTTTATTTCAAACTTTCAGTATGAACTTAATCTCCCTGAGGCAGCTCTGTGCCTCAGGGAGATTTCTGCGCTCTTTCGCGCGCATGCATGAAAGAGCGCAGGCCCCAACTCCCTCTCCTCCCCCCCGCCCGCACAGGTAGCACTCTACCGGCCATATGTCACGCTGGACAGGCCTTAATTGGTCCGCCCACGTACAATGGCGGCGATCGGCTCTGCTCCCACTCCCGACCAGCCAACCCGACATGGGGAAATTCTCCCCATATATTAAGTTTTGCATGAAGCAAAAATGTTCTTCCAGTGATTACCTATCTTTTTGCAAAAATCTGCCATTATATATTGTGAGAGTTCTCAATTTAATGAACGGTTCACATCATTTGCATAGCCAAGTGAACCTCACTTAAGAATTTTATATCGAATGGATAGGTAAAAGCTATGAGTCACTCAAAGGAAGGTAATTAAGTAATGATTTTAAATGGTTTAGGGCTTGAAACTACGACAAAATGGCAATTATGCAATAGAAGTCGTTATTAAAGCTTGAAGTGTCATAATAGCCAGTGGCTTCATAGTTATGTAAAGAAAGGAATAAGTAAGCTTGCATTTATATAGCACATTTTATATTGACACATCATCCAAAGCACTGCATAGCCAATTAATTTGCTCTGAAATGTAGTCACTGTTGTTCTGCAGGCAAACATAGCCAATTTGCAAGTGGCAAACTTAATGTTTGGAATGCTTCCAGTCCCTTTGCACATACTTATTCAATTTGATGAAAATATTTTCTCAGCTGAACTAAATAAAAAAATTGGATAACTTACAATACTTATGAGTATCCACAATGTTTTAGTGTTGAGCCCTGCTAAAATTCTCTTTCAGCTTTATTTTATATTTTGACCAAGTTTAAGATATGAACTAAAACCATCCACCCCCCCTCACAAGGTATTTTCCTTTATTGAGATGTCCTACACCAATTCTTGCAGAAGAGAAACAATACTTTATAAAAAGCACTTTATTTTGAGAAGTTTGTGGTATTGTGGTGCACTTTACATGTAAAATTTACTTAAGCATGAGAAAATTGGCAGCATCTAACAAATATGACATGTAAACTGTAATGTTAAACAGTTGTTTCAATTAATTTCAGAATATTTATTTTGAAACACTAAATGCTGTACCCAGGCAATTGGGAAAAACCACATTGTGCAAATTATTCACACAAACTCATGGTGATTATCTAATTACACTAATTAAGCATTAGTTAGGTTTCTGAAAGTACAAGTACAATAGGCAATTGTATTTTACTTTATGCTGGCCATCAATTTCTAAGGAGGCAGAGTTCATTTATAATTTGAGTGGATTGGCAGGAAGAATGAATAGTAGGGCCCACTATTCCTTCGTACACATAAATTGACATTTTGTTCAATAATGTCAACCTTTAACAAGAAAGTCCAGTAATAATTTGCTGTCAGAGGTACTGATAATCATGATGTGTTAGGCTGCACCTGCAGAATACGTCAGTCCTAAGGTACTTCAGGCCAGATCAGGGTCAGAGCTGCAGGAGGGGATCTGGTTAATGTTCATGGAACGGTCTTACAAAAAAAAATGTTAGAAAATTTATGGAGGAGCTGTTTTGCGTGTAGAAGCTTCCACTTCAAAAGACAAACAACAGAAACACTGATACAAAGGCAAAAACACTGGGCTCCTTTCCTGCCAGGCTCAGTACTTGGAAGAGTAGACGCAAGATCATTTTTGATGATTACAAGTTTAAAATTTTTGCCTTCGTGGTTTTATTTTTTTCCTTCCAAATTTTCACGTTTGTAAGAAAAAGATTTTAATTTTCATTTTAAGCAGTTAATTGTTTGTTATAAACAGTCCTTTCATCAGCATTTGGTTTTGATAAGGGAAAAATGAATGAACATTTTTTAGTTTATCCCCATTACCCTCTTTTTTTTGTAATGATTGCAAAAAGTACAGATATTTATCAATATTTTCAAAGGGTTGGTGAGATAAAAAACTAAAATAAATGAATGATCTTTAACTCAAAGTAATGTTTGTTTTCTATTGTTTTTCAGTTTAATTTTCAATATGTTGTTTCACAAGAACCTATTAAATATTATTGAAACCATTTGCACTTCCACTACTATACAGGTGAAGACTTTCTGACACTTCCAAGCATGCAACTAGCTAACAATGATAAAACCTGAAATGTTGGTTTAATGCTGCTGTAAAAAGTATGTTCTAAGTCCTGAACATCCAGAGAATTCAGAAAGATACAGCAAACTAATTGAAACAGCATCTTGTAAGAACATTTAATTGTGTAGGGATTTCAGTTCAGTCTCTGATGTTTAATAATAAAGGATTTACAACATAGCAAAGTACTGCGTCATTATAAAAGATACAGTGCTATCAAACATTTCCAAATTCTTGATTTCTGCAATTGATGTAATGCATATATTTTCTCCAAACTCATAAATACAAGAGGTTTATTTACCTATTTCTACAAAAGTTTACAAATTCCTACCATGCAATATGAATACTGTACATCCCCCTTCCTCACCCCAACCCGACCTCCTTCTGTATCCATCCCTGGAAAAAAAAACTATCTCCCAATTCACTTACAATTGCACTTTCAAAATTACAACTCTCTCTCTAGCCTTTGGCCCTCCATTCACTGCAACATTTCTGCAGCTACTGATTTACTCAACCACACCCTCACCTCCAACTTTTGATGTCCTAGTTGCCACAAAAAAATACTCTTTCTCATCCTGTCCATTCCCTCTAGTATGGCCCTCATCCCTGCTCCTTTAATTCCAAGGGACACAGACTTGAAAGGATATGGCAGACAACTGGTTTAACCGGATCCACCGTCAGATCTGGCTGAACCACTTAAAACACGATGGGGTCCTGCTCTCGTCAGCTAAAACTTCTTATTTTTCCAGGGTTATCCTGGAATGCAAAGATAACCTTCGGCTTCTTTTCTCTACTTCAAACCGTCTTCTTAAACCCCTCTACCCTGTCCCCTCCGCTCTCACCTTGAACAATTAGTATGAGGAGCTCATGGACTTCTTTGTCACTAAGATTGAGATAATCCGATCAACTGCCTCTGTCACATCCCTCCCTTCCACTAGCCCACCTGGCCAAATTTCTTTTAATGCTCCCCCTGCCCTAGCCCTGAACTCGCATCTTTCTCTTGTTTGTTCCCTATCTCCCATAATGCCCTCTCTAAGCTCATCTTGTCCGTGAGACCCAGCTCCTGTTCCCTCAATCTTATTCCCACTGAACTACTGATCACAAAACTTCCCCTCCTAGCCCCCATGTTCGCTGATATTGAAAACAGTTCTCTCTCTTCAGTGTCATCCCCTTCTCCTTCAAATCTGCTGTTATCACCCTCTCCTCAAAAAAAAAACAACTCTTGACCCCACCGTTCTTGAAACTACTGTTCCATTTCCAAACCCTCTTTCCTCTCAAAAGTTGTTTTTAATTTATTCACAGGACGTGGGCTTCACTGGCTGGGCCGACATTTATTGCCCATCCCTTGAACATGTCACCTCTCAAATGCATTCCCAACTTCCAGAAACTTCATGTTTGAACCCCTCCAATCAGGTTTTCACTGCTAAAGTACTTAAACAGTTCTTATCAAAGTCACAAATGACATCCTATGTGACTGTAACAAAAGTAAACTTTCCCTCCTCATCCTTCTTAAATAGCCTGTAGTCTTTGACATGGCTGATCACACTATCGTCCTCCAATGCCACTCCACTGTCATCCACTTGGATGGGACTGCTCCCATCTGGTTCCATTCTAACCTACCTAATCGTAGCCAAAGAATCATTTGCAGTGGCTTTTTTTCCTGCTTCCACATTGTTACTTCTGGCATCCAGCAAAGATCTATCCCTCCTATTTCTCACCTACATGCTGCCCCTCAGCAACATCATCTGAAGGCACAGCCTTAGTTTCACATGTGTACACTGATGACATCCAACTCTACCTCACTGCCATCTCTCTGGACTCCTCCACTGTTGCTAAATTATCAGACTGCTTATCCACCAACCAGTACTGGATGAGCATAAATTTACTCCCATTAAATATTGGGAAGACTGAAGCCATTGCTTTCAGTCCCTGCTCCAAACTTCATTCCCTAGCAAGTGACTTTTTCTCTCTCTCTCTGGCAATAGCCTGAGATTAAGCCAGTCTATTCACATCCTTGGTGTCACATTTGATTCCGAGAGGAGCTTCTGACCTCGTATTTGCATCATCACTAAGACTGCCAATTCCACCCCCGTAACATTGCCCAACTTTGCCCTGTCTCAGCTCGTCTGCTACTGAAGCCCTCATCCATGCCTTTGTTACCTCTATGCCTCCAACACATACCTGGCTGGTCTCCCACATTCTACCCTCCCTAAACATAAGGCCATCCAAAACTCTGCTGCCTGTGTCTTAACTCACAGTAAATACCATTCCCCTATCACCCCTGTGCTCACTGACCTACATTGACTTTTGGTCGAACAACATCTTGATTTCAAAATTCTCATCCTTGGGTGGAATTTTCTACTCTGGAGACTAAGTGTGGTGGCAGGCGGGAAAGTCGGCATGATCCCTATTGGGCAGCAGATCGGATTTATCTGCCTGATTTTCTGCTTTACAGCTCATTAATTATGCACCAACGAGGAGCTTGTTGAATCTCATGGCAGGGTGGGCAGGAACCGCTCTTCCCCATTGTAACCTCATAGAGTCAAAGGTCCTGGTGCCATATTTAATTTGCACCCACACAGACATTCACTCATTGCAGACCAGGTGTGGTGTGAACTTCTGCTACACCACGGAGCCCAAACATACAATGCACTTGGTTCCACAGTTCAGCGAGGCCTCCCTGGGGATCCTTCTTACGGCTGCCCAGGAAAGGCAGGAGGTCCCCTTTCCGAGGAATGGGAGCACGAGGCCCTCCCACCTGACCATGCTGGCCTGGGAGTGACTTCTTATGTTGGAGCCTGCCTAGTCAATCACAAATGATCTCTTCTCTCTATTCAAGCTACCAGCAAGAAAAGGCAGAGGAAGAACTTCAGCGAGCTCCCCAGTCCCAGAGGAGGCAGAAGAAGTATCTGAAGAAAAACCGTCACTGCGTTCACCTGCACCCTCCACCAGCGCAGATACACACGCTTCGGGGGGTCCTAGTTCGAGAGCAGGCTCAGGGTTACAATCTGGTAATCGCCTCACAGACATGCGTCCACAGCAGGCAGAGGAAGTGCCAGATGAGGTCTCTGATACTAGGAGGATTGCTGGGGACCAGGCCCCTGCTGAGTCCAAGTCCGATGATGAGCCTCTGGAATCAGCCCTAAGAGACATGTTGGAAATGCAAGGACAGGCAAGGGAAAGTCAGGCAGTGTTGTCAGATGCCGTCACCAGACTGGAACGAAGAATGGAGGAATCCAGCCATGTTCTGTCTGATGTCATGGCTCCAGCATGCAAGTGCATAGGAGTCTCCATGAGAAGGGTGTCGGCCACCTTGGAGATCCAGCAGTTTCTGCTGGATTTGCGCTCAGACCTGCATACCATTGCTCTAGCTAGGGGTCGTTCCAGTAGTGGCGAGGTGAAAGGAAGACTGGGCATCTTGACCTCCCTCCCAGTGCCTCTTCTCCTCAAGGAGTGAGGAATTGGCCCTCAGACTCCAAAAGGGAGGAGGAGTCCCAACCAGATACTCTAGGTCCCGCATTTCCCCGATTATTTCCCATCTTGTCCCTCAGTTCCATTAAGTCTCACTCAATCTCATCACAGCGAATTGCCTTTAGTTCCACATCTGCAACATGATCAAAGGCCCTTCCTATATGAAAATGATGGCTGCACATTTTCCCATGTAACCCTTGCATCTCAAGCAGACATTATTTGACTCCATGAGAATTGTTCATCAAGGTTAGTATCGCACTGAAGTCTGTAGTTTGTGGATGTTAATGGTAATGCCCAGGATATTGATCATGGGGTATTCAGCGATGGTAATGCCATTGAATGTCAAGGGGCAATGGTTAGATTCTGTCTTGTTGGAGATGGTCATTGCCTGGCACTTTTGTGGCGTGAATTTTACTTGCCACTTGTCAGCCCAAGCCTGAATATTGTCCAGGTCTTGCTGCATTTGGACATGAACTACTTTAGTATCTGAGTAGTCACAAATGGTGCTGAACATTGTGCAATCAACACCAAATATCCCCACTTCTGACCTTACGATGGAAGGAAGGTCATTGGTGAAGCAGCTGAAGACGATTGGGCCGAAGACACAATCCTGAGGAACTCCTGCAGCAATGCCCTGCAGCTGCGATGATTGACCTCCAACAACCACAACCATTTTCCTTTGTGCTAGGTATGACTTCAGATAGCGGAGTATTTTCCCCCGATTCCCCCTGACTCCAGTTTTGCTAGGGCTCCTTGATGCTACACTTGGTCAAATGCTGCCTTGATGTCGGGCAGCCACTCTCACCTTGCCTCATGGTGCTGTCCAGATGTCACTCCCTGTTGAGATGGTCAAGCGCTAACCATTGACGAATGTTTTTCATGTTAGAGCCGCCTTGCTATGCTGCTGTTATACTGGCATGAGTGCATCCATGTGTGCAATGGCGTTTCAGCCTCTTGAAGTATGCCATGGCCACTGATTTGTTGCTGTCATGGTTGAAAGGACTGCACTATATGTAGTTGCTTAAGGAGGTGCGCTAGACGAGTGCTTATCCCATTCCACATCGGCTACATGGTCCCTAGGCTACTGCGCCTTCAAAGAACGACCCCATCGTTAGGATTGAAGATAACTTATGCTTCCTCCATGTGATCATTGAGAGATTGATGACCTTTCGTCAAATGTTGAAGAGGACAATGAAGGTGTTGTGTCCCCTGCGAAAATGAAGAGAACTGTTATCATGAAAACCTGACTTCACCTTATTCCTCTTGAAATCTTGCAGCTATGAGGTTTGCTGAAAAAAGAGACATATCTAAGCTTTTTGTCTTGCACTCACAAGGAAACCATTATAAGGGGGAAAACAACAATTTATACTGTATGTGGAGCCAGTGCTGATTGGTGGTGGAGAATGCACTGCTATGGTGACTGATGGTTAACTGCCCAACATTGTTTGAAATTTAAACCTGATTGGTCAAGGCATTGTCCAGAGGAATGAGTTAGCAAAAATGGCTGTCTCTTATTTTGTTTAGCTGAAACAGGCATAGAGTATGTACTTTCTGTCTGCAAAGAAATTGTGTATTAATATATGGAGCTTCCAGTACACACAATTGCACCACATTGCGAGCCCAACTGACAATCTTAAATTGGTTGTCAGCATAATTCTCAGCACACTGAGGATTATTTAACAAATGTTGTCCAATCACAGAATCATGTCTAATGTTGGACACTGTGGGTGGAATTTTCCATAAATGAGACTAAGCGCAGTTTCGGCATCGCCCACCCCGTTGGTTGGAATGGCGGGAAAACATAGAAACATAGAAACTAGGAGCAGGAGTAGGCCATTCAGCCCTTCGAGCCTGCTCCGCCATTCGTTATGATCATGGCTGATCATCCAACTCAATAGCCTGCTCCCGCTTTCTCCCCATACCCTTTAATCCCTTTTGCCCCAAGAGCTATATCTAACTTCTTCTTGAAAACATACAATATTTTGGTCTCAACTACTTTCTGTGGTAGCGAATTCAACAGGCTCACCACTCTCTCGGTGAAGAAATTTCTCCTCATCTCAGTCCTAAATGGTCTACCCCATATCCTCAGACTGTGACCCATGGTTCTGGACTCCCCCGCCATCAGGAACATCCTTCCTGCATCTATCCTGTCTAGTCCTGTTAGAACTTTACAGGTTTCTATGAGATCTCCCCTCATTCTTCTGAACTCCAGCAAACATAATCCTAATCAATCAATCTCTCCTCATATGTCAGTCCCGCCATCCCAGGAATCAGTCTGGTAAACCTTCGCTGCACTCCCTCTATAGCAAGTACATCCTTCCTCAGATAAGGAGACTAAAACTGCAATATTCTAGGTCTGGTCTCACCAAGGCCCTGTACAATTGCAGCAAGACATCCCTGTTCCTGTACTCGAATCCTCTGGCTATGAAGGCCAACATACCATTTGCCTTCTTTACCGGCTGCTGCGCCTGCATGCTTACCTTCAGCGACTGGTGTACAAGGACACCCAGGTCTCGTTGCACATTCCTCTCTCTCAATTTATAGCCATTCAGATAATAATCTGCCTTCCTATTTTTGCTACCAAAGTGGATAACCTCACATTTATCTACGTTATACTGCATCTGCCATGCATTTGCCCACTCACCCAGCTTGTCCAAATCACACTGAAGCATCTCTGCATCCTCCTCACAGCTCACCCTCCCACCCAGCTTTGTGTCATCTGCACCCGATTCCGCACATGGAGGGTCATTAATTGTGCAAAGGCGCGCATCGGTCCGAATCACCTGGCGGATTGGGAGGTGATTCTCCTGCCCGCCATCAGCTGGTGGGTCCAAAGGTCCGGGCGCCACATTTAAAGGCCAGTCCAACACATAATCCTATTCTCTCCAGCCTACCAGAGATATCTTGCAGTCAGAAGAAGGCCGAGAGCCTCAAGAAGAAGGCAGCACCCTGCTTCACCCACAAGGCCTTCCAGATCAGAGGGGTGGAGGCGCACAGGCAAGTGCTCTATTCCAGGCATGACTGCAGGAAGTGCAGCACCCTCATCCCTCTGACCTGGCTGGCCGTTATGGAGCAGGTCAGCGAGGCTGGTAACCACGCCTGAAATGCTATTGAGTGCAGGAGGAGGATGAATGATCTCATCCGCTCTGTCAGGGTAAGTAATCCTTCAACTCCCTCTAATATCAAACTCTCATCATGGCACCATGCACTGAAACAGCTACTCTCTTTAGGGATCTATCGTAACCATTAGCGAGGGACACATAACAACACTCATTCTCTCACCAAGACATTCACGTCACCACCATCCCGTCGGTCAGGTTGCTCACACTCCACCATCTGGCCCTTCTGGGGAGGGCTCAGCTTACACAGGGGACATGCACCTCACCCAACCTCTGCTCCATCCCTTCTCATCACATGCCTTTCTTCACACGGGCCAAGCTGGCTCACAACAAGCACGGGAGATCGCAGACCAGGGGAGGGGCGGCTGACATCCTTGCCCTCAGTGAGTTTGAGGAGGCTGCAGCTGAGCTGGCTGGGGAGGACAGGGATCGCTCCTGTGGGGAAGGGGAGATCGACCTCTCCCAGCAACCCTGTACTGATCACAGCTCCATCACTTCATCAAACCCTGACATTCACAGTGAGTCACGTGCAGTCTTATCTAGCTCATGCTCATTAACTGAAACTCTATTTTCTAGGCACCAGCAGATCAAGGCCCCCAAACCATTCCAGCACCACCAGTGTGGGCCCACAGACTTCATCTGAAGATGAAGCTCTGGAAGAACTGTCATGGCACTCACACGCACCCTCCACTCGAGTTGGTGGGGCACAGCTGTAGATTAGGCTCGGGCTCACCTTCTGGGGAACGCCTCACTGACATGTCCCCGCAGCAGTCAGAGGCAGGGACAGCCCGGGTTTCCGGCACTCAGAGGGCTGCTGGAGACCAGCCACCCGTTCAGTCCACGTCAGCTGATGAGCCTCTGGAAGGGGCCGCCAACTCTAAGTTGGAGATGCAACAACGGGCCGGGCGGAACATCAGGTAGAGATTCGACAGTCACTAAACAGAAGAGAGCGAACAATGGGGGAGTCCATCCACATTCTGTCTGATGTCGGGGCTCCGACACATGAGCGTCTTGAGGTCACCATGGGAAGGCTGGCGACCACCATGGAGACCTTGGTCCAGCAGGTCTTGCCGGATTTGCATTTGGCCCTGCACCCCATGGCCACACACACTCTGGTGGGCACCATCAAGATGTAGGCGACATGGGAACAAGGCACCTTGACCTCCTTCCAGGTGCATCATCTCCTGCAGGAGTCAGGGCAGGGCCGTCGGGCATTCACAGGGAGGATGAGCGTCAGCCAGACACCCCGGGGGCCTCCTCTCAGGATACTCTAAGGGTGTGCAGCCGCTCACAGCCCGCTCTGCCTGTGACCCCATCCACTCCAGCATCTCAGGCTGCCGAGGGCACTTTGGCCCCTGAGCAGGCGACCCTTATCAAGCTGGGATGCTCCAGGCCTTGGGCCACCAGAAGACGTCCGCCAAGGTTGTCACAGACACCAGGACATAGCAGTCAGCAGGCTGCCTCCATTCTGCTGTAGATGTCGGGGCTGCACCCAGGCGCAGTAGTAGAGTTAGGAATGTTAAGAAAAATTGATGTTACTTTTGGATCATGGGTGTGCTAGACATGTAAAGAAATTACACTATTGTGGAAATATTTGATGGTTATGTGAATGTTCTTGGCATCTGAAGGCCTTATGATTTTGTTATTTGGAATCCTCTTATTTTAAGGTTTAGCCTTGCTCCCACTCAGTGATAATGTCCCACTGTGAGATTCACATTCCTGTGATGTTAACCTCAGTGGAACTAGTCTCCGCGCCCTTGTGTGATGTCAGGGAGATGTGCTTAAATATTTATTGGAGGTGTGTGATGTAAGCATTTCTGACTCTTTGTCCTCAAGGAACACCATTGAGTGAGGGCAGCTCATCAGCATTGATATTCTAGTGGCGTTTGTTTCTCCTCAATGGTAATGGCATAAGAAAAGACATGCACAGGAGGAGGAGATCCCTCGGCATGTCCACATCTCAGTCGCAGCAATGTTTGCATCATTAGATGGCGGCGAAGGCTTCAAGTCTTCTCTCTCATCGTTCTTGCTCCTAAGTGGACTCTCAGTTCCCAGAATGAGCTCACTCACAGGGCCCCATGGATCAAAACAAAGATCATGGCCTGGCGATTCATGAGGCCAGAACGCACAACTGTGAATGCAGGACTCGTTCTGGCTGCAAGTGGGTGGACATCCCCTGAGGTGAAAGAAAATGGCATTGAGGATTAGGAGAGATGTGGCCCTACTCCTTCATTTAACTTTACACTTCCTGGAACCTGTCAGCGATTAACGTATCATGGGCACATCTCCCATGTCTTCCTTCCTCCATGGCGTGATCGGGTTCATACTGACCCTCAACAGCCTCCTGAGGTTCCTGGGCCTCCTCCAGGTCATCCTCTGGCAGGGGGTCACCTCTTAACATTCCCAGATTGGGAAAGGTGCAACACACTGCAATGTTCTGCAAACCCTGTAGGGTGTGTGTTGGAGTGAGCCATCTGAGCGTTCCAAGCATCTGAAGTGCATCTTCAGAAGCCCTATGGTCTGCTCTATAAGGGAGTGTGTTGAGCTGTGAGCAGCGTTGTACCTCTCCTCGGATGGACTCTGAGGGCAACACACCAGTGTCATCAGCCAACATTTCAATGGGTATCCCTTATCCCCAAGCAGCCATCCCTGCTGGTGTAATGGTCCCTCTCAAACCTCAGGCACCTGGGAGTGACTCAGGATGTAGAAGTCGTGGCAACTCCCAGGGTACCGTGTCCAACCATGCAGTATGTGCTTCCGGTGACCACACACCAGTTGTACATTGATAGAATGGTAGACCTTGCGGTTTATAAACATTAGGGGCTGCTGACATGGAGCCCGTATAGCCACAACGGTGTAGCCTATTGCACCATGCACTCTTGGGAAACCTGAGATGGCGGTGAAGCCGGTGAATCTCGCAGCCTGGTTATCTTCGCCTAGAGCAAACCTGACATAATGATGGACCTTCCTGTAAAGGGTATCCATGATCTCCTTTATGCATCGATGTGTTGCAGACTGTCATGCTGCACAGATCCCCTGTTGATCCTTGGAAAGGACCAGAGGCCAAGAAATTTAGTGCTGTGGTCACCTTCAAAGCCACTGACAGGGGATACCCTCCAACCCCATGTGGCATCAGGCCTTCATGAAGAATGTGACATAAGTGATGCACCAGGTCGCGGGACAAGCACAGACGTGCACGGTATTGTCTCCCACTCATTTGTAAATAGGAGACCTTTGTACGATAAACCCTAGGTCTGGCGAGTCACCCCCATTGCCTGGGTCTCTCTTCCTGACCCTCCTGTTCATGCTCTGGCTCTGTTTGACTATATCCCTCCTGCTCGAGCAGCGCGCGGAGTCGCCTCTCCCTCCTTCGCCTCCTCCATTGCATTTGGACCCTGGCAAAGGCAGCATTGGATCCATTTTTTTTTAATTGATTTTTTTTTCTAGCTTGATTTTTGAACTGCATCATTATAAGGAAGATCATAAATGGTGCTGCTGACTTTCAACTGACAGACCAGCTTCCAACCTCCCCCTATCACCCACCAAGTTCCTCCCATACTCACCACCTCCTAATTCCCCTTCCATCTGTCACTATCCAGTTTCCCCCATTCCCCTTGACAACATCATTATTGATGTGGATATTCTGGTCCTCCCCCTGAACCCTTTAATGCTTAATATAACCCTTTAAACCCCATCCCCTTTGTCGACCTGACCCCTCCCCTTCTTGAGGCCACAGGCACCCTGAGTTTAAGGGATCCTCCCCATGAGACCATCCAATGCCAACCCCTCTGTGACTTTTCAGCTACCGACCTACAGGACCCAGATGCCTCCCCTGAACATTACTGTGCCCTCTGCCTCACAATACCATGACTCGAACCCCTCAAGACCAAATTCCTTAAATGACTGACCATGCCCTGCACACCAGACTGTGCAGGACTGTCACTGCCTGGAGAAAATTTCACCACCCAACTCCGGGACTAAGACATGAATGCTATGCAGAGCCCTGTAATATGAGATTACATTGTCCCAGGACAGTTTCTTCAATATGCCCCCGATAACGGGGCCTCAGCCCCAAGACAGTCTCTTCAGTATGCCCCAAACAGCACGGCCCTGGGCCCCAGGACAGTTTCTGACTCTTCCTTGGACAGTCTTATAATTCTTGCCAAAGGACAGTCTTCCATTACGCCACTCTGTTCCTTGACCACCTCCTCCTCCCCTCCTTTGTTACACACCCCTCCCTCTCCTCATCCTGCCTCGGTTTCCCCCCTCCCCTACTGTGTTCCACCCTCCCTTCCGAGTCTTGCTCCGTATCCCCTTTACCTACTCGTATTGCCCCCTGCGCCCAGCATTGGCCCAGCTTGTGATACAGGCATCGATAACCTCTCAGCAATGCTTTAAAGTTAGGCGAAAGCAACGTCTGCTGACCTTGAGGTTGTTAATGAAACGAAGCTCCAGGTGCACACCAATTATATACAGGCGGGGAAAGGAACGTTCTAATTATCTGCTGGCGGGACATTTAATTTGGAGAGGGAGTGTAATTCCTATGAGTTGGCCTTTTATTGAGCATTGATGAGATACAAATTAATGCAAATCTGGTTCCCAACATAAACCAGCGGGAAACTCAACCTGCCTTTAACCCGCAATCAAAGTCGGGAGAATTAAATTCCAAATTAATTTCCTGCCGGTGGGAAACTGACTTTTTCCATCACAGCAAGTTTAGTGCCTCCACTTACCACGATTCCCACCATTGGTGGGAACAGAAATTTTCGCCCCTTGTTTTGAAATCCCTCCATGGCCTCGCCCTTCCCTGTCCCTGTGATCTCCTCCAACCCCACAAGCCTCTGTGATCCCTGCGCTCTTCTAATTCTGGCTTCTTGTGCATCCCCAATTTTAATTGCTCCACCATTAGTGGCTGTGCCTTCAGTTGCCTAGGCTCCAAGTTTTGGAATACCCTCCCTTCACCTTTCTGCCTCCCTACCTCGCTTTCCTCCTTTAAGACACTCCTTAAAACCTCACTCTTTGCCCAAGCCTTCGGTCGTCTGACCTAATATCTCCTTATATGGCTCAGTGTCATACTTGGTTATATATTAATCCTGCGACATGTCTTGAGATGTTTCATTATGTTAAAGGTGCTTAATAAATATAAGTTGTTGTTGTAGTTGTAGCAAATGACTGAAGCCCTTTTTGGCTAAGAACTGATGAAGGAAGTTTTAATTTTGTCTGTGACCTTTAGTCATTTGTGCTTGAAGAAAGGTAAATTATCCCATACAATTAGAGTTGATTTTTATGGGTTTGCTTAAAATGTCAGATGCAAATAATAAAATGTGTGAAGAAAATGATAAACACTATAATTGTCATTGATAAATTGTTTTCCACATATGAAATGTTGAAATGTCTCTACAACAGAAGAGACAAAAACATAGCTGCGCATTCAAAAGACCGAACTTCAACTTCACCACCTTGCATCCTACTCTTTAGGCCCCATGAAATTTAAGCAATTTTGATGTGACCATGTTTATTTACATCTTTATTTGGTTTAACAGAAAAGGACTTGCAAAAAGGAGTGAGTGGGTGGCAGGCAGGAGTTGGGCAGGATGGGCACTGGGAGAAGGTGTGTATTGAGATAGGAGTGGCAAATTCAATTCCTTTCTCGAGCAAATGTGAAGAGACCTGCAGCACAGTGTGTTTTGCTGGTTTAAACTTCTTGAAGAGAAGCAGTCTGAAATTTTCCACACTAATTTTGGCCCTCAAAATTGATTTGTGGAGTCCACAAGTATATGGACTAGTGGGCGATGCATTTGATATAATTTGGGAATAAATTAGCCCTTAATAAGATTCAATCACCTAGACTAAACCATGTGCGTAATGCCATGGGAGCTGATTATACCTGATCATTCTCTATATAATCTCCCATAATCTTTATGGGACATAACTTTGCAAGAAACATCACCTTGTCACCCAGCTTGCTTACGTAAATCAACCTCACTGCTTAAGAAAAAATAAGCTCAAATTATGATTTTTACATTGTGATTATTTTTATTCCTGAACTGATGTGCCATACCTGTAAAACTAGCATTTTGGGACCATTATTCTTTTTCAGTTGTCATATACTTTGGGAGGAGGAAAGGGGGAGGGGTGAAGCTCTCTTGTAGATAATGGCGGCTTCATCCTGTTTACTTTTCCTGGTGCTGCTGTTTCCATTGACTTTCCTCTGGACAATTATCTGGTGTGACACACCATGACAAAGTGTTTTTTTTGTTGCAGCCTAGTGTTTCAAATAATGCTGCGCGTGTGGAAACATATCATTTTGTCTAACCCAGGAAGACTCTTGTTCAAATAACTGAAATGAGATGAAATATCAGGGTGTGGCTCCAGCTAATTATTGTACCTGTTTCTTCTGCAAAGATTTTCCGAGTTTTACAAATCCTCCTGCTTTTAAAAAGGGGGTTTACGCCTCCAAATAAATTTTCAAACTTTGATTTATTTTTAAATGGTTCCATAGCTCTTTACATATTGTGATGGAAATTTACTTTAAAAACTGCCATCCAATGCTGTGAACTGACCACTTTAATGAGAAAGCCCGTGCTGAATATTTAATGTATCTACTGGTGTTGAGGATTACTGAGTTATTATGGTGTAATACAGTCTTGTTACTAATAGCTGTTACAACTTGGCCTTTGCTTTTTGTCTGCCACTTGAACTGACTGAACTGACATGGATTTTCTGTGGTATTTGATACTTTGACCTGTTGCTCTCTTTAAGGCTTAGAAAGTAAACACCTCTTTCCTTGATTGAATAAAATACCATTAAGGCCTAATAATTTGTCTGGGTCACTGTGCAGGGTGCATAGTTTTAGTTCATTGTTTTTCTAACATAAACATTTTCTATTTAGCTTTCCTGTTGCTTGAGAAAATTGACTTCTGGTATAACAAGTACAAACCTTATCCTATGACACGATGTATAAAATGTTAGTTTTCAACTACAAACAGAAATTTCAAGCTTTGTTAACTGAAGTTTCATTAAGTCAGGAGTACATTGATTCTTATCCATTCAGTTTTGATGGCTAAATTGCATTAGGCATTTCCTTTTCTGCACATGATTAATATCCTGTAGTCTTCAGTGGCTGTAGGAATTTTCAGAATTTATAGTATGGGTGCTGTACTAAGTCAATACATAAGTGAAAGTATAGGTACTGCCAAAATTACTTGTGCAAATAGAAGAATAGCTGAAAGTAGCTCTTTCTAAAACCAGATTTTATCTATATTCTTTGAGCATAGTTTACAACTATAAATCCTTTTGATTGAAACTACATTTAAACTATTTTGTTGTTCCCTTTCTTTGTCTGTAATTGAGATGAGGGTGACTGCCCTTGAAATCAAGGCAACATTTCACCAAATATGGCATCTAGGAATCCTAGTAAAATTGAAGTCAATGGGAATGGGGGGGGGAGCTCTCCATTGGCTGAAGTCACAGAACTAAGGAAGATGGTTGTGGTTGTTGGAGGCCAATCATCTCAGGCCCATGACACCATTGCAGGCTCCTTAGGTTAGTGTCCGAGGGCCAACTGTCTTCAGCTGTTTCATCAATGGCCTGCCTAGTCTATCAAAAGAAGTTCACTGATGATTACATAGAATTTGGTTCAGTTCGCAACTCTTCTGTTATTGAGGCAGTCCTTGCTCACATACAGGAATATCTGGACAAAATTTGAGCTTGGGCTAATAAGTGGCAAGCAACAATTACACCATATAAGTGCCTGTAAATGACAATCTCCAATAAAAGAGAGTCTGACCACTTCCCATTGACATTCAATAGCATTTCTGTCATTGTATCCCCACCATTAACATCCTGGGGGTCACCACTGAACAGAAGTGTAACTGAACCAGCCAAAAAAATACACAGCTACAAAAGCAGGGCAGGGACTGGGCATGTTATTCACCTCCAATTCCCTAAAGCCTTTCCACCATCTACAAGACACAAGTCAGGAGTGTGATGGAATGCTCTCCACTTGCCTGGATGAATGCAGCTCCAGCAGCACTCATGAAGCTGAATGCTATCCAGAACAAAGCAGTTCACCTGATCGACACTCCATCCACCTCCTTAGATGTTATCTCCCGATACCACTGGCACACCATGGCTGCACGATGCACAGAAGCAACTCACCAAGGTTTCTTCAGCAGCACCTCCAAAACCTGTAATCTCTATTATTCAAAAGGGCAAACTAGGGCAGCAGACGCATGGCCTCCAACCATGAACACCACACACCATTCTAACTTGCAAATATATGGCTGTTCTTCATTATGGCTGGGTCAAAATCCCGAAGCTCCTTACCAGCAGCACTGTGGATCAACCTTCACCACATGTTGGACTCCAATGGTTCATGAAGGCAGCTCACCACTACCTTCTCAAGCACAATTGTGAATGGGCAGCAGTGGCACCCGCTTCCCATGAATGAATAAGAACCAATTATTACAGAGTACAATATATGAGAGTCCAGATCTCTTTTTACAATTGTTAAGTTGTCAGGGAAAATAGTCTGGGGACCAAAGTGTACTAGGAAATGTGTTTAGACAGCTTAATCATTGTTTGTGTGACCTCATAGTTTTGAAATTTTGCAAGCTATTAAGCGATTATCTCCTGCATAATCTTTATTAAATGCAGCCAACCCAGGAAAAGATTGATCAATACATTCAAATGAAAAAAGTCAGCTTGCAGCATCCTTTCTAGGGAATTGTATATGAACAATTACTAAGGCAGAATATTAGAATGCTTTTGAATGAAGAAAATATGGAAACTCTCTTGAGTATTTATATTGCAACTACTTGTTTTACATTTGAATAAAAGACCTTGTATAAATATTCCTCATATTGATTAAGAAAATAAGTTCTCCATTTTCAGAGTTGATTTATTTCTGAGTTCTAAAAACGAACACATATTTGAACCTTGTAAAGTGTTACAGGATTTCAGGGCTAATACACAGCAATTCTGTTTCCACTGGAATAGAAACATGATACTTTATGGAGAATGGGAGTTAAACTGATTCTTGCCTCAGAATACAAATTTGTATTTGTAAGAGCCCCGCAATTTGGCAAATTGGATCCAGAATTGGCTGAGTGGCAGGAAGCAGAGGGTGATGGTCGAAGGGTGTTTTTGTGACTGGATGCCTGTGTCCACTGGGGTTCCACAGGGATCGGTGTTGGGTCCCTTGCTGTTTGTGGTATAGATAAACGATTTAGGTTTGAATGTAGGAGGGTTGATCAGTAAATTTGCAGATGACACAAAAATTGGTGGGGGTGGTAAATAGGAGGGTAGCCTTAGATTACAGGAGGATATAGATGGGCTGGTCAGATGGGCTAATCAGTGGCAAATGGAATTTAATCCAGATAAGCGTGAGGTGATGCACTTGGGCAGGACAAACAAGGCATGGGAAAACACGATGAATGGCAGGACCCTGGGAAGTACCGAGGATCAGAAGGACCTTGGTGTGCATGTCCACTGGTCCCTTAAGGTAGCGGGACAGGTAGATAAGGTGGTTAAGAAGGCATATGGGATACTTGCCTTTATCAGCTGAGGCATAGAATATAAGAGCAGGGAGGTTATGCTGGGTGGTGGGAGTCTGGAACTCACTGCCTGAAAGGGTCGTAGAGGCATAAACCCTCATAACATTTAAGAAGAATTTGGATGTGCACTTGTGATACAAGGCTGTGGGCCTAGTGTTGGAAAATGGGATTAGAATAGTTAGGTACTTGTTTGATCAGCGCAGACTCGATGGGCCGAAGGGCCTTTTTCTGTGCTGTAGACCTCTATGACTCCATTATTCTAAACTCATAGAGTTGTACGCTACAAGAGTCCATTCTGTCCATTATGCCTGTGCCAGCTCTCTGAAAGTACAAACAATTTGTCCCACTTCCCCTCTTTCTCTTTTTGACCTGAAAATGTTTTCCCCCTCAAGCATTTAAACCAGTTCCCTTCTCTACGTTACTATTAAATCTGTTTCCACCACCCTGAGATTTTAAAAGAAAAGAAAACTCTGGGAATGCAAAGTTCGACGTAAGTACCCGAAAAAGGAAACCTTTTCATTTGGTTGAATTGTTCTGAAGGCTTAGATCCAAAATATCATACTTTTTCTTCGAAATACAGGTTAGCTGTCATGCAGTTCCAATATTTTCTGTTTCTATCTTACAGTTGCATAATTAAAAATTAGTCATGGGATATTTATAGGAAGAAAGTTGCATGCATTGAAAACAAATTTCTGTACCGACATGAAACTAAGTTGAATAATTTTCACATATTTCCATACATGCCTTTAAAGAAACAGTTGCAGACTGTACTTTTTCACTTGTCACATCTGTAAATGTAAGTTTCAAGGGATTGACTGCTTAACACCAAAGATCTTGAGGAATACACATGCTGAACAACAAATATGATTAAAACTATCTGCCTAATTCTGTTGTTTGTATTATTCACCTTGATACTTAATAGGAATCTTGAACATTGAGAAGAAATCTGAGCTAATGGAGCCAAAATGACTCCAGGATATCAGAAAGGTTTAAGCATTCTTTATAATGTTTATGTAAGTCTGCTTTAAGTATACCTTTCAACCTTTTCCAGATGTAACTCGGACACCACAACCGTCTGCCTGGCACTTTAGTGGAGAATGACCTTGATCCTTCTCTTACATTAATAGTAGTGGCAACTTTTGAGGATCCTGATCCAGCCACCTACAGTTGATCCTTTCTGTAACCTTTACCTTTGAGAACTATATGGTAACTATGTCTTTACAGTGAGAGTGTTTTGCATGGTTTCTGTACTAAACCTCAGAATGCTAATAGCTTTGAGGAATTCTGAGCTCCTTTAGCCAGCTTAATTTTTAAGAGTTGAGTTCACAGCCTGTGCTGAGCAGCCTTCTAATATTGTGGTGGTTATGCTACTTAGGCATTGAAAGCAGTTTTGCTCTTACTTCCTTTTCTTTAATTTTCTCCCTCTCTTAAAGGTACTTTCTTATGTTAAATATATAGTTGCTCAGATGCCAGCACCCTTTTTGAATCTGGTCAAGTACCAAATTTCTTTTTGTGAGTTTGGACAATGGGAATCAACAGGCTAGTCAATATAACAGGTCTTACCCAATGTTCACACGTGCACTTTTTCCACCAGGGATTACTCTCTGGAACTTGGGAGGAAGAATTCTCATAATTAGTTTCCCTCTCTAACTTAATGATTCTGAGGCCAATTATTCCATACCTTCAATGCTAACTCATCACAGAGTGATCTGAATAACTCACACCAGATGGTGCATTTATCTACTGAGTCAATGATGTTCCAGTACCAGCTTTCCTGAGGGTGTCAGCTGTGGCTCAGTTCATAGCACCCTCGCCTTTGAATCAGAAGGCTGTGGGTTCATGTCCCACTCCGGAAACCAAGAACTGTGAATGTACTCGAAAGAGTTACATGCGATCTGTTGATAACTCGAAAGAGTTACCAGCTTTCCTGTGTGTTGATTATATTACCAAAATAAACAAGTTTTCATAGAATGGTTACAGAAGAGAAGGAGGCCATTTGGCCTTTCATGGCTGTGCAGGCTTGTTGCATCTCAGCTAGTCCCACTCCGCCACCTTTTCTCCGTAGCCCTGCAAATTTTTTCTCTTCAGGCAATTATCCATTTCCCTTTGAAGGTCTCTTTGAAACTGCGTCCACCGCAATCCCAGGTAGTGCATACCAGATCCCAACCATTTAATGCGCAAACAAAAAAATCTTCATGTCACCATTGCTACTTTTGCCCACCACCTTGGATTGTCATTAAAAACCTATCTGGTTCACTAATGCCCTTTAGGAAGGAATCACCCATCCTTATCTAGTGTGACCTGTATGTGACTCCAGGCCCACAGCAATACCTGCCTTCTGAAATGGCCTAGCAAACCACTCGGTTGTTATGAAGGTGACTGACCACCACCAAATCAAGGTCAATTAGAGTTTTACAATAAATGCTGGCCTTGCCAGTGACGCCTTCATCTGTAAATGAGTTATTGAGTAGAATTCAGCTTTTTCATTTAGATATTTGTCACTGAAATGGAAATAGCAATTGCTTTATTGTTAAAATGATTAGAATTCATTGGAAATCAGGTTCTAAGGTAAAAGTGGCTGCTGTATCATGCAAATCAAAATGATATACAGTTTCTTTCGAAGCAGAGCTAGATACAGGCTTCATTGTTCTGTAGAATAGTCTCATTATTTTGTACTCTACTAGGGTCGCATTTTGAAAAATGTTGATGCATAATATGATTAAATTCTTGAATGTAACTTGATTGAATCCTGTATAGAAATGTAAAATGAAAAATTGGTACATTATCATGACCTACAAAGAAAAGTAGAGTGTGACATATTTGAAATCAACTGCTCTTTAACTGATTCAGAACTGTTTTGGGAAGGAAGGGAAAGAATAAGGTTAGGGAGCTGTAAAATAGTATTAATTTTTCAAGTATAATAATAGCACTTGTGTTTGTTTAGTACTTTTAACATGGGAAACTCTCCCAAAGTGTATTACAGTAGTACAATCAGACAAAAGCTGACCTGGAGCCAGAGGAGATATTAGGAGATAAAAACAAAAAACTACTGCGGATGCTGGAAATCCAAAACAAAAACAGAATTACCTGGAAAAACTCAGCAGGTCTGGCAGCATCGGCGGAGAAGAAAAGAGTTGACGTTTCGAGTCCTCATGACCCTTAAGCAGGAGGGTCATGAGGACTCGAAACATCAACTCTTTTCTTCTCCACCGATGCTGCCAGACCTGCTGAGATATTAGGAGAGATGGATAAAACCTTGGTCAAAGATGCAAATTTTATAGAGGGCCTTAAAGGATTTGAGGAATATAGTGAGTTATAGAGAGGGAATTCTGAAGCTTAGAGACTAGACAACTGAAGGTGCAACTCCAAATAGTGGGACAAAGGGAATGGGAGTGCAAAGAGGCCTGAGTTTGAGGAACACAGAGACCTGGGACGGTTGAAGGAATGGAGGTTATAAAGATAACGAGGGGTAAGGCCACAAAGGAATTCAAACACAAGGATGCAAATTGTAATTTGGAGGTGTTGGGAGACTAGAATGATCCCGAAGTAGAGATCAGTTTTAGCAGAGGAGAGCGAGGATGAATGGCTAAACCAGTTGTGCAACAGATACGCTCAAATCTTTGGACTTGAGGAAGTGAAGATGGAACCATACCAGAGGACTGACCGGAATGGAAGAGTGTAAGAATTTTGCTGGTGACAAGGACATCAAATTGTAGATGAGGGAGCGTTTCAGCCAATCAACAGGTATAGAAGCATTGTGGTAAATAGAGGGCTAAAAACTAGAGAGGTAGCAGTTTAAAAATGCAAAGTGCAGAATGAGCTGGGGCTAGAAGGTTTAGTGAGTTGTGGATGGTGAGGATGCATGTTAGTGGTTAGAGATGATTTTGTCTGTGATTGAGACTAAAGAAGTTTCCCTTGGTGGAGAATTCTAGAACCAGGGGACATAGATTCAAGATAAGTGACAGATGGTGTAGGGGGATATGAGGAAGAACTTCTTTACGCAGAGGGTAGTGGGTGTCTGGAATTCGCTGCCCAAGTTGGTTGTAGAGGCAGAAACTCTAAACTCTTTTAAAAAGTACCTGGATCTGCACCTTAAGTGCTGTAACCTGCAGGGCTATGGGCCGGGTGCAGGAAGGTGGGATTAGAAAGGGCACCTGGGTGTCCTCGGGCTGCCATGGATAAGATGGGCCGAATGGCCTCCTTCTGTGCTGTAACTTTTCTATGGTTCTATGTGACATGGGAAGGCCAAAGAGTTGGCGTTTAGTATGGTTTATAGAATTTAAATGGAAGGAAAGATTTACAGTGGGTTTTAAAGTAGTGAAATCAGAGTAGAGAGGACAAGATGAGTTCAGATGAAGACTGAAATCACCAAAACTAAGGACTCACCCATTGCAGTGATTGAAGGAAAATATCTTGTGGAGTAACTCAGGATAGACTTTTGGGGAAGCAGATGATGGTAGAGAATGGGAATTTTAAAAGTGAAGACAAAGGGATAGACCAAGGTGAATTGCTTGCAGAAGGAGAAAGTAGCAGAGGATCAGGGGGAAAGACAAGATGTGATTTGGTGATGAGGATCACACAGACGCCAGAGTGGTTTGGGTGTGGCGGGTGGTGGAAAATATAGTCAAATGGGCATGTATGAGCCAAGTTTCTGTCAATGCCAGGACTAAGTGCAATCACCTACTCTAAGGCCATGGATGGCAATGGCCTGATTTGAAAGTAAACAGATATTTCTGGAGGGCAGTGTAAATTGAAGCAGCAATTGATGTTCTGCTGGTAATGGAGGGTGGGGTAAGTGGGATGAGAAGGTAACTGGTAAGATTAGCCCAAAGTTGGTCCGCTGGGTGAGCCAGTCAGTGCAAAAGAGGCCAAGGCAGTTGGAGTTGCTGCTTGTAAGCCCATGAAAGCACATATAAACCTGGGAGGGCAGCAGGAGAGTAGGAAGGCAGAGGATTGGTGGTTGGGGTAGAGATTAATGAACTAAGTACCCGAGAGGGAGTAAATAAAAGGTGGTTTGCTTTGGCAACAGGGAGAGGAGGAGAGAAAAGTTCAGAGGCACCAAAAGGAATAAAGGAACTATAAATGATGGGCTTAGGGAGAATTTGGGCTACACCACTATGTCAAAGATTATGAGAAACGTATCCTTATCACTAGGACTTGTTATAGACAAGCAGGGTTGCAGTTAAATGAGTTACACATTCTTATTTACATGCAGACATTCATACATTCCTTCAGGCAATGCTCCATCTACTCGATTGGATTTAATTTTTTGAAATTAAGCTGATCATTCAAGGGCATTTTTTTTTGCAGAGTATCCATTTAAACTTTTTATCATAGAGTGTATACTGATTTCCCTGTGGGCATGATTACTTGGGAATGTTTTTGTGCAGTTGTTTGTCCACACTGCTTCATAAAGTGGATAATCCTTAACAATTAGACCCAATTTAGACAGCAGGATACAGGCAGAAAGAACTTTGCTTTATATATTAGCGTTTACATATGCTTCACAGCCAATGAGTTACTTTCAAAGTGTGGCCACCATTACACAGACAGCCAATATGCAAGCAAACAACCACTTAATCTATTTTGCTTGTGTTGTGTGTTGGTTAGTCTAGCTGAGATGTTGGTATGTCCAAACAATAGCTAGTTTATTATATACAACTGAACTATATACAGCTACTCATAACTAGGTGATACACTGCTGAAGCCATGAACATCCTTTCCCCACTCAACTCCTCATCATTTTCTCCCTTCTCCTAACTATGCTTCAGTTCTGCCGAAGGGCCATGAAGGCTCGAAACGTTAACTGATTTCTTCTCCGCTGATGCTGCCAGACCTGCTGAGTTTTTCCAGGTAATTCTGTTTTTGTTTTGGATTTCCAGCATCCGCAGTAGCTTTTAGCTTTTTGTTTTTATCCTCATCATGTGTTCTCTTACATCGTTATTATGCAAGGAGCTATTTACACAGTCCCACACATTAACCCTTACAAACCCTCATAGTACAGACCGAGGGATAAATATTGGCTAGGAACCTTTGAACTTGAGTGCTTATCTTCACCAAGGTTCCTTAGACAGCACCTTCCAAACCCACGACCACTACCATCTAGAAGGACAAGGGCAGCAGATAGATGGGAACACCTCACCTGGAATTTCCCCTCCAAGTCACTCACCATCCTGACTTGGAAATATATCGCTGTTCCTGCACTGTCGCTCGGTCAAAATCCTGGAACTCCTTCCCTAACAGCACTGTGGGTGTACCTACACCACATGGACTGCAGCGGTTCAAGAAGGAGGCTCACCACCACCTTCTCAAGGGCAATTAGGGATGGGCAATAAATGCTTTCCCAGCCAATGAAACCCACATCCTGTGAATGAATAATAAAAATAAATAAATAATATATTCAAATCTGCAATGTGACTCAAGTCCAAAATCTTCTCCCTCAGAGTACTTTCACTAAACCAGATTAGGAGATGGGATTTGTCTACTATTGTGGATATCAGCAGACAAATACAGTGGTAAGTATCTATTACAGGAAATCTGTTATTTTGGATTCATCTGACCACTGGAGTCTATGGGATTTTGCACATATTTCTTTGAAAGGTTGTTTTATGTTTGGCTTCCTGTGAGTCAGCTTTCTACATACACATGTTTTGTACAGCATTTATCTTACAGCTTCAAAATAGTTAAACCATCTATATTTGGGACACCATGCTTTTTCAGCTCTGATTGATGTCACCTATAAAGGGTTTCTTCACAGCTATTTATTGAAAATCATCTCCAGAAATTTACACAAAACTAAGTTAATTTAAATAGTCATTCGGTAGTACAGAACTTGAATATTGCTGAAAAAAGATATGCTGTTGAAGCTTTTCGTCATGCATTCATCATGACAGATACTCAAGAATACCAGTGGCAAAGGGAACAACAATTTATACTGCATGAGAAAAGAGAGCTGATTGGTTGGCTAGTGGACTCTGATTGGTAGAGGTGTTGCCATGGAGAATGCACCAGGGAACAGTTAAGTGTCAAGATTTTGTTTGAATTGTAGCCAGGCAGGTCGACTCTGGGCAAGGCATTGCCATGGGTATTAGCAGTAGCAACAAGAGTGGTACCCTCCACTAACAGGATGTTGCCATTGGACCAAAAAGACGTTCTGCCTATCACTCAAATCAGTAATCTGGTATATGAATTTTGTTGCTCGTGTGATGTCAGGTATGTAGGCTGTACACCCCAACCACTGGCAGATCATATCAAACAGCATAGCCCTTTGGCTGTTCACAACAGGCAAAATACTTACTGTACCTAACCCACCTGTGCTTACAAAACTCAAACATAGTGTCCAGCATTAGATGTTTGGACAGCACTTGCTTAACAATCCCTATTGTGCTATGAATTACACTGACAACCAAGTTAAGGTTATTAGTCTGGCTCACAGTATGGCTCACTTAGGCAAGCTAGAAGCTACATATATTTGTACACAGGGGCCTGTCCTTTGCAGACAGATGGAGCATGTCCACACATTGTGCCTTTATTAACAAAACAAAAGCTTGGGGGACAGCCATTTCCTAGCTCATTCTCCATGGCTATGACTTCAGAGTCGACCTGCATGGTTTGAATTTGAACAAAAGCTTGGCAGTTAGCTGTTCCCTGTTGCATTCTCCATGGCAATGCCTCTACCAATCAGAGTCCACTTGCCAACCAACTCTTATCATGCAATATAAATTGTTGTTTCCTTTTCTGTTGGTATTCTTGTGTAATTGTCCTGATGAGGACTTCAACAGCAAGTCTTTTTTTTCAGTTGATTTATTTTACCTTCACATTGGATTAGGATTTCTTGAACAGACCTCTCATCATATTTCTGGCAGCCATACTGGAAAACTCTAAAAATCTGGATGAATAATTGGACCTGGAGTATCACAGCTAAACTAAAAATTTCATAGTCTCATATCATAAGATCACAAATAGATTTTGTCAACAGAATTGGTGTGCTCTGCATGATGCAATCCATTTCATATTTAAGTAGTATCATGGGCCGAATTTTCATCCTGACTCGGAGAAAACCTGACCTGCGCACTTTCACTAAATACGCACCCGACCCATATGTGTGACTTTACGAGGGGTTGTCGACTTTTCACAGTGCATATTGTGAGCTATATTGGGCACGAGGCATGTGGATGTGGGGCTGAGCCGATTAGAAGGCCCACCTCGGTTCTCCAATACAGTAGCCCAGCTCCCAATGAGGTTTAAAGGCCCCTAAACCTCACCCTTCAACCCCTGACCCAACCCCACGCCACCCCATACCACCTCACATTCCACAATGTCACCCTATGCCACCTTTTTAAAAAATTCATTTTTATTCATTTTACGGGATGTGGGCGTCACTGACTAGCCCAGCATTCATTGCCCGTCCCTAATTGCCTTGGAGAAGGTGGTGGTGAGCTGCTGCCTTGAACCGCTGCAGTCCCTGTGGCGTAGTGCTGTTAGGGAGGGGGGTTCCAGGATTTTGACCCAGCAACAGTGAAGGAACAACAATATATTTCAAAGTCAGGATGGCAAGTGGCCTGAAGGGGAACTTCCAGGCGGTGGTGTTCCTATGTATCTGCTGCACTTGTCCTTCTAGATGGTAGTGATTGTGGGTTTGGAAGGTGGTGCCTAAGGAGCCTTGGTGGGCTTCTGCAGTGCACCTGTAGATGGTACACACTGCTGCCACTGTTCGTCAGTGGTGGAGGGAGTGAATGTTTGTGGAAGGGGTGCTAATCAAGTGGGCTGCTTTGCCCTGGATGGTGTCAAGATTCTTGAGTGTTGTGGGAGCTGCACTCATCCAGGTAAATGGGGTGTATTCCATCATGCTTCTTACCTGTGCCTTGAAGATGGTGGACACGCTTTGAGGAGTCAGGAGGTGAGTTACTTGCTGCAGGATTCCCGACCTGCTCTTGTAGCCACAGTATTTATATGGCTAGTCCAATTCAGTTTCTGGTCAATGATAACCCCAGGATGTTGATAGTGATGGATTCAGCAATGGTAGTGCCATTCCCTCATGCCACCTCTTTCCCCCCATGACATCCAATTTCCCCCCTCATTCCTCCAAGACATCTCTATGCACCAAATACCACCCCATGCCACCTCACATTCTCCATGCCACCTCTATGCACCCGCCATGTATCTTCCATAACCACTCACCCCCAGTATGCGCTATGTACAGTTCTCAGGAGCCATGCAATAGCAATGGGAATTATTTTAAAATCATTGAAAAACTATTAAATCTCTAACATCCTTAGAAAAGCCTGAATTAAAACTCACTTTCGTTGATATTGGACCAATAACCTCTAGGGGAAAAAAGTTGTAATCCTTTAAACAAACAAAAAACCATCTCAAAGATATAGGCCGGGATTTTCCGGCCCCGTTGCGGGTGGGACCCACCGCGGGTGAGGCGGTGCCCCAGCCAGAAGCCCGTTGACTTGCGGCGGGACCGGAAGTTCCCGGTGGCGGGCGGGTGGGGAAAATCCCACCCACAATCTGTTGTTATAAAATCGTAAAAGTTTCAATAGTTCTTGGATCATTCAGACCACTGGCTGAGCTGAAGGCTTTGAAACCCAGTCAATCTCACATATTGACTTTCCTTTTCAACAGCCGCTCACTAGCTCTCTCCCTCTCTGCCTGCAGGAGAAGTTGGTGTGTAAAATAATGGGGAGGATTCTGACTGGGAGTAACATCCAGTATCGAGGCCCTTTTCCAGATAGAACAGGCAACCCTTGATCACTGGTCCGTTCACAGAGCAAGATGACCTGGCAAGGCAGTTGTCTCCAGTCAGCAGGGTATCTGCCTATTACATGTACCTTTCCATTGACCCGCATATTGAAGCAGTTTAACACCTTTAGGTTGCATAGTGAAGCTACCATCTGCTACTGTCCAGCCTGTCAATGTCGCCATAACTCTTGTCCATTTTCTCTAGATTCTTCTCAGCAATTGAATCTTTTCAAAGGCACTTCAGGAGAGGACTGTCCTCTGTCAGATTATTTGTTACATGCTTCATCTCTTTCAAGAATAAACACTTAGTGAGGTGTTCAGCACGATCGAGCAGGAACAGGTAGCCTAGGAGATGGCTGGCTGGATGGCCAGGTCGCCTTCAAACTTTACATGAAGGACAGAGATGTAGACTTTAGGGCCTGGCTATGAAATGAAAACTTTTTTTCAGCACGTGCAATCGTGTGATATATTTGAAGGCTTTCCAAGCAGTTACCACAGTAAAGGGAAAGTTTGGAGATGTCACAGATGATAAGAATTCTGCAGTCTACCGTAAAACATGTGGCCACCTCCATAAATGTTGCAGCCAGACTCCCACAACAGGAGTCTGTGCCATCAGCATTTGCAGTTCTGCTGGAAACACAAATAGCTGCCTTCCGGACTCTGGGCACCAGCTCTTCTCTACCTTGGTGAGACTGATGAACAATGAAAGGGGATTTCAAGATGCTTCTCCTTTCTCTCAGTCTGCCCTCCTGCAGATCAGTGGGAGTGATAAACCATATTCCCATGGGAGTGGTATGTTTTACCCACTCTAGGGCATTAGTATGTCTGCTTCAATCAGTACCAACTATCTTACCAGAAAGCCAACTTAGCCAGATGGCTCTGACAGAGGACAAGGTGCTACATTCTGGAGCCAGAGGTCACCAACCAAAACCGTCTTAAGACTCCTCACATGTGTCAGCTATGCTGAAGGTACTCATAGGAACAGTAAGATTAGTAAACCTTTTAATAAAGACATTATGGGTAGACACTCGGGTGAGAGATGTATTCAAGTCAATTATTACGTTTGCAGTTAAATAATTGACTTTTTCACACTTGGTACTTCATAATTGTTTTCTTAACACCATATGAGTCCCCATTGTCAGTATGTCATAATTATGATAGCTGGTTGACTGTTGTATTCTGTATTGAATTGTTACCGGATTAATTTTCTTATACTCATTCATGGGATGTGGACTTTGCTGGCTGGGCCAGCATTTATTGCCCATCCCTAGTTACCCTTGAGAAAGTGGTGGTGAGCTGCCTTCTTGAACCACTGCAGTCCATGTGGTGTAGGTACACCCACAGCGCTGTTAGGGAGGGGGTACAAGGATTTTGACCCAGCGACTGTGAAGGAAAAGCGATATGTTTCCAAGTCAGGATGGTGAGTGACTTGGAGGGGAACTTCCAAGTGATGGTGTTCCTATCTATCTGCAGCCCTTGTCCCTCTAGCTGATAGTGGCCGTGGGTTTGGAAGGTGCTGACTAGGGAACCTTGGTGAATTCCTGCAGTGCATCTTGTAGATGGTGCACACTGCTGCTACTGTGCGTCAGTGGTGGAGGGAGTGAATGTTTGTGGATGTGGTGCCAATCAAGGAGGCTGCTTTGCCCTGGATGGTGTCAAGCTTCTTAAGTGTTGTTGGAGCTGCACTCATCCAGGCAAGTGAAGAGTATTCCATCACACTTTTGACTTGTGCCATGTAGATAGTGAGCAGGTTTGGGGAGTCAGGAGGTGGATTACACGTCGCAGGATTCCTAGCCTCTGACCTGCTCTTGTAGTCACAGTATTTATATGGCTAGTCCAGTTCAGTTTCTGGTCAATGGCAACCCCCAGGATGTTGATAGGGGG
Organism: Cetorhinus maximus; assembly: GCF_964194155.1. Lineage (NCBI taxonomy): Eukaryota > Metazoa > Chordata > Chondrichthyes > Lamniformes > Cetorhinidae > Cetorhinus > Cetorhinus maximus. The sequence continues at coordinate 14,629,588 of NC_135883.1, read as the reverse complement.
GGATTGGTAATGCTACAGAACATCAAGAGGCAATGATTAGATTCTCTCCTGTTTGAGATAGTTATTGCCTGGCAATTGTGTGGTGCGAATGTTACTTGCCACTTGTCAGCCCAAGCCTGGATATTTTCCAGGTCTTGTTGCATTTGGACATGGACTGCTTCAGTATCTGAGGAGTCGCGAATGGTGCTGAACATTGTGCAATCATCAGTGAACATCCCCACTTCTGACCTTATGATGGAAGGAAGGTCACTGATGAAGCAGCTGAAGATGGTTGGGCCGAGGACACTACCCTGAGGAACTCCTGCAGTGATGTTTGAAATCTATCCCATTTAGCATGGTGGTAATGCCACATGCCACAACAAAGGGTATCCTCAATGTGAAGGTGGGACCTCGTCTCCACAACGTCTCTGCGGTGCTCACTCCTACCGATACTGTCAGTGAAGAACAAAGCAAAGAATGTTAACGCAGAGGGTATTGTGTAATTATTCAAGAGGGATGAACAATACAACTAAACCACTGCACTTTTAACCCACCTCTGGCTACAGTATATTTTAGTGGCCCTCCCTGCTATGCTCTTTCCTTGCCTTTGCCTAAATCCTCCTCGTCATGTGTTGAGCATTCCTCTTACTCTGCCTCCTCTGCGTGCATTCCTCTTTGGATTGAAAAGCTGTGCAGGATGCAATATGCTACCATGACCCTTGAGACTGTCTCTGGGGTGTACTGTATAAGTTCCCAGACCTATCCAGTACCTAAACAATTCTTTCAGGTGTTGTAAATTGTACTTGATAATCATTCTGGCGGTCCCACGATTCTGGTTATACCTTAGCTATTTAGGTGTGCTTAGATTGTGAATGGGTGTCATCAACAATAAATGGAGAGTGTAGCCATTGCAAAAAGTATCTGGTAACTTTCTTGTTGCACGTAAAAACCACAGGCTGAAAATATCCCTGTAGTATCCTGGGATGAATCTGAGACAAAGACTTAAAGGGCAATATTTGATTCTGATTGAACTGGACTGAATTTGGGCCCATTCTCTTTATGCACTTGTGCTATTTGACCAGGTCTGTGAGTGTGTTCCCTTTATCTTATTCTTGTTTACAGAACTCATTTCAATTTGCTGAAGTTTGAGTTGTCCACTATTTTCTTTCTTTTCAGCAACCTGCTTCCGTTTTGTAACTCATTGTACTACTGTTGTTCAGGTTGCTTAAATATTAAGTGAAGCATGTACACAATGATGATATCATTAGATCCATACTGTATTCAATTTGTTTAAAACAGAAGTTAAGTCCATTTTTAAATCCAATGCAATATTTTAGATTACTTCAATGTTATAGTAGTACAGTACAGAATTGATATGGAACAAAGCCAGTATCACAGTCAGTAATGTATAGACTATCTGAATTGAATCACACTTCTTCATTCATGCATTGAAAAGCAGTGACTATTGGGCCAAATGTAAATTGCTGAGCAGATTTGCACAGCTGCTCTACAATGAAACACAGATGGTTGGAAGAAATCTCATAATTTTCTACAAAGAATACTTTAAGACTTTTTAACAGTTCTAAGCTAAAATGTTTGCACAGTCAATAGCTTATGATGACTCTAAAACATAAAAATTAGAGCCAAACAGAAGTCTGTTTGCCAAATCCAGCCTCCTACTTCTTTAAAAAAATGGTCATAATCCAAAATTCTCCCAGATTTTTTTCAGTAGTTACATATAGAATAAAGGTTTGAACTGGAGCGTGTTACAAAGCTGTAATTAATCTTCAGATAATGATGACATCATAAATCACAAGGGTGAAGCTTGAGCAGTATATTTACAGTAAGCCACCAGCACCTCAAGATTGTGTTACAGTTCCTAACTTTCTGCAGCCCACTGTTGTTTTGTATTATGTCTTCTGCCATGGCGCCCTACTCTCAGACCATCTTGCCTCTGCTTCTCTTCTTCCTTTTTCATTACTTTGAAAAACATGGGTATGTCTATTGGGAAGCCCAGTTGCTTATTCCTTCTGAACTTATAGCAGGAGGTGGGGAGCTGAGGGGTGCTTGAAAAATTTTGGTTGCAGTGAGACTGACAGCCCTTTGGATAAATGTACATAGATTTCAGTAAGTAACATTTTTTGGTTTAAAAAAAACACTATCAAACTCCAGTGTTAGGTGATTTCCACCCATGCTGGGCATAATTCTATATGTTATTCTCATAAATCTAGGAAACTTAAGTGAGCTGGTCTTTGGCATGGTGTGAGCCATGTGGAGGGTTTCAGCCAGTGTACCTCAGAAATAATGCAACCATCAAGGAAATTTGCTGTTTTGGTGGAAACAGGAGTATATAAGATATGCACAAATTTCCTCCAATACAAACTGCACAAAAACCCCACTTATGCTTCAATGCTACTGAAACTTTACAGGAAATTCCAGGTATCTGCAGTTTTTGATTTACTAGTATTGGGAGTTAGCTGTCAAAGAGCTATTGAATGCCAATATGTGAGCAACTGTGGAAAGCAAAGTTAACTTTTAGAATATTTTCAAACACTTTTGTTATTTTCTTTTAAAATTGTTTTGTTGCTTTTCCTCTTTATATGAGGCCATTTCCTTGTCTTATGACATGAAGAGAACTACAAAACATGTATTCATGTATGCAGTCTTAAACAAATTAGTAGTTCCTCCCAATGCTTATTTCCTCCATGAAACCCATTACAAATCCTACCAGCTCCTCTTGAATCAACTCCTCACCACTCAATTACTATGCTTTGGCCCAATACTCACTCATCAACTCCTTCATTTTCTCAGCCATCATTTTTCTTTTCTCTCCCTTTTCATAACTGGTGTCACCACCTACTTCTTAATGAGCTTAATTTGACTCCTGTGTTCCCTTAAATTTCAACTCAATTTCCAACCATCCCTTCCTCTCTAAGGTTTCCAGATGTGCCATCATCATCTAACAACACCGGTAACTCTCCTGTTCAAATCCCTTCTAGTTTTGTTTCTATCCCATTCAAAGCACTGAAACCATTTAGTTCAAAGTTATTAATGACACCCTTTTGATGGCAATGTTGTCAGGCAATCCCTCATGCTTCTTAACCTTTCATGACATCAGGGATTTTTCTCTATCACCTCTCACCTGCAATCTACCTCTTTTTTTGCCTAATTGTACTCCTGCCTATCCAGATATACTTAGTTAATTTTATCCCATTGACTTTTCTACTCTTTACAGTGCCTTGGGCCACCCTGAGGTTGTCAAAAGCACTGTATAAATGCAAGATTTTCTTTAATTTCATTTGTCATCTTTATCCCCGTACACATCCTCAATTTTCTGATTCCAGCTTTACTGTGCACTCCCTTCTCCCCGTCGTCCACTGAAGCCTTCAGCCGTCATGCTGCTGCCCTCTGGAATTCTATTCCTAACCCTCTGACATGACTAAACACCTCCAATTTCAGAAAATCTTGGGATATCCGTCTGTCTCTTTTACCATATTCAGCATCATATCTTTCTATTTTCCTTTTCATGTTTGATCAGGTATCTACCAAAACTCCAATGTCTTGACTAGGTAGTGTGTTTTAATGATGTGGATTGAGGGATAAAATATTGGCCAGGACATTGGGGAATTTTCCTGCTCTTCTTTGAATAGTGCTGTGGGATCTTCGCCTCTACCTCAGAGGTTAAACAGGGCCTTAGTTTAATGTGTTAATGTATATAGCAATAATTTTAAACTTATGAAGTTAAGGTATTTAATACCTTCTGCATCAAAGCCCAAAATCATGTGTGCACTACATCTTCCCTGTTTTTAACCTTGGTGTTGTCATGCTCCCTATGGCCTTGCTGGTTGATCTAGGTTTAATCTTTCTAAAAAGCACACATGCTACTAGAACAATGTAATAATTTGAAACTTGTCTTTCATGCACGATGGCTGTGTGAGTGTTTTGAGCAGCTCTACTTAAGATGAAAATTGTAGGTATTTTTTTAAATAATTTCAAGTGTTGCACTGAAAAGTATTTTACTGTACTGGTAAATTGTAACATACACTGCAACCATAAATTAAAGAATAACTCATCTAGGTGACATTGCCAGATACCTTTACAATAATATACAAACATTGACTTCCACTAAGATAAGATCATATTTGCTTTTGGAAAAGAGAACTCATTCCTGTTTAAACAATGATAAATTTTCAACTGTTTGCTTGCAAGCGCAGCCATCAGCCAAGTTGCTACTGGGCTTGGTGCTTGTGCATTGAGCAAAAGCCCAGTTTACAACCTTACAGTTGTGGGTGACATTGTTTCAGTGACTTCCGATAGGTTTCAGTTATCAGTGCACAGAGGGGCTTGTATATCACCAGTTTTGCTTTTTAGTTTTGCATAAAAAGTTATGATAATGAATTTTCATGGGGTTTGTCACAATTGTCTGTGGTGTTGCCAAGCCTGCAGAATTACCCTGGAGTCTTCAGGAGTTAATGATTAATCTCTGGGACACTGCAGCGAGCAGCCCAGGAGAAACATCAAAAGGGTGTTAATTTTGCTTTAAATTTCTTTGAGCACTTGATTATTGATTATTAAAAATATTGTGGATAGGTAAAATAAAATGCTTTTTGACTACCAGTCAATAATAATTCCAATTGAGTAATAAAGTCTGGTTGCTTTCCAATGGATGTGGGAAGGCAGTGCCCTGTGAGGATGGGCATATTGGAAGGTCATGTGATGAAGCTCCAGAAATATGCGTTGGCAACACTATTTGCCATCCCTTTGGCAAAAGAGCATCGGATCCCCAGTAAAACAGCCATTTGTGTTATTTACTCAGTGTTTCCTCAGCTTTTCCATGAATTGTTCTCAGATGATCAGGAGAATCCCTGCTGAAATTCATCTCCTGCGTCTGAATATTCAAATATCACATGAAGTGATGCAATTTTAACGTATTTTTCAACATCAAGAATGCACGCTGGAACGTGCTAAGAGAGCATAGGATTTACAATTATGTGTTATTTTGTAAAATTTAAGATAAAGACTTCAAACATCATGTGACATTGAGGGCAAAAGTCGTGTTGTTTTAACTTATCAAAAAAGTAAATATGTGCAAAATGTGGTGGAATCAGGAGAGAAAGAGTTAACAGATGTTGGCCTGGATTTTGTGGTCAGCAGTGGACAGGAGCCATTCGTTACACTTGCATTTGCCCAAAAGCATCCTATGGACTGTTGCACTAGGTCTCGTGGTTATTTGAGAGCCAAGACAGCATGGTGCCCTCTACAGGGTATATGGGAAAAACAACATTGTCTTCTTAAGCAATCAGATTGAAGAATCCTTACTAAGATATGCAGGGAAAAATTTTCACATCATGGAATGCTTGGGAGGGGTAAAATCCAGGGAAAATGACAGCGCTAGCATGCCGACTTCTGTATTTCACTCAAGTGCGTTAGGTTGCATGCACACAGCCTTCTCTGGAGATGCAGGTTGCCAATTAACATGCACTGTTCAATTAGAGCAATACTTTTGAGTTTAACCTTGGGTTTCCCGAAACTCACCACTGAAAGCAAGGGGAGAACACCATGGCCATGTAGGGGGTTTATCCATCTTAAGAAAATATGGCAATAATTACTCAGTGCTCACAGCATCTGTTCTGCTTCTGAGAACAGGTGTTCACTGTATTTTTACTGAGCGTTTAATTTCTACACTTCTTTATTGTTTCATGGGATGTGGGTATTGCTGGCTGGGCCAGCATTTATTGCCCATCCCTAATTGCCCTTGAGAAGGCAGTTGTGAGCTGCCTTCTTGAATTGCTGCAGTCCATGTGGTGTACATACACCCACAGTGTGATGCCAGGTGGTCCGTCCAGTTTCATTGCTTATCAGCTTATTGACTTTTCTGTAGCAGTTTAATACTGTTGAGTGGCCTGCTAGGCCATTCAGAGACCATTTAAGAGTAAACCACATTGCTGTGCTTCTGAAGTCACACGTAGGCCAGACCAGGTTAGGATTGCAGATTTCCTTCCCTAAAGTGGTGGAATGTGAACCCACGTCCCCAGAGCGTTAGCATGGGCCTCTGGATTAGTCTAGTGACATTACCACTACATCACTGCATCTCACATCAGGAAGGAGGATACTTTGGCTGCCTTAGGTTGGACCTCAGATAAGGAGCAATATGACCAGCAGCGACCTTCAGGCCACAGACTTGTAGCTATACAAAGAGGGGAGCAACAGATAGGTGCAGCTTGCATAGTGCACTCCCCATGAAACAGGGTCAACAGGCAGATGCTGAGTTTCCTTGACATGTCTAAACAACTGTTAAGGAATAGCCGTGGATGCTCAATTATTGAATACATTCAAGGTTGAGATGATAGATTTTTGGACTCTTAAGGGAATCGAGGGAGAGAGGATATGGGCCTACTCTTGCTCTTAATTTTTATGTTCAGAAGCCTCGGGTTGTTGCGTTAGGTGACGGCAGACATCTGTAGCCTCCTAGAAGAAGATCTGTACCCCACTGGATCTGGTGGACATGTTCTATCAGTGGTTGTCAAAGTCACCACCATTCTTAACTCATTTGTCTCCAGTTCCTTACGGAGGCCTGCTGGAGACATTTGCAGGATCTCCTAGTCAGCAGTCCATACGTACATAAGATAAGTTACTGATGGGTTGTTTGTCAGGAATGGCAATTATGCCAACTTAGCTGTCAAGGAGCCAGTCGGAATGATTGGGTGCACAGGTTGCAGCCCTGGGTGACTTTTCATAGTTGCAGGGTGCCATCAACTGCATACATGTGAAAATCGTGCATCCCAGATCACCCAAGAGTTTTTGTCAACCACAAGAACTTCCACTACATCTGGTGTGCAGCCACAAAAAGATTTCTGCAGTTCTGCGCCAGATACTCTGCTGCCATGGGGAGCTGCCATGATGCTTTTGTCCTCTGGCAGTCTAAGCTCTCTGACGTCTTTGGACCTGAAGCAGACTTAAGTAGTGGCTGCTAGAGATGGGGGATACCCACCTCAAACTTGGCTGATAACCATGTCAGAAACCCAACCAATGAAGCCCGACAGTACTGCAATGAATGCCACATGACCACCAAACGCGCGATTTAATGAGCCCGTTAAATGCTGAAGATGTGCTCCAGACATCTCAATAGGTTCAGCAGTGCCCTTCAGTACCTAGAATGTTTGTGGTGTGCTGCAGCATTGTGCAGCAGGAAGATTTAGACCTGCAGGAGGAAGAAGACAAAGAGCTCAGGTCCTCCTCGGATGATTCTGAGTAGGAGGAAAATGGGTGGTGGGGTTAGAGGAAGAGGAGAACATGAGCAGAAGGAAGTCTTTGAGTGAGGTTTGAACTGCCTCATAGTTAAATCCTACGAACTGAGCCAAGTCGTTCAATCTCCGATTAATGGCTGACCTTTCCATGTTGGAAAATTGCATGCAGCAGTGTTATGATCTTCCAATCTTCTCGATTGGCAGGGAAGTTCCTGAACATAGCTAAAGAAAAGTATTGCCTTAAAGGCATGCAAATTTTCTTAGCATTGGAAATGTTAAAAAGTAAGCATCCAAACTTCCTTTGACCTAGTACCAAAGAATGTAAATGTAGCCCTTTTTTTTATTTCTTCTTTATGAATTAACTTCAAAGGCTAAAGTTGCTCTAATAAATAAAGAATTGCAGTATTTTGATACAGAATAAGGCATTTTAGATTTCATATTGTCCAGAGGAACCACATAATTATAAGCAAACCGCTGCACATAAGGGAGCACTATGTATTTTACTAACTGCCTTGGGCTTGCACATCAATTTGAAGGATGAACAAACATTACTACATCCGTTAATGTTTTAACTGCGCTTTTGGGTTTAAAAATTCACAAGTAAATAATGGGTAGGATCTTCATGCTGGACTTAAGAGCTAGTTAAGGATGAAATGTATTCTTTATATGAAATAAATTCCCTTTGCCTGTATGTGAGGGCATTGCAACTTTGAAAAACATACCTTTATCACAATATACCTGAACATGAACCTTTTGTTGCTCTGAGAAATTCTGTGCCAGTTGAATTGTATTTACCTGGAATGCTCAAGTATTCACATGTGAGTTATATGTCAGTTAAATCTGACTTTTATGTAATTAAGATAAGTTTCAACTAAGCCACCATGCACCCCCCCACCCCGCTTCCTGGCACAGAGATCAGTTACAACGTCGTTTAAAAAAAAAATTCTGGACTATCAAATATGGAAACACTGCCTATAATCAGCTACATAATAGCCTCAGTAAATCTATACACAAAACAAAAATGAGTGGTTGGGTTGACACTAAGGTCTGGAATTCCTTCCCCCTAAACCACTTCACCTTTCTAACTCCATTCTCTCCCTCATGATGCTCCTTAAAACCTACTTCTTTGACCAAAGTTTTTGGTCAACTGTCACGATAATCTGTTCCGTGGCTTCATGTCAAAAATGTTTTTATGAGGAGCGCTCTTGTTAAGCACTTGGGGACGTTTTGCTATGTTAAAGGCTATATAAATGAATATTGTTTTTGAGTTGGGTTGCATTACTGGGGTGACAGCCCTGGCTTCACTTCAGCCAATTTACTGGCCACAGGCCTGATTTTGCTGGAGTGGGTCATCTCACGGTGTGTCCTATTAGTTAATTTGCCAATGCGCTTGTAGGCTTTGAAACTTTTTGCTGACAAAGTTTTGGAAGTGCAAGCTGGTAATAGTGTAGCACTGGCAATCGGACATCTGGGATCAGTTGAACAATGGGACAAACAGTGCATCTCTGGAGTCAATGCGATTTAAAAATTTTAAAATTAATAGGAAGGGCTAAGAAAGAGGATGAGTTCAATATCAAATTGTCTCCAGAGAGAGAAATAAGATTGGATTAAGAGGGAGAAAATAAAAGGGCAGAAAAGAAAAGTAAGAGAACAAATTTTAAAATTGACACCTCCAACAATTCACAAACTGAAAGAATGAGACTCCACATTTATAATCCTCTATCTTTTGCGACAGAGAATTTTATTGACCTCACACTGTTAAAAGTATATTTGTGTCATTGATTACTAGACTTAGCTTTCTGTGATGAGTTTAATAGGCAATTAATGTGCAAATGCAGCATCTAGAAAATCATGAGGTTAAGGACAAGGTACTGTTTCCATGAAACTAACAGCAGAGAGACACATATCGATCAGCCATTGCGGAGATTCACAATTCCTGGGTTTTTCTGCTGCGCCACAACTTGTTTGCTGGGTTGTGTACTAATAACAGCATGCATTGTTTAGATTTATTTTTTCCACAAAATCTGGCCCATTTCATGTACAGCAGGCAAATTGTGTTCACACGAACATGCCCAGTGTAAGCACTGTTTACACTGGACTGTTTCATTGAATAGAATTAGTGTAGGGCACTATTTGGGCATCTGTTTTGGTTTCATTTCTGATAATGGTATTTTTTGTTTATAGGCTGTTATGATGATTCTTTGGTTTTGAGTAACTGGATGTCTGTGATTTTCTTTGTTACCTTTATGGATTTTTAACTCCAGGACCCACTCAGAAAAAAAACCCTAGTACTTATGCAGATAGAGACTCTATAGATTCTGGAATGATGCCTGCAGATTGGAAGATTGCTAATGTAACCCCACTATTTAAGAATGGAGAGAGAGAGAAAACAAAGAACTGCAGAACTGTTAGCCTGACGTCAGTAGTAGGGAAAATATTATAAATGATGTGATAACTGGATACTTAGAAAAATATTTGGCAAAGTCTCAACATGGATTTATAAAAAGGAAATCATGTTCGACAAACTTGGAGTTTTTTGAGGACATTACTAGCAGAATAGATAATAGACCAGAGGGTGTGATGTATTTGGATTTTCAGATCGCTTTCGATAAGGTCCCAAACAGGAGGTTAGTAAACACAGCTAGAGCACATGGGAGAGGTGGTAATATACTGGCACAGATTGAGATTGGTTAACAGTCAGAAAACAGAGATTAGGAATAAGTGGGTCATTTCCAGGTTGGTAGGATGTGATTAGTGAGGTACTGCAATGATCATTACTTGAGCCCCAGCTGTTCACAATCTTTGCCAATGATTTGGATGTGGAGGCCAAATGTAATATTTCCAAGTTTGAGGATGACGCAAAAGTGATGAGAATCTGAGTTGTGAGGAGGATGCCAAGAGGCTTCAAGGGGATTTGGACAGGCTAAGTGAATGGACATGAACATGGCAGATGGAATATAATGTGGATGAATGTGAGGTTATCCACTTTGGAAGGAGGAATGGAGGCGCAGAGTATTTCTTAAATGGTGAGAAGTGTTGATGTCCAAAGTGACTTAGATGTCCTTGTTCATAAGTCACTGAAAGCAGCAAGTAATTGGAAGGCAAATGGTACATTGATCTTTATCACATGAGGAGCAAAGATGCCTTGCTTCAATTGTATAAAACCTTGTTTAGACCGCACCAGGAGTATTGTGGACAGTTTTGGTCCCCTTACCGAAAGGAGGAAAAACTTGCCATAGAGGGAGTGCAGTGGAGGTTCACCAGACTGATTCCTGGGATGATGGGACTGTCCTAAGAGGAGAGATTGAGGAGACTGGGTCTGTATTCTCTAGAGTTTAGAAGAATGAGAGGTGATCTCATTGAAACTTACAAAATTCTCAAGAGGCTAGAGAGGCTAGATACAGAAAGGATGTTACCCATGGCAAGAGGGCCTAGAACCAGGGGACACAGTCTTAGGATAAGGGGCAATCCATTTAGGACTGAGATATGGAGGAATTTCTTCACTCAGAGGGTAGTGAGTCTTTGGAATTCTGTACCCCAGAGCTGTTGAAGCTCAGTCATTGAGAATGTTCAAGACAGAAATCAATAGATTTCTAGATATTAATGACATCAAGGGATATGGCGATAATGTGGGAAAATGGCATTGAGGTAGGTGATCAGCCATGATCTATTTGAATGGTGGAGGAGGCTTGAGGGGCCGAATGGCCTACTCTTGCTCCTATGCTCCTACCATCCTATGTTCCTGTGCGATTTAGACGTAAATAGCAAGGCAGTTCTGAGAAATACTCCAAGAAAGTATAGCAGAAAACTTGTTAAGCTCAATAGGCAAGAATTCGGTGTCAACATAATTGCAAGTTTAATGGTGCTTCCTGTTGTTGATAGTTAAATGGTACAGCAACGTCAGGCGGGGTCCAGGTACAGGTTTAAATATGAATATCCAAAGGTTTCATGGCAACAGCATTTTGCTGTCTACCTTACCATTGAAATGAATTAAATGTCATGTGGTTTGTTAATTGTATATCAAATCTGATTAACTATATGCTGGTGGAGGGCATTAATTGGAGTTTCACTTGAGCAGATATAAACGCCTAGATTTTCCTTTCTCAATCGCGACAAACTCTGAGAGTTTGCCACTATTGATAGATACAGAGGCACTACAACTTCCAGTAACCTGATTTATGCTGAAAACCATTAGGTGTGGTGTGCCTTAATGGGCTCCAGAGGAGCCACACTGGTGGACCCACTGTCTTATTCTTAAAGCAGCAGGAACCATTTGTTTGTGAATTTTGTTTATTTACCAACAACTTGCAGGATTTATTCATGCAAGTTAGGGTTCATAAGCACAGATGGAAGGTTGGTGGGCAAAACAGTAGCTGATCAATGGGCTACCATCAAAGGAGAGAGAGTTCAGGCATGGTCAAGGTATATTCCCTCGAAAGGGAGAGGTAATGAGGGCAAATAAAATCCATAGCCCCTTGGAAGATAAAAGAGATAGAAATTAAGATAAAGAAGAAAAAGTGTGATTATAACAGATGTCAGGTAGAAAATACAATTGAGAACCAGGCTGAATATAGAAGGTTCAGAGGGGAGATGAAGAAGCAAATAAGAGGAGCAAAGAGGGAATATGAAAAGAGATTGGCAGCCAGCATAAAAGGGAATCCCAAAATCTTCTATAGACACATATAAATTGTAAAATGGTGGTAAAAGGAGGAGTAAGGGCTGATTGTAGACCGAAAAGGGGATTTACGCATGGAGGCAGTGGGCATAGTTGAGGTATTAATTGAATACTTTTCTCTTGGTAAAGACAGATGCAAAGATATTACCCAGACCATGATGAAAGAGGAGGTAATTGAGACACTAGAAGGTTTAAAATTAATAAACAGGATGTATTGACTAGGCTGTCTACTTGGAGTTGATAATGCACTAGGATCAGATGAGAGGCATGGAGAGAAAGGATGCTGACAGAAGTGAGAGTGGAAATTGTGGAGGCACTGGCAATAATTTTCCATTCTTCCTTAGACTCAGCGGTGGTGCTATAGGACTGGAGAATTGCAAACGTTACACCCTTGTTCACAAAAGGGTGTGAAGATAAGCCCAGCAAATACAGGCCAGTCAGTTTAACTTTGGTGGTGGGGAAACTTTTAGAAAGAATAACTTGGGACAAATTTAATAGTCAGATGGACAAATGAGGGTTAATTAAGGAAAGCCAGCATGGATTTCTTCAGGGAAAATCATGTTTAACTAACTTGCTAGAGTTTTTTTTGAAGAGGTAACAGAGAGGGTTGATGAGGGCAATGCTGTTGATGTGTTGTACATGGACTTCCAAAAGGCATTTGGTACAGTGCTGCACAATAGGCTTGTGAGCAAACTTGTAGCTCATGGAATAAAGGGGACAGTGGCAACATGGATACGGAATTGGCTGAGTAACAGGAAACAGAGAGTCGTGTTAATGGATGTTTTTCGGGCTGGAGGAAAGTTTGTAGTGAAGTTCTCCAGGGGTCACCATTGGGACCCTTGCTTTTCCGGATATATATTAATGACATGGACCTTGATCTACAGGGTACAATTTCAAAATTTGTAGATGATAAAAACTTGGAAGCATGACAACTGTCAGGGGGATAGTGTAGAACTTCAAAAGTACATAGACAAGTTGGTGGAATGGACAGATGAAGTTCAATGCAGAGAAGTGTGAAGTGAATCATTTTGGTAGGAAGAACATGGAGAGACTATGGGCGGAAATTTCCATGCCCACTGGCATCGGGCGTATTTGGCGACGTGAGCGGACAATTTGACGAGAAAGTCAAAAATTGGTTTAACGACATCGTGAAACCAGTTTACGATCATCTGCTCAGCCCGTCAACGGCAGGCCTTGGTTCCTACCATCGGACGTGTGGAACCTCATCGTAATGCATCTGCATAACATTATAAGGCCAGCCCGCCAGCATCATCCTCCCATGCTGGATCGTCCGCCCACGTCGGCAGGAAAACACGCTGATATGTTTCACAATGACATATATAAGGTGTGCACTTGGCAGGCTGCACTACGCTCAGGACTTCAAGGTTTGTCTGCCTACGTTGCTTTGGGCAGCACTTGCAGTCATCAGCGCCAGGCTTCACAGGCAGCACCACATCACTTTTAGGGTGGCTCATGGGTAGGTCTCTACCTACCAGACCAGCCATAAGGTGTGGATGGCTTTTCAATGGCTGCAGGGCTAGGGCTTGCTTGGGAAAGTGGGAGAAGCGGCGTCAGGCAAGGGAAGAGGCTGCAGGGCGAGAGCTGTACTGGGGAAGGAGGGTATCCCAGGTTGTGTGTGGGGGAACATGTCGATCTATGCAAGTGGCCTCAAGATGGTGAGGGCAGAGGAGATGAGGCCTGATGGACATGTGAGGGTATGTGTGAGAAAATGGGTGGTGATGTCCCTTGAGCTGGCAGTGAGTGGGATGCCAGTGAATGTGTGATGGGCTTGAGTGTGTGTTTGGAGTAATGAGATTTCCCGGCTGATGATAGGTGCCAAGCTTTAAGTAAAGTAGAGTAACATCCTTTTAACAATATTATATTTGAGGTCAATATGCCTGTACCAATACTGTCTTCTGATACAAATCGGTTTCAATGCTGTATTGTGCACCTTAAATGAGCATTTGTCAATCTGGGGAATCTTCTGCATTATTTTTAAATATTACCATGCAGTGGAACAGAATGCTAGGGACGGAATTTTCCCTCCCAGGGCTAACTCCCATAGCGGAGACGGGAAGTGTTTCCCATTGGGGAGGCTGCTGGGAATTTGCACCATATCGTACGGCCTTGGCCTCATTAAATACGCACTGGGGGTTTTGCAATGTTCCGCGCGGAAGGGTGGGCTGGATGGCTCAGGCCCTGCCAGCGTATTAGGGCGCCATTTTTAAAAGACATCCCGACATAACTGACCCGTTGTCGAAGAAAGAAGATGGACCTCCCGAAGAAAGAAGATGGACCTCCAGAAACACTCTGAAGCTGGAAGATTGACCTCCTCAAGGACACTGAAGCTGGAAGATCCACCTGATAGATGCTCCCTCCACCCACTGCTGCGTGTTCCAGGTCTACAGTCACTGGATCCTTCCATTCCGAATTCTGGAAACAGCTCCAGGCCTTCTTCAGGTAAGTGCCAATGTGTACATGCCATGTCGGTCCAGACCTGTTCTGGATCAGTGTGATTTCCCGCTGGTGGTGTGGACAATTGGGGGTGGGAGGATTCCAGTTAGGACTTCGTCTGCATCCCTTTAGTGGGATGCAAATCGGTTTTACTCTGGCCTCTGGTAGGAATTGTGACCTGTCATGGTGGGCAGGAGTGGGAGACCCTGCTGTCATTTTACCCTGGGGCGAAACCGATTTTTGGAGCTCCTGCGCATTGTTTCCCCCCTGCCTGCCATTAAACTCGCTGTGGGGGCACGGGAAAATTGCACCCTAGGTATTATTAGAACTCAATATTTTCAGATGTTACATTTTTTCCTGAATTTGTGTCAAAACAATTGGGGGAAATCTGCAGTAAACAAATAGCGATTTCTTCGGACAAAAATAAAACCAAGTGTTCATAATTAGAAAACTTGGGGTATAATCAGAAAAGAAAAATAACTTTAAAGGAACAAATTAAATACTTTAAATAATGAACACTTACAAGTGACTTAATAATGAATATTAATAAAAGGTGTTGATGTGTATCCTCAGCACCTCCTCCCACATTAAACTTTATTCTTCTCCGCCGATGCTGCCAGACCTGCTGAGTTTTTCCAGGTATTTCTGTTTCTGTTTTTGTTTTAAACTTTATTCCCCAGTTTTGTACAATGATGTCAGTGAATCAGGGTACATCCTTGCCAACTGCTACCCAGAGAAAAAATGAAATGTTTACTGTGCCAATACATAAGATAGCAGAGTTTGTAGTTTGTAAACATTGAGGTTTCCAGGTTCTTTCGGATGGGATTGTACCTTGAAATTCATTTTTGACGGGGAATTAGTGGGCTTACTCCTAAATTCAGAAGCTCAGGTGTAATATCGCACAGAAGAGTATTGTACGTCTTGGAACAAAACAGATAATAGGTTGTATTTCTGATTTCCGTTATTTTACTTACAGTTTAAACATTTAACATTAAGACAAATGGTTATTGCTACCATTAAAGTAACACTAATTGGAAGATCTAAGCTGATGAAATGATTGCCATTCTTTTTCTATCCTTAATTACTTAACTACTTAACTCTGACATTGAGCCAGCAAGTTTATACTTTGAATTAAAAACATCAGATGTTGGAAATACTCAGCTGACCTCCTGAGTGTTTCCAGCATTTTCTGTTTTTATTTCAGATTTCCAGTACCATAATAATTTGCTTTTGTACTTTGGATTGTCTGTCTGAATATTCCACTAATCTTTTAGAAATTGCAAATTTTCCCTTTAGCAGTCAGAGGTTTTCTGGATCTCATTCAGTCTTTCCTTCCAATATATCCACTTTGAATATTCAGTCAGATTGAGATTTGCAATCTGCCCGCTTATTTCAGAGGATAAAAATGCTGACCTGTTTTCAACTATGTTCGTGTTATTATCTTTGTCATGAGGCATAAATTCCTGAAAGCGAATATTTTGATGACCTTTGAGTACTTCATGCTATTCCTTTTATTATCCAGAATAGCATGCATTCTACAAATGGCACTAAAACTAGGCTGAATAGTTTGCCAACTTTAAACAATCATGCTTATCTTTACATAGGTGTACCATAATGGAATGGGTTTTAGTAAGAGCTGGTGAATGACAACTGAAATATCCCTGTATCTATTTTTAACCTGGTCTCAGGTGTTCCCAGTCTCTCACTCTCGTTCTTCTTGAACTCTGTAAAATGCAGGTTACTTCCATACTGTTACAGTAAAAAAACTCTGCTGCCAGAGCAGTGGTGTTTTTTGTCTTCTGTTGCACCTGGGAGTGAATTCCGAACCTCATCAGATTTTCTTGGGTGCAGTCTTTATCTTACTATTGGCAGGCTTCTGCGCCAGTAGTGGTTCAACTAGTGTGCCAACAAGGTTTTTGTGGGAGGGTAGCGGTGGTGGGGTGGGTGGAGAGGTTCTCAGGAAAATTTGGCAATGGTTAGTCTTCAGTGGCAGAACAAGCAGCTCCAGCTGGATACTGGTGACAACTGGAAATTAGGCCCTTTCTTGGAAGGCCACCTTCCCACTGGCTAAATCTGTTGACCTTCAAAATTACAGACCATGTAACTGAGTTAAAACACGTATGAGTCACACTTGTGCAACTTGAGGTTACTTCACCTCCCTCTTAAGTGCATTAGTTTGGGATACTGGAGGCAGGACTAATGAGAGTACCATTCTTTCCTCACCATTTATTATATCAGGCTGCAAAGGGAGTGGATATATAAGCCCCACCACCACAGCAAATTCTAGCAAGGTTCAGTGGAGCCTTGGCTTTACCAGTTGCCACTCTAAATTTATGCCCAAATCCACTGAAAAGTACATGGTTTTCTGAGGCTAGAGTCACATCTGAAAGCCAGAATATTCGACAGTTGTAACTGTCAGCTATTAACAGGGAGAATTTTTTAAAAATCTAGTTATGAATAGTTGTACATTCTTCATGTACAGCGCATGATTAATCATAAAAGTCATTGTTAATCCCAGTGCTGTGTCTTTTGAGATTGAAGGAAATTAATTTAATTTATAAACTTTCCCTTTATATGTCATGCAGTTTTGCAGTGTTCAATTAATTATGTGCAACGTAACACTACTTTCCATTCAGGATGAAACCCAATACTTTGTTATCAACTTGATTCATTAGATTATCCAGATGCCTGATTCAAGTTTTTCAATTACAAGAATATCAACCCAGACACTAATGCAAGTTATTCCAGGACCCTATTTGTTGTGCCAACATTGTTATATTTAGCAGAAATTCACTATGCAGTATGGTAATGAGCTATGCAGACCAAGAAGGTCCCAAGTTTGATCCCTATGTATTGAGTTACTTGCTCTCTATTAAATTGATGCTGTGGGGGCATTGGAGTTGTCATCAGTATCCTCAGGCTAGGGAGGAGAAAAATTGGCCAAAGCTGTTGCACTTGATTGCACTTCAGCCATCTGTGTTGGAAATGTGCATGTGTGAATGCTAGTTACTGCTGTTGGGAGAGCAGGTCTAAAGGGAAAAATAAAGGAACATTTAAGGGTATATGTACGTATAATATACATAGTTATATATAAATGTCAATCTTAGTCCTAAATGGTGAAACCCTTATTCTCAGACAGTGACCCCTTGTTCTAGAATCCTCAGCCATTGAAAATATCCTCCCAGCATCAACACTCAAACTCTGGAAGCATTTTATGCAATTCAATGAGATTGTTTTTATTCCCTGGAATTTAGTAGAATGATAGTCCTGGTTTACTCAATCTCTTCTTATAAGACAATTCCCTCCTCCCAGGAATAAGAACAGTAAACTTCTGTTGCTCTCACTCCAAAGCAATTATATCCTTCCTTAGGTATGGAGCTCAAAACTGTACACAGTACTCCAAGTGTGACTACACCAAGGCCCAATATGTACATACGAATGAGGAGCAGAAGTAGGCCATTCGGTCCCTCGAGCCTGCTCTACCATTCAATAAGATCATGGCTGATCTGATTGTGGCCTCAACTCCACACTCCGCCTATCCCCAATAACCTTTGATTTCTTTGTAAGTCAAGAATCTATCTACCTCTGCCTTCAAAATATTCAATGACTCTGCCTCCACCGCTCTCTGGGGAAGAGAGTTCCAAAGATTTATGACCCTCTGAGGGAAAAAATATCTTCTCATCTCTGTATTAAATGGGAGACCCCTTGTTTCTAAACTGTATCCCCTAGTTCTAGTCTCTCCCACAAGGGAGAATATTTTTTCAGCATGCACCCTGTCAAGTCCCCTCAGGATCTTATATGTTTCAATAAGATCACCTCTCAATCTCCTAAACTCAAATGGATACAGCTTGTCCAACCTTTCCTCATAAGATAACACGCCCCCCCCACCCCCCCCCCCCCCCCGTCCCCGTCCCCCACCAAGTATCATTCGAGTGAACCTTCTCTGAACTGCTTCTAACTCACTATATCTTAAATAAGGAGGCCAAAACTGTACACAGTACTTTAGATGTGGTCTCACCAATGCCCTGTACAACTGTAGCAAAACATCCCTGCTTTTATATTCCATTCCCCTTGCAATAAACGACAACATTCCATTTGTTTTCCAAACCACTTGCTGTACCTGCGTGCTAATTTTTCCTGATTCATATACCAGGACACCCAAATCCCTCTGTACCTCAGGATTCTGCAATCTCTCTCCGTTTAATAATATGTTGCTTTTCTATTCTTCCTGCCAAAGTGGACAAGTTATTATACTTCATCTTCCAAGTTATTATACACATTATACTCCATCTGCCAAATTTTTGCCCACTCACTTAACCTATCTATGTTTCTTTGCAGACTCTTTATGTCCTTTTCACAACCTACTCTCCTACCTACCTTTGTGTCATCAGCAAATTTAGCAACCATACATTCAGTTCCTCATCCAAATAATTGATACAAATTGTAAATAGTCGAGGCCCCAGCACTGATCCCCATGGCACTGCACTCATCACATCTTGCCAACCTGAAAAAGACACATTTATCCTTACTCTCTGCTTCCTGTTAGCTAACCAATCCTCTATTCATGCTAATATGTGACCCCCTAGACCATGAGCTCTTATTATCTACAATTCTACTATTATCCACAAGACTTCTTCACTCTCATAATCCAATCCCTTTGTAACATGATCACACCCAGCTCTACCTCACCACCACCTCTCTCAGCTCCTCCACTGTTGCTAAATTATCAGACTGCTAAGTTGACATCCAGTACTGTATGAGCAGAAATGTCATCCAATTAAATATTGGAAGACTGAAACAATTGCTTTTGGTCCCCACCCCAAATTCCATTCCTTAGCTACTGACTAAATCCCTCTGTGAAGTTTAATCTCAGACTGATTAAACCTTGGTGTCATTTTAGACCCTGAGCTGAGCTTCCGACCTCATATTCACACCATGACTAAGGTTGCTTATTTCCACCTCCATAAGGCTTGACTTTGCCCTTGCTTCAGTTTTACTACTGCTAAACCCTCATTCATACCTTTGTTACCTCTAGACTTGACCACGCCAACACACCTCTGGTTGGTCTCCCATATTCCAGCCTCTGTGAACTTGAGGTCATGCAAAATGCTGCTGCCCAGTTCTTAACTTGCAGCAAGTCCCATTCATCTATAGACCAAGCTCACTGACCTACATTGGCTCCTGGCCAAGCAACGATTTTAAAATTTTCATCCTTGTTTTCAAATCCTTCCACGGCCTCACCTGTAGCTATTTCTGTAATCCCTTCCAGCCCCACAACCCTCTGAGATATCTGTGCTCATCTAATTCTGGCATTTTGAGCATCCCTGATATTAATTGCACCACATTAATGGCTGTGTTTTCAGTTGCCTAGGTCCCAAACTCTGGAATACCCTCCCTACACCCCACTGCCTCTCTACCTCTCTATCTCACTTTCTATTTTTAAAACATTCATTGAAACCTACCTCTTGGACCAAGCCTTTGACCATCAGACCTGATATCTCCTTTTATGGCTCAGTGTCGTATTTTGTTTTATGATTCTCCTGTGAAGTGCCTTGGCACGTTTTATTATGTTAAAGGCACTGTATAATTATAATTTCTAATTTTAATAAAGACTAAGGACTGGATTTTACAGGAGTGGGGGTGGCGGTGAAGGATGGGCTGCTTGCTGGAAGAAGCCTATAAAGTGCTGCCGGCGGACTAAACTAGCTGAGAATGGGACTTCCACCCCTCAGTGGGAAGACCTGTCCTCGAGAGCAGCCAGCTAGAGCTCAGTAGCGGACGCTACTGGGACTGCAAGGAAGAGCAGAAAGAAGAGCGATAGCTGCCAGGGACAGGGAGGGATCCGAGAGCCCCAGGGGAGGTGGGTGGGGACCCGGGTTTTGGAGAGCAGGCAGCAAGGTGTGGGGCTGTGCACAGGGCACCCCTCCCCCCCTCAATTCTCCCTCCCTGCTCCCCTCCCCGGCGAATGATGTGACTCCCCCTTTTCCCACCTTTTTTCAACTTGGTCTCAAAATACTGCCTGCCCATTCCCACCCGTCTGCCCATACCAACAGGATTATGGTGTTGGCAGTGTAATATCCCAGTCAATTGCCTTGATAATCCAATTTAATTCTTTATTTAAATACGGTAGATGGGCTGCCAATTTCAACGTCCGGCCACCTAATGTAATATGGGCACAGCCTAGGCAGGAAGAAGCTCTTTCCACTTAGATTAGGAGAAATAAACACGAGAGGACATGGCTTTAGGGTGAAAGGGGAAAGGTTTAGGGGGAACGTTAGGGGGAACTTCTTCACTCAGAGAGTGGTGAGAGTGTGGAACGAGCTACCATCTGACGTGGTAAATGCGGGCTCACTCTTAAGTTTTAAGAATAAATTAGATAGATACATGGATGGGAGAGGTCTGGAGGGTTAAGGACTGGGTGCTGGTCAATGGGACTAGCGGAATAATATTTCGGCACAGACTAGAAGGGCCGAATGGCCTGTTTTCTGTGCTGTAGTGTTCTATGGTTCTATGGTTCTAGGAAGGTGGTGGGCTGGACACAAACATTTCCTGGTCCCTTACCATTTAAAAAATATTCTGCTTTCCTGACATCCCTTATAAAGTGGATAACTTCACACTTCCCCACATTATATTCTATTTGTCTCAGTTGCCCCTTTGCAGGCTCTTTGCATCCTCCTCAGAGTTTATTTTCACACCTAACTTTGTTTCATCAATAAACTTAATATCTTATCCTCCCCTCATCTGAGGTATTCGTATGGATTGTAAATAATTGAGGCTGAAGCATTGATCCTTGCAACTTTCCACTTGTTACAACCTACAATCCTGAAAATGACTTGTTTATTCCAACCCTGTTTTCACACCATTAATCAAACGTCATTTCATACTAATATATCACTCACAATCCCATGAGTGATTCTTTTGTATAATAACATCTTGTACGGCACCTTGTGAATGCTTTTTGAAAATTCAAATGCACTGCATCCACTCGTTTCCCCTTTTTCTACCCTGCTATTGCAACCTTAAACAACTCGGAACAGATTTGTCAAACATAATTTCACTTTCATAAATCCATGTTGACTGCCTAATCATAATATGATTTCCTAAGTGCTCTGTTACCACAAACCTAATAATAGATTCTCACATTTTCCCTATCACTGATGTTATCACTTGTGTTATGCTGGGTAGTCTTTAGTTTCTGCTTTTTTTCCCCCTTCTTGAATAGTGGAGTGATGTTTGCCACCTTCTAACCCATGGGGACCTGTACTAGAATCTAGGGAATTCTGGAAGATCAAAACCAATGCCCCCATGATCTCTGTAGCTCCTCTTTTAAAACCCTAGGATGCCGGCCATCAGGTTCTGGAAATTTGTTGACTTTTAATCCCATTAATTGCTCCAGTAGTATTTATTTACTAATAACAGCCCTAAGTTCCTCATTTTCATTCATCTGTTGGTGTGCCACTAGTTACAGGTTGTTTTAGTGTCTTCTACATGAAGACAGATACATATTATTCATTTAAGGTCTCTTCCATACCTTTATTCCCATTATAATTTCTCCTGTCTCTGCTTCCAAAGGGCTAAGATTATTTTCACTAACCATTTTATGTATCCGCAGAAGCTTTTATGATGTGTTTTTATATCTCTTGCTAGTTTACTCTTATATTCTGTTTTCTCTTTTTTCAAATCAATTTCTTGTCATCTTTTGCTGAATTCTAAAATCCTCCCAATCCTCAGGCTCATTACTCATTTTGGCAACATTATAAACCTCTTCCTTTCACCTAATACTATCTTTATGTTCTCTTGTTAGCCATGGTTGGAACACTTTTTCCCATGGGATAGAATAAGTGAATGTATATTTGTTGCAAATAATGAATTAATTCTTTAATTGTTTGCAATTGCTTGTCTATCATCACATCTTTTAACGTAATTCATTAATCTACCTTAGTTAACTCACCTGTTATGCATATGTAGTTTGCTTTGTTCAGAATTAGTTTTGGCTTAACTAAATCACTCAATCTCAATATAAAATTATATCATATTATGATCTTTATTCCTCAGAGGCTTCTTCACTACAAGGTTATGAGTTAAACCCTTTCTCATTACACAACACTTTTTCTAAAATAGACTGTTCCCTAGTTGGTTCCTCTACATACTGAGGAGGGCTAGGGCTTGGCAGTGAATCTCTCTTAAGTCAAATAACTTGTCAACTCTCACTGCCCAGCGACACTCACGTTAAAAAAAACTGCCACTTCTTGTGGAATTGTTGGCCAACACAAGCTGAATCTTAAGGAGCAGAGGGGAAAATAAGACAAAAGGTTGGAGAGGAAAGCATACTTGTAGCACAAATTAATTGAATGTACACTTCCAAATTATAATTTTACAAAGTTTATAAAGGAAATTGCAACTTTAAAAAAATATATAAATGATCTCCTAATAATTGTTTAATTCTGGTTATGGGATTAGACAACGCTGTCAAAGCTGCATATATTGCCCATCCTTATTTGTCCTGAGAGCGATTGTTTTTATCACTAAGTAGCTTGCTTAGCCATTTCAAAGATGATTAAAAACCAACCATTAAGTGTAGGACTAGAGCCACATGCAGATCAGAGCACTGAAGGACATTAGTGAGCTAGTTCTGTTTTTATAGCAACCTGGCAACTTTCATAGCCATTATTTTCTGGTGTCTGCTCACAAATGAGCAGATTTATTGAATTGAATTTTTGAACTTGCCATAGTGCATATCTGAACTCCTAACCTCTGAGTTGGTAGCCCAGTACCAAACCAATATACTATCATATCCAAACAGTTATTGTGTTAGTAGTTACTCTAGTCGGATGAATGAACAAGCTGCAGCAGGGACATAGCTCATCTCATCTGATTAGACTATGGACCAGAAATGAATTTCTAAGCTTGCTATCAAGTGAATTATTGATTCAGTTCCAAGAATCAGCTAGTTTTTATTCAAACTTTTATGCGCCAGAACATTCTGCTACTTCACAATGAAGTAGGTAACTGCAAACATGCAAGGGATTCAAGAATGTGAATATTTGTAAAAATTTGGTTTAATTTTCATGTGGTTACATAGTGTTTCTAACCTGTATCAGTACAGCTCTAAAGGATAAATAGGTATAGATTACTCCCTGGAACTATGTACAGAAACAGTCTATTTGGCCCATGAGTCGTTCTTCACATGAACCACCTATTCTAATCCCATATACTGTTTGTTGCCATTCACTGTTACGATCCAACTAAGGACCAGTAACATTTTGTTTAAAGTAGACAAAATTTGAAGTCTCAGTTACCTACTAAGTGAATAAAGCCTCAAGATTCCACAGTTTTAAACAAAATAAACTGTATAATATAAAGTTAGAAAAGTAGAACAATTTACAATATCTTTCTTATACTCCAACATTTAGAATTAACATGATGTAAATATGAGTTAACAGGCAAACTAGGGTTGAACACACCATACTACAAATTAAATGGCAGATGCAATCAAGAGAGATTCCACGATTTCTCAACAACCTACCCAGACATCGGTGACCACTGTGAGTCACAATATCTCGGTAAAACTCTGTCTTCCTCAGGAGGGATCTCAACTCTGCACTTTCAACGACCTAGCCTCTGAATTCCCTCAAAAGCCGTTCCGACTCGGACTACCTCAATGACTGCTCACCTTCCGATGGTTCAATCTCTCCTCCTGAGACTGCATTCCACGGGATTCACAAAGCTGAACACCCTTCTCTAACTACTGGCACACTTCTAACTCTTTTGTCTACCATTAGCTTCACTAAGCTGACACTGCCCCTTGGTTTCTCCAAACTCTGAGTTATAAATGGCTCTCATGGGCATCTCTGAGCCCTAACTGTCTCCAACATGGAACCAATGATCTTTCACCGCCCTCCCTGCTCCCCAGGACTTTTCTTGAGCTCTAACTGCACTGAGCAGCTCCCAGGACTTCTCTGTGAGCTGCAAACAACACAAGGTCCAAACTGCAACCAACTGCTGCACCAATGGCTTCCAGGGCTTATTCAAGCCTTAACTGCCTGGAGCCTGCCAATGGTGGAGCACCCTTTCATTAAATCCTCTTCCCCTGCTGCAAAACATTCAGTTACATTGAAACCAGAGAACCTTTTTAGGCTCCACCCATCTCCAAGAGGACATAGTCTTTCAGGGTACATTGAATGCTTTTAAACTAATTTAGCTCTAATTCCCAA
This sequence comes from Cetorhinus maximus, assembly GCF_964194155.1. Classification (NCBI taxonomy): domain Eukaryota; kingdom Metazoa; phylum Chordata; class Chondrichthyes; order Lamniformes; family Cetorhinidae; genus Cetorhinus; species Cetorhinus maximus. Next base: position 14,605,019 of record NC_135883.1, on the reverse strand, counting down.
AACAAGACATCTCTCTGGTCTGCACTTCTTTGCAAGCAGTGTAGAGGACACATCTCCAGTTCTCCAGCTAAGTAAGTCCACCTGCTGGTTTACGGCTCTTACCTTTCTGCCTATTAACCCCTTCATCAACATGACTTCTACCTTTTAAGTGTAATAGACTTCAGGTTGCTTTAGTTACATTTACCCCATTTTCTACAGGTAAACCTTAACCTTCCCAGAACTAAAAATTACCTCTAAAACATTAACAGGAACACCAGGCATTCATCATTACACTTGAACATTTGTTACTTCAAGCAGTTATCCAATTCCCTTTGAAAGCATCACAACTGTTCATTGTAGAGCATTCCAAACTCCAACCACCTCCTATAGGAGTTTTACTTTCCTATCCTCCCCTTTAATTCATTTTCTGATGACCTTAAATTTATGCCCTCAGATTAGCACCTTGTCAATCAGTGGAAACAATTTTATTACTATCTGCCTTATCATAGCGCTTTATAATCTCGAAGACCTGTCAGACTACCACTTAACCATCTCAGCTGCGGTAAAAAAGAAACCCTAAATTTCCAGTCACATTCTTGATAATATTCTGTGCAGTACTTTGTCAATTGCTTTTATATCCTTTGTACATAGGGTGCCCATTTGGGAAGTGGTAACATAGTGGTAATGTCACTGGACTAGCAATCCAGAGGTCTAGGCTACTGCGCTGGGGACACAGATTCAAAAACCACCACGGTAGCTGGTGGAATTTAAATTCAATTAATAAATCTGGAATTAAAATCCAGTCTCAATAATGGTGACCATGAAAGTCAATTGTCCTAAAACCCATCTAGTTCACTAATGTCCTTTAGGGAAAGAACTTTGCTGTCCTTACTTGTTCTGGCCTACATGTAACTCCAGAGCTACAGCAATGTGGTTGACTCTTAAATGCCCTCTGAGATGGCCTGGTAAGCTACACAGTTGTATCAAACCACTATAGAAAAGTCAAGAAGGAATGAAACCAGACAGACGATCCAGCATCAACCGGGAAAGATAGCAACACGCCTAGGCCTGTCAACCCTGCAAAATCCTTCGTTCTAAAATCTGGGCGCTTGTGCCAAAATTGGAAGACCTGTCCCACAGACTAGTCAACCAGCAGCCTGATATAGTCATACTCACAGAATCATACCTTATAAACATTGTCCCAGACATCATCATCACCATCCCTGGGTATGCTCTATCCCACTGGCAGGACAGACCCAGCAGGGGTTGAGGCACAGTGGTATACAGATGGGAGGAAGTTGCTCTGAGAGTCCTCAACATTGACCCTGGGCCCCAAGAAGTCCTATGGTATCAGGTCAAACACAGACAAAGAAACCTCCTGCTGATTACCACGTACCCACCACTGCCGCACCACCCCCACCTGATGGATCAGTACTCCTCCAAGTTGAACACCACTTTGAAGAAGCACTGAGGGTGGCAAGGGCACAGAATGTACTCTGGGTGGGGGACTTCAATGTCCTTCGCCAAGAGTGGCCCAGTAGCGCCACTACTGACTGAGCTGGCTGAATCCTAAAGGGCATAGCTGCTGTCTGCAACAGGTGCTGAGGGAACCAACAAAAGGGAAAAACCTACTAGACCTCATCCTCACCAATTTACCTGTCGCAGATGCATCTGTCCATGATAGGAGTGACTACCACACAGTCCTTGTGGAGGCGAAGTCCCATCTTTACATTGAGGATACCTTCCATCATGTTGTGTAGCACTACCACCGAGCTCAATGGGATAGATTTTGAATAGATCTAGCAACTCAAAACTGGGCAGACCTAAAAATGAGGTGTCAACCTGGTGAAGCTACAACACAGGATTATATTTATGCTAGACAGGGCTAAGCGATCCCACAACCAATGGATTAGATCTAAGCTCTGCAGTCCTGCCACATCTAGTCATGAATGGTGGTGGGCAATTAAATAACTAAAAGGAGGAGCAGGCTCCACTAATATCCCCATCTTCGAATGATAAGAGAGCCCAGCACATCAGTGCAAAAAACAGGGCTGAAGCATTCGCAACAATCTTCAGCCAGAAGTGCCGAGTGAATGATCTAGCTTGGTCTCCTCCTGAGGTCCCTAGCATCACAGATACCGGTCTTTAGCAAATTCAATTCACTACATGAATAAAACAAGAAATCAGACAAGCATGAAGATTCCCGTGTTAGCTATTTGTAGCAAACTTTTAAACATACATGTGACATTACTACAAATATAAATACTGTGTATCTAGCAGAGGAAATCTTCTACCAAGATTATTTCTTCATGAAAAATGTCTAAAATGGTTAAAGTGGAAAAAGATGGCTGAAGTCCTCCATTAAAATCTCAATGCTACAAATTTTGAGCCTTTCTTTTACGTTTCAGTCATTTCTTTATCTTTCTTTCCTGATACATTTATAAAACTTGTGACTTGATAGAAAACCTATTAAAAAAGGATAAAAGAGTGCGAGAGTGGAGATGCAGGATAAAAGAATGCGAGGAGAGCAGAGATGCAGGATAAAAGAGCGTGAGGGGAGCAGCGGAGACGAAGGATAAAAGAGCGCGAGGAGAGTGGACCAGCGGCAGAGAGCCCCTTCAACCTGTTTCTACCTGCCAGGGCGGAAGTGTGGCGTCAAAGGAAAATAGGTAGGTGATTGGTGGGTATCTCTTTCGTGTCTCTTTTGATTGGCCAAGTGGTCTAAATCAGGGCACATTATTATAGCCGAAGAGTACAGTTAAGAAATTCACGTTTAAATATATAACTCCCAAACTAATTTATTAAATAGAATAGAAGAATAGAGATTGTTGGGCAGGCGATGTGTTGCAGCTGTAGTATGTGGACGCCAGTGCAATCCACAGTGACCACAGCTGCAGCAAGTGCTGGCTGCTCAAGGAACTTCGGCTCAGAGTTGATGAGCTGGAGTCTGAGCTTCAGACACTGCGACACAAGAGGAGAGTTAACTGGCCACTGTGTTTCAGGAGACGGTCACACCCCTTAGATTAATTACATCAAATTTGGTCTGTGGGGACAGGAGGGTGTGACTGCGAGTGAGGCAAGTATGGGGGATCCAAAATTTAGCTTTGGAGGAGCCTCAGCCATTGCCCTTGTCCAATAGGTACGAGGTCCTTGCTCGCAGTGTGGACGAGGGCACAGTCACAGAGAGGATGAGCAAACTGGCCACAGCACCATGGTACAGAGCGCCATTCAAGTGGGGGGAGAAAAGAGAAATGTAGTAGTAATAGGGGATGGCATAGTTAGGGGAATAGATACTGTTCTCTGCAGCAAAGGCAGAGAGTCCTGAAGGCTGTGTTGCCTATCTGGTGCCAAGGTTAAGGACATCTCTTCTAGGCTGAAGAGGAACTTGGAGTGGGAGAGGACGGATCCAACTGTTGTGCTCCATGTAGGCACCAATAACATAGGTAGGACTAGGAAAGAGGTTCTACTGAGGGACTACGAGCAGCTCAGGGCCAAAATAAGCAGAACAACAAAGGTAATAATCTCTGGATTACTGCCAGAGCCATGTGCAAATTGGTGTGGGAAAATAAGATTGGGGAGGTAAATGCATGGTTCAAAGATTGGTGTGGGGGAAAAATGGGTTCCAATTCATGGGGCACTAGCAGCAGTACTGGGGAAGGAGAGAGCTGTTCCATTCGGACGGGCTTCATTTGAATCATGCTGGAACCAGCGTCCTGGTGAATCATATAACTAGGGTTGTAGATCGGACTTTAAACTAATTAGTGTGGGGTGAGGGGTTCAATTGAAGGGAAGTTTAAAAAACCAATAAGAAACGAGAGAGCAGAGGTGCAGTGTAGTGAAGAGGCGAATGATAATCAAAGTGTGACAGCAAGGGGCAGTAAATATAAGCAGAAGAGCACGGCAGAATTTAGAACCAGCATGAGTAATAATAGTAAAAAGGTCAAAGCTTAAGGCTCTTTATCTGAATGCACGCAGCATTTGTAACAAGACAGATGAGTTGACAGCACAAATAGAAATAAATGAATTTGACTTGATAGCTATTAAAGAAACGTGGTTACAGGGTGACCAAGACTGGGAACTCAATATTAAAGGGTATTCGACGTTCCGGAAAAATAGGCGAAAAGGAGGTGAAGTAGCTTTATTAATAAAGGAAGGTATCAGTGCGGTGGTAAGCAGTGATATAGGTGCAATAGATCATGATGTGGAATCAGTTTGGGTGGAGATAAGAATAGTGAGGGAAAGAAGTCATGGGTGGGAGTCATCTATAGCCCTCTAAAGAGTTACCTCACTGTAGGACAGGAAATTATGCAGGCATGTAAGAAGGGCGCTACAATTGTCATGGGTGATTTTAACCTGCATATTGACTGGACAAATCAGATTGGCAGGGGTAACATGGAAGACGAATTTGTAGAGTGCATCAGGGATTGTTTCTTAGAGCAATACGTTGCACAACCTACCCGGGAACAGGCTATTTTAGATCTAGTAATGTGTAACGAGGTAGGATTAATAAGAGATCTCATAGTTAAGGATCCTCTAGGGGGTAGTGATCACACCATGGTAGAATTTCAAATTCAGTTTGAGGGCGAGCAACTCGGGTCTCAAACCAGTATCCTCAACTTAAATAAGGACAATTACAGAAGTATGAAGAAAGAGTTGTCTGAAGCGGGCTGGGAAAATAAACTGATGGAAAGGTCATTGGATGAGTAGTGGCGACATTTAAGCAGATATTTCATAAAGCTCAGCAAAAATTTATCCCGATCAAAAAGAAGGACTCGGTGAGAAGGATGAATCACCCGTGGTTAACAAAGGAAGTAAGGAGAGTAATCCAATCAAAAAGAGGGAGAAAATTGATCATGAAAGTAAATTGGCAAGAAATATAAAAACAAACAGCAAGAGCTTCTACGGGTATATAAAAAGAGATAGCTTAAGTGAGTGTGGGACCCTTGGAGGATGCGACTGGAAAATTGATAATGGGGAACAGATAAATGGCAGATAACTTGAACCAATATTTTGCATCGGTCTTCATGGTGGAGGACACTATAAACATCCCAAAGATATCAGGTAAGCAAAGAGCTAATGGGAGGAAAGATTTTGTAACAGTCTCCATCACAAGGGACAAAGTATTTGACAAACTAATGGGACTAAAGGCAGATAAGTCACCATGACCTGATGGCCTGCATCCAAGGGTTTTAAAGGAAGTGGCTGCAGAGATAGTGGAGGCATTGGTCGAAATATTCCAGAACTCACTGGATTCCGGGAATGTCTCAGTGGATTGGAGAACCGCTAATGTGATGCCCCTGTTCAAGAAGAGAGTGAGACAAAAATCAGGAAACTATAGGCCAGTTTGCCTAACATCTGTCGTTGGGAAAATGCTAGAGTCCATTATTAAATAAGAAATAACAGGGCATTTAGGAAAGCTTAACACAAACAGAGTCAACATGGTTTTGTGAGAGAGAAATCATGTTTGACAAATTTGCTAGAATTCTTTGAGGATATAACAAGCAGAGTTGATAAAGGGGAACCGGCAGATGTAGTGTATTTGGATTTCCAGAAGGCATTCGAAAAGGTGCCATATGAAAGGTTATTGCACAAGATAGGAGCTCAAGGTATAGAGGGGGTAATGTATTAGCATGGATTGAGGATTTATTAACACACAGAAGACTGAGAGTTGGGATTAATGGGTCTTTTTCAGGTTGAAAAGATATAACTGGTGGAGTGCCACAAGGATCAGTCCTAAGGCCTCAATTATTTACTATCTATATTAATGATTTGGAGGAGGGGGCAGAGTGTAATGTATCTAAATTTGCTGACAATACAAAAATAGGTGGGAGGGCATGTTGTGATGAGGACATAAGGAATCTGCAAGGAGATATAGATAGGTTGAGTGAGTGGGCAAAAACTTGGCAGATGGAGTTTAATGTAGGAAAGTGTGAGGTCATGCACTTTGGTAGGAAGAATCAAAAGGCAGACTATTATTTAAATGGAGAGAGACTCCAAAAATGTGCAGCCCAGAGGGATCTGGGTGTTCTTCTGCATGAAACACAAAAAGTTAGCATGCAGGTGCAGCAAGTAATTAAGAAGGCAAATGGAATTTTGGCCTGTTTTGCTAGAGGGTTGGAGTTTAAAAATAGGGAAGTCTTGTTGCAACTGTACGGGATGTTGGTGAGCCTGCACCCGGTGTACTGTATACAGTTTTGGTCTCTGTATTTAAGAAAGGATATATTGGCATTGGAGGCAGTTCAAAAGAGATTCACTGGGCTGATTCCTGGGATGAAGGGGTTGACTTATCAAGAACAGCCAAACAGGTTATGCCTTTATTCATTAGAGTTTAGAGGAATGAGGGGTGATCTTATTGAAACGTACAAGATTCTTAGGGGGCTTGACAGGTTAGATGTTGAGAAGATATTTCCACTAGTGGGGGAAACTCAAACGAGGGGACATAGTTACAGAATAAGGGGACACTCATTTAGAACTGAGATACGAAGGAATTTCTTCTCTCAGAGGGTAGTGAATGTCTGGAATTCTCTACCCTAGAGAGCTGTGGAAGCGAGATCACTGAAAGTATTTGAAGAGGAGGTAGATAGGTTTTTGGAATATCGGGGAGTTGAGGGCTATGAGGAGCGGGCACGAAAGAGGAGTTGAGGCCTGGGGCAGATCAGCCATGATCTTATTGAATGGCGGGGCAGGATTGAGGGGCCGAATGGCCTACTCCTGCTCCTATTTCTTGTTTGCTTCTGAATCTGAATTTGAAAAATCTGGCACAAACCAAGTGTTAAAGTAAAGTTATGATTATCCTGAGCAAGTAACCAATAAAGACTAAGCTGCAACAAAATCCAATTCTGTCAGAATTTTACGCTTCTGTCGTCAACTTCACACATATTAGTCACAAAGAATGCTGCTACAATATTTAGTTGTACCTACAGTTACAGATCTTTTCAACAGCAATGAATACAGCTGTGCCATGTTATCAAACTGTTAAAAGAATCATGGCTCTAACACATACTGGATGGATGTGGGTAGTTGAAGCTGCCAATTTGTATCTAGAAAAACTACCATCTATACAACATCCAGTTTTCTGCCAACTTAGTTTTGACATGGAATTACATTTGTTTGTACATGTATATAACATCCTGACATGTGCATATGTGAGAAATAGCATAACAAAGTGCAGCATGCAAACCACAGACGAAAACTGTGTGAGAGTGTTGAAATATCATCACTGCGAATATAAACATAGCCTTTATCCAGCAGACATTTATGTAAGAACTCGCAATCAGAAAGCTTGATCTGTATCTAAAATGATAGAATATAAAAAGCAGGGTAATAATGCAGAATTTCTAAAATTATAGATCGTACAATTTACAACAGAACCACATGGTTCCAGACCTCATCAAAGCCTTCATCCAGACATTGACGCAAGAGCTGAACGCCAGGAGAGAGTTGAAAGTAACTGTCCTCAACATCAAGCTCTAACAAAACTGTGTCAAGGGGATTTTCGAATGGTTGTGGTTGTCAGAGACCAACCTCCACAGCCTGAAAGCATTCCAGCTGCTCATCTGCTGCTGAAACCTTCAGCCATATCTTTGTTACAACTCGACTTGTCTGTTTCAACACACACCTGGCCAGCCTTCCATGTTCTACTCTCTGTAAACTTGAACTCAATCAAAACTCTACTGCTGCGTCCTAACTTATAAAAAAATGTTGTACACATTCCTGTACTCGCTGACCTTAGCGCCTCAATTTTAAAATTCTTATTCTTGTTTTCAAATCCCTCCATGGCCTCACTCCTTTATAATCTCCTTCAGCCTCACAACCCTACAAGCTATCTGTGCTCTTCAAATTCTGGCCTCTTGGACATCCCAGACATTTACTGCTTAACCATTGGCATTCAGCTGCCAAGGCCCTAAACTCTGGAATTCTCCACCCTCCCCACCCCCCCGCACCAAACCTCTACACCTCACTTTCTTTAAGATGCTCCCTAAAACTACCTCTTTGACCAAGCTTTTGTTCAGCTAGCCTAATATCCCATGTGGCTTGAGGTCAAATTTTGCTTTATAAGCATCTTGGGGCGTTTTATTACATTAAAAGCACCAAATAAATACGAGTTGTTGTTACTGCAGGATTTCCTCTGAGCAATACCTTCAATCCTACTATCTTCACCTGCTTCATTAAAGACCACCCCTCTGCCATAGTGCATGGGTTTGTTCATTGACGACTCTATTGTTTCTCAGAGTGGTTAGATGTGGGAAACTTTGTCCCACAGGGTTCTCTTATGGGACTGCATCTGTTCACTAAGCTGACCAATAATTTGGATACAAGGCTAGAGGAAATGGTGTTTCAAGTTTACATATGTTGTTAAAATAATAGACATAGTGAGAACCAAAGGAAAATGCAAGGAAATACTGATAAAATGACAGAATGAATTCTGTCTCCAATTCTTTGCCCCATTGTGAGTAAATACAAGGAGGCATATTTTGGTTACAAAAACTTTAATATGCTTTGAATGGAAGAAGACTGGACCATGTGAAAGAGCAGGTTTTGTGGTTCACAAAACATTGAAAGGACCACCGTAGGTAATCAGTGCCATAAAAAAGCACTGGGCTTTATTGGGGCTGTTTTGTTATAACACAGGGATTATACACTGATGTCTAATTCTTTGATATTTTGAAGGAATAGACAAACAGATAGAAACAGAGGCCAGGATTTTGCCCTCGTCGGGCGAGTTTGGCGGGAGCGGTCGGGAAGCCGAACGCCGCTCGTGTTTGGGCCACCGCCGTGATTGGATGCTGGCAGGCCAATTAAGGCCCGCCCAGTATGAAACGCATGCTGCAGCGCCGCTTGGGTCGGGGCGGGAGGAGGGCAAGCGCGCAAGTTCACGCATGCGCGCGGTTGTGCGCAATGAAAGCTCCCTGCGGCACAGAGCTGCCTCAGGGAGGTGAAGATTTTTGAAAATTAAAAATAAAGAATTTTAAAAGGTTGAAAAACCTGTCTCCTCTTGTGACTTTGACTCTGCCACATGAGCAGGGACATGTTATGAATTAAATGTTAAAATTTTTATTTAATTTTTTAATTGCTGTTGGAAAACCCATCCCGCCCGTGGATGAGGTTTCCTAAAAGATCTGAAGGCTGCTTGGCCTTTTTTGCCTGCCCGCCAATCATAAGGTTGACCAGGCAGCAAAAAAATTGAATTCAATTAGATCTTTACTGGCTTTAGTAGGCCTGTTAATTGTCAGCGAGCCCGCTGCTGACACCCGCACGTGCCCGCCGACCGAAGTATCGCGCGAGTGCACGATAACGTCAGGGCGCGTCACTTTACGCTCATTCGGGCCAGGGGTGTGCCCGTCTGAAGGGTGCAATCTTCTGGCCAAGACTGTTTTCAGGTGACTGAGGGGTCTGGAACTGAGGTGGGAAGAACACACATAAATGAAAAATTAAACGCAAGTAATTAGAAACGAGTGCAGGACAAGCTTCATGATACAGTGCATTGCAAGGCTGTGGAATGTACAACATGCTGTGGAGAAGGAGTTAGTTCCTGCAAGATGAATACTTGGGAGCTGGCTTGAATGGCAGTCTCTGAGAATCCAAACTAAAACAATGACTTTGCACAACAGGCTTAAAATAACCGTGCTATTATTTTAAAGTTGACCTGACTGATGTAAAAAGCTACCTTGCAATATACACATTTATAGACCCACTTCAATAAAACTGCTGCCGGGATAAAAGAGGCTTATTTTTATAGTGCTGCTATCCTGGAAATTGAAATTGAAAAGCGCCAAAATAAAAATAGTTTTAAAGTTGCTGCTCGACATTATTCCCTTGAGTACTCGTACCTTCTTGGGCAGGAGTTTAGAATAGAATCATAGAATGGTTACAGCACAGAAGGAGGTCAATCGTTCAGTTGTACCTGTGCTTTCTCCCTGTTTGGCTTCAACAGAAGTACGGTTGTGATCTAGTACAGGAGATGTCCTCATGGGAGTGGTTTTCTAATGTGAATGGACTATTAGTCAGTGGGCCAATTGCAAAAGCAAACCTTGTAGTATCATGTTTATGTCAATTAAGTTAATAGCTTGTTTGTACTGCAGCTATTCAAACCAAATGTATCAGTATTAGGTTTATGTAACCTGCAGAATCTGACAAATTGTTTTTATATTGGCTTTATTTTAACTAAGATTCCAGGAGAACAGCACCCATGAGATAAATGCCAGCAGTTATATTGCTAAATCTGGCTCCCTTATCCCAACAATAGAATTGAAAACTGAGTCTATGAATTCACCCCTGAGATAAAGGGGTCAGACACAGGAGTGCGAATGCTAAGAGTGTGGATGGCAATCTCATGAATACAAACTAAAACATGAACAAAGTAAATATAGCTCAAGTGGTATGCAGATGTTCTTGTTGTATTATCATTATATCATAGCGTTGTGTATGGAATCGATCCCTTATTTACTGTTGTACCCTTGGCTGTCATCCCTTTTTATATTGCAGGATAATTTTGATAGCTTCAGAGCAACAGACAACTGTTTGGAAATTGTGATTTGTAACTTTATTTCTGATGACTAAATATTTCTCAACAAGTGAGGAAGGTCTGTAAAAGCCAGCAATTGGGTAAATGTGGCCAGAAAAAAGCATCAGCCTCTAGTTTCAACAGTGCCGTTTACATTTGAACGTACTGTAATAACGTAAGAAATAGGAGCAGGAGTGGGCCATTTGAGCCTTGTCTGTCATTCAACAAGATCATGGCTGATCTACTACCTCAACTCCACCTTCCCATATCCTCTTAGTACCTAAAATTCTATCTACCTCCGTCTTGGATATATTCAATGACTCAACACCCCCATCTCTCTGGGGTTGAGAATTCCATTGATTCATATCCTCTTGAGTGTTGAAATTTCTCCACATCTCAGTCTAAAATGGCTAGCACTTTAATCTGAGACTGTGACCCAGTGTTCTTGATTCCCCCGGCAAGGGAAACGTTTCCTCTGCACCTATTCTGTCAAGACTTTAGAATTTTAAATGTTTTCATTAAATCACCTCTCCTTCTTCTAAACTCCGAGGAATATATGCTTAGCCTACTAATCTCTCCTCAGGACAGTTCCCTTTTCCCAAGAACCAGTCTCATGAATCTCCATTGCACTCCCTCTAGGGCAAGTATGTCCTTCCTTAGGTAAGGAGACCAAAACATCACACAGTACTCCAGGTGTGGCTCCATCAATGCCTTGTATAATTGTAGTAAGAATTCTTTATTCTTATATTCAAATCCCTTTGTAACAAAATCTAACATACCATTTGCCTTCATAATTACTGCTGTATCTGCATGCAAACTTTCTGTGAATTATGCAAAGGAACACTTATGTCTCTCTGAACGCACAAATTTTCCAGTCACCCAACTTTCAAAAAATATTCTGACTTTTCATTTTTTTCTACCAAAATGCATAACATCATACTCGTAACATACTTGTATTCCATCTGCCATGCCCTTGCCCACTTACCCAACATGTCTATATCCTTCTGCAGCTTCTTTGTGTCCTCACTATTTACTTTCCCACTGCTTACTTTCCTACTTAACAATGTAAGATCAGCAAGCTTTGATATATTACACTCAGTTTCCTCATCTAAGCCATAATGTAGGTTGTAATTGCTGAGGCCCAAGTACTGATTCTTGTGCTACCCAGCTAGTTATAGCCTGCCAACCTGATGATCTATTCCTGCTCCCTGGGCGGAATTTTACAGTTGGAGGGTTCAAAGGTAGATGGCTTGTAAAATGCAGTGCCTAGCTTGCCCGCTGCCTTCCACCCCCAACCTGTCCCGCATCTTACTGTGGTGCGGCGGGGGAGTGGTGAAGGTGTTGAGAGGCCCACCCGCTGTTGGGCCCATTGAGGCCCTTAAGTGGCTATCATCCAGCCCCTGCCACTGTTTTATCTGTGGTAGTGGGAAGCCTACAGCAAGCGGGTAGCCCGGCAGCTTTAGCTGCGAAGGCTGGTGTCGGGCAGGAAGGTACCTCCTTTGGGCGTCCCCTGTGCCCATCAGATCCACCCCCCTCACCAGCGCCCCCCTGCTCATGGTCATTCCCCTCTTTAATCCTCCCCCCATCTCCTCAACCTCTCAAACTTGGCCCCCCAACCCATTCAGTCTCCTCACTGGGGCCTGCCAGCCAGGCCCCACCTATAGCCAAGAGTTACCTTTACTCTGGCTTCCATTAGCTCCTCTCCTTTGGGGACCGGATGTGGTCCCAGCAGTGGTCACCACTTGAACCTGGCACTGTTGGGACTGCTAGCAGCTCTCTAAGGCTGGACTTCCTTCCCAAAGAGGGGAAAATTTTGCCCTTGATGGGCGGGGACAGGCAGGGGCAGTTGGGAAGCCGACCGCTGCCTGCGATTGGCACCGCACCACGATTTCACACTGTCGGGCCAACTAGGGACCGCCTAGCGTGAAACGCGAGCTGAAGCGTTGAGCGCTGCCTATGCAGGAGGAGGGAGGAGTGTGAGCCGGCTGAGTGTGAACTTCACGCATGCACACGAGTGAGCACTGCAAAAACTCCTGAAGCACGAAGCTGCCTCAGGGAGATGGAGAGATATTAAAAAAAATAAAGAAAATAAAAATGTAATAAAACATGTCCCCTATGAGGAGGGACATGTTATTAATGAAAAATTCAAGTTTTTATTTTGTTTGTTTGTTATTCTTTGTTTAAAAGCAGTTATCACACTATTTGAATATATGTGCTGTCTCCTGCTATCTTTTCTCATGTCAGCTGTCCCTTATTTCAGATGTTTAGTTTCACCTCTGTTCTAGTTTACTGCTGAAGACTTTAACCCTATTAGGAAACCAAGTTCAATTTGTAATCATTAAATATTTTGCATTTATGAATTGAAAATTAAAAGGTGAGAGTTTGAAATTACATAATGGAGCATCGATCAATTTTTTTCCTCTCATATACTGTATCTGCCGGACACTGTTTATGGTCCCAACAGGACTAAAGGGCAACCTGCTTTTTGGCTTTTGCCACTGTGAAGCAGTCATAGAAGCAATGTGAAATTACTCACCTGCCATTATTTGTTTCTCTTTCAAGTATCAATTATCTTGCCTTTACCGAGTAGTGTTCATTATCAAATGGCTGAAATCTGTTACATGTAAGGAATTGCAGGCAGAGACCTGCGCCCCATGACTTCATTGTACAACATGTTGACGTCTGAGATGCTTTGCGACTGACTCAGCTACAGCAAAGTTCGTTAGTCAACCTTAAGTGACTCTATTTGTTTATTCACTGCCATCACCAGCTGATCGAGTAATTGCTGTCTCATACTTTTCCACAAGTGGACTTCAAATTCCTGACTTGGAGCTAAAGAATATTGAATACAATTTGTCACCAAGGCTAAGCAGTACTAAAGGATTTGAAGTGGTTCACTACACATCCTGGAATCCATATGTGGACGGCCTATTGCATGATTGACACCTTTTAGTGCTATTGTTCATCTTTAGACCCTCCTGTTCAAATGGAAACCTAGATTGTAAAGCTTAACTATCCCAAATGAATATGAATACATATCTATTTCTTTGCTACTGTGTGTAATCTGTGTTATTGCTGACTCAGTCATTGCTGGTTCTGAACTGCTGTGTCTAGCTACTTCAGCATTATGTACAATGTTCATGGATAATTGATCCGTGTATTTTTCATTTTTTGGGGAATAACACATTTAAAGCTGACTTCCAACTGCTCATAGTCATTTTATTTGTTCATAAGCAACATTTATTTAACATGTGGAAAGCTGCCTTATAATAGTTCTGAAGAAGAGTCATATGGACTTGACTCTGTTTCTCTCTCCACAGATGCTGCCAGACCTGCTGAGTTTTACCAGCATTTTCTGTTTTTATTTCAGACTTCCAGCATTCGTAGTATTTTGCTTTTGCCTTATAATGATTTACTTATTGTTTGTTAAGCTGTACTTGTGTATATTCCTGGGCAAAGCTAACGGAACATGAGAAACAGCATCATCAACACAGCCAGGATTACCCAGTAAACACAGACAAATGTTCTTCATAGATAGATGAAGGAGGTTGTACAGAACTGTAAGTTGCTTGAAATGGAGGAATATTAACAGGTTATGGTTGGTGAGCAAAGGATTGGGATTATGATCAAGGTACCGGAGAGGTTGTGAGTTCAGATCCAAGTATGGTAAATCATGAAATTCAATAAATCTGGTCGCTTGTAAGCTGGCACCAGAAAAAGATAATTAAAGCAGCTTGATTGTCAAGGAAGGGACCTGCCAGTCGTCTGGCTTACATGTGACTTCCATCCCAGACAGTGTGATTCACCTTTAAAGACCTCAAGGCAATAGGAAATAGCCAATCAATACTGGCTTGCCATTGTTACCCATGCGCCATGCATAAATAAGTTATGTATTTTTTATTCTTCCCTCATCCCATGTCAAAACCTTCCTTCTATTTTTACTGGATGTTTTCATGATTGTAAAATATACTTTTCTCCCCACAATAAATTTATAGCTCTTGCTGCAACAATGCGCCAAGGTGGATTCATCCGCAGTTTAATTTCAAATAACCAAAAGCACGAAGAAGTGTTCCTTTGCCAGTCGATGGGTCCAATTACCAATTTTAGTTGTACTGCCTAAGCTTAGTACCAAAGCAACTCTCTAAACAATTGCTTTGGCCCCAGCATAAGCATCAGTCTCACTAAGAGCACAAATAAAACCTCACCCAAAATACATTCTTGAACATTTTTAAAATTAATGACTCAAACTGTATGGAGCATTGAAAAAGTAAAATTCATATATAATTAAAATTGGTAAATCTGTTCTCTCCTCCACTGAAAATCCTTGACTGATCCAGTAGAATTTTGGTTTTAATTGTTTGACATCATTTTGCCTCTAACTCTCTAATAGGATATTCCAATACGTATTTGAAATTTGTATTGTTCAGTTCATCTTTGTCATTCATGTTGCTTTTTTCATTTGAAAATTAAGTATCCAGGCAAGTATCATAAAAGGCTTCTGTTGTTAGGATTTGAGGTTCCTCTACTCTTTTTTTCTTGTTTTTCTAACTCCTTCATTTTAGTCCACTTGGACCTCACACTTCAATCATTTTGGCCCACCCAGGCCATCCACTACAGCCATATCACTTTAACTAAACCTCCTGGTGTCTCATTTTACCCCACTTGCTGCTATAGGGTATGGCAACCTTGAGGGGTCTAGGCAAATGAGGTGCAAAAATTGTCCTTTTGCCCATTGTTCTCCAGTCTGACCTGCCTTAAGCTCCTCTAAAGCCATTAGACACTCTTCCACACTGCTTTCCCTATCACCAGTCGCTTCCTGTCTTCAACTTCCTGCCTTAAAGCGTCTATTCGCACTTTGGCTCTGTTTAATTAACACAAATATCCATAAGCAAACAAAAATTACACTAGAAAATCTTAAAGATTGTCTGTGGTTTTCAATTTTTACACAAAACGACTTCCTTATGCCTCAATATGCTTCTTGAAATATGTTTTTTTTTAAACCTGAATTTCGAGCTAAATTAAAGAGCAGAGGGGATTGCTGTGATTGACATGGACATCAGCTAAACAGGAACAACCTAATAATGCCAAATCATCATCTAGCTAGGTTGAAATCACTTGGAAGAGTGAATTGAAATGATTTTCAGCTGTTCCATTGAGAAAGAAATACTCTCTCTATAATCAATCCTCATTTTTGTAAACGTCAGCAAAAGAAGCCACAGTTGCTATTGACTGCAGAGATTATCTGAGAGATCAAAATAGAACTGTTCATAACAGAAGGGGAGGAAGAGTTTTTAATTTATGCAAGAAACCAGCAACAAAACTCATAGATTCACACAGGATGAGAGTAGACACTGTTTACTTTCATTTGGAAAAATTTACTAATGTAGGTTGGGGAATTCAACAAACTGGGATCTAACTTTCTTCAGTTATTTTGTTGGAAAA
Organism: Cetorhinus maximus; assembly: GCF_964194155.1. NCBI lineage: Eukaryota > Metazoa > Chordata > Chondrichthyes > Lamniformes > Cetorhinidae > Cetorhinus > Cetorhinus maximus. Next base: position 14,589,094 of record NC_135883.1, on the reverse strand, counting down.
ATACCCAGTCCCAGCTCAGACCTTTGGACGAGCAAAAGCTTTAAAGCAAAAACCCAATGAAGTTGTTACAAAAGACAATTTCATGAGCAGATTGATTTGTTATTTTGAAATATACGTGATGTTTGTATTTGTTTTAAACTTTATTTCAGGCATTTCATTCACCTAAAAAAAAATTGGTTGAAATGTTTTTCCGTTGATTTAATTGCTTTTTTTAATATATTTTTTTTTGTCACTCAGAATTGGTTGATTTCTTTTAATCCTGAGTAGATTCCCATAGGCAGATTTCTAGCTTCTTATCTTGCTTTGGGTTCACACATTTTTCAGTTTCATGTGCAGCTATTGTACTTTGTGCCAAACAACAAGTGTGGTAGAGTTACTGTTGCAGGAAGTAAGTGACACTTATACAGTACTAAGTTGGTAAAAATAGTCCAAAACTTAACTGTCTTGGTTACTTTCATATTGCTCTATCTCTTTCTCTTCTCTTGTGGGGTGGCAATATATGATGGGGAAAAAGCAAAGAAGGATTTAGGCTTCATTTTTTTAGTAGTGGCTTGTAAAGCAAATGTGTAGATCTCAGTGACCCCTTCCCATCACTAACGCTTGCCCATACATCCTGACTCTTACATGTTCCAATGTCTTTGCTTTCTCACTACCCATTTCTCTTCTAACCCCACTCACTGCCTTTGCTTGTACCTTGCCCCCTTCAAACCGAACACTCAATTCCTCCTGCCAAGAGTGCAAAGTTGGAAAATTTTAAAAATACACTATCTGCACAGTGGTTTTGAGGGAAGTATTAAAATAAAAAGAATAAAATCAGTTACCTAGCACTTTGGGTCATAACATGCTACAAAAACAATTTAACTACCATAAGTGACTTAATTCAACATCTCTAAGAGAAGATCTTCAAAGTATCTCCAGAATACCTGTCACTCACACCCTAGAAGATCAACTCAAACCATTAAACAGCCTCAGGCAAATCATTCTAGATAACATTTTAGCCACATTAAAGCATTTCTGAACTACTCTCTGCAATGTTATGGGCCCGGCACTCATGTCTCACAAATCTACTCGCTGCAGTTGTGGGCAGTGCATTGTGTTGGTTTGCTTTTGCACTTGCAGTACTAACCATAGAATTGAAATATTTGAGCTCAGCATTGTTATGACATTTGGGTACCTCACTCATTTATCACTCATTTATCAGAATACATTCCAAACCTCAGCTGGCATAAAAGCAGAACATCAAACATTCCTGACCATGTTTCTTGTATAAAAATGATTAGCAGTCATTTAATGTACAAAACCTCCTAATTGTAGCACTGTTATAGTACTGCCCATAAGTAACTCGGCTAAGAGCATTTCATTTTCTAATTGCCAGGAGGTCTTGGTAACGGATTCCACCTGAAAACAATGGACATCACTATATGTTTCAGGGCATGTGAGTGACTTCATTGAAATATAGTTTAGTTTTGGAGCAATCATTCTTTCACTTACAGTGCACTTCCAAATAAACACAGTCTTGTGAACAGAATTCAGATTTATACAGACTATGGCCAGAATTGTATGCTGCCCCACCGGCAGCTTTTTCGGCTTTCCCCCCAGGTTCCTGCCCGCCTCGACCACACAGCGATTTTACACTGGGGGCAAGCAAGGCCTCAGATGGGAAACCTGCCATTGTCCCAGTTGACGCCATTAAATGGCCAATTATTGGCGACTTAAGGGCCGTTTCCCACCCAGCCTCAATATTTAGGCGTGCAGGAGGATTGAAGTTGCTTGGGGGAAGCCCAAAAATCAACGTAGTTAGATCTCGGGCAGGAAGAGGTGGGGGTGGTGGGAGGGCACCTCCATCAGAAGTCCCCTTCTAAAGTCTGGCTCTCCCCCTTCTGTATCCCCCTCACCACCCCCCCACCTCTCACCCATTCGTGCCCCCCTCCCCCCCCAGGCCTCCCCTACCCTCCCTGCCCTCAGACCCTTTAAACTTACCTGGATCTCCGGTGCTCGGACTTAAGTTTCAGCTGTCCTCCTGCATTTCCTCACCAGTCCACTGCAGCTCTTGTCACTCTCTAAGGTGGGACTCCCTCCTGGGTGAGGGCGGAAGTCCAGCCTGCAGTCACTTAATGCTCATTCGAACGTAAAATAGGTACGGGGCACTCTGAGTCGGCAAACTCTTTGAATGGCGGGTAGCGAGACACCACCATCCAAAAAATTCAGGCCTATGAATCATTTCTTGGAATAACTGAAAATGAATCTTTAAGCAGTGTTCAAGAACAATAAGCTGAAAGCACCCCTCAACTTCAAAGATACAGTTGTTTAGAAAACAACTTGGATTACTTTCTGATGTATTAATTTAATTAGGGCAATTAAAAATGGTGATCAAGGAGCATTCAAATTAAATTTTGATTATTTTATTACCTCTGTCATTGCGGCTTCATGAAGAGATGGTGTCACTGTCAAACGGACAGATGCTGCCATCGACACCAGGAGTACCCTGAGAGGAGCCCCCAGGGCTTACAGACAGCCTCTCGACTGACCTTTGAAGGCCTGCCTATCCTTCCTTGAGATCCTGAAGTACTTGAGCCTCTGGCAAAGGGCTCTTGCATCTCAGACAATATATGCAGGTTAGCACGTACCTCCTACATCCACTTTTTGGTTTGCTGTATGTGGCTCTCCACGAGGATCGCCACTGTCTCAATGGGGGAAGCTATGCACTCATAAGCCAGAGCAATGATAACACTCGTAGCATGGATGGACTCCTCCATTGTCCGTACATGGGTGCGAGTAGCCTCTTGAGAATTCTGACTGACATATTTCATGCTGCTGTTCTGTGATCTACTGCTTTGCTGATGACTCCCTAGGCTCACCATCTGCATGAAGCTGAGAATTGCTGGGCCTTTTCCTCAGCCCTCCAATGGGCAGTGGTCGTAGCTGTCATTGCCTCCATTAGCTGCTCATGTGCCTCTGTGCTATGTTGACCAGCTGGTGCCACCTTTCTAACCGCACACTAAAGCCCATCAATGTGCAAGTATCTGCACTGGTAATGGATGTGAAAGAAGTGACATTGCCTCTTCAGATGATGGCTCTAGTCCTGAGGTCTCAAGTGGTTCCTGTCAGGAAGATATAATTTTCATAATGTTATTTGGAATTTATTGTAGAGTAATAGTCAGGTCTGTATCTGTGTATGTGTGTGTATGTATGTGTGTGTGTATGGGACTTAATTGAATTAAAGGCAGCTGGTCTGAAGGTTTTGATGTAACAGAAGATAAGCTAGGTTTGAAATGTTAAAAAGGTCAACATGGGGGAAGTTTTAGAATGTGAGGTGTTAATGGAACATTTGCATTTTTAAATAAACCAGATTAGCTTGAATTCAAAAGAGGGGGTGAAATATTACACCTTGCCAGAAGAAGTTAAGAAACAGTGTGTTTATTTTTCCCAAAGATTACTGGTAAAATTAGTACTATGATAGATTTTTATTATTAGAGACGTAAAGTCCAAAGACATAGTGAAACAATGTAAATTTGCGTTCAAAGGAAAATATATATAAAGGAGAAAAGGCTGTGTGCAAGAGAAGGCATTCTAAGATCTAACAAGTGTGAAAATCCTCCAGCCTCGGTACTCAAACTGCTGCCCGCAAGGAACCGAAGCTGAGAAAAACTCACCTTGAACTTGACTGTTCAGGGTATTGTATGTTACTTTGCTTGGGTCTTTAAAAATCTTTTTGTCTTACTGTTGCCTTAACGGAGGTGTAACTGGGAGTTAGATTAATCAGGGGACTGAGAAGTTATTATAGTAGTAATTTGTAAACCTATGTATCTGCTTAAAATCATTTTTTTTATTAATAAAGGTTTAATTTATTTTTGTAAGAAACCTATGAGACCCAGTGTTTTTATTACTACTGAATTCAAGGCACATATCTTGAAATATATCCAAATTGCAAAACAGTTGGGGCAGTTGCCTCAAATTTCCCATAGGGATTTGAACAGCTCAGCATTTACCATTGGCTGTGCCATAACAGTTCCTCTGCCATCATTGATGCTTCATCTGTTATGCAACCTGTGTGAGAGATAAGGGTGATGTTATGGCGCCGCGCTTCCCACCAACTCCTTCTGCCTTTCCTTCATTTGGAGCTGCCTATGTTCACCGGCGGACAAAAGTGCGCTGCCATTGACGATGCTCATTATAAGGTTCAATGGGCAGTTACCTGAAGTTACTCACTCTCTCTGGGCTCCACACTAACCTCATCCTTAGTTTCAGGCTGCCCTGCTGAAACACCTACTAGCTCCATTGCCTCCTCATCTTTCAGCATCAAATACAGCAGGCAAAGACAGTCTATCTCCAGTTTGCCTCTGCTCCCTGGCAATGTGAGCTTGCTTCCCCTGAAAACATAGATACACACAGTGCCTCTGTTCTCTCATACCCCAACTGCAAACATTGTTTCACCCAGTACTGCACCACTGGGAGGCCTGTTGCTAGGGACCATTCAGCATTGGCAATTTAGTCACCAACTCTGAATGACCAGGGGCCTCCATTGTGACGCTGCTATGCATTTTATTGTGAATGTTGGGGATTGGCCAGGCACGATGTCTAGGTCATCAACCTCTTCTCAAATTTTCTTGGTACATTTTGTGACATCCAGGTCTGTGAGCCTGGTATTACTCACCTTGCAAGACCCCAGCAGGCCATTGAATCACTTGGGGCAAGGCAACCATGTGCATGTTACAAGCCTGTTGTTGTCAACTTCCGCTCTGACCTCCTGCCTTCTAGGTGTTGCTTGCTGACCTCTTCTTCCCATCAACTGATACAAGCACCTCCCTCCATGCCCTTGCTCCTGGAGGAGCACCTCCTGAAAGGCACCACTAAATCTGGGAGCAACTCTTTCTCCAACTGCAGCCATTCCTCGAAAGCAACCTTTCTTTAGCCTCCCTTCCAGATGCCTCCATGTGCAATTCCTTTAAACCAAGTGCTGTGACTCTTAAATATAGCGCCTGTGTTTCAGCTTCCGGGACTTCCGCTCACTGACCACCCGTCATTGGCTGGCTCCCATGCCCGAATGCTGTTAATTTGATGCAGCCAGCGAGATCCAGTATCATGTCCCGCTGCCCACCCGTGCAGCCGCACAACCTGATTTGGAGTCCGACGTTGGGACTTTCTCTGTCCCAGTGCGATTCTTAACTTGCTTACGCTTGTGGTCCACACTGTCAAACTGTGCAGTCTCATTTCAGGAGTTTGGTGTCAACATCAAGTATAAAATCATGTGCAGCTCAGTTAGATGTAAAGCTCCCTCCATCCTACCTCAAAAAATTTCAACTTCAGTCTTAACACTTCCTACTGTGAGTTTTTTGTTCTATTTCCTAAACAGCAATCTTGTGCCTGTCAGAGTCAATTCATTTTGAATTGATGGTGTTATGAACAATGCATAATTTTAAGTTGAATTTCATTATATATTTGTTTGTTAACAAAGGTAAAAATGGTTTCATTTTATTAGGTTTTGTTTATGAACCTTGGTGCCTGGGAGTTTGGATAGACATGTGGCTGAAAGATTTCAGGTCTTTTGGATTTGTTTGTATATATACATTTTTAGTGAGGTCTTACAACCCCTGGAGTTAAAGAGATGGGTTCAAATGGGTTGAAAGTTCAGTGATTGTGAAAAAAAGTGTTGCCTGGTGACAGTGATCCAGTCTTGCAGACACACAAAAGACAGGAGATGAGAGGGGGTGTTCAGTGTGTGTGTCAGGGAGAGAAGACAGGAATTTTAAGCTCTCTCAGAAGAAAAACTACAAAGTTAGTAGGACAGTAATCAACTGAATAATCAGTTATAGGACTCTGTAAAGTAATCAGTTTAGTGGCGGTGCTACTGGAAGACTGAGCTTAAGGAAATCATTTGTTTGCTCTGCAATCAAAGAAACAGTAAGCAGGGAGAGATAAGAGTTGGGTGAGAAGCACCAAGTAAATGCTCAGGAATTCACCAGAAGAAAACCATTTGCCATTGTGCCAGTCACAAGCGAGAAGCCTTTGTGTCAAACTCTTCACTTGTTTACGTGTCTGTAAAGATATTGGTGGGGTAAAGGGATAGTGGGAATTTGAATTGTCTTCTTGTGTTTGTATAGAGATCTTTCCAACCTTTGTGTCCGGTGTAATATAGTTCACTATTTTTATTTTAATAAATATTTTATTCTTTCTATGAAAAGTTCGTCAGCAGGCTCCTGTGAATCTGTTCATTAATTTTTCTCCATGGTTTCTTAAAAATAAGTTAGGATCTAGCAAGCCAGGTTTCACTCTGGGATCTGACTTATCCAGTATTAACAGCAGTTAGGATCATCACGATGGACCAACTTGAATGAATTATCACCGCTCAAATCCATGATACCCTTACAGTTGGAACAACAACTTGTATGTATTTACTGCCTTTAGCATACAAAAACATCCCATGGCATTTCACAGTAGTGTAATCAGGCAGAAACTTACAATGAGCCAAAGGAGGAGACATTAGGACAGATGACCAAAAGCTTGGTTAAAGAAGTAGGTTTTAATGAGGAGAGCAAGATGGAGAGGTTTAGGAATTAATTCCAAAGCTTAGGGCCTGTATGGCTGAAGGCACAGCCGCCAATGTTAAGGTAAAGAAAGTGGAGTTGTGCAAGAAACCGGAATTCGAGGAATATAGAATTGCAGGTCTGGAAGACATTACAGAGCTAGGGACTGGGGAGACCACAGAGGGATTTAAAGAGAAGGGACTTTTTATCCCATCAGTCTGGGCTGGATTCAAACTCAAATCCCAGAGATGAAATTATTAGTTTGCTGCTATCCGCTGTCTCGTCCCTTTTATTTCATTCTTTAATTTTTATTTGATCTCCCGCTGAGAGGAAAACCTAAACATGGCCTCTCCCTAATTGTATCTCTCTTTCTGAGTTTCGCGTTTTCTTTCTTCTTTTGTTCATCCTCCATTCTTGGTCTTGCCGTATGACTTTATACACTTTTATTGTAATTTCTGTTAGTTGTCGCTGCTGGTTTTGATATAATTTCAGTTTGCTTGCCTGTTGTATATGTTTCTTATACTGTATGCATGCGCCTGGCCCTTCACTGTTTTATAGCATTCGCACGTTTAACATTTTTAAAGCTAGTGTCAAGTCTGCAAGGAAGGAAACAGAATATTCGCGCTTGGGAGAGACCTGAGGTAAATGTTCAGCTGTTATCAATACTGATTCTTCAATTTGGTAATGTTATGGACAAGAGCACTAATTTCTCCTGTCACCACCTGTCCGTGAACAGAAAGGTGTTTTGATTTATTTCCCTCCTGATAAACGATGGCATCTTCCCCAACCACTCGGTTTTGGTGCGATCCAATTTTCTATTAATAACCCCACAGAAAGCTCGACTTAGGATGAACTCAAAAGGTTAGTTTAGTTGGTTCCACATTCGGGGTAAAGAAAGGGATAGAGAAAAGAAAGATTTACAGTGCAGAGACCACAGAGAAAAGAAATATTGTTTCTCATGGGTTCCGAGTCCAGAATCAAAGTCCAATGAGATATTCCTTCACAGAGGTCGGCAGGCTGAAAATCAGTGCTATAAATTCATTTTTCCAGTGGTGTTGACTTCACACGATGAGATAGGCATGCAGAGATGAATCAGTATTGTAGAAAATGGTACAAAATTTTAGCAGAAGCAGGGTAGATGGGGCCAAGTGTCCGAGAGCCAGAGCTGCTTCCGTGTGGCCTGTTAGTCAGATGTTAAACAGCAGACTGAGCTTTTCAGTTCAGTAAGGCAATATTACTGGCCAGAGGCCCCGTCACATGACTCCCACCTCTCCACATTACCTTTGACAAGGGATGTACATGCCTCGTCTGGGTCTCCAAAATTGTTAAATGTCCCAACCATTAAGAATTGAAAGGAAGGTAGCGGGGTCCTTTTTCTTAGCAGATGAGCAGACTCCTGTTGGTCAGCCTAAGTTATTAAATGAGATGGCCTTTGTATAGCTCTCTTTGAATTTGTCCTGTGTAGCCCACAGGGGGTCATTAGTGGCTCCCCAGAGATAACCATGTACGAGTTTCCCCGACACTGCTAGGTAGCTTCTTTTGTTCAGGGGTCACAGACCGACATATATTCAGCCATTTTTAAAGGTCTTTGCCCGGTTTTTAAAAATTTAGAAATAGCCACGAGGGTATTTGTATATATTTTATGAAAATATACAGTGTGAAGTCTTCGTCCCCTCACAGCAATATTAATTCAACGTTGGAAATTTGGATCAACAGAAGCTGCAAACTTGTCTTAAACTTATCAGGCACCTAAGTTTTTCCAGCATTTTTTTTGTTTGTTTTAATTTTAAATTTACAGCATCCAGAGTATTTTGCTCCTCTATATTTGTTAATTGGATTTGAACATTTTACTTCCTAATGTTGCTCCACTATTAATTATGATCATCATAACCAAAAAGCACCCATTGATGAACATTTTCTAGAACTCCTTTTGTTTTTTTTTGTGTCAAGTTGTAGTTATTTATGTTTTTCTTTTGTCATTTTGGGCTGTTTATCCATTACTAATGTGGAGGATTAAGATGTCTCTCAGAACCTGTGTTCCAGCTCTGGTAAATAATAACATTATCTCATGCCTGAGACTGAATGAATGTGAGCTGAATCTAGTACGTTGAATAAAATAAATGACCTTCCCCATATTCATTAAATGTGCAGGAACTGATCCTATCCCCTACTTTTTCTTCAGAATAAATAATGGGGCAGGTTTTTGAGCAACAGTGACTAAGGATGGGCCATGAGTAAGGGGCTGCTTTATTTGGAAAAACTACAAAAATACTTGACATTTTAAGTTGTGACGACGTATGACAATTCTGTATTCTTCTCAATACATTTTAATGCTGCGTTTTTCATCTTCTATACTTTCCTGGAAGTATTGATTCAAGATCTGCTGACAGCACATCTAGCACTTCATCCAAGTGGTAACTATTCATGTGCTAGTTTAGTTATTGAAGGAAGGAAGGTGCATGACCTAGCTCATTTTGTAATTTTTTTTCCTCATTGAGGTGAATTGCTCTTTCTATGGGTGTGGTTGAGAAGCTTCTGGAACTTCCTGCTGAGAAAGCATTACCTTCAGGGATGGATTTCTAAATGTGCAAATTGTACAATCTGCTCCTCAGTTATCTTTAGGTGCAAATGTTTTCTTAACTTTTATAGAAATAGCAAATAACATGCCATATATAATTACAAAAAATTTGTGTTCAATATTTCTTTTTTTAATAGAATTCTACTATGTTACAAATGTTGGATATACTTGAAGCGCTGTTAATCTGATGATGAATTAAGCAGGGCATTTATTAAGGTTTTTGAGTCTGAAATTATATCTATTCCATAATTGTTTATTTTAGACTTCTGTCTTCAGTTGTACTGGATAATATTCAAGATAAATATGCGGACATTTATCTCGAAATCAGAAACCATATATTTTGCTCATTTTTTTCCAGGAAATTTAACCTCCTACAGGTTAAATAATCATCAATTTCTTCCTCTACTGCATGTTTTTTTTTTATTCCAAAACTGAATATGTGACCTATTTTCTTCCACTTTAAAATGTTTTCCTAAAAGATCCATTGTCTTTTGTGTATTTTTACAGGGAACCCGGGGATAGTGTGTTACTACAAGCCCTTCATGCAGATCTTATACAAGATTCTCAACCAGAAGTATCCCATCTGGGCCATAAGCCATGCAGGCCACTGTGTCCCCCCAGAAGACATAGAGATGATGGAAGGTACTGTATATAGTCTAAAGTCTGTAAAATAATATTGTCTTCTTTCTAGTTCCAGATGGTTATATATAACTGCATGGCAGCTGAATCCTCTATGGATTACTTTTTATAGAAAGTGTCACCTTCTGAGTCATAGAGGCCGACAGCGCAGAAAAAGGCCCTTCGGCCCATCGAGTCTGCGCCGGACAAACAAGTACCTAATTATTCTAATCCCATTTTCCAGCAGTAGGCCCATAGCCTTGTATGCCATGGCATCGCAAGTGCACATCCAAATACTTCTGTATTCTACTTTATTTATTTATTAAATTATAATATATGGGAATTATATGTATGATACATTTATCTAGTGTAGGAATTTACTTTGAGCCCTCAAAATATTTTGTAGATCATTTAATTGGATAAACCAAACCTAAACTGTTCATTGAGACAGCCCAATCTGCATGTGGATGAGAAGCCTGTGGACCTGCCTACTGAGGCTGAAGTGTGCATGTATTGGCTTCAAACTGAAGTTGAGGCAAGGTGTTTTGTGGTGGATTATGTGGATTTAATTATTTGATTTGATTTTAGTCTTCACATCCTTTGCAGAGCTCCATATGTTTGTTATTTCCTGCTTACAGCGAACATGAAGTAGCACTTAGTCTGTACACAGTGGAGTGGATTGAAGAGAATGTTTTCTCTGCAGCAGCACACCTCTCAGTACTTTTGCTGGGAACTCATTACACAATATCAACAAAGGAATACGAAAGTTTCAATCCTCATGTTCCAAGTGAAACATCCCCACTTTTTTTAAAAAAAAGCAATTTACTAAGGCAGACTAAAAAGGAGCTTTACTAAATTGGGAGATGCAATACTTCTTACACCTTGACTAATTCTGTAATGCTTCAAACCCCAATGAAGGGTTGCTCTACTGTTAAGCAGATTGTTACTACTGACACTTAAACCTTTGACTTTTAGAGGTGTTGGCCAAGATCTTGAATACACCTTGTTGCCATATTTTTGTTTGGATTGTGCACTACAAGAGATTGAACTGCAGTTATGATGTATGAGAAGTATCTCCACATGGTTTTCATCCAGAAGCAATAGATTTTCATTTCAGGTTGTCTCCACACACTACTGTGCATACTCCTATCCTACAGTGTAATGTGCTTAGGGCACTTTTATAGCATTTTTTGTGAAGAAAAGACCTTGCCTAAACCTCTTCTGGATTAAAATAATTATGCACAGATGTATAAGGCACATGCAGGGCAGTCATTGCTAAACTGGCTAGATGCAGTGCTGCAGTTCATTGTAAGGAGAGAAGGAATGGGCTCAGTTAATATATGAAACACATGTTCAGCAATAAAGATGGCAAATGCAAACAGTGAACCATTTATTACCTTCTTCATGTGGCACATTACTCAAGTGAAAGGAAAAAGTGGTAGCTGAGGAACAAATGGCCCAGAATGATTTAAATGGGGTCAACTTGGGAAGGTTGAGAGGATGATCTCCAAGATGAGCCTTAACCCCATTAGTAGGACAAACACATAGATGCAGTGTAATCAAAGTCAGTGAATAACATATGACGGTGCTATCTTAGTCATTCCCAGATTTACTAGTTGTCATGAGTGCTGATTCAACTTGTTTCTATTATTCACTTAAAGATGTAGGGATTGTGCCTAAGTTTTGAAATTGCAATTTGAAGAATTCAATAACAGAAGATATTTTGGGCGTGGGCCAAGAGCACTTTTGTGCCTGAATTGGGGCATGATCCTGGGGCAACACACACTGCCACCACTGAATGAGGGCAATGCCATCATCATGGCAAATTGATCCACTAGCCTCAGATGCAGATGTCATTCACGGCCTCAGGGTAGCTCATTGGCCCCAAGGGATCAATACCATTGGGCTCCATGCAGGCTCAAACAACTGCCCAAAGCCCCATGTGAGTTGAGGGGGTAGGAGGGAGGCAACTGGGAGGGCAAAGACAGCCAGCTGCAGCTTGCTGTATTAATGTAGAGCTAAGAGGTCCACGTCTGTGTATCTTGGCTCTACAATAAGGAAAGTAAAGATGATCAACTTACTTTTTAGGTGGCTCTTTGCTGTTAATGTTGCAATCCTGTTACAATGAAGCGTGTGCTCTAGTTGTAAGTGAGAGCGGCTGTTATTAATTTGGGAAAGGTTAGGGCATTACTCTTAAGTATATATAAGAAGCAGTTTCCACCGGTGTGTTGTGTTGTGGGGTGGGAGTAAAAGGGAGTCTGTGCCTTTGTCTCTGGATTATGTGAATAAACCCAAGTTAAGGAAAAACTAGCTCCAGATCCCTCCTTTACTCAGTGAGTGAGCAGCGAATTTGAACATGGCAGCAGAGGATGAATGTTGAACTCTGGTAGTTGAAAGCTGAATAAGGAATGTTGTCTCTATCTTCTGACAAAAGTACTGTTCCCCACAACCTCTGGCGCAAAACGGCTGAGGCTGGATGCAAATTCTCAAGCTTTGATTATCCACCAGTTTTACCGGGGTCAGAAACGTATGAGCAGCAGAAAAATAAAGTGGAAATGTGGACTCATGTTACCTCATTATCCAAGAGGAAGCAAGGTAGGCTAAGTAAAAAGTAAGATTAGAGGTAAAGTATTTTCTGAGCTGGATGTGGGGGACTTGAACACTGAAGAGGGATTAACTCTTCTATTACAATTTATGGATAGGATTTACAAGAAAGATGAATTGTTGGAAGCCTACAAAATGTGGTCAACTTTTGATAAATTTAGGAAGGCAATCAGTCCATGGAAGAGTATATTATGGACTTATAAGAGACATAAGAGATTGACAAAGTTTGACCTAGAGATCCCTGAGCCTGTACTTGCATTCAGATTACTGGATGGTGCACAGATTTTGCTTATAGATAGATTTCTGGTACTGATGGGAGTTCAATTTCATGGAAAAGACTCTCTTTTAGGCCAAATGGCTGCTGTCCTAAAGACAGTTTTGGCAAAGAAATCATTTCCAGCTACTTTCAGATCAAATACAGGCAACCCTGCAGCGATGCAAAGAATGGAAGACTCCATGATTACTGAATTTCAAGATCGCCTGAATAATAAATGTAGGCATCAGTACAAGACAGAGGTGCTGATAGGCAGTTTGAAGAGCATAACACTTTAAGACAATTTGAGAATCAATACAAAAAACGAATCTGAGTGCTTGAACCCTAGAAATGCACGGGGAACGATTAACATGTGTTTTCGTGTGTGACTCCAAATATCATTATGCAATTAATTGCCCAAAGTTCAAAAATGGAGGCTTTGAGCTAATGAATGAAACAGACAATCCTGATACTGAGAATGAGGATGACTAGCCTGAAGGAATCGTATTTGTTACAGGAAGCTTGAGTCTGGCGATGAGCGTTTTGGTTGCTGATTTGCTCAACTGTGCGGTGAGATTGCAGTTACACCTCTACGGTGTGTGGGGTGAACTGGCTCAGTTTTGCTACTTGGAATCTCTCGACAAGGAAGGTAGGCTAAAGAGTATGAAAGCTCCACCTGCTTTAGGTTTGGGTTTGACAATAAGCTAAAGTTTTTCAAAAGAGTGGTCATCCCACGCAAGGTAGCTGGAATAAGTCTCTTCTTTAGTTCTGATGTGGTCTCCAGTGAGTTACCTTTATTGTTGAGCAAGTCCTCAATGAAAAAGTGGAGATGAAACTGGATATGGAAAATGACAAGGCACTTGCATTAGGGAAAGCTGTGGATTTACATTTCACTCGATCAGGGTATTACTGCATACCATTGAGGAAACCAGATATTTCTTATTGAGAAGTTCAGTATTGTTGACTTCAGGTGATAAGAGTTTGGTTGACAGAAAAATAACTATTCGGAAATTACATCGACAATTCACACATCATTTGTCACAGAAATTAAAAGCTCTGCTGCAGGATGCTGGAGGGGCCGACAGGGAATATGAAACTCTTATCGAGCAAGTTGCATCTCAATGTGACCTCTGTGTAAAATTCCACAGAACACCAAGGGTAGGATCTTCCGGTCGGCGAGCGGGGGTAGGGGCCAGCTCGCTGACATGTAAAATGACACGGGGTGACGTCAGGTGGAACTCCCGACGGCACCCTGCGTCATTTCCATTTTCAGGTCAGCGGGGGCGCAGCCGAGTCACATGCGCGCCCGCTGACCTGTCAACAGCCTATTAAGGCCATTGAAAAAGTAATTAAGGTCGTTAATGGACCTGCCTGGCGGGCTTCGGAAAAAGCATGGAACCTCATCCATGGGCGGAATGAGGGTATTTAAATCTTTTAGAAAGGTTTCAATAAAACGTAAGGACAAGTCCCAACTCATGTGACAATATCACATGATGGGATATGGTAGGGAAAGTTTTTAAACATGTTTAATGAAAGTTTTAAATTGGAGCTGATTTCCCTGAGGCAGCACTTAGCCTCAGGGAGATCTGTGTGCTCTTTCGCACGCGTGTGCGAAAGAGTGCACTCCCGGCTGAGGGAATCGCCCCCCCTCACCCTGGCCCACACAGGGAGCACATAGCGCTTCCTGGCGGACGTCATGCTGGACGGGCCTTAATTCGACCACCCACGTAAAATGGCGGTGCGCCCCCAATTGGGGGTGCCGATCGGAGGCGCGCCCGCTCCCGCTCCCACACTTCTCCCCCGATGGGGGAGAAAATTTTTCCTCAACACACCCTGTTGTAAGTCTTCCACTGGTCAGAGAATTTAGTGATGTAGTGGCTATGAACCTAAAGGTATGGGACAAGGATCAAGATTTTTTTAATGTTACACCTTTGTGGATATGACAGTTAGATTCAGCCTACCTATGGTGATAAATGGCAAGGGCAAACAGACCTTCGTAGACAAGGGCTGGGATTTTCTGCACCCGCCCACCACCGGGATCTTCCGGTCCCGCCGCAAGTCAATGGACTTCTGGCTGGGGCGCCGCCTCGCCACTGGCGGGTCCCATCCGCAACGGGACTGGAAAATCCCAGCCTAGGTCATGGACAAATGGGTTGGCACTGGACTAGAAACGACAACCAAATCTTTGATGGGTAATGAAGAATTCGCAAATGATGAATTTTGGGACTCGCGAGAATTTGAATATTATACTCATGAGTACTGCGGCTGAGAGCCTGTTCTGCAATGTTTTATGTGAGAGTAATCATGCAGTAATCAACGAGATGTTGCGTAAGATACTGGCTGACCCACCAGCTTACAAACTGCAATGGCATGAGCGCTACATGCTAAAACCTCTTTGCAAATGGTTGTGGGGGCGGATGTGGGTCTAGCCTGTACTGATCTGTACATGGAAGGAATCCGAAGTTGCCTTTGATGCTGTCAGATGCTCCCCCTGCCCTAGAAGGAACTATAATTAGTTCTATTTTCTCTACCCACTTAAGCGCATTACATGCAATGAGGAAAGCTTTTATCAAGGTTGAAGTTTCGGAAAGAATTCGGAGACCGTTGTGACATTGCATAAACCCATCTGAGGTAGACTTTATTTCCAGTGATCTGCTTTATTGCCAGAGAGAGTGGCATAGAGAATGAAAAGGCCTAGGGAAAGTTGTAGGACGTGAGGGGAAAACACTGATTATCCCAACATGGGAATCAAAAAATAAAAGCCTAATCTTCACAGGTCATCGGAATGAATTATAAATTTTCGAATACTGACAACATGATAAGAGGATATACAAAGTACCATGTGCATCACATACTCATATATTTTGTGGGGTAGTACCAGAGGGTCAGGATATGATAGATCAGGAGTTAGATGCCGGTAGAGAAGCTGATCGCGATGAACAAGAAAGGGCTGTTTTGTCTAGAGGCCAGCTGCCCAAAGTGGGTTCCTGGGTATCGTACGGTCCAGAAGGATTGCATAACTGGAGGGATGTAACAATAGTGGGATAGGCAGGGAAATCTAATGGAAAATATAAGAATTTGTTGAATGTCCAGGATGATGAACAAGCAACGAAGGCCATAAACTGGAAGAATGGAGTACAAGAATGGAAAATAAGGAAGTATAGCTTGAATTACAATAATGGGTTAAGCGATGAATCCCGGTTGTGGAAATGTTCACATATGGTAGAAAAGGCCTCAGGGTATACCTGGAAAGACTTCAACAGGAGAGTAGAGGTCACGGCCTGACTAGATGATACGGCAGAATGGAGAATGCAGAACCATCCCTACAAAATGTAGAAGCAGACGTCCCCATGACCGAGATATTTTTGTAGCTGCCAACAAGTTAGGGGATAAAGCCATACGGGAGGTTAACAGAAAGAGTTAGACAGCTGGAGAGTTTGGCGTGTATTCAGTGGTCCCAGATAGGGGTCAGCTAGTATTATTGCATAAATGGATCTGCACAGAAAAGGTCCTGCTGGATGGAATTATAAGGCCCAGGATAAGTTAGTGGCCCAGGGTTTTGAAGAATGCCTAGGAGATAAAGAGGTCAGAGTGAACTCATTCTCAGCTAGAAAGACAATTTTAATAAGTTTTTTGGCCCTTTAAGCAAAGTTTTCTTGGGAATGCCAGTTAATAGACATAAAAGCTACATTTCTGCAGGGGGATCACCTCCAAATGGAAGTGTTTCTCCAACCTCCCAAGGAGGCACCAGATGTAGAAGGAAGACTATGGAGGTTAAATAAATGTGTCTATGGTCTGAATGATGCTTCCAGAGTATGGTACTTTTCAGTTAGATCAGTTGTGTTAAAATTGGGTTGCTGCAACTGAAGGCAGATCCTGCCACGTTTTATTGGTACCGTGGTTGGAAGCTGTTGGGCATCTTTATGATGCATGTAGATGACATCCTATGAGGTGGTATTAGTGAGTTCCAAAACCATGTTATTGACAGGATTAGAACCAAATTTAAGGTTGGGAGTCAGTCATCTGGGGCCTTTAAATATATTGGGTTGGAAATAAGACAGTCTGAGCCTAATGTTACTTTACATCAACAATGCTTAGAAAATGTTAACCCTATCGCAGTCAATTGTGCCAAAGCCTCACTAAAAGATGCAGATGCTTCCAAAGCTGAGACAGAGCAGGTGTGAAGTCTAATTAGGCATTTAAATTGGCTAGACACACAAACAAGGCCGGGTACAAGTTTTGATGCCTTAGAACTGAGTACTGTACTGAAACATACAAAGGTTGAGGACATCTTGTGGGCGAGCAAAACATTAAAAAAACTTAAGGACGGAGAAATATGATCTGAAATTTCCATCTTTGGTTGACTCTAAGAATATAAAATTGATTGTTTTTAGTGATGCCTCTCATGCAAGCCTTTGTGATGGGTTTTCGGGCACAGCTGGTTTCATAACATTTCATATGGGAGAAAGTGGGAAAGGTTTCCCCTTGGCTTTGGAGGCCAAGGAAATAATGAGAATAGTAAAATGTATCCTGGCTGCAGAGACTCTGTCAAGGCAGCTGGTTTTCCTTTTATCGAAGATATTAGGGAAATTTTATATCAGGGAGAATAAACCATACCAGTAGAATATTATATAGACAATTACTCCCTTTGGGATAATGTGCACCCCACAAAGTGTGTGAATGAGAAAAGATTAAGAATTGATATCACGAGTCTGAAATAAATGGTGGAGAAAAAGGAAATCTCCAAACTCGAATGAGTAGATACAAGCCATCAGTTTTTTTAAAAATTTGCTCATGGGATGTGGGCATCGCTGAGTAGGCCAGCATTTATTGCCCATCCATAATTGCCCTTGTTCAGAGGGTATTTTAAGAGTCAACCGCATTGCTGAGGGTCTGGAGTCACATGTAGGCCAGACCAGGTAAGGACAGCAGATTTCCTCACCCAAAGGACATTAGCGAATCAAATGGGTTTTAATGACAATTGGCAATGGTTTCATGGTCTATCATTAGACTTTTAAGTCCAGATTTTTATTGAATTCAAATTTCACCATCTGCTGTAGTGGGATTCAAACCCAGGTCCCCAGAGCATCACCCTGGGTCTCTGGAATACTAGTTCAGTGACAATACCACTATGCCACCGCCTCTCCGCACCCCTCCACCACCCCACCAATTGGCTGATTGTTTTACCAAAAGGAGGGTTTCCAGTGAGAAGTTATTGGAAGTCTGAGAAGAAGGACAACTCATGATGCGAGTCTTGAGAGTGTATGATTTATTTCTCTTTCTTTTTTTTTTAATTTTGTCTGTAAATATGCACTTGTTAGTTCTTTCTTTAAGAAAGAAGGGAATCTGTTAATGTTGCAATCCTGTTCCAACTAGAGCATGCACTTCATTGTATGTGAGAGCAACTATTACTAATTGGGGAAAGGTTAGGGCATTATTCTTGTGGAAGCGGTATCCACCTGTGTGGGGTAGGAGGAAGGAAAAGTGAGTCTGTGCCTGTGCTCTCTGGGTTATGTGAATAAACCTATGTTAAGGAAAGACTGGTTCCAGATTCCTCCTTTACTCTGTGAATAAGCAGCGAATTAGAACATTGGTTGCTGAGCCCCTGGAGCCACTGACCACAGCATTCTTTCGATTTAGTGAATCCTTAAGTGCCCATTTTGTGTCTCTAAAATTGGCACAATACAGTCCAATGTCTAGGCCTTTCTCTGATATCCAGAGTAGATTTGGATGCAACTGACAATGGAGAAATCTAGCAGTTCAGTTTTAAGCTTTCTCGAGGCAGATTGGTGTTATTTGGCTTGCTCACAGACAAAAAACATCTAATCAGGAATCATTATTGAGTCCGATTATAATTGCTTTATAATTTACTTTACACCCTAAGTAAAGTAAATAGTTTTCAGACTCTAATTATGGCAGCTTCAGTTGTTACGGGGAAAGAAAAGCACTGCACTTGCTCTGATTTTTTTTTACCATGATTAACAGGCTGCTTATTACACAATAATATAAAAGCAAAATACTGCGGATGCTGGAAATCTGAAATAAAAACGGAAAGTGCTAGAGATACTCAGCAGGTCTGGCAGAATTATTCTGCCATTCACACAATCTGACAGGGGAAAAAAAGGTTTATTTATTTACTACAAACATTACCACCCCCTTTGTCTTTCGTTCCATGACATCCTTGTCATTTAATCTCTCCTGCCCTCTACCTTAATCCAGACCTTCCTTTTCGTTCTTCCTCCCCTCCTCTTTTCAACTGCATAAAACCCATGACATTTCTACCTTCCTTCAGTTCTGAAGAAGAGACTTGAAACGTTAACTCTGTTTCTCTCTCCACAGATGCTGCCCGACCTGCTGAGTATTTCCACCACTTTCTGTTTTTTATTTTATATATATTACACAGTATTGTTTCAAGATTTTCCAAAGGAACCCAAGACTGAGACAAATAGAATCACAGTTTTAATATCTAAATAAATACAGCAAGCTATAATTGTAAAATATCATCTAACTATGCAAAGCTGAAAATTTAGAAGATAAGTATGGTGAAATTGCAATGAGTCAAACTTGGATGACTCAAAATTCTGGTTATGTCAAAGTTGTCAACCGTTCACACCCACAGAATAGCAAATTCCATAGAATGATGCCCATGATAGACTGAAATTCCACATTGGTAACTCCAGATTAGACAAATTTATCTAAGCTTTTTGTAACACAGTGCTGACCACACGAGTGCAAAATAATGGAGCTCGAGGAGGCTGATAACCCTGAAGATTCCAGGTCTCTTGCCCACTTGTTTCCCTAGCTGATGTCACAAAGGCCGTAGATGTGCTCCTGACTTTCGCACTGCAGCACCAAAATGTCGAAAACATGTCTGACTGTATTAATGACATGGTGAACTGTATCACACATGTTCAAAGATGAGCATGAAAAAGATTATGAAGTTTTTCCTGAGCTAACTCCTGACACTTTTCAATGCAAAGCTCCAGATTTTTACAAGGCCGGGCCATTGTAAGGTGTGGGCAAATTGAATAAAGACTTTTTTACACACTACTATTAACTATCCTGGGGGTTATTATTGACCGGAAACTGAACTGGACCAGCCATACAAATGCTGTCGCTACAAGAGCAGATCAGAGGCTGGGAATTCTGCGGAGAGTAACTAACCTCCTGACTCCCCAAAGCCTGTCCACCATCTACAAGGCACAAGTCAGGAGTGTGAAGGAATATTCTTCACTTGCCTGTGTGTGTGTAGCTCCAACAACTCTCAAGTAACTTGACACCATCCAGAACAAAGCAGCCCACTTGACTGGCACCCCATCCACCACCTTCAACATTCACCCCCTCCACCACCAACGCACAATGGCAGCAGTGTGTACCAACTACAAATGCACTGCAGGAACTCACCAAGGTTCCTTCAACAGCACCTTGCAAACCCGTGACCTCAACCACCTAAAAGGACAAGGGCAGCAGGTGTTTGGGAACACCACCACCTGCAAGTTCCCCTCCAAGCCACATACCATCCTGACTTGAAAATTTTCTTTTTTAATTCAATCATGGGATGTGGGTGTCGCTGGCTGGGCCAGCATTTATTGTCCATCCCTAGTTGCCCTTGAGTAGGTGGTGGTGAGCTGCCTTCTTGAGCCACTGCAGTCCATGTGGTGCATGTACACCCACTCTGCTGCTAGGAAGGGAGTTCCAGGATTTTGACCCAGTGACAATGAAGGAACGGCGATATATTTCCAAGTCAGGATGGTGAGTGACTTGGAGGGGAACTTCTGGATGGTGGTGTTCCCATCTATCTGCTGCCCTTGTCCTTCTATATGGTAGTGGTTGTGGCTTTGGAAGGTGCTGTTTAAGGAGCCTTGGTGAATTTCTGCAGTGCATCTTGTAGATGGTACACACTGCAGCTATTGTGCATCGGTGGTGGAGGAAGTGAACGTTTGTGGATGTGGTGCTAATCAGGACTGCTTTGTCCTGGACAGTGTCAAGCTTCTTGAGTGTTGTTGGAGCTGCACTCATCCAGGCAAATGGGGAGTATTCCATCACACTCCTGACTTGTGCCTTGTAGATGGTGAACAGGCTTTGGGGAGCCAGGAGGTGAGTTACTCATCACAGGATTCCTAGCCTGTGACCTGCTCTTGTAACCACAGTCTTTATATGGCTAATCCAGTTCAGTTTCTGGTCAATTGTAACTCCCAGGATGTTTCGTGGTGGGGGATTCAGCAATTCAGTTATAATGCCTTTGAACATCAAAGGGCGATGGTCGGATTCTCTCTTGTTGGAGATGGTCATTGCCTGACACTTGTGTAGCGCGAATGTTACTTGTGACTTGTTAGCCCAAGCCTAGATATTATCCAGGTCTTGCTGCATTTGGACATGGACTGCTTCAGTATCTGAGCAGTCGCAAATGGTGCTGAACATTGTGCAATCATCAGCAAATATCTCCACTT
This sequence comes from Cetorhinus maximus, assembly GCF_964194155.1. Lineage (NCBI taxonomy): Eukaryota > Metazoa > Chordata > Chondrichthyes > Lamniformes > Cetorhinidae > Cetorhinus > Cetorhinus maximus. The sequence goes on along the minus strand of NC_135883.1, from coordinate 14,568,067 downwards.
CTGACCTTATGATGGAAGGAAGGTCATTGATGAAGCAGCTGAAGATGAATATTTGAATATATCACTGTTCCTTCACTGTCACTGGATCAAAATCCTGGAACTGCCACCATAACAGCATTGTGGTTGTACCTGAATCACACGGACTGCAGCTGTTCAAGAAGATGGCTCACTATTACCTTCTCAAGGGCAATGAGGGATGAACAATAACTGCTGTCCCGTGATAGAATAAAATAATACTGCTTCGCTGTTTTCATTTGGCATTTGAATCTGTTGATTTTGACATAGACCGTGTTGTAGGCATATCGGGTTACATAGAGACGCATTCATGTAGGAATCAAGCCTCCTAGGCTATCATGAAGCTCCACTTTCTTTGGTAGATCTCCTGGGATTTGACTTATTGGGATTTTACTGCACAGGCAGCTTTGAATGTCTTGAGTGCAAATTTGGAACAATTCCGCCTTAAGTGTGGTAGCGGGCGGGAAACAGGACATTTTACCCGCTGGCTGCAGTGACGGCTTTTCACGCTGTATCGTCCTAATCCCACCTCATTAATTATGCATTCCCGGGAAACATGCCGTTTCGATGGCAGGTGGGCTCTCATTCGCCTGCCACGCCATCAACTCGCTGCTTCATCACGCCGGGCGCCATATTTAAAGTGCAGCCGCTCGTACACATCTGAGTGTTTCCAGCCCATGACTGCTGCAAAGAAAACATGGCCCCAAAAGGCAAAAAGACTGCAGCTCCAGCCCCCACCATACCCCCATTTAATGGCGTGTCCCTTGAGCGCCTTTTGGACACAGTGGAGGCCCACTGTGATGTCCTCTACCCTTGCTCTGGCCGCAAGATAGGCAGCAACATCACCAATCAAGCATGGAAAGTGTGGCAGTGGTGGTCAGTGCCGGTGCCCTGCAAAAGAGGACAGCCACCCAGTGCTGCAGCAAGATTAATAGTCTCATCCGTTCTGCCAGGGGTAAGTCACTCTTCTAATCACTCTCAACTCACACACTCACAAACCTATCATACATCCACAGGGATCTCACACCTCAAGGGATGACACCATTAACTTTCCCACACACCTCACATCTCCATCAGGCTCATATCCTCTGGAGCTTGCGTCCTTGGCCCATCCATATCTCCGCTCAGCACACAAACATTCCACCCAGTGCCATGTGTCCTGCTCACACTCTATCGGTTTTCATGCAGGAGAAGCTGGCTCACATCAGCAGGAAGAGGTCCAGACCGGGGGTGCAGTGGCCCACGTTAGGCCCCACACTCACTTTGAGAAGTGTGCCATCGCACTGACTGGTGAGAATGTGGACCGTGACTGTGACACCCATGTGAGGATCCTGCACCACATCATCCGTCTCTCAGCACAACTGTGAGTGCTCTCTCTCCTGCTTTTGACTTGCTGCCATGCACTAATTATCTCTACTTTGGTTCACAGGGAGCTCTCCCAAGCGGCCGACACCCTCAGCTAGCCAGTCCCTCAGCTCCAACCATGTCCTCAGCTCGAGCCAAATGGAGTCCTCCTCAATGAAGAGCTGGAAATAAGCAGCCTGGAAGACCCATCACAGCTCTTACCCACACCCTGCACCAGCGCAGAGACACACACCTCGGTGGGACCTAGATCTAGAGCAGGCTCGGGTTCACAATTTGTTGGTCATCGCACAGACAAGTGTCTGCAGCAGGAGGAGGCAGGTTTATGGCACTCGGAGGACTGCTGGGGAAGAGGCACCTGTGAGGTCCGAGTCAGATGACGAGCCTCTAGATTTGGCCTTCCAACTCATCCTGGAGATTCAGCAGAAGGTATGGGAACATCACGCAGAGCTTTTGGAAGCCCTCAACAGAATGGCACATGAGTCGGAGGAGTGCATCGGCCTGCTCTCTGATTAAGTGGTGCCCACGTGTGCGCCTATGGTGGTCTCCATGGGGAAGATGGCAGACGCCATGGAGACCCTGGTCTAGCAGAATGTGGAGATGTGCACAGACTTGCACTCCATCGTGGGAGCCATAAGTGAGTTCCTGCAGTGGCAACATGAGAGGGAAATGGGGCACCTCAACGTTGTTCCAGATACTCCTTCCCCTCACGGAGTCAGGTTGGGGCCCTCAGGCATCCGAGGGGAGGAGGAGCGGCAGCTGGACACCCTTGAATCATCCACTTGGGAATCTCAAAGGCTGTCCTCTCCCTCTGAGTCTCATTTGCCTGTGACCCCCTCAACCTCATCCTCCGTCACCACAGAGGGAGCAGCTGGCCCACAAGAGGACAGCCAGAGCAAGCCAGGGCCCTCAAGGCCTCAGCTCACCAGAAAACCCACACCGTTGTCATCCAAGGCAACTGGGCCAACCATTGCACAGCTGTCTGCACCCCTGCTGCGATGTCAGGGCAGCACCTGGAAGTCTAAGGTGTTCAAAAGTAAAATGTTGATCACGATTGCACAGGTGAACACATTTTGTCACTTTACAATCTGAAAATATATTCACTTTCACTGAATAATGTGTAAGGATGTCTTTCAGCTTCATTGACAGGTTTTGCGAGTCCTCCCACTGCTTCCACCCCCGCCCCCCCCACACTCCCAATTAGCAGTTCAGCAGCCCGCAGTCGGCCCACAGATGATTCTGGTGGGAGAAGTGTGTTTGTGGCAGGGCCTTTCAGCGCCTCGTGCAAGCACTCTCCCATGCTCGTGGATCCTTCACACATCACATTCATCTCAGTGTTCTGAGCCAAAAATCCCACCGCCACCCACATTAACCTCCCCGACCTCCTCCTTCCCACCCACATTAACCTCCCCGACCTCCTCCTTCCCACCCACATTAACCTCCCCGACCTCTTCCTTCCCACCCCCCCAGTGTCTACCTCCGACTCCCCTCCAACCACCCTCACCATCCCTTCTACCGCTACAGTTGTACACTAACCCTCCCACCCTACCGCCTCACTCTGCCCTTGGTCATTCTCACCATTCCCTCTTAACATGCCCACCCTCAGTTCGCTCCCCAGGAAGCAGGCAGGCATAGTCCCAACAGAGTCCTCCCTTGCATATCCACCTGGACGTCCACATCCTGGCTCCCCGTGTAATTCCTTCCCCCACCGCCACTAACCAATGGAACACCTCCCCCCCACCTCCACCCTCCAAACCAAGTGGAACTCCTTTCCACCCCCCCAAAAGTGGAACTCCTCCCCCATACCCCAAGTAGAACTCCTTTCCCCTCCCCGCCCCCAAGTAGAACCCCACCCCCCACCCCACCCCACCCTAAGTGAAAATTCTGCCCTTAGTTAAAAGATCAGGAATACACAAAGTTGTATGAGTTCAAATTTTTATCCACCTATTGCATGGATGTTGTGCTGTGAGGTATTTATCAGAAACTATAAATAGTTGCTATCTAATCATAAATAGCCAGTGTGAAGTGATTAGGACACGGAGGAGAGAATCAACAAGGATGCCAGAAAGACTAATAATATAGGAGGATGTCTTAAGCCGTCCATCATTCATTACTATTTTCTTCCAAGGTCAACAAGTTGTGGCAAAAGACTGTAGAAGCTTTCTAAATGACATGACCAATATCTGATGCTTATTTTCATAAAATAAGAGCTAAATCATAGCTTTTTTCCGAATCCAAATCATTTATGTCACTACTCTCCGTCCACTCCAAACACCTGGAGCAGGCTTCAATAACCGGTTAGTTGCTTGCAAAAGGATTAAGGAATGGTATTTACTGAAAAGAAATACTTGCATTTACGCCTTTTATCTCAGAAACATCTCACAGCACATGATTTGCAATGCACTGATTATCATTGTGTATGCACATGTGGCAGCAGTTTATCATGTAGCACGGTGTACAGTTTTGGTCTCTGCATTTAAGAAAATAAATATTAGTGCAGTACAGCGAAGGTTCACCAAGTTGGTCTCTGGGATGAGGGGGCTGTCCTATGATGAGAGGCTGAGCAAATTGGGTCTCATTTCTCTGGAGTTTAGAAGCACGAGCGGCGATCTCATGGAGCAGAATTTTTCGCTGAGCGTGTGGCCACGTGTTGGAGCGTGAAATAGCGTGTGATGATATCGGGGCGCTAATGCGATACTTCGGTCAGCGGACGTGCACAAGAGTCGGCAGCATGCTCACCAACAATTAAGAGGCCTGTTAAGGCCATTAACGTTGCAATTACCGGGGATTTTTCGTTGCCCGTCCAACGCTACGGTTGGTGGGCGGGCGAAATCGGCCAGGCGGCCTTTGCCTTTTTGAGGAAACCTCATGCAAGGGCGGGATGGGTTTCCGAGGGTAATTAAAATAAAGATAAAAATGTTTGGACAGAATTTTCACGTCCATATGTTTAGGTGACTCCTTCTGATGCGTGGACATTTTTTTTGGTATTTTAAAATCTTTATTCATGGCTTCTGGATTCCTCAGCTCCCTGAGGCAGCTCGCGGCCTTCAGGGAGCTTTCGGTGAGTACTTCACGGCGCCCGCATGGATTTCAGCGATTGCCCTCCTCCCGCTCCCCCCCCATCCCCCCCACCCCAGCAGCGCTGAGCATTTCAGCGCACCTTTCACACTGGCTGGCCGTTAATTGGCTGCCCAGTGTGAAATCACGGCCAGGGGGGCCGATCGCAGGCGGCGGCCCATTCACTGGCTGCTCCCGGGCCCACCGACTGCACCCGCACGCCGAACTCAATATCCTGCCCATTGAAATGTAAAAGATTCTGAAGGGGCTTGATAGGGTGGATGGTGAGAGATCGTATCTGCTCACTGGGGAATCTAAAACACGGGGGCGCAGTCTCAGGGTAAGGGGCCGATCATTTGGGACTGAGATGAGAAGAAATTACTTCACTGAAAGGGTTGTGGATCTTTAGAATTCTTTGCCCCACAGGGTTGTGGATGCTCCATCGTTGAATACATTGAAGGCTGGGACAGAGACTTTTGGTCTCTCAAGGAATCAAGGGAATGGGCAGAGAAGTGGTTGAAGCCCAAGATCAGCCATGATCATTTTGAATGGCACAGCAGCCTCGAAGGGCCATATGGTCTACTCTTCTCCTGTTTCTTGTGTTCAGTTAGATGAATTACCAGTTAATTGGTTATATGGTGATATTGTTTGAGGAGGAACTGCTGACCTGAAAGAGAGAGAATTCCCTGTTCTTCATATAGTGCCATGAGCTCTTTAATGGTCCACTTGAACAGGCAGACAAGTTTAATGTCTTATTTGAAGGATAGTCCTTACAATAAGACAGCACTGCACTGCACTGTCAACCTAAATTCTTAGATTTTCAGCTCAGCTGAGTTGTTAGCACCTTTGTCTCTGCATCAGAAGGTTGCAGGTTCAAGCAACCTTCTGCATGTAATTCAATCTAATTCATCAGTGAGGTCTGAGGGAGTGCTGCATTGTCGAGGATGCCTGTTTTTGGATGAGATATTAAACCAAGGCGCTGAAGCAATAAAAGATCTCAGGACGCTATTCAAAGAACAGCACACAATTCTCTTTCTGTCCTGGCCAACATCGCCCCTTCAGTTAAAACGCCAAATCGGCCACATTTGCTTATGTCATGACAACAACTATACTTAAAAGTAATCCATTGGTTGTCGAGCATTTTGAACTTGCTGAGGATGTGAAAGATGCTGTGTAAAGCAAATTATTTCTTTCTTATCCCAATCCCCTGATCTGAAACTTAACCCACAACCTTCAAATCCAAATCATTGATGGACTGGAACCTTCTCCCTCACGAAACAGGGGAAATGAGAATTTTTTTTCTATGCAACAAAGTGTTGCAATCTGTAGTGCTCTGCCTGAAAGGTTGGTGAGGGCAGATTCTGATTAAAATGGAATTGAATAAATACTTGAAACAGAGAAATGTGTAGGTCAATGGGGAAAGAGCAGCAATGAAAGGGACGAATTGGATAATTGTTTCAAAAACCCATCCTAGAGAAGATGGGTCAGTTGGTCTTCTTCAATGCTGTATGGGATATGCTAGCATAATGGTCATGTTACTGGGCTAATCCAGAGGCCTGGGCTAATGATCCAGAGGCATGAGTATAAATTCCACCATAGCAGCTGGGGAACTTAAATTCAGTTTATTAAATAAATCACATGACTCTTCAGATACAGAAGCAGTCCGTGCCTGCATGCAGCAAGCCACGACAACATTCAGGTTTAGGCTGACAAGTAGCAAGTAACATTCACACCACACAAGTGCCAGGCAATGACCATCTGCAACAGGAGAGAATCTAACCATCTTGCCTTGATGTTACATCAATAATTACCCAGAAAAAGTTAGAAGAATTAAAACCTTTTCTAACTTCTGGGTAACCATTGGGACCCCCACCACCACCCGACTGCTCCCCTGCCATGGGACTCCCGCATCCCCCTGACCCTCAGGGGCCTCCCCCCACACCCCCGACTACCCTCCCCACAGGGCTCCCCCAACTCCTGGCCCGACACCCAACCCCCCTGCCCTCCCCCAAGGGCCAACACCCAACCCTCCGGAGGCCCACTGGACCTAACCCGAGGCTCGATCTCCCCCAACCATCCCGACAACCCCTCCCCGAAGACTCCCTGCAACAACCTCCCCCGACAACCCCCCCACCAATGACCCGATCTTCCCCAACGACCCAATCCCCACCCCCCCAATCTCCAAATACTATCCAATTACCTTATACACTTACTTTCTCCCTGGTCTGTCAGAGACCTGTAAACTTCAATGGACCTTTAACTTAACCTGGTTTATGGCAGCTAGTGCTGTATAAAAGAGGGCCCAGCCTCCTCCCTTCAACTGAGCTGCCCTTCAGTGCTGGGCCCTGGGGACATGCTGCACTGCCTGGATCTCGCCCGGCCTGAGTCAGAAGGTCAGGCAAGACAGGATGGGGAAAAAAAATTGAGGTAAAAAAAGCTAGGAGCAGAGTGGCAATCCAACACTCATTGCCACTCTGAGGAAGTTCAGGCCCTACTAATCTACTGAATACACTGGTTTAAACAAGTTAATCCTTTAATTTAATGAATGTGGTGCATAAGGCAGAATTTCCAAATCCTGACCTTGTATTTTTACTAAATATAGTGTGAAGATATTGTAATTACATTGAGATATGCAGCAGTGCTGTTACAGGTTTCATTTTGATACTCCAAAAGCAGACAGCTTAATGCAATTCTGCAAATTTTGTTCAGATACGGCACTCTAAAAGATAAAGAAAGGATGAATAGCAAAGTTCTAAATTTTAGAAAATTGTTTAAAAAATACTGTATTATTTTATGCTTTCATTTTAAAATGAGTGGGGCAAAAAAGTAATGATACACACACTGAGCCCAGCTGTTAAATCAGCGTTAGATTATATACCACCTTCAGAGAAAACGCTTCTAAAATTGCTCAAGTGATGATTACAACATGCTGTACAATAAAAAAAAATAGAATTTGTACAACATTTATATATGCCTTAAACTACATTGCTCAATATTTTGGGGAAGAATGTAAGCCATGGGGAATACTTTCAACTCGAAGGACTCCTCCACATATATTAAAAAAGAATTGAGGAATGTGGCTCTGACATACCATTGATTTTGTGAATTATTTCCCCTTCCAATGACTGCAACATGAACAAATTGCATTAAGAGGCACTGCCAGTGTCACACTTTGGGTTTGCTGAGTTGCACAGAGTTCAGTACTCAGTAGGGGTTATACCTCAGGTAGTACTCATTTTTCCTGATAAAGGATTGACCTCTAAGTTGGTCTAAAATGTCCCTGATAGAAGAGATAGGCAAACTGAACTTCTTTCCTCTCGCCAACTGTCCATAAGCAGAAGGTGTTTTGAATTATTTTTTAAGTATGCTGTGGTGTGTTTTCCTAAACCCTCAGTTTGTGCGATCCAATTTACTAATAACTCTTAACACACACGCGTTATGATTAACTCAGAAGGTTAGTTTATTCACATTCAAAACCCAGGGGAGGACTGTTGTGATGAAAGTATAATAATTTTCATAATATTTTTCTGGTTTATTATGAAGTAGGCTTATGGGGGTAAGTGTAGTTGGGTCTGTCTGTGTAATTTAATTACGTTTGGAGTCAAGTAGACTGCAAGCTTGAAATCATCAAAAGAAGTTAGATGCTTGACATTTTAATGAGTAAACATAGATGCTGGCTTAGCATGTAAGGTAGGAACGGAATTTGCATTTTTAGATAAATGAAGGGATTTGGATTTCGAAGGGATCTGGCTAGTTGTCTGTTTACAACTAGCCAGATAAGTAAGGCTAAGGAGTGTGTTTATTTTTCCCAAAGGTTACTGACAATATTGGCAACATGAAAGTTTTTATATTATGAGGAAGATACAGTTTCAAAGACATATGGAACAATAGAATTTACATATTAAAAGAGAAAAATGTATATTAAGGAGAATGAAAGGCTATATGGGAGAAGGCTGTGAAAGATCTAACAGGAGTGTGTGAAATAGCCTTAATGAAGCCATTTGTGCATGAGTCTGCTATGTAACGTAACTGAAGTTGGGGAAAGGTCATTTGTAATTCCATTGTCAAGTGGTTATTGTGTTAATTTGCAGGTTCTGTTTTAAATCTAAAATCTATTTTGGACTGTTGCCTTAAAGGGGGTGTAACTGGGGGTCAGGTTAATTAGAAATTTTAAGAGTTATGATAGAAGTAAGTAATTGTAGTCTTATGTATGTGCTTGCAATCATTTATTTTGTTAATAAATGTTTTAATTTAATTTTAAAAATCTCTAAAGGTCTTGGTGAATTTATTAGTTCTGAATTCAGCGCACACATCTTGTAATAAATACAAATTGCAAAACTGTTGTGATAGCGCAACCAAGTTTCCCTTGTGCATTTGGTCCACCTGGCACACATAATCTGCATCGTCATAATAGTGTTCACAACGTCCCACTCCACTACACACACAAGCAGACGCACATGTGGGCTGGCGTGCATGCACACACACACTATATATGTGTGTGTGTGTGTGTGTGTGTGTGTGTGTGTGTGTAAGAGGGGATGGACAAAAAGAAAGTTTTACCAGTATAGATAGTGACAGTAAAAGAACCACAGAAAATAATATTCGCTCACACTATTATCAGTCACAGTGCAATGAGGAGTTCTTTCATGTAAGAGCTCAAGTTCAGCTGGCTGAAGACCAGAGGTATAGAATTCTCTTTACAGTTGGTGCTGATACTGCAAGATGAAATTGGTACACAGAGACTGGGTCAGTTTTTCAGGCAATGGTAGAAAATCTTGCAGCAGAGACAGGCTTCGAGGAGCAGGCTGTTGTTCAGCCTGGAGTTCTGCTTCTTGGTGGTCACTGGTTGGATACAGACTGAGACTGAGGGTTCCTCAGATCTCAAAGGAATATAGAGATTTCAAAATGGTCACTCAAGTCATGTGACCTTTCTCCGCTTTGATTTAAAAGGGATGTTTATCTAGTGTCTGGAACTTGTTTTGATTTCAGGACTGGTAATGTCCCAGCCATTAGCTTTTTAAAGAGGTACAATCCAACTTGAGTTTCTTGTGTCAGGAAGCCATTGTCTAGGCAGACTCTCTGCCTCTGCTAGAGGAGTGAGCTTATCAGGATGGAAATGACTGCCATTGTCCCCTCAATGTTGAAATGGGCCTGGACAGTTCCAGGGGTGAGATGAGTCTGTTAACTGTGCAGGCATAGCGAGTTTCGATCTGTGAGACCCTTAGTTTCGTGATTATAATGTCTCTACAATTGGGTGAGAGCTTCCACGATAATGAGAAGAGAATTCTGTCGTTCTTGTAACACTTGTTGGTAGTTCTTAACTAAAGGCCAATCCTGTGGTCATGTAACTTGTAGCAGCCATCTTTTTTGGTAACAGCAGAAAGTCTATTTTAAAAATAGCAATAAGAATAAAGTTTGATACATACAGTTTTGGATTTCTTTTCATGCCACATTGACACATTATGTATAAATCAGCGGAGCTGCTGTGGGATCAGAGTGGACAACACTGTAATATCTGATATTTGGGCAGCTCTACATTTGGAATTAGACCCAAAATGACAGGTCTTCATTAAAGTAAAGTCATTTAACTAACTCAGTGTAACATAACTATCCATTCACTTGTTTAGAAATTATTGAGAGTGGGATTGTACTTTGTTTTTGGGTTGTTTATTTTCCTGCCATACTGCCTTCAACAGTATAATTGGCATCAACAAATTGAAGAGGAAAGATTGAATGCAAAAATGTTGTTACTTTTATCTGAAGAAGATTCTGATTTTAAGGATGTATCTAATGAATCACAACAGAACAAGGAAATAAATTGCAGTTTGAAAACAGATTGAAATAAAAAAAATAGTTTGTTCCAAATTTGGTAAGGAAAAGCATTATCAATACATTTAAGATGATAGTTGAGTATATGAAGATCACGGTAAGATCTAGAAATACATAATTCATGTTGGTTTCTCTGCTTTTGGATATTTTATATGCCATATTAAAACAGTACAAATGGAGATAAGTATAGTGAGGACGGATGTCCCTGAATTTGACCTTACAACACAGAGCAGCTTGTGATGTTAAACCAGAACCCCACCCTCCCTCATCATTCTGGTGGTCCTTCCACTTCCATGCAAGGTCAGCTTTCTCAATCTCTGTAAATTAGGCACCTCTGAGATGAACACACAATTGGAGGAAGTCTCTCTTGCCAAAGCCCTGAAAACAAAGGCCAGAATTTTATGTCCCGTGGGCAGAAGCGTACCAGACGCCAAACCACGCGGGATGATGTCAGGCAAGCATCCTGATGTCATCGTGCATTCGCACGATATTTCACTCAGCGGGTGCATGCGGCAGAAGCATCCTCCCCCGACAATTAAGTGGGCAATTAAGTTGATTAACAATGCAATTAACAGCAATTTTACACGGCCCAGCCACATTAACAGCTGGCGGACAGGCCATTCTGCCAGGCAGCATTCACATTTTTGCTCAAACCTCAATCCAGGACGGGATGAAATCTCTGTGGGGAGATAAGAAAAGAAACACCTGGGTACTGTTTTCTTTTTTATGAGGTATGCTTTCAGGTGCTTGACTGTGCTGCATGGACATATTTTGTGGCATTTTTGTTGTGTCCTTTAGTCTGTGCCTTCAAGGAGCTCTCTCAAAGTGCTCACTCGCACCCTACGTTAGGTCAGCGCCTGCACTCTTCCCGCCCCCACCCAGGCAGCGCTGAGAATTTCAGCGCACGTTTCACGCTGGCTGGCTGTTAATTGGCCAGCCAGCATGAAATCACATTTGTGGGCCGATCACAGCCAGTGGCCCATTTCCCATCCACTCCTGGGCCCGCCGATCACACACGTCTGATGACCAAAAAATTCAGGCCAAAGAGTGTACAAACACCACCAGCAGAAACAGATTGACCTCAGCCTGTAGGCCTAAAGATTAGGACTGAGATGAGGAACAGAATAGTGATGAATAATGCTACAGGATATCTGTCGAAAATCTTTAACTATATGTTGGTTAAACATTCGGTAAAAGACAGTTCAGTTCATGTGGACCTGTTTTGAAGGAGGAATTTCTCTGGCCACTGTGTACAGTGACATTGTTAATGCAGTTATGAATATTTCCTCTAATTAATATTTATAGAAAAACCATGAACTATTTCTGAAAGTATTCCCAATTTCACTAAAAGTCCAACCAGTGAAAATCTGTATAATTGTAGTTGTTGTGTCACTGTTGTGAAGACCTTTGATCTGGAAAGCAGTACAGTAAGGAAAATTTGTAATTTCTTTAAAATGTCTGTTGAATCTGTAATTGTTTTCTAAAATGTTTAAAAAGGCCTTTTAAGAGTTTGAATCAATTATAATTTTCTTATGATAAGAAATATTGGTCCATGTGATCTGGCGACCCTTGACTTGAAAGCAGTACCAACGGGAAGGAAGTTAAGAAAGAAGCCGTGTGGCTGGGTGACACAAAGGAGAGCTGCAGCCACAAAGGAGAGATATGAATAGGGTGAAGGCAATCAGTGCACAGTTGCAGACACAAAGAGAAAGCAGACAAAGACAGGAAGAGGAAAACAATTCTGGTGAGGAGAAGAAACAAATCACTCTCAAAAAGAGGCCAATTTTTTCTGGAGGTTGTGTGCAGCTGGCAAAAAAGGTCTAAAACCTGGAAAGCTATGTGAGTTGCTCAGAGACACTATAGAGCTGAGTGGTTTCCCAGAATTGGCCAAACCATGAACTGGGGTATTATTGGTTGGTCAGTTGAAAAGGAACTCTGGAAAGTCACACTATCAAGACTCTTGTGACCTGAGGGAGAGCGGGTTCGTAGAACTGTGCCTTGCTTATGATAATCGTACTTGTGAAACTCAGGGGTGAAGGCTGTTGTCAGCTAGGATTCCTGACCTATTCTCCACATATAAAGAACAGCATTTTGTGGAACAATGAAGCTACTATGTTATGCCGTACATGCTGAAGGGGAATGCCTGTGGTTGTGCAAGACGTATCTTTGTTGTATTAACTATTTAAAGGGAAATTTACCTATATTCTATATCATTTGCCAGTTAATTCATGCTTAGTTTAAGTTGGTTCTGATCCATGTTGAAGTAAAAGTTACAAAAAGTGAAAGCTTATTGGTAGTTGCTTCTTTGGGAGTTAATTCTGTAAATTTGATTATTTTGGTTTATGGTCTCCCCACGGGGATCATAACACTATCCATAACAATCAGAACAAATCTTTTTCCATTATTTTCAATAAACGACGAGGTTTTACGATGATCATAACAAGAAACCTACTTTAACCTGTCAGTTTTTTGGCCTTCCCCCTTTGATCAAGCTGACAACTTTAAAGCAGTATGATCACTGCATTGATTACGTGTGTTATTGAAATAGACCTTAAATAATGAGAGGTGAAGTATCCTTGGACAGCATAATATCTGCTTCAGTGGAGAAAAACGTGACATTTGTTTGCACCCTGCAGGTGGTTTCACCATTTGATGTTCATTCATGTTCTGATGTGGAGCGTCAGTAGCACAGTGTGTCTAGACAAGCCAAATGCTGTACTTGATAATATGGCTAGAAATTATCATAAGATCACAGAATTCTGCACAAAATGGTCTTGTGATTATTAACAGTATGCCTTAGGCAAGGCTTAAATACAAGTTACATTGTGGCTGGGTAAGAATTTTTTTTTCTTGGGGCACTTTTTTATTTTAAAGAATTTAAAAGCTTGGAGTTAACCCTATCAACAGGATTGTATGCTGTGGTCTGGAGTATCCGCAAGGTTGGGCTGGTTTTTTTTCAGCTCAGTTTGAGAAATTTCAAGTGTAGGTAACATACAGCGCAAATGAAGTTTCTGTGATCTTTTGCACCAGTTTATTAAAAACCTTGTGCTAGAAGTTGATTCTGCCCACAAAGCTTGCCACACTCCCAGATCGATTTAACCAGCAGTACACGTTTCCACTAATTATGCCTGCTAGCGAACTTTGAGAAGGCTCTTAAAATTAAGCCTTTTTTAAGGCTCAAGTACAATTGAGTGTCAAGAACACTCAAGGACACATTTTAGAAGCTTTTATTTTCTAAATTGCCAAGGAACTGACTTCTGCTCACCTTTGTAACTGGTAAACATTCTGCCTAGCTTTGTAAGATCGCTTTCAATTATTTAAAATTGGACAACTCAAAGCTGGTGGACTAAACGCTGATTAAAACGCTTATTTTTTGGTGATAAATCCGTTTTCAGCTGTATTAATCAAACTGCCGCAGGTTACCACTCTTACATATCTGAAGGAATATTTTTATTGCAATGATTTTTAAAATTACATGATAAAACACTGCCCGATTGTGTTGTTTAATGGAAGGTTTTAAGTTGCTGGTATGCAAATATTTTGAGCGGAAGCTTGAGCAAAACAAAAAAAAACCTTTTGAAAACGAGTGCAATTTTGAGCGCACTGTGAACCCAGATTACTGATTGCGGCCAAAACGGAAACACTGATCAGTATAACTATAACTACTTGCAACACAAAGTTAATTTGCAGCAGCTGACATTTTTTGCTACTTAATTACTTGTAATGTGCTGTAATTCATGTAAAAGTGCCATTTAAACCATTTAAATTAAATTAAATTAGAGAACAGGTTTACGAGGATTTTGCCGGAAGTGGAGAATTGTAGCCATTTTTGGAAAGATTGGATTATCTGGTGGTGTTTTCTTTCGAACAGAGGACACTGAGGATAGGTTTAATTGAGGTGGATAAAATTAAGGGCCTAGGTAGAGTGACTGGAAGGACCTATTTCCCTTAACAGTGAGGTCAATAACCAAGGGCCGCAGATTTAAAGTAAAGGATTTGAGGGGAGTTGAAGAGAACATCTTTCATTGAAGGTCGTGGGGGTTTGGAACTCACTGCCTAAAAGGGTGGTAGAGGCAGAAAGACTCATCGCATTTAATAAAATACTTGGATATGCACTTGAAGGACCAGAACCTAATAGGGCTGTGGACCAAGAGCTGGAAAGTGGGATTAACCTGGATAGCTCTTTCTCGACTGGCAGAGACATTTCAATGGCCGGAATTTTTAGCTGCATCTGGGGGCATGAGGCAGATGGGGAGGGGCATAAAATTGGGTGCTATGCTGGCAGCTCCATGCCTGTCACCTGCCCGCCCCTGCAGGTATTTTATCTGTGGTGGGAGTGGCATTGGGCAGCCTCCTCACCCGTGGGCCAACCGAGGCCCTTAAGTGGCCAATTAATGGCCTCTTAAAGGGTCCCCTCACACCACCACTGGAATACTTCCCGTAGCGGGAGAGGTCTCCAGGCCGCCCAGTAAGAGCTGTGAACCTGGTGGTAAGGTTGGTGGGTGCATCCTGGTTGGGCACCCCTGTGTCCATTGAAGATCACCCCCATAGATGTAAACCCCCACCCCACTTTACCCTCCTTTGACTTGTCATCCCCTGCCCCCCACCCTGACCCTGGTGAAATCAATTTCACCTCACAGTCTCAGCAGTGGCCACCACTCCTGATAACGCTGCTAGGATAGTAGAACTGTTAGCCATTTGATTGGTCAGTGCTCTCATGGCAAGATTTTCTCTTGGAAGGAGCCAATTAAAGGCCTGATGGCCATTAAGTAATTGCCTGATGAGCCAGCCAAACGCAAGCGACTTTGATGTTGAGGGGTGGGTACCCCCTGTTTAAAATTCTGCCCTTTGTAGAAGGAAATTGACAGGATAAAATCTATCCATGTTACGTATTTACTGTCAATGATTTCAACAATAGCTTTGAAAGTTATTCACATTTACATAACTCTTGCATGGCAGTTCGCATATCATCCATTTCATTTGGCAGATTGTTTGGTAAGATTCAAGCTGATCTCTCTTGGTATATGTTTACTCACCTCATCAATGGATTAAATGGAACCAGATTGTTTAAGAAAATGCTGGTATTTGTTCTACAAAGATGAGTAAATAGTGATAAATAACAAAGACAAACTTCAAGAATATATGTTATTCCTATTTTTAATGCAATGCCTTAAAAAAATGAATTTTAGCAGGCTACTTTGCATATTCAACTTCAACTGTCCTCTAATAGTGTTAATTTAATCCTGGACTAACCACAATCTTTTGATATTGTTCCTAATTGATGTTATTCAGGGCCACTACCGATGCTCAGTTTTTAAACTTTAATTTATAAAGGCCTTTTTATTTCACTTTCCACGGTGACAAACTTGTTCTACTTATTTTCATAACATAAAGTGTTTCTAACATCTTTATCCTGGAGTTTTGAGTATACCAATGACAGCTTTAAAAACTCTCTGCCCTGGGGTGCACTTATAAAACCATTTGGCTCTTTTTCTGTTCAAGAAGGTCTCCTACCTACGCCCTATACCAGAATAGGAGTTGATTAGGTTTGTCCACAAAAGTTGCAATACTATAATCCTGCATCCAAATATATCCTTTGACTTTATAACATAGGTGGCATTTATGAGTCGTGAGACTAAGAAAACAATACAAAACATGAAATAATAGAGGTGATTGAGATGGCTAAACCTGCTTTTTACCATGGATAGTTTACAATCTAGATAACCAAGGTTTGTTTATTGTACCCATGAGAAAGACAAATAACTCTATGTAAAATTTTATCTGAGGCTTCAAGGTAAGGAAAACAAAATACAAAGATGTTATATATTTCTAGCTGGCCTGCATCAGCTAGGTTGGAAATATTTAATAGCATATATATGTATGGAGGAATTTTGGAATTGTTTTGCCATATATCTGAATACAATATTAACTATTTCAAGTTAGAATTCTTGGTCTTAAATTTCCACTTCCTTCTGCATCAACAAGTTAAATAAACTAAACTTGCCTTTAACTATTTGAGATGACTCAAAACTTAAACTCCTGTACAGAACCAAATTATAATTTACTTTAATACCATTCAGGAGGGCATATCTTGATGGTCTCCCCTTTTTTCTGCAAGTCTTAGCATTTATTTGCCTGCAAGCAGAATCACAGCCAGCTATAACATGTCCTCAGTCAAAGTTCATTTGTTTGCACCTCCAAAGACCCAGCTGAAAACATCAAACTCAGCACTAATCAGGCGATCAAACATGGAACTTCCTTGTCTACATGATTCAGCTGCTTATTGGATAAGTAATAAGCATTATAATAATCAGAATTTTCTTCCACTATCAGGCTCCTCCATTCATGTGTTCTTTTATCCGTTCATGGGATGTGGGCATCACTGGCAAGGCCAGCATTTATAGCCCAATTCCAATTGCCCTTGAGAAGGTGGTGTTGAGCCAATTCCTGAACTGCTGTAGTCCATGTGGTGTAGCTACACCCGTGGTGCTGTTAGGAAGGGAGTTCTAGGTTTTGACCCAGTGACAGTGAAGTAACAGTGAAATAGTTCCAAGTCAGGATGGTGTGTGACTTGGAGGGGAACTTGCAGGTGGTGGTGTTCCTATGCTTCTAGCTGGTAGAAATTGCATGTTTGGAAGGTGCTCTCGAAGGAGCCTTGGTGAATTGCTGCAGTGCATCTTGTATTTGGTACATTCTGCTGCCACCGTGCACCAGTGGCGGAAGGACTGAATGTTTAAAGTGATGGATGGGGTGGAAAACAAAGTCTGTTTTGTCATAGATGGTGTTGAGCTTCTCAGATGTTGTTGGAGCTGCACTCATCCAGACAAGTGGAGAGTCTTCCATCACGTTCCTGACTTGTGCCTTGTAGATGGTGGACAGGCTTTGGGGAGTCAGGAAGTGAGTTACAATCTGCCCTTGTAACCACAATATTTATATGGCTGGTCTAGTTCAATTCTGGTCAATGGTAATCCCCAGGATGCTGATATTGGGGGATTTAGCGATGGTAATGCCATTAAATGTCAAGGGGACAGATGTTAGATGCTCCCTTATTGGATATTGTCATTGCCTCGCACTTGTGGGGCAGGGTTCTTACTTGCCACTTATCAGCCCAAGCTAGGTCTTGCTGCATATGGACACAGACTGCTTCAATATCTGAGAAGTTGTGAATCGTGAACATTGTGCAATTGTCAGTGAACATCCCCAGTTTTGGCCTTATAATAGAGGGAAGGTCATTGATGCAGAAGTTGAAGATGCTTGGGGCTAGGACAATGCTCTGAGGAACTCCTACAGTGATGTCCTAGGACTGAGCTGATTGGCCTCCAACGACCACAAACTTCTTCCTTTGTGCTTGGTATGACTCCAACCAGTGGAAAGCTTTCCCCGATTCCCATTGAGTTCAACCTTGATACCACACTCAACCAAATGTTGCCTTGATGTCAAGGACAGTCACTCTCACCTCACCTCTTGAGCGCAGCTCTTTTGTACATGTTTGGACCAAGGCTGTAATAAAGTCAGGAGCGAAGTGGCCCTGGCAGAACCTAAACCGAGCATCAGCGAGCAGGTTATTGCTGAATAAATGCCACTTGATAGCACTGTTGATGACACTTTCCATTACTTTACTGAGATTGTGTAGATTGATGGAGCATTTATTGGCTAGATTAGATTTGTCCTACATTTTGTGGAGAGGATATCCTGGGCAAGTTTCCACATTTTCAGGTAGATGCCAAACATGGCGAAGGGCGCAGTTAGTTCTGTCACAATATTGCTTCAGTACTACTGCTGAAATATAGTCAGGACCCATAGCCTTTGCTATAACTAGTGCCTTCAGCCATTGCTTGACAGCACGTGGATTGATTTGAATTGGCTGATGACTGGCATCTAATGCTGGGGACCCAAGGAGGCAGCCAAAATGGATAATCCACTTGGCACTTCTAGCTGAAGGTGGTTGCAAATGCCTTAGCCTTGTCTTTTGCACTGATGTGCTGGGTTCCTTCATCATTGAGGATGAACATTTGTGGAGTCGGGTTCTCTGGTTAGTAGTTGAATTGTTCACCACCATTCTTGACTGGATGTGGCCAGACTGCAGAGCTTTGATCTGATTGATCAAGTAACCATACATGGACTTCAGTGTTTATAACCACTGAAGAAATATTCATTCTCTGAATGTTTTGTTTTTGTCTTTTCAAGTCTAAACTACATTCATACTCTTTTGGGAATGCAGCAAAACTGCTCCCAAAATATCTCTATTGCTAACCTTATTTTCTCTGTTCCTAGATTCATGCCAATTCATTGATTTATGGAGAAGTCTACAAACAGAGAGAGAATACCTCTTCCATTTTTCTCAAAGGCCTTTCTGCCAATTGAACACTTAACAACTAACTGTAGAAGGAAGGGTATATAGTGACATGTGGATAGAGCAGTACTGGCCCAACTTCTCATGCATACCATAAGTAGGGTCTTAGTTCTGCCTATCTCAGTACTAAGTATTATGATCAGGTGAGGAGAGGTGAAACAGCTCCCTTCTTTCCTTACTCCTCATTTGGCCACAACAAGGTTTGAAAAAGGATAATCGTGCCAAGTCAGAGTGTGTTTAACTGTTTACGTGCTCTGATCATAAAAGACAAATGGTCTGTGCCCATTGGCGTGCGGGGTGTTTGGCAGCATAAGCACACAATATGGCGAGAAGGCCAAAATTCGGTTTCACAATGTCGTGAAATCAGGTTGCGATTGTCCACTCAGTTGATGGCAGACCTCATACCTGCCATCGGCCGTTGGGAACTTCGTTGTAACACATCAGCATATCATTATAAGGCCAACCCGCCGAATTCATTACCCCTGTTGGATCGTCTGCCCCTGTCGGCAGGCAAACACACTGGTGCAGAACATGTCTTGTCAACTGTGATGTGCAGATGCTGGGACTTACTGCCAGGGTCTTGCTCACATCGCAGACATCCGAGGAACAGAAGATGCTGGAGCCCAACAGCAATGGCACACTGGAGGAACATCCATGGCATGCTTGGTGCATTCTCATGGATATGGCTCTGCTGCGGAGCAGCACATGGAAGTTGGAAAGTCACCGTTGGTGCTCACAATGGATAATGGTCAAAGGGGTGGGAGAGGAAGGTCCAGGATTGACTGGGAGTGAAAGAGGTATCGAAGGGGTGAGGTAAATGAAGGTGTCACAGGGGTGAGGGCAGCGGAGGTGGTAATGGGGGAGAAGTTGGCAACTAGGGAGGTAGGCGTAAGGGAAGGAGTGCGGTGGGGGGGTGGCCGGAGGGGTGGGGGGGTGGGGGGTGGTGGGGAGGGAGGGAGTCCAGGGGGAGGAAGGACTGTGGAGAGGGGTGAGAGTCCGGGGGGAGAAAGGAGTGCGGAATGTAGTCCAAGGAGGAAGGAGTGCAGAGAGGGGAAGGGAGTAAGGGTGGAGGAAGAGGTAAGCCTGGAGAAAGGCTTTGGGGGGTGGGAATGACTAAGGGTGGGAATGACTAAGGGCGGGGGAAGAGGTAAACTGACTGAGGGATTCAGGGTGGGGAGGAAGTAAATGGGGGGTGGTGGGGGAGAGGGGGAGATTCCAGGAGGGTGGGAAGACTTTTCTAAAATTCTTTCAGGGAATGTGGGCTTCGCTGGCTGGACCAACATTTATTGCCCAACCCTAGTTGCCCTCCAGAAGGTGGTGAGCTGCCTTCTTGAACCACTGCAGTCCATGTGATGTAGGTACACCCACAGTGCTGTTAGGAAGGGAGTTCCAGGATTTTGACCCAGTGATAGTGAAGGAACGGCGATATATTTCTAAGTCAGGATGGCAAATGACTTGGAGGGGAACTTCCAGGTGGTGGTGTTTCCATGTGTCTGATGGTAGTGGTCCTGGGCTTGGAAGGTGCTGTTGAAGGAGCCTTGGTGAATTCCTTAAGTGCACCTTGTAGATGGTACACACTGCTGCTACTGTGCATCGGTGGAGGGAGAGAATGTTTGTGGATGTGGTGCCAATCAAGTGGGCTGCTTTGTCCTGGATGGTGTCAAGCTTGTGTCGTTGGAGTTGCACTCATCCAGGCAGGTGGGGAGTATTCCATCACATTCCTGACCTGTGCCTTGTAGATGGTGGATAGGCTTTGGGGAGTCAGGTGGTGATTTACTCATCGCATGATTCTTAGTCTGATCTGCTCTTGTAGCCACAGTATTTCAGTCCAGTTCAGTTTCTGGTCAATGTTAACCCCAAGGATGTTGTTAGTGGGGGATTCAGTGATAGTAATGGCATTGAACATCAGGGGGTGATGGCTAGATTCTCTCTTGTTAGAGATGGTCATTGCCTGGCATTTGGTGGAATGAATGTTACTTGCCACTGGATATTATTCAGGTCTTGCTGCATTTGGACATGGGCTGTTTCAGTATCTGAGGAGTCGCAAATGGTGCTGAACATTGTGCAATCATCAACGAACATCTTCACTTCTGACCTCATGATGGAAGTAAGGTCATAGATGAAGCAGCTGTAGATGCTTGGGCCTAGGGCACTACCATGAGTTACTCAGCGGGGTGGTTGGAAGGGGTCATGTCCTGCTGAACATGCAAGGGAGAGGTCTGATGGGACCATGACTGCTTCCTGGGGAGCGAACGGAGGGTGAGCCTGGCATCAGGGAATAGTGAGAATGACTGACGGCAGAGTGAGGTGGTAGGGTGAGAGGGCAAGGGTTCAACGTAGTGGTAGAAGGGACAGCGAGGGCAGTTGGTGGGGACTCAGACATACACAGACCCTGGGGATGGGAAGGTGGTGGTCAGGGAGGGCAATGTGGATGTGGGTGGGATTTTTGGGAAGGAAGGGAACGTGCGCATTCACCAGGACATCCCAGAGGGTCAAGAGTGATGGGGGAGGGAAAAAGACAGGTGAGCTGATGAAAAAAAACGAATGTAGACAATGCTGTCTAAATTGAAATGTCAGTCAGTCATAGTGGGGGAGATCAGGTGCTGCATGGGAGTATGATCAGTGGGTGGGTGGAGCTGCAGGTCAGCTCAGATGGACAACTGAATGCAAACCTGAGCAGGCAGCATTGAAAATGCTCAGGACATTGAGGTGAGATATGTGAAGGATCCACATGCATGGGCGAGTGCTTGCATGAAGCTCCAAAAGCTCCAAAAGGCCTTGCCACACACACACTTCTCCCTCCAGAATCACTTGTTGGTTGGCTGCTCCCTCTGCGGTACAGAGGACGTGTTTGGGGGCAAAGGGGACTTGGAGGGAGAGGACAGCCCCTGAGATTCCCAAGTGGGTGACCCAGGGATGTCCAGCTGCTGCTCCTGTTCCCTTCAGGTGCCCGGGGGCCCCAGCCTGACTCCTTGAGGGGAAGGAGCACCTGGAAGGACATCGAGGTGCCGTTTCCCTCTTGCGTTGCCACTGCAGGAACTCACCCGTGGCTACCACAATGGAGTACAGATCTGCACACATCTCTGCGCTCTGCTGGACCAGGGTCTCCATGGCATCTGGCATTCTTCCCATGGAGACCTCCATACATGCACATGTGGGCACCCCTTCATCAAAGAACAGGCAGACACACTCCTCCAACTCATGTGCCACTCTGTTGAGGGCCTCCATCAGCTCTGCATGATGTTCCCATGCCTTCTGCTGACTCTCCAGGACGAGTCGGAAGGCCAGGTCTGGAGGCTCGACATCTGACTCAGACCTCAAATGCCTGATCCCCAGCAGTCCTCCGAGTGCCAGGGAGCTTGGTTGAACCCACCTCTTGCTGCTGCAGACACATGACCATGCGGTGACCACCAGATTGAGAACCCGAGCCTGCTCTAGATCTAGGTCCCACCAAGGCGTGTGTCTCTGCGCTGGTGCAGAGTGTGGATAAGCACTGTGACTGGTCTTCCAGGTTGCTTATTTCCACCTCTTCAATGGAGGAGGTGTTGTCATGGATGGAGCTGAGGGACTGGCTGGCTGAGGGTGTTGGTCCCTTGGCAGAGCTCCCTGTGAACCAAAGTAGAGATAATTAGTGCATGCCAGCAAAGTCAAAAGCAGGAGAGAGAGCACTCACATTTGCATTGAGAGAGGGATGATGTGGCTCAGGATCCTCACGAGGGTGTTCGTCACTGACCTTACTGTCAACGCAGGCATGGTCCACATCCTCACCAGTCAGCATGATGGCACACTTCTCAAAGTGAGTGAGGGGCCCAATGTGGGCCGCTCCACCCCTAGCCTAGGACCTCTTCCTGTTGATGTGAGCAGGCTTCTGCTGCAAGAAAACAGAAGGAGAGAGTGTGAGCAGAACACATGGCACTGTGTGGAAT
Source organism: Cetorhinus maximus (assembly GCF_964194155.1). Taxonomy (NCBI): domain Eukaryota; kingdom Metazoa; phylum Chordata; class Chondrichthyes; order Lamniformes; family Cetorhinidae; genus Cetorhinus; species Cetorhinus maximus. The sequence continues at coordinate 14,545,525 of NC_135883.1, read as the reverse complement.
GTTTGTGTGGTGAAAGGAAGCATGGATGAGGATATGAGCCTGATAGAGATGTGAGGGTGTGTGTGAGAGTTAGTGGTGTTGTCCCTTGAGCTGAGATCCCTATGGGACAACCTGACCTGAGACACAGGACAAAAAAAGGTCAAAATATGGGACATATGATGTATGAGGAATTTGTGTGTGTGTGTGAGTTGAGTGTGATGAGAAGAGTGAATTACCCTGGTGGAACAGATGAGACCATACATCCTGTAGTGGTACTGGGTGGCTCTTTTGCAGGGCATTGGTGCTGACCGCTGCTGCACCATCTCCACGCTGGTGATGGAGCTGCCCATCCTGCAGCCAGAACAGGGGTAGAGGACATCACAGCAGGCCTCCACGTCCCTCAAGCACCTTTTTTGAATGCCGTGTCACTGAAGCGGGGCTGCAGTCTTTTTACCTTTCGGGGTCATCCTGTCTTCCATCCAGCAGTCCTGGGTTGGAAGCAGAGGTGTGCACTTCCAACGTGATGCCCAGTGTGACGAAGCGGTGATGTGATGGTGTGGAGGAAAATGGAGAGTTTCCCAGGAATGCATAATCAATGCGACAGGTTTGGGACAATAGGGTGTGAAAAGCTGCTATTGTGGGCAGTGGGTAAGATGTCATGTTAAGTGTCCACTACTGTATTTAGTGCGAATCTGGGACGTTTCTGCCCAGAATCAGACAGGTTTTCAAAAGTAAAAGAGGATAATATTTATTGTACTTAATCTGATCTAAGCAAAATAAGTAAAAAACGCTCCAACTTTCTCTCATATACACGTGCACGCACAAATAGATTACAGGGTGGGAGGATAGATTAAGCAGTTTAAAATTCAGTGAAGTTAAAGGGCTTCCAGTTCTTGAAGGTTGGTGACTTGGCTGGCTTCAGGCTGAACTCTATAGTCCTTCTGGGTTCAGCATCAAGGTGGTTTAACGATGTAGATGGATAGTTTCTGTTCTTCTGAAGATAGCAGCTTTGAGGTTGATTTCCCTTTTGAAATCTGTTTGCAGCACATGGTGAGTCAAACAAACAAAAAAAAGCAAACTTGCAAGTTTGATAGAGAAAGAGAGGGAACATACTCAGGGTCTGTCTTCTTCAGCATCTCATTTGCTTGTGCACTGGTTTGCAGAGAAAACAGCCTATTAAATACACAAAGTTAGCTGGCTTGTCACATGACCCTCTCTTGCCAACTGCCTAGTTACCCAAATATGGCCATGGCTGGTGGACTCCAGGTGTCTCTTTTACTGGATCAGATTATATCTGGGCAATTCCTCTCATAGCCAGGATCCCATTGTTCTAGTGATTATGTCTAATGGTTTGTCTTCACCAAACAGAGTACCCAGGTGATCAGTTGGATGCTTTGCTAATGGGGTAGGAGATGGTCCATTCATACTCCTTCAAGACTGTTGTTCCTCGTGAGGCTTTGCAGACAGCATCTCCATTTCAGTGGCTTTGGAATGTAGAAGGTACAGTGGTGCAAATGTTTGGCCACTTTTGACTGTGATTTCAAGTTGTTGGAATGTGATATTAGTCTTTTTAAAAATTCAGTTAGTAGTTTCTAGCTAGTGAATCCATAAAGTCAATTTTTACAAAAACAAGTCTTCACAACATCAGATTTTAACCGACAACTTATGCTTCTTCCTTTGAGAACCCAATTATATGAACAGGATAAAGGACTTTTGTTAGGCCCAACAGTTATTCCAGAGTGACCAGCTCCGGCGAAAATTAAGGGACACTTTTTGGCATTTGGAGCGAACCTGTAAGAGTGGTGGGGGTGGATGCCAGACCTGTGGGTGGTGAGGGGCATAGGACCTATAAGATTCAGGAGTTGGGGGAGCCTTCACACTCCAGCCTATCCATTTAGCTACAAGGGATCCCAGGACTCAACTCCACGTGCGCCAGGTCCAGTGCATGCACAGAAACAAAAGCAGCACGTACCAGGCCCAATGCTTATGTAGAAACAATGTCTCATGCAAAAGAAAAAGTTGAGGACAAAATGTATCCTGGGACAACCTGACCTGGGAAATGGGACAACAAAAGGTCAAATTATGGGACATATGAACATGTGAACATATGAGCTGGGAGTAGGAGTAGGCCATTCAAGCCTGCTCCATCATTCAACAAGATCATGGCTGATCTGTTTGTAACTGCCCACCTAGCGCTGATAACCTTTCACTGCCTTGTTAATCAAGAATCTATCTAGCTCTGCCTTAAAAATTTTCAAAGGCCCTGCTTCCACTGCCTTTTGAGGAAGGGAGTTCCAAAGACTCTCAACCCTCAAAATAATTCTCCTCATCTGTCTTAATTGAGCGACTTCTTATTTTTCCCAACCTGTCTAACCTTTCCTCATAAGACAGCCAACCCATTCCTGATATTAGCCTAGTAATACTTCTCTGAACTGCTTCTAATGCATTTAGATCTTTCCTTAAATAAGGAGACCAATACTGTTACACAGTACTCCAGATGTGGTCTGACCAGTGCCCTGTACAAGTTAAACATAACCTCCCTACTTTTGTATTCAATTCCCCCACAATAAACGTTAACATTCTGTTAGCTTTCCTAATTGCTTGCTGTACCTGCATACTAGCTTTTTGTGATTCATGCACTAGGACATCAGAATCCCCCTGCATCTCAGAGCTCTGCAATCTCTCACCATTTAGACAATGTTTCTTTTTCATTCTTCCTGCCAAAATGAGCAATTTCACATTTGCCCACATTATACTCCATTTGCCAGGTCTGTTCCCACTCACTTAACCTATGTCATTTTGTAGTCTCCTTATGTCCTCCTCACAACTTACTATCCTACCTATCTTTGTCATCAGCAAATTTAGCAACCATACCATCTGTCCCTTCCTCCAAGTCATTTACATAAATTGTAAAAAGTTAAGGCCTCAGCACTGATCCCTATGGCACACCACTCATTACATCCCACCAACCAGAAAAAGACCCAATTATGGCTACCCTCTGTTTCCTGTTACCTGTTACCTAGCCAGTCTTCTATCTATGCCAGTATGTTACCTGTCTACACCATGAGCTTTTTCTGCAATAACCTTTGATGTGACACCTTATCAAATCCCTTCTGGAAATCTAAATACAGTACATCCACCAGTTCCTCTTTATCCACAGCACAAGTGACTCCTTCAAAGACCTCCAAGAAATTGGTCAAACATGATTTTCCTTTCGCAAAACCATGTAGACTCTGTCTGATTGCTTTAAACTTTAAGTGCCCTGATATGACATCTTTAATAATAGCTTCTAACATTTTCCCTATGACAGATGTTAAGCTAACTGGCCTGCAGTTTCTTGCTTTGTCTCCCTCCCTTTTTGAATAAAGTTACGTTTGCTATTTTCCAATCTAATGGAACCTTCCGAATCTAGGGGGTTTTGGAAAATTAAAACCAACTATTTCACTAGCCACTTCTTTCAAGACTCTAGGATGAAGTCCATTAGGACCTGGGGATTTGTCAACCCACAGCTCCAACAATTTGCTTAATACTACTTCTCTGGTGATTGTAATTTTCCTGAGTTCCTCCCTCCATTCCATTTCCTGATTTACAGCTATTTCTGGAATGCTACTCGTATCCTCTGTAGTGAAAACCGACAGGTCCCAGAAAATGTAGGAGGGTTTGTCACCCTGAATTATTCCTGTACAGAAATCCTTTGTTGAACAAATTGGATTGTGTCACAAAGGCAAAATACCGTAGATGTTGGAATTCCACAATAAAAGCAGAGAACGTTAGAAATATTCAGCAGCTAGACAGTGTCTGTGGAGAGCGAAACAGTTAACATTTCATGTTAATGACCCTTCATCAGAATTGGACTGTATTATGTATTTGATTGTGTTATCTTGGTCTGTTAGGAACCACCCAGGTTATAGCTTATTTTGTTTGTATAATGGTCCCTTTATGCATGATTTGAGAGGCTGCCCATTTGGTACTTCAAATACTTTGAAGAATTCTTCGAATACTTAAAAATATACCTCAGGTATTTCATAATGCTATGGTATGCCTCCCAACTGTATGTATTAGGTTGAGCAAATGCAGAAGATTGCTCCTTTGAAAGAATGTTCTCAAACTGCACACAAGCCATTGGCTAAAAGACATATGTTTCACGAGAGGAGTCTATACAAATCAATTCTCCTTTGTCTCGTGTTCTACTTAGTCCCCTTTGTGTACAATAAATTCTGTATTCACTGGATTAACATCAAGTATCATACTTTTACAGGTTTGGTGTTTATTTTGTTGAGTCTATTATTACTAGATCTAAGTTTTCAGAATATAGTTTTACTGGCTGCTTACCAACTTAAATTAGCAACCAATGCTTATTTAAATCTTTAATTCCTAAGAATTTCAGTATAGATTGGATTTTATTTTGCAGGGGGGAGGTGAGCAGATGTTTTTTTTAAAGGAACATTGAAAAGTGGAATAGCATATATTACTTGCATTCTAATATTGATCACAAATAAATTACTTTAATCCATAATGAAAGTCTGCAGTAAAAATAAAAATTAAAGGTAACTATTTCAATGTATGCAATCATTATCCAAATGTTTATCACGGGGGTAGCTTTTTCAGTTATTGAGTTCTAACACGTTCCTTTTTTTTTTGTTCAGAGGCCTCTTGAAATTCACAAGATGTACATTTCAGAGCAATATTTGCCAGGAAGATATAATAATTTCCATAATGTCATTGGAATTTATTGTAAAATTGAGTAATAGCAGGATGTGTCTAAATGTGGGAGAGACAATGAATTAGAGGCAGCTAGCCTGGGTGCTTTGCTGTAAGAGGAGAAGTTAGGTTTGAAATGTTAACTAAGTAAACATAGGGAAGTTCAGAAACATTAGGTGTTAAGGGAACATTTGCATTTTAAATAAACCAGACTAGATGTTGCTCACAAGAGGTTGTGGTGGAAGAATTACTCCAGCCTGGTCTCTTGGTTAAAGCTGGTTTATTTCCAAGACTACTCTTCAGTGTTACTAACTTCCTAATAGCTTCCACAGTGTTCCAGCTGTACCTTTTTATTCTATTTAGATGGGATAATAAATGCCCATCACCTGTTTAACTAACAATTGGTTTTCACAAAATGATTGCCATATTAACAGATTCCCCTCTTTTCTTTTTAAATTAAGACTAAAAAAAACTTGAACACTTTAAGAAACAAACAGAAGGAAATAATGTCACGTATTTCCACGTCTATAATTCCTGAATTTCTTTTACCACATATACACACAAATTATAAAACAAAAATAATTTTTCATTGCATCGTTATAAGACACCCCTCTTCCAACACATTTAATAATTTTTTTTTAGAGCAGGCACCTTTTTCTAAAACAACCTGATAGTTGGTGACTTGTGTCAACCCATTTTATCTTAGAGATCTCTTTTCCCTAAGATCTCTTTTATGCTGGCTAGGTCTATTCGTAGCATTTTTTCCTTGATACTTTGTGGAATGAACGTTGTCCCAAAGAATCCAGTTATCAACGTAACATTCTATGGGCAAACTTTTCCCACATTGCCCTTTATAACATTTCTGTCAATATCTTGGACAAGTAAACTCCCATATCTAATGCTTCTACTAAGGCTAATGTTTCAGCAGCTAAGATGCTTTTCACTACCCTTTTTATTTTCTTGGCCTCCCAAGCCAGTGGGCAACATTTATTGTTCTTTCCCACCAGGAATATGATGAACCCTGCTGTGCTAGAGTACCCATCTGGAAGATTGGCATGTGAAGCATCACTAAAAATGACTAACCTCAAATTTCCTGGATCACCCAAGGCTGGAAACTTGAGCACATATCTCTCAGAATTTAGTTTTCAAGTGTTTTATTTGCTCTCAGAACTTGCTCAACTGTCACATGTTTCATCATGGTACTCAGCTCCAACACATCATAAATAGCATCAGGCCTAGTCTGAGTGCACAACCAGTTCAACTGCCCAATCAAACTTCTCAACTGTTCTATTTCTACCTTTGTGGCAGGATCCGCTTTTTGTGAAGATCTACCAAGAGTTATTGGGATAAAATTAACATTTTCTAGATAAGATTGTTGATTCAATGTCACTCCTAATTTGCTCTACTTAATGCCTAATGTCCCCGGTTTCTTTGGGTGGTTTCAAAATAAAACCTTCCCTTTGAAGCTTCTCCCCATGTAAAAACGCAGCCTTTACTATCAATCGATTTGTACTCGCAGGAATAGGATGCCAAAATAGCTTAAAAAATCCTTCAAACCTTACTTTCCCCACAGTAGGAGAGTCCACACTGACATCCTGATCTCCTAAGTCTTCCTTCAAAGCTTCGGGCTACTAATCTCGCTTTGGCCCTATGTGCCATCTGGGAGTACCTTTTCTGTACAGATCCATCTGTGAGATAAAGCTGGCTGTCCTCTGTCAGGTATTTCAGAATATACCCCAAATTCTTTCCAACTTTCTAACTCTTTGTTTGGCTTCCTTTATCAGCTTAGGTTTCCAATTTATTGGCAGCTACTAGAATCTCTCTCTCTGTCATAAGGACTTCTACTTCTATTGAGATTGCTAGCTTGCTCTCTAGGCCTCTACTCACATTCCTCTCCCTTTCTGGACTGCTACTATATGATCATCCTCCCATGCGATCAGAATTCCGTTCGCAAGTCCGTGATTTTTTTTCTAGGGTCACGACCACTTTCAGATCTCATACTGTGCTATCTGGGTTTCCACATCTTTACCTCAGTTTGCCAATCGATAGGTCTTGTCTCCTGTCCTTCATCCTGCACATTTAGTCAATGTTTGTATTTACTGGTGGCCTTTCTTGCTCTCCCTATGATGGTGGCATCCCTCCAGCCACTGGCTCCCTTTTGGAATATATGTTACCTTTGTTCCTACTTTAGGTAATTGCCCTTTTGGACAAATAGCATTGTCCTGTACCTCAGTATTACTTTATTCATAGTCAGTCAACCCTGTATCTGCTGTCGTCTGCTCCTCATAGCTACCCAGTGTATGTGTATGTGAAGTGCATGGTGCCTCCTCACATTCTATGTCCTGTTCAGAACCTGTAAAGGTATAGTTAGTACCAATTAACCATGAAAAATGTACCCTAACAGTTTGATTACTGTGTTGCACAATTACTACTTTCCCATCACTCCCTATGAACTTGCCAGGTCCTTTCTGGCCTTCCCTTTAATAATATACCACGTCTCCTTGTCTAAACTGTATTCCTGATGGTCCTATGTGGTGCCGTAGGGCCTGCTGAATTTTCTCCAAAACCACAGCTTTTAATGAAAGCTTTTCTGCCCGGATGCAAAGCATTCAGATGAGCAGAAAAAGTGGAGCTAATGCTAGTCCCTGCTTGAGCAGGGGAAGCATCTGAAAACAAAGGTAACTTTGGATTTCTTCCGTACACCAACTGATGCAGACTGTACCGCCCAACCATTTGCAGAGAGTTCTTGGTGTGCACTGCCTATGCTAGCGCCATTTGCAGTTTACTGGTTGATCAGCTAATATCTTATATGTCACATGTCATCTATTACTGCATGGTTTCTTTCACAAAGACCATTACTAAATGGGCTCTCAACTGCAGTGTGCATAACTATAACGTTTAAATTTTTGCACTTATCTCGAAATTCCTCACCATTACCTGTGAGGAACTTCACTGGTGTTCCTAATCCTGTTCCTACCCATTTCTCCATGACCTTTTCAACAATGGTCCTTTTGTCTTTACTATGTATCACAGTGGATAGACTAAATCTGGTTGCCATATCTCTGAAGTATAGTAAAAAAGCACCTCTATCCTTGTCCCAAACTTTCAAGTCCATTGCCACTGCATAGTTAAACTCCCTGGCTAGTGGCAGCTCATAACAGGTTGCAGTGGTGTCTTGCAATATTTAAGGCAAATTACACTGAGCGGTGATTTGTTCAAGATCATATCCTTCATCGACCACTCCCACATCTCGAAGTAGAGTCTTCAGTTTCTGTGGCACCTGATGTGCAAACTATGTAATTTTCAAATGATCTTTTTTGTCCACCAAATTCCCATTCTCAGCAGTTAACAAAACTTCATGAACTTTTTGATGAGATAAGTCTGGTTTCCTTAGTGGCAAGCATTAATGGCCTGATCGAGTAAAATGTAGATCCACATTTTTTCCCAAACACAACTGCTCTATTATTCTTCATATCTAATGTCATCTGAGCCTTCTTCATCTCAGATCGACTCAGTAGTATCCCGCTAGAAACCACATTGGTACTGATAAACAGATTGATCTCTGCTATCTTACAAGGGATGACCACCCGTTTGGAGGATGTTAATGTATTGTCATCGCCGAACCTGAAGCAGGTAGAGCTCTCATACTCCTTGACCTTTCGCCGGTCTGCCTCATCAAGAGACTCCAGATAGCAGTCAAGCCAGTCTATGCTGCACACCGTAGAAGTGCAACCACTGTCCAGAACTGCACAGTTGAAGGAATCTACATCAAGATACTCATCACCGGATTCAAACTCTGATCAATACAATTCCATGATGGCAGTCACTATTTTCAGATGAATCCATCTCATGGGTCACTTCAAAAACACAATTCCTTCACTGTGCGCAGTTCATTGCGTAATGGTACCAGGAATCACACTGATTAACCATTCCCCGTGCATTTTTTGCATTTAAACGTCTACAGTCACCATCCCAGACACTTTTTGTCCCGACTCTCAAAATTGGCTAGGGTTATGACCATTTCAGACCTCTTGTCATTAACCCCATCTTTGTATTGGAACCTTAATCTAATATTTGGTCAACCACAAAATTCAGTCACCATTGAATCCACTATCCTTTGTTTTACAGCATAGTTGTTTGCATTTGCTAAAAAAAGTGGCAGAGAACAACGGTTTCCCCAGAAAGTTTTTAGGGTAGTAATTTAAATGCCAATACCAATTCTGGAATTTCAAGTTCAAATCACTGTAGTCTCCTGTACCATTTATCAAAATCCATGATATATTCTTCCATGGACTGATCTGATTTCCTAAACCAAAGATCATCCAAGCTTCATACACTTCCAATAATTCAACCTTTTTGTAGAACTTATCCAAAAATTGTATCAGACAGTTTAATCCCTCTTCTTGATCCAAATCATCCACTTTCCACCCTAAAAATACTTTACTCCTTACCTTACTTTTGGCTGGTAATGATAACACCAAAGCCATACCTTGCTTCTTCCAGGGTATAGCAATAACCCAGGTCCACATTTCAACTTCAGCCTTCCATTGCTGATAAGGTTCAGAGTCAGAAAATATTGGTGGATAGTCAAAGCTTGTAATTTTGCACCGTCCTTCCACAACTTAAATTGTTAGCAATAGTACACTTCTTTTCCCTCAGAGGACTAAGACAGAATTCTTCATATATGGCAATCAATCAGCAAAGCTTAGAGTTCATCCTCTGCTACCACGTTACTCACAATAAGAGGTTGTGATGGAAGAATTTATCCAACCTGGTCTCTTGGTTAAAGCTGATCTATTTCCAAGACTACTACTAACTTCCTAATAGCTTCCACACAAAGTGTTCCCGCTGTACCTTTTTATTCTGTTTAAATGGGATAATTAATGCCCATCACCTGTTTAACTAACAATTGGTTTTAACAAGATGATTGCCATATTAACACTAGATTGTTTTCAAAGAGGGAGTGAAATGTGTCACCTAGCCAGGTGAAGTGTAGAAAGAGTGTGTTTATTTTTCCCAAAGATTACTGGTAAAACTTAGTGCTATGAGAGATTTTTATTATGAGAAAGATAAAGTCCAAAGACATAGTGAAACAATGGGAATTTACATTCAAGGGGGAAAATATGTATGAAGGAAAGAAAACCGTTTGTAAGGGAGGCAATTTAAGATCCAACAAGTGTGAAAAGGCTGCAGCCTGTATGTACCAAACTGCTGTCTCCAAGAACTGAAGTTAGAGAACTCACTTTAAATCCGACTGTTCAGGGCATCATTTACTTTGCCTGGGTCTTTTAAAATCTATGTGTCTTACTGTTGCCTTAATGAAAGTGTAACTGGGAGTTAGATTGATTAGGGGATTTAGAAGTATCATAGTAGTAATTTGTATTTAAAATAATTTCTCTTATTAATAAATGTTTAATTTAGTTTTATAAAAGCCTCTTAAGACTCGGTGGTCTTATTTCTGAATTCAAAGCCCGCATCTCGAAACATACAAATTGAAAATTAGTTGTGACAATTGCTTCAAGTTTCCCTCTGGGATTGAACAGCTCAGCATTTACCATCTGCTGTGTCATAACATACTCTATAGGCAACATAAAAGAGAGACCTTCCTGATTTCTAAATTAGTTTATCCAGTGAGTAACTGTGATATATAAACTTAAATACCCAGGTTTGATCCCCATTCTATGCTAAATTTCTGTAGGGGAAAGGAAAAGTTGCATTTATCTCATTGCTTGTACAACCTCAGGACGTTTCAATGCGCTTTACAGTCAATGCTTTTTGATTTGTAGTCACTATTGTAACAGGAAACACAGAAGCCAGTTTGCAGACAGTAAGATCCCGCAAACAACAGTATGATATAGACCAGATATTCTGTTTTGAGATGTTGGTTCAGGGATAAATATGGACCAAGATACTAGGAAGAACTCCCTTGCTGTTATTTGAAAAGGCAATGGAATGTTTTGCGTCTAACCAAGAGGGCAGATGGACCTTGGTTTAATGTCTCATCTGAAACATATGGCACTTCCAACAGTACAGCACCCCCTCAGTACTCCAATGGAGTGTTAGTCGAGATTTTCTGCTCAAGTCTCTGAGTGGAGCTGTTGTGATTGACTTGAGTGCCCACAGATTAGAGGGGAAAAACTTAATTAGAGTTTCAGCTCCTGTTTACTGTTGAGGGAATTATTGTGTGAGGACAGATTGGGCTGAAATGTAAAGCCCTAACCCACCATGACAAAGTAACCAACAGAGACTTGCTGTCATGGCTCACTTGTGAAGAATGGTTGTTTCAATGAGGTGCTGGAGGGTAACAGTGGAAACCCTAGCCAGGCAACAGAGTCAGTGCTGCTGGGAAAGGAGCAAAGCAAGAAAACTGCTGAAGAAAAATAGAGGACAGTATTTTCTTAGTATGTAACCATACTTTATGAATAATAGCTTGTTTGATTTTCCTCAAAATTGTGTAAAAAAAAATACTAGCTGGAATGTCATTTTACTACACCCTCCTTTCCATTTTGCAGAAGCAATACAAGTTTTTGCAATTTCCCTTCAGATTGCAGAAATATAGAAATGTGTCAGTATTTCCAGGAAAGTTTTTCTTAGCTTTTTCTTTACTGTACCTTGGATATAAAACAAAATAATTCTTTGCAAATTAAACTCGAGTAATGGAACCATTTGATGCAGTTGCTGATGGGGCACATCTGTTAAGTTGATTTGTTTTCTATTAAAATGTTTCACTTTCAATGCTTTACTTTCACAGTTTTCACTTTACTTTCCTGTACTGGATCCTTACTGACAAGTGAATTCAAGTCTTTTGATATACATGTCTGATATTTTATCATTTAATTTAATTTCGATCCATTCTAATGGATTTTTTAAAAAAAGGATATTTTAACTTGAGCAACTGGGCAGAGGACAGCTGATGAATTTATTTTAAGATGTAGAAAGCTGTGCGCCTCCCCAGCTTCATGTTTTTGATTACAATAAAATATATTTTAGGAGAAAAAAAAAGGAGGAATGATGCGCACTTGCCAATGTAAATATGGACTTTAAAAAGGTGTGTAGTTAAATGTAGAAGTTCCACTGATTCAACCCATGTGACAAAGAGTGTTGAATGAAACCAAGTGGCACTTTCATGTTGGAAGCTATAGAATGTTAATAGCCTGGAGTACCAGCTGATTAACACAGTATGTATAAATTCTCCTGTTATTCTTTTACAACTGCGGTGGCGGGTGAAGGTCTGAATGGGGTCAGGGGGAGGAGGGAAGTGCAACTGGAACAAAAAAAAAGCCACTGCACGGTTTTACTGAATCGAAATGTGGTTATTACTAGTACATCTACTCCTGTAATAAATTAACGTTCTTAGTGACACTTGGAATGTTAAGAGGTGTTAATGACAGAGGTGAAAAGACATCTGTTGATTGAGCTATATTTTCCCTGCCGGTAGGTTTTCAAGGGTAAAAGAGCAGTGCCTTGTGACCAAATGCCTGAAACGTTGTCATGTCAAATTTTTAAGTCCTTTCCATCTACTTAAAACAAGGACTAAACAAGAGACTTATTTAACATAAACTCCTCATGTTTAAAGAATTGTGCTCTGGTATTCTCTTTGTGATCATTTTTGCCACATTTAAAGATGCTCCTTGACTTTTTCAGGTCAATTACCGTAGAGCATAGTTTCTGTTTATTGCTGTCTAAGATGAGCTTAACTATAATACTGTTACAGTTTTTTCCTAAACTTATAAAATACTGTGGCATGCTTAACGATTGAGTTGGAAGTATTTGTACCACAGTTCTCCAAATTTAATTCTGGTTACTTTGTGAAGAGAGAAACATCAAGCAACAAACCTACAAAGTGTGAATCCTGATAGTAATTATTTTCTTTCTTTTTTGTGCAGCACAATTTTTGCTGAAGTACTTTGGTTTCTCTTAGTCCGGAAGCTGCCCAGTTAGTTTAAAGAGGGATAGGGTGTCGGGCGGCTTGGGCTGGGAGATAGGGGAAGAGGTTGTTAGTGGAGTCTATTCTTTTCTAAATTTAATTAGTTACAAATAGTTATTGATAACTAGAACTCTGTTTCTCATTTAATATATGTTTACTTTTTCCAAATTTCTTCCTGAGCAGATGGTTGTTTTTGGGAGGTGGAGAGTACAAAGTTGAAGCTAAATCACTTATAAGTAGAGAAGCAATCATTATCTTATCACATATGCACACTCTCCAACAGTGGCCACTATACAGCAACCAATATTTGGAATCCAATATGATATTTATCCTGCCCCCAGCTTGGTGCACTGCTGAAGCAGCTGAGGTCATGTAACTGCGTGCAGACTGAGGATTGAATCGGGAGCATTTCTGGTCTGCATGGCTTAGTATCACATTGGGTGGTACACTGTCAACTGAGGAGTTAAGATTTTTTTTTCTCTTCAATGATCAGATCACACTGTTTATAGCCTGCTGTGGTGGTTAAGAATAGAGCATTTAAAATTAGCTGAAATTTGAATGATTAAATTAGGAACCACTATACCATATTGAGAGAATATGTAGATTTATGGAAACAGAATTTTTGCTGTTGTCGCTGATGATTATGCACATCATGTACAACAGTGATTTCCAAGTTTTGATCTGTTCCTGACTCGGGCACAACAAACTCATGACATAGAATTTGTAACACTGGCCCAGATCTTCAGTTCTCTGGAGAGTCGTACCCCAGAGGTACCCCGGAAGATGCACTGGGGGACCCCCCAGAAGCCCCCATGCAAGGATTGCACGGGAATTGCCCGGGAAGTTTAAACTTCCGTTGGTCAATTACACTGCACCTGGAACCACCCAAAACTCCGATTTAAATCGGAGACTTCAGATGGGTTCTGATTCTCTTAGCAGAATAGTTATCCAGGAAAAGTTAGAAGGATCAAGACCACTTCTAAATCCTGGGTAACTGTGGTAATCTGAGGTGTAATACACCTTTAAGAGAATGTGAGCAGATTGACCACATGACTGTAAGATCCAATAGCTGTGTAGTGCGGGCTATCATGTAAATGTTAGTCTTGAGTAGGGTCTGGTTGGAGAAGCACATATCATGTTAATGCTCTGTTGTCTATGTAAATAAATAGCACGTGCTTCATTTCATATTGGTCTCTACGCCTGCAGTCTATTGTAATCGACTTACCTGCCGACAGGCAAAGGTGCAGCCAGTTCATGAGCAAAGGGACCCCAGAGTAGAGTGTAACAGTAACTATGGTACTGACCCACCTCTGACACCCACACTGGACACCCACGGCTACTTCCCTGACCACCCAACCACCCGACATCCCGCCTCGTGACTACATCACTGGACCCTCCCATCACCCAATGATCCAACCCCCCACCCTGACTAGCCCCTCACACCCCCAGCACCCACCCTGATCACACCCCAACCCATTATACCCACTTAGTTTACACACTTACCCTCTCTCCTGTATAAGAGGCTGGGACCTTGAAACTTACTGGTTTATGGTAGCTAGTGACGTAAACAGGGGGCATGGCTTCACTTCCCCTGATGCTGCTGCCCTGCATAGAAGGGACTCAAGGAGCAGCTGCACTGCCCACTTCTCAGTACGCCCGAGTGAGAAGTGCAGGAAGAAATGTACAGCTCCGGTCCAGGTCAAGTATGAAGGAGCAGAGTGATCATTCGAGGGTGATTGCCACTCCACGCAAGATTCAGCCGATTCTGTTTTGACCTCAGCTCTTAATCTCCTGGGTTAAATGATTTAAAAAGGCCAATCCTGATTGGTGTCAAAACCAAAGTCAATTGTAGGCAATCTCTGAGAATCCATGGGTAGAATTTTACCAGCTATGTGAAGGTGGTGGGGTGGGGGTGGTGCAAGGGGCATGCTCCCTGACCACTTGCTGCCATTGCCCGATTTTTCCAAAGGCAGCTGGCCTGGCAGGAAGGCACTTAACATAATGAAGGAGCCAATACAGCAGGATTCCACCAGGTGTTTTCAATCTTACCGGGGGCATACGGGAAACACGGAGGCTCAACAAGTGCACCATGATGATAAATCAGCCAGTCGTGTCAGGAGAATACATGGCAGGCCCGTGAACATAAGAAATAAGAACAGGAGGAGACCATTTGGCCCCTCGAGCCTGCTCTGCCATTCAATAAGATCATGGCTGATCTTCTTGTGTTTTGGTTTCCACATTCCCATCTGACCCTGATAACCTTTGATTCCTTGCCTAACAAGAATCTATCCACCTCTGTCTTAAAAATATTCAGCGACCCCGCCTCCTCCATCTTCTGAGGCAGAGAATTCCAAAGACGCACAAAATTTCTCCCCATCTCTGTCCTAAAAGGGTGACCCCTAATTTTAAAACACTGCCCTCTAGTTCTAGACTCACCCACAAGAGGAAACATCCTTTCAACATCCACCTTGTCAAGGCTGTTCAATGAAATCGCCCCTCACTCTTCTAAACTCCATTGGAACAAGACCAGTCCAACATGTGTGCCCTCAACCAAGCCAGGCTATCAGGCTTGGTAGCTCGAAAGGGTCAGGCCAAAGAGAATTGCTGTTACTGGAAAGATGTCTCCAAGGTCATAAGAGCTCAAGGGGGCAGGACAAAAGTCAGTAGGAGCCTTAAGGCTTCATCTGGGGATGGAGTTCGCATTTTCAGACTCTAACTCCTCCTCCAGTGAGAAGGAGAATGGCCTAGAGATGGGCATGCAGCTACATGAAGCAGCTGTGCAGAGGCCAGGGGAGCTCCAATGGCTGGAGGAAACCATTAGAGGTAGGCACATTGGGCAATGTGTTCGCAGAAGGCACAACCCAGCACAACGCATGTACCAGCAGAGGCTCGGCATCACTGAAATGTCCAAGCACCAGTGCCTATGCAGGCTGCGCCATTCCATGGAGGTGGTGGCGGAGCTATGTGGAAAAATGGAACAGGAATTGAGGCCACTGGGAAGTGACAATCAAAGGTTTCATTGGCGCTCAATTTCTGCACCAGTGAGTTGTTCCAGGGGTCATTTGGAGATCTGTGTGGCCTCTTTGAGTCAACAGCCTATTTTTACATAAAGGAGGTCATGATCCCATGTACTGTTAAGCTGGCCAATATGTCAAGTTCACAACAGATCAGGCCGAGAGAGCAGCCACTTTCTGGGTCATTGCTGGGTTTCCCCAGGTGCAGGGAGTCATCAACTGCACTCATGTGGCCAGCAAGGTTCCCTCACAACAGCCAGGCACTTTTATGAACAGAAAGGGCTTTCACTTGCTTAATTGTTAGGCTGTGTATGACCACCCTATAGGCTTCATGCAGGCTTGTGAGAGGTTTCCAGGAAGCTGCCATGACTCAAACATCCTTATGTAGTCCTAGTTGCCTCAGCTCTTCAAGCTACTCGAGTGCCTTCATGGCTGGATCCTGGGGGCAGTATATTCACTGAAGTCATGGTTTCTGACCCTTGTACGCAAACCCAAAACACAGCCAGAAAACAAATATAATGCTGCCACATGAGTACAAATGCCACCATTGAACTGGCCATTGGCCTATTGAAGATGAGGTTTGAGAGTCTTGATAGATCTGGAGGAGCCCTGCAAATCACACCCTCAAGGGTATCCTGCATCATTATCATCTGCTGAACATTGCGCAACCTGGCACTCCAGAGGGAAGTAGTGCTGCAGTCAGAGGAAGATTCTGAGTGAGCCGCATCCTCAGAAGAGGACGATCATCATGAGGTGCCTTAAAAGGTGTCACTCAATGAAGGTGGCACTGGGCGGCCCAAGTAACAGGAAACTGACACACAAGACAGAGAGATTCACGACTCTCTAATCAGATGTTTCACTTGAGCACAAGTGAAGTGGGACAATGTGCAAAAAGTTCCACCCTAGAGGCTTGGGTTACTGACTTGTCATCGGAGACCCTTATTGTGTATGTGTGCCCATGACCGGAATGTACAAAGGCCATCACCATGACAGACACCATCGAGTGCCTCACCTTTACAGACTATACCCCTTTTGGATTTAACATCTGGTTATGTCAGCTGTTGTATTGAAATAAATGTACAAATCATTTCAGTTCTCAGTTCAACAACATTTTATTTCATTGAAAAAAACACAAGCTTACATGTGACAAATTAATATTACCCATTGAACCCCAAATGCTAGTCCATGCATCTAGGCGCACGCTTATGATAATTTCAATGAGTTGCTCCCCCTACGCCTCAAGCCGATGTGGTGGCAATATGTTGCCTTTCTTGCTCCGGTTCATTAGATTCATTCATCCTCGGGTGCCTGAACCCAACTGGGTTCCAACACATTTGGGGCCACCTGCATCTGTGCAAGCACCACCTTAGTCACAAGAGCAGTATCCAGCATGTGTGCTACCATCAAAGGGACTGAGGATGTGTCTTCAACTGTAGAAGTGCCCTGAGAGGCGCCCCCATTGCCTGAGGCCTGCCCCTCCACTGGCCTTTTTTTAAATTCATTAGTGGGACGTGGGCGTTGCTGGCTAGGCCAGCATTTATTGCCCATCCCTAATTGCCTTTGTTCAGAGGGCTTATTTTTTAAACAGTCAACCACATTTCTGTGGATCTGGAGTCACATGTTGGCCAGACCAGGTGAGGATGGCAGATTTCCTTCCCTAAAGGACGTTATTGAACCAGATGGGTTTTTATGACAATCAACAATGGTTTCACGGTCATTATTAGACTTTTAATTCCAGATATTTATTGAACTCAAATTCCACCATCTGCTGTGGTGGGATTCAAACCCTGGTACCCAGAGCATTACCCTGGGTCTCTGGATTACGAGTCCAGTGGCTCATGTTAATTCCTGTGGTCGCCTGGAGTAGTTGAGCCCTTGGCAACAGGAAGATATGTAGCTGGCCCATCTCGCCCACTCATCGCCCCACTGAACTCATGGATGAGGCCGTGCTTTGAATGTCTCGTCACAAGCCCTGGACCTACTCAGTTCTGCGCTCCATGTGTCCTTCTATTATGATTGCCACTGATCAGTAGAGGCCCCATGCATTCACATGCCAGAGATATGGAGCTACTCAAGACATGGATGGACTCCTCCATCGTTTGTGCCTGGGACTTCACTGCCTCTAGAAACTCCGACAGATTTTCACATTTTATGCATAGGCTGGAGTCTCTGCCTCTTAAGGCTTACCATCGGCAAGCAGCTGAGCATTGCTTGGCCTCCCCTCACTTCTCTGCCTAAGCATGGGCCTTTAGTGCATGATGGCCAACTGCCTCAGTGCTAACACTGGTACTTGATATAACTTGATATATAAATGGGTCCACCACTTGGCCTCCAATTTAAATGGGCTTCTTTGATTTAATGCTGAGCTTTCAGAAGCCAACTGCCAATGCCACTTAATTATCCAGACCAAAACAGGTCATTAAATCTCTTCCTACACTGGATCCCAATTCTGGCAATGACTCCTCAGCTGCGAACCACTTCTAGCACATCCATTCATGTCTTCTTAGGTATGACTGATGGCCTCTTCGTCCTGTCTTCTGGAAGGAGTACCTGCTTCTTTTTGTGGATCGTTTCCACAAGAGCCTCAAGTGGGGGCATCACTGAAGTGTGGGGTGACCATTCCTTTCCTTGTCACTATTGCAGCAGTGCCTTCTCAGCTGTTCACCCCCACCTTCTGGGTTGCAGCTGCCTAAATACTCCAGAAGTGCCTTTTAAAATTGCAGTTGCATGCAGAATGCTGCCGCCGTCAATTGGAAGGCTCCCTTAGCTGGCAGCCCCAAAGTCGGCCGCCAATGGTAATTTGCAGGGGGAGGTCCTGCCACCATTCCTTGTGTGTTGGCATTTCCTCTGCCCAATCGGTAAAATCCTGCCCCATAATTCAAGATGAAATTAGTGAGGGTTTAGCAGCGCATAGATTAATTAAGGCAGCCAGCATGGATTTGTTGAAGGGAAATCATAAATTTAAGAGTTTTTTTTGAAGAGGTGACCGATAATTCATGAGACTGCGATAAATGTGTGTGTAAATTTTCAGATGTCCCAGAAGAGGCTTGTTAAAACAATTTGGGCGTTTGAGTTTTATAAATAGGAGCATAAAGTAATGAAGTAATGATGATTCTCTTTTACAAAATAATGATTAGACCACAATATACATTACGGGGCATCACATTTATAAATAGGATATTCAACCCCTTCCTTTATGTGCTATCTGACCCAACCATTCCATGTTGTAATGAATACTACATTCTCGTCACTTTTTGTGTTAAAAAAAATAGTCCTCCTAAATATACTTGTTTTGTTTTTGAGGGGACAGATTTGTTAGTCTTTTGAGATTCATTGCTGTAATAGAAATAATAAACACTGCGTAAATTTAGCATTCCTAGGAATGTTTGGTATAGTTTACAAGCTAATTGATTTTAGAATGTAGGCATATTTAAATTACTTTCGAAATCAAATGGAAAACTATTTTGGAAGTCTGGTGGTAATGTATTGTAATGGATACAAATTACAGAGCCTACCATATTAAAAAAATGCAAGTTCTGCATCAAAGTATGGATTTTTAATCCAGAAGAATTATGTGGCATCATTATCTACGGTTAAGGCCCTAAGTGCCCTCTACCTGACTTTGCGAATGTAATTCATTGCAATTGTTCAGAATTATCTTCAGTTAAAACCAGTGCAGTAGTTCATACTTGAGAAGCACTTGACTAAACATTACACATATTTTTGATTGTTCTCTGTTTTTAAGTCAAATTGAAATTAACATGAGTTGGTCCTTGCCCAACAACTGTAAAGTGTTGTATAGGAAGTGTAATAATCCCTTAAAATGTGGTTACTGCCCTTCACTCAAGAACCCTTTATTGTTAATGTAGCATGAGTTGAACCTACCTCATTCAAACAAAGTGACTAGGTTAACAAGACCTGTAAAACAGTACAGTGGTTTTACAGTTTTAAGGAGCTCAGGCGTGAAGGTTTGTGACCCTGAACTTTTAAATGGAATGCTCCCAGCATAAATAACTTTGTGTCAGGTTTTCAGAGACCAGTGTGAATAATGTAGGTAACTCTTAACTTTTGAAACTTTCGTTTTTTTAATTAACTCTGCTGCAATTTTTGCAAGAATTTACGTATTTTTAAGTGGTAATCTGGTATCTAAAAGATATTGAGTAAAAAAAAATGAGGAATATGGCCTCTATTCTGTGACTGAGAAACAGCAACATCCCAAATGATGAAGCTGGATAAGAGTAGTGTTTTAGTTTCCCGTAGACCAGTGCTTCCCAAACTTTTTCCCACTGTGACCCCATTTTGAGGCTTGAAAATTGCCGTGACCCCGGGGTGTGAGCCAGGTTGGGGTTTAGAGCTGTGGAAGCACAAACGGAGAGCTGTGGGAAAGGGGGCTGTGAGAGAGGTGGGGGGGTTTGGTGGGGGGTGGGGTGGGGGGTGGGTAGGTATTCAATCTGCTGGGTTTTAGGAACAAAATCACCTACATTTTCACTGGCTTTTTTGAAGCAGGCATCAAAGATGGTCAGCTAGGCCACACCCACTGTTGGGGCAAATAAAAAAAAGGCTAGGATTTAAAGGTGGATCAAGGCTGTTGGCACCCAGTCCGAACTCCATTGCAACCGTTGCAGCCTTGGACCTCACGACCCCAAAATTTCGTCTTGCGCTCCACTGGGGTCGCGACCAACAGTTTGGGAAGCCCTACTATATTTGCGCGGGGTCGATCCATACATTCTATAGTTCAGTGATAATGTTTTCATTCTCAAGAAGTGATTAGCCACAATCTTGCAAAAATAGGTGATATTTTTCTCAAGTTGATCATAATTCATGACGAACAACTCCTCTCTGAAGTCTGCTTCGAAATTTACAAATAGTTATTTTCAAAATTGCCTTTGCGTTTTAATCTTAACGTCTGTGTAAGTCTTTACCCCGTTGCAAGTGCTCCGACTGAGATCAGTGTAGTACCGATGAAATATCACCGACCTGAAGCTATTTCTCTGCCCACAAGGACTGCCCGGCCTGCTGAGTTTTTATTTCCAATTTCCAGCATCTGCAATGTTTTGCTCTTAAATGTTCTGCTGATGTTGGTGTTGTGAGTGATGGCCGAGTTGATCAGCCAAAACTTCTTGGGTGGAAACTTAAAGTTTATTTACAAGGAACTCAGCAGCAACTGCATGTGTGCTTTCCACTCAAACTCTATCTCTACACCATTAACTACTGAGGTAGCCTGTGCTACTCTCCTATTGGGTACTAAAGATCATGTGATTTTCCTTAATAAGTATTCTTCTTAAAGGTATATTACACATTAAATAGAACCATAATTACTACATCCCTCCCCCTTTATTCGGATATACATGTTATATTTACATGTACAAATTTCTCAAGACAACAAATTATTTACACTGGGTAGGGAATTTACAAGTTCAATCTTTTAAGGTAGTTTCCTGATGCATGTACAACTTCTCAGCTCTACAACTTCAGATTCTTTGTCAGGAACCTCCTTTTCCGGAGTTGCCTGAACATCAGGTGCTTTGGTGGGCAGCTGCAGTTCTGTATCCTCAACTCTTACAGGAACATCAGACATGTCTGTCCTGGGTTGAGTACTCTCAATAGGAAACGCTGACCCGGTCGTGAACACTGGTGGAATCAATTTTTGGTGATCCATTTCTCTCTTCCTTAAATGGTCCACATGTCTCCGTATGACCCAGCCTTCCACCTCCACGTGGTAAGATAGAGGTCCAATCACTGCACTTACTTCAGCTGGTAACCACTTTGATCCTTCTCCGAAGTTCTTCACATATACCGTCTCTC
Source organism: Cetorhinus maximus (assembly GCF_964194155.1). Lineage (NCBI taxonomy): Eukaryota > Metazoa > Chordata > Chondrichthyes > Lamniformes > Cetorhinidae > Cetorhinus > Cetorhinus maximus. The sequence goes on along the minus strand of NC_135883.1, from coordinate 14,524,099 downwards.
CCATGGTAAATTCCCTCCCACCACTATGCCAGTCGTGTCTAGTTTTCTGGCTTCCCTGACTCCTTTCCACCTTCCCCTCTAAATTCAGCATTATTAAGCTCAATCTCGTCCTGAGATGACGTTTCAATAATAACCCCGCAGGTGTGAAACCTGTTGTTGTGTGAGGGGTGGTCTTATAATGGGAAAGAAAGCGTGCTAGCTTGGCTACTAAGGAATCTCCAGTTAGTTTTTTCAGCCCACCTTGAACGTTTGAACTGTCCTTTCAGCCAGTCCATTTGAGGAAGAGTGGTACGGTGAAGTTTTTACATGAGTGATACCCTTGAGGCTGATAAACCATTGAAACTCAGCACTTTTAAATGCCGTGCCATAAACAGAAATGACTACTTCTGATAGTTTATGAATGGCAAAACTTTGAAGTAGCTTCTCAATTGTAGCAGTCGACGTTAGCGACTTTACCTCATATATGTCCATCCATTTTGAATGGGCATCAAGTATGAGCAGAAACATTGTTCTCAAGAAAGATATCACATAGTCAATGTGTAACTGCACCCAGGTCTACCTGGCCACTCCCAAGGCTGTAATGGAGCTGTCGATGGCAAATTTCTATTTCGCCATCCACCCCAGGCCACCATAGGTAGCAGCATGCCATGGTCTTCATTCAGGAAATTCCTGGACGTGCGCTGTGTGGTTCAATTAAAAGTGGCTCCCTTCCCTTTGGAGGAACTATCACTCATGCTCCCCACAATAAGATGCCATCCTGGCTGGCTATTTCATGTCTTCTGTTGAAGTACAGTTTCATTTTGTCAGAAATAGGCTCTTGTGACCAATCACGAAGCACTTGTTCTCATACTTGAGATATGACTGGGTCCTGACTTGTCCAGTCTCTGATCTGTCGAGCACATACCGGCGAGGAATCTAAGAAATTTAACAATAAAACAAGCTCCTGTGGAACTGGGACATGCTCATCATTTTCTTGTAAAGGCAAATTACTAAGGGCATCGGCATTTGCGAATTGATTGCCAGGTCTATGTATGAAAGTGTGTTTGTGTGCTGCCAGTGTTGAAGCCCATTCTTGTATACTTGCTGAGGCAATGGGTGGTATAGCCTTGTCCTCACTAAACAATCCAAGCAATGGTTTGTGGTCTGAAATGATTGTAAAATGGCGGCCGTGTACATACTGGTGAAATTTCTTGACGCCAAAGATGATGGACAGGCCTTCTTTTTCTTTCTGCGAGTGTCCCTTTTCCGCTGTGGTGAGCGTTCTTAATACATAACCTATTGGCTGTTCCATGCCATCGTCCATCCGACGAGAGAGCAATGCTCCCAGCTCCATAGGGAGATGCGTCACATGTCAGCACCAATTCTTTCATCTGGCCATAATGCATTAATAGGTTGGACAAGTGCAACAATTGTTTCACCTTTGTGAAAGCTTCTTTCTGGAGTGCCTCCCAAGACCAACGTTGGTTCTTTTTTAATAGAGAATGCAGAGGACCCAGCACTATAGACAAATTGGGAAAGAACAGCCCATAATAGTTGATCATTCCTAGGAAGGATTTGAGCTCTTGAGGTGTTCTTTGGTGCAGGTGCATCTCTTATGGCTCTCACTTTCTCTTCAACCGGGTGGAGGCCCTGTGAATCTACCCAGTGACCCAAACAGATTACCCCCCTTGCTTGGAACGTGCACTTTTCTTTTTTTTAAACACACTCCAGCTTGCAAGAAACATTTTAAGACTTTTTCTGAGTTTGCCAAATGTTTTTTTTCAGTGAATCCTGTCACCAATATGTCGTCTAAATAGACTACAGCCTAGGGTAGTCCCTGCAGTGAGCTTTCCATTGTTCTCTGGAAGATAGCGCAAGCTGAGGAGACACCAAAAGGCAATCAAGTATATTGATACAACCCTTTGTGGGTAATAATCACGACAAATTCCCGGGAGGCATTATCTAACTCTAGTTGGTGATAAGCATGACTCATATCGAGCTTTGTGTAGGTGGATCCACCTGCCAGCTTTGCACTCAGGTCTTTGATTTTTGGAATAGGGTGCCTGTTAAGATTAGCTACTTCATTAACCGTCAGTTTGTAGTCTCCGCAAATGTGTATGCTCTGGTTCGGTTTAAGGACAGGGACTATGGGCACTGTCCATTCTGAGAACTGCACAGGTTGTATAATGCCCAGTTTCTCTAGTCTGTCCAGTTTGATGTCGACTTTTTCTCGCAATGCATATGGTGCTGGTCTCGCCTTCATGAATTGAGAGGTCTTCTGGATCCACATGAATTTTTGCCTGCAACCCCTAAGTTTTCCCAAGTTCGTCTTAAAAACGGTGACGTACTTTCGAAGTTGCTCTGGTAACCCACTTGCTCTCAACTGGAAAATTTCAGCCCATTCTAACTTAATCTCCTTTAGCCAGTTTCACCCCAGGAGGCTTGGCCCCTCGCCCGCTACCACCATCAAGGATAGCCTTGCAGATTGGCTTCCATAATGGACAACTGCTCTGCTTATGCCTTTGACTTGAATGTCTTCACCCATGTAAGTTTTCAGTTTGGCAGCAGTTCCTCCTAAACTTAGTTGTTGTTCACCATGATTCAGATACCTGAAGGTATGTTCCCCAATTACTGTAGTAGAAACTCCTGTGTCGACTTCCATTCTAACAGGTCTGCCATTTACTTTCACTGTGACAAATATTGGTTCTGTCTTTCCAACTTTCAGATTAAACGAGTAAATGTCTGAATTTGTTGTTTCAGGCTCTTCTACATTGTAGATTTCATTGGGTTTTTTTCTTTTGTTTACAAGCCTGCTTGAATCTTTCCTTACACTGTCTCATTATATGTCCATTTCTGTGACAATAATAGCATTCGATTTTTTTTTAAGCTGCCATTCATTAAAAGACTGCTTGTTTCCACCTCTTTTGAACTTATGCTTTGATTTCACTACTAAGTTATTTTTTCTCATTCTTCAGCTAGCGGGGGCTGTTTCCCGCTTCTCGGCAGAGACTTACATTTTCGCACCCGGTTCAGCTGGGGTTTCCTCCTGATGTGGCACCATTTTGTGCATCCTGTATGGCTTTTGAATTTCTTACTGCGCTTTCCATGGCCAGCGCTATCTCTAGCACCTTCTTCAAATCCAAATTAGCTTCAGACAATAATCTCTTCTGAATAACATCTTCATTCACACCGCACACTAAACGATCTCTGAGCATGTCGTTTAGGGATGTATCAAACTCATAATGTTCCATTAACTGCTTCAAATTTGCCACATTGCATGCAACTGTCTCACTCGGGGCTCTGTTTCTCGAATTAAAGTTGAACCTTTGCATCATTACTGAGGGTTTTGGTTGACAATGACCTTTCACAAGGTCCACCAATTCATCAAAATATTTTGAATCTGGGGCACTGGGTGTCATCAAACTTTGAATCAAGCTGTAGGTTTTATTCCCACATGTGCTTAAGAGGATCGCTCGCCTCTTCTCCTCCCCCGTAATCTTTTTCACTTGAAAAAAGAATGTGAGGAGTTCAATGTAATGACAGCAATCATCCGAGGCTGCTACAAAGGATCAATTCTCCCAAATTGTAGCCTTTTGAGAGGGAATATCTTCTTTAATCTAACGGAGCTTTCTACTTACAATCACTGGGCGAGGTACAGTGCCGATTTCTTTTCACTTGATTTCTTCTGTTAAACTTGTTTTATCCTCATACCCAGTTTGTTGTGAGTGATGGCTGAGTTGGTACTATTTATAGAATTGATCAGCAGACACTTCTTGAGTGGAAACTTAAAGTTCATTTACAAGGAACTCAGCAGCAACCATGGGCTGAATTTTCCCCCCGTCAGGAGAGAAGTTGATGGGCAGGAGCATACGGGCGCGCTTCCGATCGCACCCCCCCCCTCCCCCCCCCCACCCAATCGGAGGCGCGGTGCCATTTTATGTGGGCGGGCCAATTAAGGCCCGCCCAGCGTGATGTCCACACAGAAGCGTGATGCGCTCCCTTTGCGGGGTGGGGGGGGATCTCAAAATTGAGAGTGCTCTCTTTTGCGCATGCGCATGAAAGAGCACACTCATCTCCCTGAGGCTAAGTGCAGCCTCAGGGAGATCGGCTGCACATGTGAAAAAGACAAAAATAGAAAAATAAAATTTCCCTTACGTGTCCCCTCATGTGACAATGTCACATGAGTTGGGACATGTCCATAATTTTTACAAAATCTTTATTATTAAAATTTTTTAAAGCCTACATGAAACCTCATCCCGCTCATGGATGAGGTTTCAGGTTTGTTCTAGTTCGCGCCGGGGCTCCTGGCCTGCCCGCCAACCTTAGTTACGTAATTGATCCTGTCAATGGCCTCAATTGGCCATTGACAGGTTGGTGGGCTCGCAGCTGATTTTGCTGCACTCCCGCCTTCCTGAAAATTTAAATCGGGCGCGGTGACATTGGGAGTCCTCCGTTCTCCCCCCCCCCCCCCCCCCCGACGTCACCGCGCATCATTTTACGCGTTGACGAGCGTTCCTCGCCCCCGCTCACTGGCTCATAAAATTCTGCCCTACATGTGCGCGTTCAACTCAAACTCTATCTCCACACTACTAACTACTGCGGTAGCCCACGCTACTCTCCGATTGGGTACTAAAGATCATGAGATCTCGCTTAACAAGTGTTCTTCTTAAAGGCATATTACACACTAAATAAAACAATAATTACTTCAGCTGGTTAAAGGATGAATTTTGCCTAGGAAATGGGAGGAAACCTCTCCCAGCTCTCTGAATAGAACCACAAGATAATTTACATCCTCCTAACATAAATCTACTACATTGCAGATAATATCTGCTAATGAAGATATGCATGGTAACCAAATTGTAACAATAAGTATTTATAAATGATTTGAGCTGCAACTGTTATTGTTTGTTCTTCATCTCATTACCTTTCAAAATACAATAACAAGAACTCCAAAAGGTTTTTAGACCACAATCCATCTAACTTGTACAACATGTGTTGTTTAATACCAGATTCCTATGGATATTTTCAGTTTCTTTCCTCTCCATCTCTTATGCACTGTTAACAAGGGGAAAAATTATTGTGTAATCTATTTCAATCTGTAATTTTGAGACTTTTCAGCTTTTTACCCACTTTGAATTTATTGGACATGTTTCTTAATGTTTGATTTACCTGACATTGTGGCTTCAATCCGAGCATTAGGCCTCCCTGTAAACACTGTGATATGGTGTTTCTGCTGCTTCTATATAGATGGTGAAGTAGCAACTCTCCCAGTGCTTCTAAGGGAGATCGTGAAAGAGATGCCAATAGCTTCAAGAGATTGTTAATGCCAGAAATGAAAATGCAAACACTTCATTAAAAATATGTTTCTTTCCCTTTGCCAATTATGACATGAATTAAGTCTTCAAGAAATCCTAGAATGCTTGGCAAATAATATGTCCACTTCTTTTCAGTTACAAGGTGGTGTCCTATCCATATTTGAATTACTGACACTTGTTAAGAACGTAAAGTCAAATAACTGGAGGAGGAAAATTACTTTAGAATGTATTGGGGAAGGGCCCAGAAAAGACAGTTGTGAAACTGAGTGGTATTTCAACAATTTGCAGTAAAGCTGAACGTTAAGGTAATTGGCAGGTCAGCCTACCTCAGATAAATTGTTGTTTGCATATTGCACTTTGCGTGCTTTCAGTTTCCCTAAGAACAGTAGGCAAGTGTCAGTTACATTGTCAAGGGCAGTCACTATCATAATTTCATGAGAGCCTGTCACTCAGAGAATGTACAGTTAAAAAGTGGAAAAAAAATTGCCTGTGGTGTCAAGACTTGTGACCTAACTCCATTGATTATGCTAACTCAAATTCTGCCCTAATTCTAGTTCAGTCAGAGGTTAAACAACAGTTCTGTTAATACAGTTGCTACAACTATTTTAACTTTCTATCTCTTGCCATTCTAGTTGCAAGTGAATAAAGATTTATTCTGACAATTTATTCTGATCTAATATTTACTTTTTTAAAAAATAGTATTAATTTCATTCACAGGGTCCATTTAGCAATTAGGAATTGTACTTGTCTTATTTTTGATGGGAAATGAGAAATTCTAACATGAGTGACCTGGGAATGAGGGGCAGGATTGTACATCAGAGCTCAGTAGACATTCTAAATGTCAGGTAATTCCTCCATCTTGACAACAAACTTCAGAATAGTTGCATTGTGACCCCAAGAAAGGGATTCTTGGTTGTTCTGGTTACCAAACCAATACTTCAGTCACAGTTTTTGTCCCTAACAAGTCACAAGGTCATTACAGATCATCTTGATTCTTCCATCCAGAAAGAGTCTAAAGGCTTCCCATTGTAGGAGTCAATGTTTTTCTGAAATCATTTGAGAGTTTTCACAACCCTATCTGGAAATTTGCTGCAAACATTGGCTTTCCCTTAACTATCTTATTTACCTCTATGAGATTACCTGTCAGCCAACTGCTTTCCAAATTGAAAAGTGCAAGTTTATTGGTTCTATACAGTGTATCAATGGGTATGGAAGTGCCATTGCTTAGTATGGGGGCCATGAGGGACCATGGAGGTGGGTGGAGGGGCATAGTTTGGTATAGGGAGTATGAGGTGCCATGGATGGAAGGAGGGGCAGGGCTTGGCATAGGGTGTATGAGGAGCCGTAAGGAGTTGGGGGGGGATCCTTACCTTAGTAAAGGGGGCATGAGAACGACCTTTTGAACCCACCTTTTGAAAGGTCTGTCATGTAGTCTAGGGTTCACAACTCCACTGAGGGGCCATGAACCACGACTCTTCATGAAAATTGTGGAGGAATAGAACATGCCTATTAAGCAATGGAGCCGGCCAGATCGGGAGTGCCCGGTGTGGGCTTTTGACAGAAACCGGCCTGCACCCTTTAAAACCACTACCGAAAATCAGACAGCCCGGAAATGGGGTCAAGAATCCTGAGATCGGGACCCGTCTGCCATTTCTAAAGGGCTCCCATGTCATCCTGACTCAGTGAAAATTCAGCCCTGTGTTCTTTACACACACAAACAATAGATTGAAAAAGCGAAACGCATAGAAAGAATGGGGCCCTGTGGCATCATTGCTTAATTTTGTGATATTTAACCATTGGCTGAAGGAGCTGAAGGCAACCAGAAGTTCTAAGATGGAATAACGTGGCAATGGAACCTGTAGTTGGAATGCACAGTCCTTTGGGTTCATGGACATTTCCTCAAGACAGGAATTTAATTATTTTCTGCAGGATTTGTGTGAGCAGCAATAAGCACTGAAGCATGTGAAGATATGGTGGCTTATTTTTATTATGGCAGACCTGGTGCACCTCATTATGTGCGGCAACTGGTGTTTGTGATATTTCAATTGGGAATGTTTACTCAGCCTGGAATCGCAATAAATTTGATATGTTTTATTTTATTGCGAAGCTGATGAACAAAAAACATTCTTTAGTGAGAACAACATTGGTGAAACCCACTGGCAAAAAAAAAAAATTCTTTCTGTTTAGTATCTTCATTAGGAATAAACTGCATCTCTCAATGTGCTTGATTGTGTACTTTATACGTCATGATTGGAAGTTAAATATTTTAACGTATTGTGAAAGGTTTTGAAGCAAGGTGGTATATAGAAAGTTTATGTGAAACATTAGAAACCAGGTTTGACATCTAACCTGTGTGGTTTAAGGAGAAACTTGCTTCAAATTGTGCTGTGGATTACATCGAGAATTTTGTTCTTGTGGATCAGTTTCAGCCTTTGCCCCTGTGACAAAGATATGCTCAGCAGCTGACACCATTGCTTCTAATTAGGCACAGATGGCTATGTTTAAAAAGTTCCTTCGAGTTTGAGGCTAGGGAAAGCGTATTTAGAAGGAATACTTTTGTGATCTACACCTGAAGAAATTGTACTATTGTACAAATTGTATGTGAGAAGTTAAATACTAATGACTTAGTACATACATCTGTACTTTGACAAAACACAACACATTTATTAAAGTAGAGATAAATATAAACTTTAAAAAAACAAGGTAATATAATTTTGGCTAAAATAATTTTTTAAAAATAAGTCAGATGCTCTGAAAGATGCCTCTACCTGAAAAACGAAACTACCAGTTATCTTTTAAGAGGTTGAAGGCACCACTCATTTCTATGAATTTATATTGTTAAGATTTATTCCATCATATGTATAAATGAGAATAGCAAAACTACTGAGACTTCTGTTACAGTGTAATGTAAATTCCAAATAGTTGAAGTATTATTTACCAATCTGACAAGAATAGTATGTTAGGTGGTTTCCATTTGGAGCCGTACCAATGTAAAATTTTGATTTGATCCATTACTGGTGAAATCACAGTTGGAGTGCTGGGTGTATTTTTGGGCTACATACAATAGGAAGTATTTTCAAATAATAGAGAGGATAAAGCACAAATTCGCTTGTAAGCTACCTGCATGAGGAAGTACAAATACAAAGAAAGACTGGAAAAATTGGTGCTGCTTTCAATAGAACAAAGGAGGTGATGTGATGATTTGAAATAAGTGTTTAAAACTATGCAGGGATGGAATAGGGAACATAGAAGCAGATGGTTTCTAGTGATTGGGAGGTCTAGGACGAGAGGCCGTGGATATAAGATAAAATATAAGAAATTTAGGACGGAGAGCAGAAGAATTTATTTGACACAGAGGGTTGTGTGGCTGTTAGAAAGAAAGAATGTGCATCTATATAGCGTCTTTTGCCACTGAGGGATGTACCAAAGCGCTTCACAGCCAATGAAGTACTCGTGAAATGTTGTAAAAGAAACATGGCAACCAAATTGCGCACAGCTTGGTCCCACGAGCAGCAATGAGGTAAATGATCAGATAATCTGTTCTACTGATGTTTGTTGAGGGGTGAGAAAAGCTCCCCTGCTCTTCTTCAGAGCGGGCCTTAATTTAACATCTCATCCGAGACACATCTCTGACAATGCAGCACTCCCTTAGTGCTGCACTAAAGTGTCAGCCTAGATTATGTCCGCAAATCTCTGGAGTAGGGCTTGAAACCATACTTAGTAGTTGAAACAGCCCATTACCTCTTTTTAGAATAGGCTAGATATTTGATTGAAGGAAGTTGTAAACAAAGGAACAGGGCAAGCATGAGATTAGAAACGCTGCTCCTGTGATGGATAAACAGCAACATGCAAGAGTTAGGCTGAGTGACCTGTTTGCATGTTGCAATTTTTATGTAATTCTTATAAAACGCTCTTGCTTCAAAAATTGGATACTGCTGACACAATCACAGGGGGGAAGACTCTCTGCTGGTTGGAGTCATATCTAGCACAAAGAAAGATGGTTGTGGTTGTTGGAAATCAATCATCTCAGCTCCAGGACATCACTGTAGGAGTTCCTCAGGGTCGTGTCCTGGGCCCAACCATCTTCAGCTGTTTCATCAATGACCTTCCTTCCATCATAAGGTCAAAATGGGGATGTTCGCTGATGATTGCACAAATGTTCAGCACCATTTGCGACTCCTCAGATACTGAAGCAGTCCATGTCCAAATGCAGCAAGACCTGGACAATATCCAGGCTTAAGCTGACAAGTGACAAGTAACATTCGTGCCACACAAGTGTCAGGCAATGACCATCTCCAACAGGAAAGAATCAAACCATCGCCCCTTGACATGCAATGGCATTACCATTACTGAATCCCCCACAATCAACATCCTGGGGTTACCATTGACTAGAAACTGAACTGGACAAGCCACATAAATACTGTGGCTACAACAGCAGGTCAGAGGTTAGGAATCCTGCGGCGAGTAACCCACCTCCTGACTCCCCAAAGCCTGTTCACCATCTACAAGGCACAAGTCAGGAGTGTGATGGAATACTCCCCACTTGCCTGGATGAGTGCAGCTCCCACAACACTCAAGAAGGTTGACACCATCCAGGGCAAAACAGTCCACGTCATTGGCACCACATCCACAAATACTCACTCCCTTCACCACCGACGAACAACGGCAGCAGTGTGTACCGTCTTCAAGATACACTGCAGAAAATCACCAAGGCTCCTTAGACAGCACCGCTCAAACCCACAACCGCTAACACCTAGAAGGGCAGCAGACACATGGGACCACCACCAGCTAGAAGTTCCCTTCCAAGCCACTCACCATCCTGACTTGGAAATATATCACTGTTCCTTCACTGTTATTGGGTCAAAATCCTGGAACTCCCTCCCTAACAGCAGCATGGGTGTACCTACAGCACATGGACTGCAGCGGTTCAAGAAGGCAGCTCATCACCACCTTCTCAAGGGCATTTAAAGATGGGCAATAAATGCTGGCCCAGCCAGCTAAGCCCACATCCCATGAGGGGATTAAAAAAATAACAGCAGGCGAGGGCAGTTGCACATTTAAACATGAAAATTGGACAGTTGCAGTTAGAGATGTGCTTCACGCCACTAGCTTTACAGAAACAGCTCTCACTGCCCTGGGTCACTGTTCAAGCTGTGAACTGGGATGTAAGGCTACAGGTTATTGCAGATGTAGCACGGAGCAAGGCCACGGAAGGGTTTGTAAATGAAAGCACAAGGGATAGGAACCCAGTGGAGGGTGATGCACGCCTGATGATAGGTGAACAGGTCTTAGTCCAGGAAAGGTTATGAGCAGGAAGTCCAAATGTGTTGGAGCTTATATAGAATGAGGTTAGGGAGGAGGCCTTGGAGGAGGTGAGTCTTTAAGTGACGAACACGCAGATGAGAGCTTTGGTGGCATTGAGGACAAGATAGGAACAGATACAGTCAATAGACCAAGATAGGACATGGCAGTCTTGTTGGGGAATTAGGTGCAGGGTTTGAACTCAGTTCAGGCTTGAGCCGGGTTCTAAGGTTGCATCTGCGTGTCCACCCTGAATGAGCAATTCATTTCCAATGAGAGATGAGCACTATTGCTCCAGTCTTTACCATAATTAATTGATGGAAGCCTTGGCTCATGTACAGCTTGATATTGAATAGGCAACCATTGTGTTGTCAAGGGTGGCAGTAGGGCAAGAAAGCTGGTGTTTTCAGTGTATAGATGGAGGCTGATTTGATGCTTAAGGACACCAAAATGAAGTTATCCATTTCCAGTAAACAGTTGTGCTTTGTTTACAAGCCAATTACCAGACTGTTGTTCTTTGTTCTCTGCAAGCTATTTGGTAAATCTGTTTCCTGAATTTAGACAAGGTGGCTATTTTTGATTTGGCCATACGACGATAACAATGTATGAGTCATTTTGATCCGGTAACAAGATTAATAGAAACTCATATAGAGATTGCAGTCTACTGTCTGCTGAAAGGTTTATGACCAGGGAACCCAGGGGTCAGATGAGAACCACTGATGAGGTTTCTAGGAAACAAATTAGTAAACTATGTTTGGTTGTAAAACTGCTGACTCATAACAGCAGGTTAATTGAGTTTTTTTGACAGCCTGTTTATGTGTGTTGCTGGAGGTGGGGAGGGGGTGGCGGGTATGAATTATCAATTTAGTTGGAGGGCTTCTGTTAAGAAATGTCTGGAGCTCCAGCAGTCAATAAATTCTACAATTATGCCTTGCTATTTTAAGCCCTGTAGGTTTCCTTAAAGAAAGGACCGTTTTAAATAATGACTGCAAATATAACTTCCACTTAAAGCTCCAGTAATGGTGAGAAAGGATGAAATAAGTGATAACATATCTTACATCAGCTACAATCTGGTTGGTAGGTTGAAGGGTTATTCAGTACCTTTCACGCTTTTTTTGCGCCATTTGTAACAAAATACAATGACATGATAAAGTAAGTACTAACAATATGAACCAAAATCAAATAGTTCCCAGTGAATAGTTAAATATTGTAGAAATAAACCAAATTGACATGTTTTTCCATATAGCATACCAAAGACAAAACAACTTTTAATGCCTCTAACATAATGTAGTGCCCCAAGGCACTTCACAAGAGCATTATAAAACAAAATATGGCACATGCCACCTGGGGAGATATGAAGTCAGATGACCAAAAGCTTGGTCAAAGAGATAAGCTTTAAGGAGTGTCTTAAGGGAGGAAAGCGAGGTAGATAGGTGGAGAGGTGTCAGAAGTGCATTCCAGTACATAGCACATAGTCAGCGAAAGGCAGTTTCCATTGGTGGAGCAATTAAAATTGGGGGATGCTCAAGAGGCCGGTATTATCGCACAGATATCTCGGAAGGTTTTGGGGCTGGAGGAGATTGCAGAGGTAGGGAAGGTTGAGGCCATTCAGGGATTTAAAAACAAGAATGAGTATTTTAAATTCAAGATGTTGGTTGCTTGGCTGGGAGCCAAGTAGGTTAGTGAGAACAGGGGTGATCAGTGAATGGGATTTTGTGCAAGTTAAGAAATGGGCAGCAGTATTTTGGATGCCCACAAGATTAGAGAGGGCAGAATGTGGGAACCAACCAGGAGTGCATTGGAGAAGTGAAGTCTTGAGGTAACAAGGGCATGAATGAAGATTTCAGCAGATGAGTGAAGTCGGGCGATGCTACAGTGATGGAAACAGATGCTATAGTGATGGTGTGAATGTGAGGTCGGCAGCTCATTTCGAGGTCATATGTGATACCGAGGTTGCAAACTGACTTGTTTAATCTCAGACTTTTGCAGGGAGAAGGATGGAATCAGTAGTTAGGGAACAGAAATTAGAGCAGGAATCGAAAACAATCGCTTCATTTTTCCCAATATTTAATCGAGTGCTGGAGGTTGGATAAGCAGTCTGATAAATCAGCATCAGTGGAGGAATCGAAAGAGATAGTGGTGCAGTAAAGCTGGTGTCATCAGTGTACATGTGCTTTTGTATGATATTGACAAAGGAAAGCGTGTAGATGAGAAATAGGAGAGGGCCAAGGATAGATCCTTAACAAACACCAGAGTTAACGGTGCAAGAGTCATAGAGGTCTACAGCACAGAAAAAGGCCCTTCGGCCCTCGAGTCTGCACCGGTCAAACAAATAGCTAACTATTCTAATCCCATTTTCCAGCACTCGGCCCATAGCCTTGTATGCCATGGCATCACAAGTGCACATCCAAATACTTCTTAAATATTATGAGGGTATCTGCCTCTACCACCCTTTCAGGCAGAGAGTTCCAGATTCCCACCACCCTCTGGGTGAAAAAAATTCTTCCTCACATCCCCTCTAAACCACCTGCCCCTTACCTTAAATCTATGCCCCCTGGTTATTGATCCCTCCGCCAAAGAGAAAAGATCCTTCCTCTCTACCCTAACTATGCCTCTCATAATTGTATACAACTCAATCATGTCCCCCCTCAATCTCCTCTGCTGCAGGGAAAATAACCCCAGTCTATCCAATCTCTCCTCATAACTAAAACTCTCCAGCCCAGGCAACATCCTGATAAATCTCCTCTGCACTCTCTCTAGTGCAGTCACATCCTTCCTATAATGTGGATTCCAGAACTGCACACAATACTCTAGCTGTGGCCTAACCAGCGTTTTATACAGGAGGGAGCAGAAAGAGAAGCCATTGCAAGTTATACTCTGGCTACGATTTGGTGGATAAGAATGGAATTAGGTGAGACAACTGGACAACAGTGGAGAGATGTTGGAAGAGGATGTTGTGGTCAACTGTTTCAAAGGCTACAGACAGTTTGAGAAGAATGGGAGGGAAGTTTATCTTTGTCACTGTCACATAGGATGCCATTTGCAACTTCTGCCACTAGATGTCATCTACACATTTTGCAATTATATCTGAAACCTCCAGGTCCAGGAGAGTATCACTGCATCAAACTTTGCTTCATTTTAGTTCTGATATTGGACCCCAAATATTTTTGGTATAGGAACTGAATAGACTGCAAAGTTTCAGAATCCTGGACCTAGCACTGGCTGAGCGTGGTTGTATATTGTTCTCCAAGGTTATGTACTGATGAATGAAAATGTTTTTATAAGGACTAATTGAGTTTGAAGTGATGATCAAAAAGCAACTGTCAACCTGTCAACTCTCTAGCTTGTCAGCTTCATGTTGTTGCAGCCTCCCTAAGCAGGCTGATGAGCAAATCATCTATTTTCCTTCGCCTCCATATGCTTTCCATCACCAAGACCGCCTTCTTCCACCTCAGTAACATCACCTCAGCCCTGCCCCCACCTCAGCTCATATTATGCCTTTATCATCTCCAGTCTTGACGATTGCAATGCTGTTCTTGCTGACTTTCTATTTTCCATCATCTGTAAACTGCAGCTGATCAAAAACTCTGCAGCCTGTATCCTATCCCTCACTATGCCCAACTCACCAAGATCTTCCTGAACTACAAGGGCTCCCATTACTCCAGATCCTCTGCTTTAAAATGATCATCCTCATGTTTTGAATACCTTTAAGGCCTCCCCTCCTTCCCTATTTCTGTGACCTCTTCCAGTCCTGCAACCAGCCCCACCACCCCGCAGAATTCTCAATTCCTCTTACTGGCCTTTTGTGAATTCCTCCTTCCCCTTGCCCATGGTTGATGGCTGTATCTTTAGCTGTCTAGACCTAAGCTCTGGGATTCCCTTCCTCACTACCTCCTTAAAACCCACCTCTTTGACCTGATATTATCTTGGCTCAGTGTCCATTTGAGTCTGATTACACCTCTATGAATTGCCTTGCAATATTTAGCGATGTTAAAAATGCTGTATAAATGAAAGTTGTTGTTTGCACAAGAATGAATTAAGCTCCATCTGGAAATGTTTTGCCTCTATACACATCTTCTACAACTGATTCTGCAACCTCGAAGTTGCCACTTCTGATTCTGTTGGTGGTTCTAGTTTGACACGATCTGCAGGTTTGACCACTTTGCAATGAGTTCAGGTCATTTATGGAAATTAAAAATACTGGTGGTCCCAAAACTGAGCATTGGGGCCAGCACAATTAGGACGTCTCCTGAATCTGGCATAACATCTCTAATGAGTATTTCAGCCTTTAGGCTAATTCTTAACCATTTCAATGTTTACCATGAATCCCCACTACTTTGGTTTTAATTCATGGTCTTTTGTGTGAAGCTTTATCCCAACCTTTTGAAAGTTTAGCAGTACCAGATCATAAGGCTTAGCACACTTCACTTGGGAAGTCACTTTTTCAAAGATGTCAAGAGGTTGGTCAGGCAGGAGCTTTCCCTTTTGGATCCATGCTGACTGCTGTTAAATAGGTTACTGTTGTAAAGAAATTCCGAAAGTTTTCTCCTGATGATAAATTTCATTGTTTTACATGAAATGGAAATAAGACAAATGCTGTTACCTGGACAGTGAGTCACCATTTTAAGTGATTTAACTTAAATCATGCTAAATCATTCCGCTTTCACATTGGACAGTTAATGTGGCCGGTATATGCATGTAACACCAGGAGTTTTGTTTTAACATTCTTTAACAGAGTGTCTCACATAGGGTCATGTAACAGAACCAGCACCATTTTGGAGCAGCTTTTCTCACTCCCTGAGCCTCCTGGTCACTGCAGACCTTCCCTCTTCCCGACCTTCCCTCTCGTCGACCCATCCTGTCGCTGCCCACCTTCCATTTCACCAACCCTTTCGCTTACCAACCCTCCCAGTCGCTGCCAGTTTTCCCTCTCGCCGACCTTCCCTCTTACCAACCCTCGCTGTCACTGCCAGCCTTCTCTCTCGCCGACCTTCCCTGTCGCTGAGCCTCCCAGTCATTGCCAACCCTCCCTCTCGCACCTCTCAAGCTTTTGACCTACCTCTGCCACCCTTCAACTTGAAGCTGCTCTTCCTGCCTCTAGCTGCTCATCTTGGGAGCAAGGGTCTAGAAGAGGCGGCGAGAAGATGGTTTAGCGAGCACAATCAGTGGCGACCAGGAGGGTCGGAGAGTGGGAGAGGCGGTGAGCCGGAGATGTAATGAGTCAGGGAGCAGGAGAGGTAGCGAACCGGAGTGTCAGGGAGCAGGAGAGGCAGTGAGATGAAGAGACAACGCGATGGAGAGGCAGTGAGCCAGAGGTAAGTAGGAAGAGTCAGCATGTTTCTTTTATATTTTTAAATTTATTTTATTTTAGAAGTTATTTCATGTAAAGTATTTCAGCTTACAGGGTAAAATGGTTTAATTTTTTTTTACTGAGAAAGAAAAATCTGGGGAAAATGATGGGAAAATCTGGTTCACTTAACATGGTTTCATTTAAAGTTGCACTTTTCTGGAATGCAACTACAAGGTTAAGCCAAGACTTACTGCATCTGTTCTGTCACCCTATCTTAATGTGGCCACCACAGTAGCCTGTTTCCAATGTACTGGAATATTCTCACTGTCCATTGATACCCCAATAATAAATGTCAATACCTCTCCACCTTAGTCTTTAACAGCCACTTGCATTTATATAACCCCTTTAACATAGAAAAACTTCCCAAGGTGCTATGAGTGAATAAGCACCCTGTAATAAATATTTTATACATTGGCCCTTTTGTTTAGACAATTTAGCATATTTAAGACCTATGTTTCATTTGTAATGAGATTATTGATTTTACAGGGTATCCTTTGGGGAAGACTAATTGTTCATATCTTCTTTTATGATTAACCAGAGGAAGTAGTCAATTAGAATATTGGCAATTTTATGCTCATTTTCAATTTTGAGCATATTTATATTTAGTATTCATCTCTTCTCAGACTACTCCCTTGCTGTTGTACTGAAATAGTGTTTCCTCATGCTTAGAGTCAGTGCTGTGCTTTTATCCAGTTCTTTCTTTATCTTCTTGATCACCCTTTTAATGTGTTTTTAAATTTTTGTGTGTCTGTGTGTTTATCCCACTGAGTCTATTTTCCTTTCAGCTTGCAGGATTTGTTCAGACTATTTTCCTCTTTATCACACATTTAATTTGTTTGTTAATCCATTGAAGAGTCATACGTCCAGTATGGTGTTGTTGGCTTTGGGAATGTTTTTATCTCACATGTTCAATATTATACCTTTAAAGGTGTGCCACTCGACTTTTACTGAAGTATTGTTGAGGAATCTTCCCTGGTCAATTTGTTTTACTGGGTGCATAGTTTCTATGAATTTGGCCTTTTTGTCGCTATATATCCAGTTCCTTATTTTAAATATCCCTGACTTCCAGATTCTGTTAAATTTTAACATTCTATGATTGCTGTCCTCAGAGGTGCTAATTCAATTTGTATTTTACATTTTCTAGTCTTTTATGAATACCAGAGAAGATGAGCACTGCCTTGTGTGACTTCCTTGACACACCAGGTCAAGCAACAGTCATGCATCGCATTAGCCAAATCCGACTCTTAAGTCACTTGGGGTTTCCAAGGTTATACTACATTAATTAAAGTCTCTAGTTAAAGTAACTTTCATGTTCTCACATACCCGTCATATCCCCTCAAAGAGAAATTGTCCTTCTTATACTGGCCTGGTGGTCTATTTCATACCCCTAGTGTTGATGCTGGAGCCCACTGCAACAGATGGTAAAGTGTCTTATCTGAGTTTAATCTTTTTCTTTCACTTTTCTGATTAGCGCGTGTAAACTCCAGGAATGAGATTTTATCCCTTTCATATTGATAGTCTGTGCCATATATTGTAAGAGGCAGGATTTCCAGTATTTATATTTGAATTTTTGAATCGCCAATTGTCCCAAGAGTCTGCTCTGGTTACTTTTGTCAGCCATTAATTCTTTCTGAAAGGAATGTTTCTTGTTCCTCATAGATCCTAAGCTGCTTACAGCATTTTTCCAAAGATGACACACCTCTGAAACTGCTTACTTCTTAAAGTTATGTATTTTTGGAATCCAAGAATATGGTTTTTAAGCATTTAAACATGCCCTATAAATGCTGAGTTTTAATTAGTCTGTAAAAAAAAATACACTTGTTCATGTATGTCATTCCCATTTGAATATTCCAGTCTTCTATTTCTGGTCTATAACTGTACCTTTAGTGAAGCTTTAAGTTATATTTAACCAACCAGCTACAGAAATGACCCATTCTTCATACTTTGAAAGTCTAGATGCAAAGTTGAACAGATTGAAGGTCACTGCATTGCAGGAACTAACGGTATGGTTTGCTTGTAATGACCGCTCACAAAGCATGTGCACATTTTATTATTGTGTTTCTGCTCCTCCCCTCCTCAAGCATGAGAATTTTCAGTCCACCTCAGATTTTTATGTGTCAAGCTGCTGATTCTCATGCAAAACATAGATGATCCAGACTTTGTGAGAATAATTGAAAGGAAAACACAAATTAAAAATGGACAAATCTGCAGCTAAAATTTTTGGAAGTTTATCCCTGTGGCTATGTGATACCTTATAGCCAGTCACGTTGATGATAGCTATGATTGCAAAAGTTCTCAGTGTAAGGAAAACCCTTTGTTTGGAATTCATGAATCTTCTGCATAAAATTAGGTGCAGAGTTTATCAGATAAGAGTCAAGACCTGAGCCATTGTCTTGGCCTTTTTTTTTCTCAATTAAAGATCCTGTGTCTTAAATAGTGGCAAGCAGGTGTAAAACCAAGGCACAGGACCGCTCTAGGAATAGGTTAGATTGATCAGAATTTGGAATTTCAAATAATCTGTTAAGTTGCTTGACCTGCCCACATTCTGGTGTTTCTTTCTCAGGTTTCTCCTAAGACAATCATGCTGATAGCAAATGGCAAACCTTCAGAAAATATTATATGAGTTGTCCCTTTCAAAAGAAACAGACAAAGGAAAAGCAATGCTCTTTGGGTTATATGTTAATACCAGCAATTAATCTCATACTCTTCACCTGACCATATAGAGAACAAATAAAGCATATGGGGGGAGCTTAAGGATCATTCCAGCATTGATTCTGAGCAGCCCTCAATCAGATTCCAATTGATAGTGTGGAATCATAAAATGTTACAGTGCTGAAACAGGCCATTCAAGCCCACATTATGAATGACCTAATCAAATCACATTCCATTCTTCTGCTTGCTTTCCATATCATTTAATATATCTCTTTTTCATCATCATCCTGTCCTGCCTGCTAAGCCCCCTCCTCCTCATTAGAGGAGAGTAGCAATCAAAATGCCCTCCTGATGCAAGACCTCCCTGCTTTGCAGGGTGAGGTTGCGCAGACCAAAACAATACAAGAGGCCAGTGGCCTGCTCAGTGGTCGCTTGGGTCAAGCCATGGCAGGCATTGTACCTTTCCATGGCTGCAGTGCGAGGGTCCTCACAGGCATGAGCAGCCATGTCTTCCATGCGTAACCCTTGTTTCCAGAAGGCATTTGATAAGGTGCCACATCAAAGGTTATTGCGAAACATAAAAGCTCATGGTGGAAGGGGCAACATATTGGCATGGGTAGAAGATTGGCGAGCTAACAGGAAGCAGAGAATAGGTACAAATGGGTCTTTTTCTGGTCGGCAGGATGTAATGGGTGGTGTGCCACAGGGATCAGTGCCGGGGCCTCAACTTTTTACAATTTATATAAATGACTTGGACGAAGGGACCAAAGGGATGGTTGCTAAATTTGTTGATGACACAAAGATAGGTAGAATAGTAAGATATGAAGAGGACACAAGGAGGCTACAAAGGGATATAGCTAGGCCAAGTGAGTGGGCAAAGATCTGGCAAATGGAGTATAATGTGGGAAAGTGTGAAATTGTTCACTTTCGCAAGAAAAATATAAAAGAAGCATATTATCTAAATGGTGAAAGATTGCAGAGCTCTGAGATGCTAGGGGTCCTAGAGCATGAATTGCAAAAGGTGAGTATGCAGGTACAGAAAGTAATTAGGAAAGCTAATAGAATGTTATTGTTTATTGCGAGAGGAATTTAATACAAATGGTTATGCTTCAGTTACACAGGGCACTGTGGTGAGACCAATTCAGGAGTACTGTGTACAGAATTGATCTCCTTATTTAAGGAAGGAGGTAAATGCGTTGGAAGCAGATCAGAAAAGTTTTACTGAACTAATACCTAGATTGGGCAGGCTGTCTTAAGAGGAAAGATTGGACAGGCTAGGCTTGTATCCGCTGGAGTTTTAAGAGTAAGAGGCGTCTTGATTGAAACACATAAGATCCTGAGGAGTCTTGACAGGGTCGATGTGGAGAAGATGTTTCCTCTTGTGGGAGAATCTAGTACTAGGGGCCACTGTCAAAAAATAAGGGGCTGCCCATTTAGGACAGAGATGAGAAAAGTTTTCTCTGAGGGTTGTGAGGGGTAGGGAGGGGGGTGTTGGTAGGGTGGTGGGCCAAGAATAGCTGTGCCACCTGGTGCTGTCTAAGTATATGGGTGTCAGCAATGCACCCAGGGAACCAGGCACACACCTACACATACGCTTTTGTTAGTCGCAGACCAGTTGGATGTTGCTGGAATGGAAGCTCTTTCTGTTTTTGAAGGCCGCTGACTGACTCACAGGAGCCTTGATGGCCATACACATGCAATCAATAACACCTTGCACTTTGGGGAATCCAGCAATCGTTCTTAAACCCATGGCCCTTTTTGCCTAACTGTCAGGGTCAGTCCAGTTGCACATATAGTCACCAGCCCTCTTGAACAAGGCATTGGTCACCTCCACGATGCAGCAATGAGCTGCTGCCTGAGAGACCACACACATGCCCCTAATGGATCCCTAGGAAGAGCCAAATGCTTAAAGGTTAAGTGGCACGGGCATTGGGTGTTGCCCGAGGCCCATCGGTCACTCTCATCCTTCTGCATGGCACATAATTTGATGACAGCCTCCCAAAACATCCACAGCCTTCACTGATACTGTCACATGGACACTTGCAGGTAGTTGAAGGGAGTCTGGTACATTCTGGGTGGTGGATTCACTCTTGTGGTACGTGCCACCTGCAGCCAGTCCCCTTGGCACTGTGACTTGCCCAGCCAAAAGCTGGCCATCTAGCTGCTCCTGCTAGTGCTGCAGTAGTGCCTCCGCCACCTGGTCTCCTACCCTCTGCACAGCTCCTCCTCCACATGGAGGTCCAGGAAGACTGGCTATATAAGGCCTAAGGCCTCTCTCCCTCTACCATGCACTGCCCTTGAAGTCAACCACCCCTTGAACCCTGCCTTTGTTACTCACCTTTTCCACCAGCAGCAATGCCCCTGTGCGTCACTGGCTGAGAGTCCACCACCACAATCTACTTTCACTGTGAGACCACTTGCAGACTTATCTCCACTGTTGCTGACGATCCGCCAGCAAACATATCCACTGCTGAAACCCCACTGGCAGACTGATCCACTGCTGCAGAGAAACCACTAGCAGACTGATCCACTTCTGAGAACCCACTAGCAGACTGATCCACTGCTGCAAAGAAACCACTAGCAGACTGATCCACTTCTGAGAACCCACTAGGAGGCTGATCCACTGCTGCTGGGAATCCACTAGCAGACTGATCCACTTCTGAGAACCCACTAGGAGGCTGATCCACTGCTGCTGGGAATCCACTAGCAGACTGATCCACTGCTGCAGAGAACCCACTAGGAGGCTGATCCACTGCTGCTGGGAATCCACTAGCAGACTGATCCACTGCTGCTGGGAATCCACTAGCAGACTGATCCACTTCTGAGAACCCGCTAGCAGGCTGATCCACTGCTGCAGAGAACCCACTAGCAGACTGAACCACTGCTGCTGGGAATCCACTAGCAGACTGATCCACTGCTGCTGGGAATCCACTAGCAGACTGATCCACTGCTGCAGAGAACCCACTAGCAGACTGAACCACTGCTGCTGGGAATCCACTAGCAGACTGATCCACTGCTGCTGGGAACCCGCTAGCAGGCTGATCCACTGCTGCAGAGAACCCACTAGCAGACTGAACCACTGCTGCTGGGAATCCACTAGCAGACTGATCCACTGCTGCTGGGAATCCACTAGCAGACTGATCCACTGCTGCAGAGAACCCACTAGCAGACTGAACCACTGCTGCTGGGAATCCACTAGCAGACTGAACCACTGGTGCTGGGAATCCACTAGCAGACTGATCCACTACTGCTGGGAATCCACTAACAGACTGAACCACTGCTGCTGGGAATCCACTAGAAGACTGATCCACTGCATAGAACCCATTAGCAGATGGATCCACTGCTGCTGGGAATCTACTAGCAGACTGATCCACTTCTGAGAACCCACTAGCAGACTGATCCACTGCTGCTGGGAATTCACTAGCTGACTGATCCACTTCTGAGAACCCACTATCAGGCTGATCTACTGCTGCTGAGATCCCACTACCAGACTGATCCAGTGCTGGGAATTCTCTAGCAGTCTGATCCACTTCTGAGAACCTACTAGCAGACTGATCCACTGCGGCTGGGAACCCGCTATCAGGCTGATCCACTGCTGCTGAGATCCCACGACAAGACCGATCCACTGCTGCTGGGAATTCACTAGCAAACTGATCCACTTCTGAGAACCCACTAGCAGACTGATCCACTGTTGCTGGGAACCCACCAGCAGGCTGATCCACTGCTGCAGAGAACTCACTAGCAGGCTGATCCACTGTTGCTGGGAACCCACTAGCAGATTGATCCACTTCTGAGATCCCACTAGCAGACTGATCCACTGCTGCTGGGAATCCACTAGCAGACTGATCAACTGCTGAGATCCCACTAGCAGACTGCTCCATTTCTCATGGGAATCCACTAGCAGACTGATCCGCATCTGGGATGCCACTAGCAGACTGATCCACAGCTGCTGGGAACCCACTACCAGTCTGATCCACTGCTGCTGCTGGGAGCCCATCAACTAAATGATGGAAACAAGCAAAGGCGGAAGTTACAAGGGACAAACCTGCCAGCAATCAAAGGAAATGATTGGTGGAAGAGCTGGTAATAATAAACTTATGATTAGCAAATTCACTAGAGGAAACCGAGAAAATATGAACAGACCTATGGGAGCTCTCAGCAGCAGGATAAAAGGCGGGGGGGTCGGGAATGGGGCACGGATGGAAAAACGAGAGGGGATACACTGGACCAGAACACTGAGTTTGTGACATTAGTTCCGCATTTTACCAGCCATGAGATGTAGCGGGAAGGCAATTGAGCTCATTGGTTTGCAATTGTGAATGATTTTACGCAAAGTATGGGATTTAGCAAGTGGCGCATGAGAATCGTGAACACGTCAGATCCCTGACCATTTAAAGTTGGTGGCATCAGTGTCGCCTCTGAGCTGAAGAGGTGGGAAATTGTCATTTCGAATCTGCAGCTACAGGCCTCCACAAGTGGGAGATCAAAACAGATTATCCAGTTGAGAAACTGTCCTTTATTGGCTCATTATTGTACCTCATCCTTCGACTATATTTTGAATTAATTCAGTAGCTCCCCATGGCTTTCTTTTCTCCCACACTTTTCCTTGTTCATGTCAGTGATTCCTTATCCCTGACCTTCATCCACTCTAATCCCCCTCCATTCATTAATTTCCTTTATACCACATGTTATATTGTAGCAAAGCAGCTGCCTCCAGACCTCCTCCTTGACCCTCAGTGGAGCAATGAAAGTTTTGTTTCATTTTAATTCTTCAGAGACAGTTTATTTATATTTCTCACCTATCTAACCAACGGTGATTACCTCTTACCATTCACTTATTCACCATTATTTTTCATCAATTGATATTCTTGGCCTCAATTATTATCTGACTTCAAATAGATCTCCCATATCTTTACTGTTAATGGTGTGGTAAGAGGTTTAGTTTCCTCTTTTGTGCCAATTTCCTTTCATATTTTTGGTATCCAATGTTGCCAAAAAAAACAGTGAGGCTAAAATGAGGCAGCAACCCTTTAAAGAATTGCTGTTCACATGATTCCCTATCTCCTTCCATTCATTGTACTCCTTCCACTCATGTGGGAGATGGTGGTGTGGTGGTAATGTTACTGGACTAGTAATCCAAAAGCCCAGGCTAACACTCTGGGGACACAAGTTCAAATTCCATCAGTAATGGTGACCATGAAACTATCACCAATTGTCATAAAAACCTATAAGGTTCACTAATGTCCTTTGGGGAAGAAAATCTGCCATTCTTTTCTGGTGTGGGCCACATGTGGCAACGTGGTTGATACTTAACTGCCTTCTAAAATGGCCCTAGCTAGCCACTCGTTTCAAGGCCAATGAGGGATGGGCAACAAATTCTGGCTTTGCCAGAGATGCCCACATCCCATGAAAGAATAAATAAAAAAACTCATGTAAAACACAATTAAATTATTAGAACGAGCTAACCTTACTGAATCCCATGTAGGTTTCCCTTTCCTTATGCAGTGGATTGTGAATGCAATGATCCCAGCTGCATTTTTTGCCATGGTTGCTGAATTGAACCTTATATTTCTTATATACTGCACATCTGCCTCTGACAATTTGAAAGAAACAGGACTTTCATTTCTTCATATAGAACTCGGGAGGAGATTTAAGATAACGTAAATGACAGAGCAATGGCCCAAAAGTCACAACATAAACATCAATTTCAACATGCATGATCGACACAAGAAAGTTTATTATAAAACTATAGAATTGTATTTTGTCTCTTACCCTTGAAAATTACTGTAAAAGCAACAGGTTCTTTGATCGTTTTCTAAGTTTTGTGTTGTGAAAGGGTGTTTTATACCATTATAGCCTTACATCAGATTTATAGCAGTCAATCAACAGGAGGAAGTCTTTCACCTGCAGTAATTTGAAATGTACTTTAAGCTTTCACTGTGTGCACAACCTGTCTGCAGAGAGTTTTTGGCAAGATTTTGCTTTTTCTGTTTCAGAGTTAGGGGCAGTCCCAAATGTAGCCCAATTAAGGGCCTTAAAATTGTTGCAGTCTGCAACAAGTCCTTTTCCAAGTCTGGTGGACGTGACCAGTATGGCCTTTACCAAAGTACTTTATACATAGTAGAAGAGTGAAGTCATGGTGGTGCTTCTGTGAGGCATGCTAAAAATAAATAGAGTTTATAACCTCAGGGAGATGACTGAGCCCACAACTACACTCTGCACTTTAATTGCTTTGGCATTCAACAGATTATCCAAGGAGAGCCCATAGCATTACATTCTTCTGTAGAATACGCTCTTGATGTAAGAGAGGAGGAATGTCCTAGAAAACAGAAAATTGGGGGTTCCTCAAAAGAATGTAACTCCTACTTTAGGTGCAAGGGAAAAGAGAAGGCAGAGCCAAGCCAAGCTTGTTACGAGCTCAAAGACTACAGTCTTTCTAGTGTAGTGCCATTATTGAACTGAATGTAAGATGGCAGCCTGCAGGGAGTCCCTCATGGTAGAGGCCACATGACTACGACAAGCCAGATAGGACATGTAGTAATGATTGCATTTCAAAACCCAAACATCCCCCTTTTCCTAACAAACAATAGACAACTTTGCATGCACAATCACCTGTAACTGTGAGATACTCAAGTCACCCACTCTGCCACAACCACTCTCATGCATTAACAAACTATTCATTATTCTCGTCAGTCACTGGACATGCATTGCACACATAGATGTTAAATCGTGCAGGTCTCTTAATGATACACGTGCACGTTGTCATTGGCTGTTCAATGTATGGTGTTCCCTCTCCGGGGAGTGTCACCCCACCATGGCAGTTGTTGCTGTGGTAACTGTTGCTTTTGTTCCATTTCCATTGTTGGGACCAGTGGACCTCTGGGACTGATGGTTGTTCCATACTCTGTGCAGCTGGTGAGATCCCACCTTCCTGATAGGCCACCTGCAGTGAAGGAACAACCTCTCTAGTTGTTCATATATGCCTGCGATTATACCGGTATCTTGGACGATTCACCTCCACTGCATACGATCAAGATGACAACTGCTCTACGCATGTCCAAGTTGCCAAGTGGGCTGACTCCTGTTGAGAGCGTTGAAGGTTTGTACCCTGACTGGCTCGCCAATGCTCATTCTGGTAACGGTTTGATAGCCTTGTCAAAATGAAGTTCAGTTTCCTATCATTTCACCTTGATTTTTTTCACTCACGCCTGTTACTACTTCTGGTTTCAGTTCCTTTTTTGGTATTGGAAGAATAGTTTGGGTGCAGTGTGACATTAGTCTTTGGACTGGACCACTTTCCATGCCATCAGTCAGTCTGTTTCTCCACTTGAGGATTGGCTTGTATTCAGCCGTGCTAGATTTGCTCAATTTCCTGATGATTATTTTGGCGATTTTCACTGCTGCCTCAGCCTTTCCATTCGACTGAGGATAGTGCAGAGATGATGTGTAGTGTTGAATTTCCCAATCCTTTGTGAAATGGCTGAATTCTTCACTTGTGAACTAAGGGCCATTGTCACTCATCACATTGTACGAAATGCCGTAATGACTGAAGTGTGCTTTCAAGCATTCTGCTGTCTCTCCTGTCATCATTGAAGTCAGCCGGTCTACCTCCCAGTTCTTGGAATAGTAGTCTACAGTGACAAGATAATCAGTTCCTGCTATAGTGAAGAGGTCTACTCCCAGCTTCATCCATGGTCTGTCTGAAATGCCATGTGTCATGAATGGCTTGCTAGCTTGTTTAGCTTGGTACTCGTTACAAGCACTGCACTGACCATTGTGGTCTTTAATTTCATTGCTCATGTTTATCCAGTAGAGCACTTCTCTTGCCTTCCTCAGAATTGATTTAGTTCTTTGAAAGCTTGCATCAGGATGGTGTGCTTCAGCCTCTCTCCTCTCATCTTCTTAGGGAATGATGGACGACTCTATTGCCTTTGTACAAGATGCCATCTTGGGCTGTCAATTCATCTTGCTGTTGTGGTCACAGGTGTGTCCTTGATGCTCTCAGGCCATCCTTTCATCACTACTTCTTGCAGCACTTGGAGAATTGGGTAGTTGATTTGAGCTCTTGTCTGTCAGATTCAATGCCTCTGCTGGGTTGATGACTTCCTGAGCATGTCAAGCTGCTGCTTCATGTTGAATCCGGAAGATTTCACATTCTATTGTAGTACCCTCAACTTTCTTCATGAGGAGTGCTGCTCTCGACTGCATGTCAGCAACGTACATCTGTTTCCCTTGCTCGTATGTAACATCCAGGTGATATCTTTGCAAACAAAGTAACATTCTTTGCAAACGCTTTGGAGCAGATAGTAGTGGTTTGAGAAAAATACTTCAAAGTGACCTCTGGTCGGACTCCACTGTAGTTTATCTTTCCCATTCAGGCATTGATGAAAATGCTCACCAGCAAAAATAGTCAGGCCCTCTTTCTCTGAGCGTAGCATCGTTCAGTTTGCGTTATTGCCCTGGATGCAAATGTGACTGATCGCCCTTGCTGGATCAGTGTTGCTCCCATACCTGTCTCACTGGCGTCACACTGCAAGGTGACTTCATCATTGATATCATAGTACTTCAGCACTGGCATTGTCGTTACTCATTATTTGATTTTAGTGTGCGCTGCTGCTTGTCCTGTGCCCCAGTATCACTGCACATCCTTGGCAGTGAGCTTGCATAATGGTTCACACTCCGACAACAAATTAGGCAAATATTTTGCTTAGTAGTTCACAAATCCAACAAATCGTTGCGTTGCTTTCACATCTATTGGTCACAGCATCGCTGCTACAGCTCTTACCTTGTCAGGGTCTAGGCGAAGACCTTTTGCTGTCCGTACGTGACCTATGTACTTGACTTTAGGCATCTTCAGTTGCAATTTTTTTCATGTTCAGCTTCAGATTTATCTGGCGAGCTCTCTCTGGCAGTCGTATTAAATTCTGATCATGGTCAGCTATAGCTTCTTCCATTGTGTCTCCACATCCATCATCCACTATGGCTTCCACTCCGGGAAGATCACTGACTATCTCATACTGTCTGCATTGATACTCTTCTGGGGCATGCCAAACGGCATTTGCAACCGTCTGTATCTTCCGAACTGCACCCAGAATGTAGCTAGAAGGCTGCTGCTTTCATCCAGCTTTACTTGCCAGTAACCATCCTTCACATCTAGAGTAGTAAAGATCTTTGCCTTGGCAAGTTGTGGCAAAATTCAATGATTTCCATGTGGAAAGGCATGGACTAGTCAGGGATGGTCAGCGTGGATTTGTTAAAGGAAGGTCTTGCCTCACAAATTTGATTGAATTCTTTGAGGAAGTGACAAGAAGGGTTGATGAAGGTAGTGCAGTGGATGTTGTGTACATGGATTTTAGCAAGGCATTTGACAAGGTCCCACATGGCAAATTTGTCAGGAAAGTAAAAGCCCATGGGATTCAGGGTAATGTGGCAAACTGGATAAAAGGTTGGCTTTGTAATAGGAAACAAAGGGTAATGGTCGATGGATGCCTTTGCAAATGGAAAGTTGTTTCAAGTAGTGTTCCACAGGGCTCGGTGTTGGGACCCTTGCTGTTTGTGTTATATATTAACGATTTGGATGTGAACGTGGGGGCACAATTGGGAAATTTGCAGATTAGACAAAGATGGGGCGAGTAGTGGATAGTGTAGAGGATAGCCATAATCTCCAAAACAATATAGATGGGTTGGTGGAGTGGGCGGTAAAGCGGCAGATGGATTTTAACATAGAGAAATGTGAGGTCATACATTTAGGGAGGTCAAACAGTTACAGGGATTACACAATAAATGGGAATATACTAAGAGGGGTAGATGAAGTGAGAGATCTTGGCATACAAGTACCCTGAAGGCAGCAATTCAAGTAGACAAGGTTGTAAAGAAGGCATATGGAATGCTCTCCTTCATTGGCAGAGGTATAGAATATAAAAGTAAGGATATAATGTTGGAATTGTATAAAACACTGGTGAGGCCACAACTGGAGTATTGTGACCACATTACAGGAAGGACATAATAGCTCTGGAGAGAGTGCAGAGGAGGTTTACAAGAATGTTGCCAGGGTTAGAAAAGTGTAGCTACGAGGAGAGATTGGATAGGTTGGGTTATTTTCCTTAGAACAAAGAGGTGACTTGATTGAGGTGTACAAAATTATGAGGGGAATAGGTAGAGTGGACAGGATAAAATTGTTTCCCTTGGGGGACATAGATTCAAGATAAGTGGCAGAAGGTGTAAGGGGGACATGAGGAAGAACTTTTTTACGCAGAGGGTAGTGGGTGTCTGGAATTCGCTGCCCAAGTTGTTGGTAGAGGCAGAAACTTTAAACTCTTTTAAAAAGTACCTGGATCTGCACCTAAAGTGCTGTAAGCTGCAGGGCTATGGGCCAGGTGCAGGAAGGTGGGATTAGAAAGGGCACCTGGGTGTCCTTGGGATGGCATGGACAAGATAGGCTGAATGGCCTCCTTCTGTGCTGTAATTTTTCAATGGTTCTATGGGGTAGTGAAACCTCATCAGCGCTTTATTTAGATTGTTTAGTTCTTAGCATACTCTCAGCTTTCCAGGTTGTTTCACTGCTACTGCTAATTCAGTCTCCAGGAGTTGTCACTTTCTTGATTATTCCCTTCTTTTCCAGCTCTTCTATCTTTTTTTATAGGCTTGACTTGAGGACAGCTGGAACTTTTCTCAGCAGATGCTGAATTGGTCTTACACTCTCATCTACTTTGAAATGAAATTCTCCAGGTAGACATCCCAACCCCGTAAACACATCTTTGCACTCCTCTAGGACATGTACAGCGGTCAATGGTTTTGTGTGCTGCAACACGTTGTAAATCTCTGTTGGCACCAGTCCAAAGGTGTCATGGCCTTCTTCAAGCAGGGACACTTGAAAGGGAGATAGAAAAGAGGCAAAAGACTTAATTTTAATCTCCTGTGGTTGCGGACACAAAATACTGATTACCAGGTCTCAGAAGTCATCTAAAATCCATCTCCTGTTTCATGTCTCAAAATGTGTTAAGTGGTCGGAGATGAAAGAAAACAGCCTCTGGTCGCAAGAAATGTTTTTTCTTTCCCCATAGAGGAATACACAGGGAAAAATTGGTTAAAAAGCTATCTGCAAAGCAGTACAGTGTGTGCTAGTGTACTGGTGTGCTGTGTGTGTGTGACAGCAAAAAGATGACCAACTCGTCACTCTCTCTCTCGCTCTCTCTCTGTTCCTGGAGGCATGGCTCAGCAGAAGCCACAATTAAAAAGGAAATAGGACAGCCTCTTCAGCTACCCTGCAGAACCAAGTGTCTCCAAACCAGCTGTGAAACTGCTAAAGCCAGCTCTACCAGAATCACCCAACTTAATGGCCACAACGTTTCACCATCAGTGCTTCACGGACCAGCCAAAGACTGATTCATATATCTTTTTTAACTTATATTTGAACTCTTAACTTCTCATTTCTAATCTGTGTGTATGTGTGTCGCATTTTTATTATTTTTCTCAGGTTTTTAGTAACTAATAAACTTACTCCTTCATTGACTCAAGAAAGCCTGGGTAAATTGGGTCCTTCTAAAAAAATAAATACATTTGGACTGGGAAAAGGTATCCAATGGGGGAGGGGGTGGGGGATGGGGGGGGCAAAGGGATCCCTTTTAAATTAACCTTGTTGCAACCAACTGACGGGGTTGAAAAAGAAGGGGAGCCCGTTTGGGAAGTTAACAAATTGGGGGAACTCACCTGGGGGCCAGTCATAACAGTGCCCTTTGTCTGCGACTGTTCTGCTCTTTTGGCCTGGAATGTCTCTCAGCATAATGTATCTCTTGGGCTGTTCTGCGATTCATGTGCTCTAGCTGACGTTTTATAGCCTCTGTGGTTCTGCACATGTCTGTCATTTTCATGAGAGTAAGTTTCTTCTTTCTCAGTTGAGGTGGTTTCACTGTCAGATCTCTTATGCCCGAGACAATTCTATCTTAAATGAGATCATCCTTTAGTTGCCTGAATTCACAGAATTCTGCAAGCTATGATACTGATCATAGTCTCACAGTCACATACTGATCAATGGACTCTTTCACCTTGACCTCTAATGTTGAACGCACACCGTTCATAAGTTACATTCACTCGGGATTCAAAGTATGCCTTCAAGGCTTTCAAAATTTCTTCAGTTTGTTTCTTCTGTCCTTCAGATAAAATTAGGATGGAACACAATTTGTGGCAGTCTCTCCATAACAGTGTTAAAAAACAAGCTCCAGCTTGTTTATTAAGTCTATTGCAACCTTGTAGATTTGCCATTTCTACCACATTCTCCTTTCATCCTTTCATTGCGATAGGAGCTGGGGGTGGAAAATTTAGTGTCATTTTTGTCTCGCCCAGTGTTTTACTTGCATCCTTCAGTCTGTGTTTTTCTTTCAGCAGCTTTTAGCAGGTTGAAACATTTCAGTGCACCTCTTTTAGTAGCTGTGGCTTCTCTTCCAGCTTTTCAAAACTCAATCTCAGCTCCACTTCTGACGCTGTGGGCAGAATTTTGCCCTTGTCAGGCAGGCTCGGCAGGAGTGAGCGAGAGCAGTCAGGAAGCCAAACCATGATTTCATGCTGGTGGGCCAATTAAGGCCTGCCCAGCATGAAACACGTGCTGCAGTGCTCGGCGCTGCCTGTGTGGTGGGAAGGAGAAGGGCGAGCGGGGAACTTCGCACATGCACGCGGGTGCGCACAGGAAAAGCTCCCTGAGGCGCAGAGCTGCCTCAGGGAGCTGAAGATATAAAAAATCAAAAATAAAGTATTTGAAAATGTTAAAAAACATGCCCCCTCATGTGACTCTGTCACATGAGCAGGGACATGTTATTAATGAAAAGTTAAAATTTTTATATTGTTTTTAATTGCTGTTGGAAACTTCACCCCACCCGTAGATGAGGTTTCCTAAAAAATGCAAAGACCGCTTGGTCTTTTCGCCTGCCCGTCAACCGTAAGGTTGGATGGATGGCGAAAAATTACATTTAATTGGTACTTTAATGGCCTTAATAGGCCTGTTAATTGTCAGCGGGTGCGCTGCTGACTCCCGCATGGGCCCATTGATCGAAATATCGTGCAAATGTGTGATGACATCGGGGTGCTCGCCCGACATCGTCGCGCATCACTTTATGCTCATTCGGGTCGGGTTGGGCACGTGTCCACCCGGCGAGGTAAAAATTCTGGCCTATGTCATGAACTCAAAGACTACAGTCTTTCTAATGCAGTGTCATTATTGAACTGAATGTAAGATGGAGTTCCTCATGGCAAAGGTCACATGACCATGGCAAGTCATGTAGTAATGATTGCATTTCAAAACCCAAACAAAGCTCATTGTGAGCACAGTGTATTCCATGTGACATCAATACTAAGGTGAGTAGCAGGTGTCACATGGAATCAAGAAAATTGACAGCATCAGTGTGCCAACATCATACAATTAAACCAGCTTCAACAGCTTGTCAAATGTCTGTTGCTAAAGGTTCACCAGTTCTGAGTAATACCCAGAGAAATGCCTTTGCTGTGTAACAATATGAGCTCCTATTAAATATAGTGGAAAATTGTCAAATTAACCAGTTTTAGCTGACATATTCATGAGAATATGGATGCCATCTATTCTGTGGATAGGTTTTTAGAGAGAGAAGTATATATGATGTTAAATGAAACCACAACTGCAAAACCTTCAACTAATATTTTGCACAATAAACTAAGTAGTCCTTTGGTCATATTTTCACCCCATCCAAAATATGTTAATTAACATCTCATCAGAATACCCATTTCAAAGTGAGCCTCATCCTCAGTATTTACCAGAATAAAGATGTGAAAATGAAATGTAAAGCTAATAAATATCACAGACTTGCATCCACTCTCTAGCAACTGTGAAGAAAATAATTAGAATTGCATTTTAGTTGCTTTTTCTGGAACAGTGTGCAATAGCTAATTTAATCTTTTAGCAAATTTGGCTTAATCACATTGTAATTCTTCAGTTGAATAAAAATGAGTGAAGTGGCCAGATGGCTAATAGCCAGCGTAAGGCAGAGTAAGGCATTTGGGGTTGACCTGGAAAAGTCTGAAATGTCCTTGTTCATCTTAGTGTTTCAACTAATGCTTTACTCAATAGACCAAATAGCCATTAGAGTAGCAATTTTTTCACCTCATCTGAAATGTGCTAGTTAGCATTCCATTTTTTAAAAAAATTAAGGCGGCTCCATCAAGTCTCAACAAATACCCAAGTTTTGATTTTTTCTTGTTTTCAATAGGTGAACATTTTAAAGATCTTGTCAAAATTCCCAACATTTGAGAAAAACTTAGAAGCGTTTAGGTCAAGCAGGACTTTTGACTGTCAGAGAATATCCCAAGCCTGGTTGTGAAGAAGACACTGAGACTGTTTATTGCTCACCGCAGAGCTTACTTCTCCACTCTTAACACCAGACACCCAGTGCTGGCTGACTTCTTTATATACACATCTGAGATTAATAATCAATCTCCAACACCTGTTCACAATATTACCTTAAACTACTAGGTATTTAACATCCATCAACAGAACCTATTAGATACTAACAGATTCCTCTCTTTTCTTTAAATTAAATTGATATGCAAACAAAAACCATTCATAAAAAATACAAAATGATAATACATGTTACCTTTTATTCAATCAATCTTTAACATATTCCATATTTCCTCCCCTGTCTTGAAAACAGAAAAAAATGTAATAGGTTACAACATGAAAATTTCATGTTCTGATAATCCATGATAACACAAGATGTCCCTCTTCAAAAATATCTAACAATTTCTTTGGACAAGCAGTTCTCTTTGTGAAACAACCTGACAACTGGTGACTTGCGTCGACCCATTTTATTTTTTGAAATCTCCTTCCTTTCCAACATTTCTTTTATACCCGTGAGATCAATCCTCAACCACTTTTCCATAACACTCGTTGTCGAACGGACATTGTCCGAGAGCAAACAATTATCTTTATAGCATTCTCTGGGCACATTTTTCCCCGGTTGCCCCTTATATAGGAGTTCCTTTAAAATACTCAATAAATACATACCAGCGCAAGCGTCTCCCCAGTTAAGATGCTTTTTCCTACTCTCTTTATTTTCTGTGATTCCCATGCTAATGGACAACATCTATTGGTTTCTTCCCACTAAAAACATACTGACTCCTGCTGTACTCGAATAATAATCGGGAAGGTTAGCATGTGAGGCGTGACTAAAAACGACTAATTTCATCCCTTCTGGAATACCCTGACCTGGAAATATAAGCATACATTCTTCTAGACTTAATTTCTTCAATGTCTTATTTGATTTTAGAACTTCTCCAACAGTAGCATATTTCAACATGATGCTCAATTCTAATGCGTCATAGCATGCATCCAGTCTGGTTTGTATGCATAAACAGTTTAATTGCCCAATTAAGCTTCTTAATTGATTTGCTTCCTCCGTCGGTTGTAGAGTCTTCCTTTTGTGAGGATCTGGCCTGATTTATTGGGATTCTATTAACATTCTCGAGGTAAGACTGTTGAGTTAGGGTTATTCCCAACTTGGTCTGGCTTATGTCCAACTCTATATACCTGAAGCTCCAGAAGCCTGAATTCCAATTTTGAATTCCTTGATAATTTTATCTATCACAAATTTCTCAAATGCCACAGATTCCCCCCACAGGGAATCATCTATGTGCATTAAAAAAATGGCTGCTGGTTTTCCTTCATCGTACCAATAAAACATTACTTCATCTGCTTTTAGCTGAAGACAACCAGCTTGTAGTAGGAGGGACCTAATTGAAAAATAGCATACCCTGGATATAATGTTTAGCCCGTAAACACACATATTTAGCTTCCATATTTCCCCCTCTATAGCTTCAGCTTCTTTTGGAGGCTTTAAGAATACCTCTCTTTGAAATTGTTCCCCTTGCAAGAATGCTGCTTTGACTTAATGGATTTACATTCCCATGAGTATGTCGCTAAAAGTGCCAGGGAAATCCTCAAATTTCCTTTTACCGCTGTTGGACAGTCTACTCTAACTTCCTGATCGTCCAATTGTTCCTCAAATCCCTGAGCTACAAGTCTGGCCTAAGCTTTATATGTACCATCAGGAAGTACTTCCTCCATACATACCCATCAATAGGAAGACACTGGCTGTCCTTTGTCTAGCACCTCTACGTAAACACCAAACTCTCTTGAACCATCAAATTCTAATTTGCCTCCTTTACCAATTTTCCATCTAATTTGTGCGTAGCCACTCGAGCTTCTCTATCGTAGGGGCTCCTACTTCTTGTGTCACTCCTCGCCTGCTCTTTGATCCTTGCTCTTGTTAAACTACATCCCCTACTAGATGTCCTGTCCCTCCTGCGAGTAGACTTCCTTTCACAAGCTCTTGATCTCTTCCTTGGGCTGTGATCACCAGTAGGTCTGAACTTACAATACTTTTCCTGGCTCTCGACATTTTTACTTCCATCTGCCAATCCATAGATCTGATATTCTGTCCCTTGTCTTGTGCGTTCAGCCAGATTTTGTATTTCCCTGCATCCTTTCCTGCTCTTCCTACTATGGTGCTTCCCTCCACACACTGGTCCCTTCTGGCATATACACCACACTAGTTCCATCTTTCGGTAGTTGATCTTTGTGGTAAATGGCCCTATCCTGTTATCCACTATCACTTGGTCTGCTCTCAGTTAGCCAGTTGTCTGCTGCAATCTGTTGTTCATACAAATCCGGCGTATATGTGTGCGTGAAGTGCATGGTGCATCTTCAGTTTCCATCCTCTGTTTAAGTTCCATCAATATGTAATCGTTGCCAGTAAGCCACGTGGAATGTAATCTAACAGTTTGGTTACCATGTCGCAAGATTATCATTTTGCCATCAGTGCCTATAACTTTTCCTGCCCTTCTCTTTTATAATATGCCATGTACCCGGACTTAAAATTCATTTCTGACAGCTTGATTCGATATCCCAAAGCATCCTGATTTTTCCTGAAACCTCGGCCTTAACAAATGCTCTCCTCTCTGCATGCATGGCATTCAAATGTGTTGTAAAAATTGAACTAATGGTAGTCCCCTCCAAAGCCCAAAGATGGTCCCACATTAATGAAGGTATCTTTGGATTCCTGCCATAAACAAATTGATAGGGGCTGTAGCCCCCTACCATCTAAAGCGTGTTTTTTACATGTACTGCCCACGCTAGAGCAGTTGCCAATTTACAATTCGGTTGGTCAGTTAAAATTTAACGGAGCATTTCGTCAGTCACGGTGTGATTTCTCTCACGTACCCCAATGCTAAAAGGCCTTTCTGCTGCTGTGTGCATTGCCACAATATTAAAATTTTCACACATAGTCCTGAGTTCATCATTGGCAAATTCTCCTCCATTGCCCATTAAGAATTTAGCTGGTGCTCCCAGGCCTGTTCCTATCCATCTTTCCATTATTTTATCAATAATTACTTTTTTGTCTTCACTAAAAATTACCGTTGACAGACTAAATCCAACCGTGACGTCTACAAAATGTAGAAGAAAGTATATTTTCATACTTTGAGGTCCATCACTATGGTTTCATTGAAGTCTCTCACCAATGCAAGACTTATGGCGCTCTCCTGCATGTTTTAAAAAATATCACATTTTTCATTGATATCCTCGACCAGTCTAGTATATTCCTCATCCAGTACCCTGCATCCTAGAACAGAATCTTCAACCTATGGCTAAAGGAATGTGCAAAGGGATGTAGTTTTGCAATAATTTGCTTCTTCTCCTTTAAATCCCTATCTCCAGCTGCCATTAATACCTCTTTAACATTCTGTCTAGAGATGATAAGCCTTAAAGGAATACAATAATGTCCTGACTGTGTAAATTACAAATCTACAGATCTACCAAAAACAATTGTTTTATTATGTTCCATGTCCAACTTTATTTGGGCCTTTTTTGTTGAAGGCTCACTAAACAGTCAAGGTATTTCACTCATTACCACATCGGTACTGATAAAGTGATTAACCCCTGCTATTTTACACAGAATTACTATTCTTTTTAGTGATTTCAACGTTTTACATCATCGAACCTGAAACAGGTAGAACTGTCATATTCTTTGACTTTACTTCGGTCTTCCTTACTTAAGGAATCCATGTAACAGTTTAGCCAATCCACTCCACATACCATGGATGCACACCCACGATCTAAAACTGCACAATTAAACAAATCTGTGACTAAGATACTCATTGCTGGACTGAAGTGTGTAGTGACCAATACGATTCCTTCTGATTGGTCAGTATTGTCCTCCTCGCCTTCCATACCTTCCATGTCATGTGTTGTCACAAAAAAACCTGTTTTTCATTTTTGGGCAATTCCATGCTTAATAATACTTAAAGTCGCATTTGAATCACCTGTTGACCACCCCTTGGTTATTCCTGGGGTTCACCCTCCT